>NW_025106662.1:40000-760802 GCF_013123115.1 Colletes gigas | reverse complement strand
AGTAACTTTACCTGCTGACGACAACGCGGACGATGCTGACGAAGCTCGAAATTCGCCGAAAGAAGGGTCCGAGGATTCGGTGATGGACAGCAAAACGACCGTGTTGAGTGGCGAGATACAACACTCGTTCCCATCGAGCGAACTCGCCGTTGAAAACGATAACAATAACAGCAACGCAACGCAGAGTAAAGTTACGTCGAAGGCCGCCGACACGGAGGATTTGAATTCGTCGAAACAGGAAGGATCGTCTAGTCGTGGTCGTTCGGAGGAAGTCGTGGAATCTCGATCCGGTCAATTAAGAGTTCGAAAGGATCTCGTCGAATCGGAGAGTAACAACGCGCCGAACAAATTGTGCCCGGTCAAGTTTGAAAAGATCCAGGATTTAAGAACGTACGACGAAGACGCGCCTCTGGAGGAATCTCTAGAAAGATACAATTTGTGCCAGCAACAACGCGTCGCTGAGCTAAACGAGGAGAACGCGAAGAATCTGGAACGTGCAAGTCCCCAAACGAACATAAAGACGGAACATTCTGGATCTTTCAATGGGAATCAGAAAAAACGACGCGGCTCCTCGAGTCCTTGTAACTTCACTTCGAGGAACGTGAAGCGTTTACGTAGCGCGGGATACGACACAGAAAATGACAGTGTGTCCAGCAGCAATGTTATCCAAGGTGATCACGAGATTGGAAAACATTTGAGCTCCACGCATGCCAGGAAAAAACAGTCTAGATGGAAAAAGCGTTACCTACAGGGTGGTATCCTACACGATTGCGGGAAAAATTGCGAATCGAAAACGCGAAGCGGTGGGAGTGGAAGCGGCAGCAGCGTCGATAGCGGCACTACATCCGGAAAGAGTAAAATTGTCTGTGAAACAAACGATTCTACGTCCGCGGCGCTGTTGACCGCCTCGTATCAATGCGGCAAACTTCTTCGTCAAAGAAAAATGCCGTTTCAATTGCCCTACGATTTATGGTGGCTACATACGCAGTCCAGACTACCTAGCAGAGAATCGGTACCGTCGTGGAATTACAAGTGAGAAATCATCCGGAGTTTATTATTGGGTCATCATGAATGTTTCTGCGGTTTCCAACTACCCATTTTAAACAAACATAATTCCATTCGAGTTCAATATTTGCATTAAAAATGATTTCCAGCAGTTTCTATACACTTTTCCTAACGTTTCACAAAAGCTATATAGGAAAGAAACTGTTAAGTGAACGCAAACAGTGGAAACTGGTAGGAGATCAATCAGAGAAATATAAGGGATGTTCTACTTACTATGCGAAACGACCTGTTCTTATCAGGGATGGTTGCTGCACTTTCAATTTTTGGTGGAGACCATCTTGATTTGTGACTATATGATTCTGCTGTAATACTGGTACATGATCCTAAAAAATTGTGGTGAATTAGTCCCAAAGATAGTCACCAAATTATTAACGTGATTTATAAACATACATCTTAATACTTCCAAGAATTGATGGGGATAGCAACCAGTTAATTAAAGACAGATGTAGCGAAGACCGTGAAAACTTTTAGTATGATCCAATATAAATATTGTCCAGATTGTCGGCCCTTTACAAGATCGGGAGTAAACCGTTTTCTTTTGCAGAAAAATTCGCACAAACGTTTATTACGATGTCAAGCCGACTACACTGTACGAGGCGCAAGCGTGCGAATGCAAACCGGAAAGTGGATGCGGCGATGATTGCATCAATCGTATGGTTTTCAGCGAATGCTCGCCACAACTTTGCCCTTGTGGCGAGAAGTGTGAGAATCAAAAGATTCAAAAACACGAGTGGGCACCTGGTTTGCAGAAATTTATGACGAAGAATAAAGGTTGGGGAGTGAGAACTCAGCAGTCGATTAAGTCTGGTGTATTCATCCTCGAGTATGTAGGGGAAGTCGTGTCTGAAAGAGAGTTCAAATCGAGAATGGCAACCAGGTATATCGACAAGTACGAGCGACATAGGTCATATTGATAATATAAAAGATTTAATTTTATCTTGTTTCGTCGTATATTAGGTACGCCAACGATACGCATCACTATTGCTTGCATCTGGACGGGGGTTTGGTCATCGATGGACATCGTATGGGGGGCGATGGTCGATTCGTGAATCATTCTTGCGAACCGAATTGTGAAATGCAGAAATGGAGCGTCCACGGACTTCCGCGCATGGCTTTATTCGCCTCGAGAGACATCAAGCCAGAAGAAGAGTTAACCTACGATTATAACTTTGCTTTGTTTAATCCATCCGAAGGGCAGGAATGTAGATGCGGTAGTAGCGCTTGCAGAGGCGTGATAGGTAACAAGATAGTAAAAGATTCATCTCGAGCTCTTCTCTTTGTCGAATACAGTTCTCTATTTTTGTACCTGTTTCTCGCGTCCACAGGAGGAAAGAGTCAAAGGGTTACAAAGACTATCGCCGCTCTTCCGTCTCAGATGGAACCAACGGAGCGACGATCAGTTGGAAGACCAAGAAAGAACATGCGAAAATCCAACACAGTGCAGTCCGTTAACTCTAAAGGAATTTGCAAATCCAGGAAGGTGGGCGATTCTAACTTGTTTCATGCGCCTGTACTGAAGCCAATGTCTCATCAACAACGATGCTTCGCTCAACAACATCACTGCTTCTTGTTGAGAAACCTGGAAAAGGTGAAACGGGTAAAATCGTTAGTGAACCAAGTGCAAATGCAGAACGGTAAAACAAAATTCGGTAACGCGAGTGTTGTGAAAGAGAAAAGTTCTGGCGACGCTAAGATACAATCTAACGCGTTTTTCTCGCAATTGAGTGCTTTGACCAACACGAATACGCGTACTGTACGAACACGAAGGTTGGCGCAAGCTCAAGACGACCCGGAAATGCATAAAACTGCGAAACTGGCCAAGGTGAACAGAATAAAATCGCGAATTTGTTGTTCATTATCTTGCCCAAGTAATTGCCAAATAATCGATAAGTTAACGGGATTTTTTAATAATTTTCAGGTATTGAAAGATTTGTACAGTATTGTAACAACGGCAAACGACGAAAATGGGCAGTTGCTGTGCTCGCCGTTTGTAACGTTGCCCTCGAAAAGAAAATTGTCAGACTACTATGAAAAGATATCGGACCCGATAGACTTGAGCATGATCGACCAGTGCATCGGGACAGGTCACTATAAAACCGCCGAGCATTTTGATCACGATATGATTAGACTTTTTGACAACAATGTTCGATTCTTTGGAAGAACTTCGGAAATGGGCATTGCCGCGGCTAGACTGAGAAAACTGTATCTAGGAAGTAAACCTGACTTTGTCGACGCGATAACGGATGCAACAGGTTGTCCGCCTTCTCAAGGATTTTTACCTCCTCGAGGTTCGACTGCAGGGGAGGAAGACGTTATTAGGTGTATTTGTGGCTTGCACAGGTGAATAGAAGTTATGCTTCGATCTCCGCGTTTATCTAAATATCGAGAGATGGCATTAAAAATGTTACTTCTTAAACAGAGATGAGGGCTTGATGATTCAATGCGAACGCTGCCTCGTTTGGCAGCATTGCGACTGCGTTAAAGCTGACACGAGCCTAGAGTCTTATTTGTGCGAAAGATGCCAGCCGCGTCCTGTTGATTTGGAAATACCATTGGAGGGTGACGAGGAGGAAGAAGGAAAGAAACACTATGTTACTTTGATGCGCGGTGATTTGCAACTCAGGCAGGGAGACACGGTATATGTGTTAAGGGATACTCCGGAGAAACATACCTACAAAACCATTCAAAAGCCTGATTATGAACAGATGGACATCTTTAGAATCGAAAGACTCTGGAAGAATGTTGAGTAAGTTTCATATTGGTTTCTATCGCTAACAGTTTCTTCCGACATTCTATGCCCGGCACTAACATTCAATTTCTATTTACGCGACAGAGGAGAAAGATTTGTATTCGGCCATCATTATTTGAGACCTCATGAGACGTATCACGAACCCACCCGAAAGTTTTACGAAAACGAAGTTGTGTGTGCTCCGCTCTACGAAGCAGTTCCATGCGATTTGGTTGCCGAACGTTGTTGGGTTCTCGATCCTCATACGTATTGTAAAGGTAATTAGTGTTATTTATTTAATTATCGACACATTCTCTTTCATGCAACATTCTCTTCAATAATGTTCTCCCGTTTTTTGTTTTTTTCTGAAACAAAGGACGGCCGGTGGGTTCGTCGGCAGAGCATACTTACGTATGCGAGTATCGCGTTGATCGCGCTGCTCGGCTTTTTACAAAGGTTGCCAGAGCTAGGCATCAAGTGTGCACGAAACCTTACGCGTTTGAGACGTTTCCGCAACGCATTAAGCACTATCGAACGTATTTGGTGAGTAGCGTTATTTCGATATCGATTAATCAACAAGAACGAATACAAAGAATATAGGGGGAAACTGTGTAAAATGTTACAGCCTCATAGTCTCGAAGGAATACAAGTAGGCGGTAAAATAAACAAAGAGAAGAAAAAAACGAATAATCAAGATCTTGACTCTAATCAGAAAACCGAAACTAGCGATAATGCAAAAACACACAGTAAAGATCAACAAAAATCTTCCACGAGTAAGGGTAGACGACGATCAAATGAAATTTTGTCTATTGCTACGTCTGCGACGTCATATGCCCAGGTAATTGTTATCTTTATCGATCAATACTTTTTCATCGTCATATTATATATGTGTATATACAGTGTTCGGCCGGCCTAGGGAAAAATTTTAATGGGGGATTCTAGAGGCCAAAATAAGACGAAAATCAAGAATACCAATTTGTTGATGAAGGCTTCGTTAAAAAGTTATTAACAATTAAATTCAAAAATTTCAAATTATTCTAGAAAAATTATTTTCGGTTGCGGGGGTCAATTACAATCATTTTTGGGTATTACACATGCCTCCGAGATCCTACGCACTTTTGAGAAAAAAATTCCTTACCAAAAATCTAATTAAGTGCCTTTTTCGACGAAAAAAAAATTTCAAATCGTTCTGGAAAAATTATTTTCGGTTGCGGGGTTCAATTACAATCATTTTTGGCGAATAGACATACCCCCAAAATCCTACCCACTTTCTAGAAAAAAATTCGAGTATGTGTGAAATTTTTCGACGGAAAAAGAATTTCAAATCGTTTTGGAAAAATTATTTTCGGTTGCGGGGTTCAATTACAATCATTTTTGGCGAATAGACATACCCCCAAAATCCTACCCACTTTCTAGAAAAAAATTCGAGTATGTGTGAAATTTTTCGACGGGAAAAAAATTTCAAATCGTTTTGGAAAAATTATTTTCGGTTGCGGGGTTCAATTACAATCATTTTTGGCGAATAGACATACCCCCAAAATCCTACCCACTTTCTAGAAAAAAATTCGAGTATGTGTGAAATTTTTCGACGGGAAAAAAATTTCAAATTGTTTTGGAAAAATTATTTTTGGCGGAACTTTAAACGTTAATAACTTTTTAACAAAGCCTCCATCAACAAATTGGTATTCTTGATTTTCATCTTATTTTGGCCTTTAGAATTTCCCCATTAGAATTTTTTCCCAGGGATGGCCGAACACCCTTTATATGTATACATATATATAGATATTCGCTTTATGTAATACACATTGACTGTCGTTTGCAGAGAGAAGAGCAAAGACGAAGATTGAATAACATTTTAATTGGTCTACTGCAAAAGATGCCGAATAAGAAAGATCCGCTGGATCTGTCATTTTTATTAGAGAGGAATAGGCGGAATCGAAAAAGACCAGGTGGATTAAATCCGTGACACTGGATTATACATCAGCGATAATGCGGTATTATCGTATATACATGATACGGGTCAATGTTAATCCCTATCACAGTTAAATCTGTAATCAAAGCGATCGATCGATTATTTCGTTTCGTCGTTAGTAAGTTGATGCTATTCGATTCGTTTCGTAAGGAAATCAACCACGAGCTACGCGTTTCCTTCTTTTTACACTAGTAATACGACCCGTCCATTCGTATTATTTAATTATGAACACGAACGCTACCTTTCCCGAAGGACATTGTATCGATCGAGATCTTTTTATATGTTGTTTTTACACGCACGAAATCCAGAAAATTCCAGGCTGAATTTTCAATCGAAATTTTTTATAGTCTCTTAGCATTGCTTTTCTATCTCAGATTACCTTTTCCTTCGCGGTAAAACATTTAAAATCAAACGGTAAACCAAACAGAATCACATCGACGGAAAGGTAATCTTTGATTCATTCTAGAGTATTTCAACAATCGTGCGATGTAAAAGAAAAGTTTGTAAGTATTTTGATCGAATAGAGGTAATTTGTTTTCGTAAAACGGATCGATTTGTTTTAAGAATCAAATTTCGTACTTGAAGCCACGTTTGTCAAATTGGATCTAACGAGAGCTATTACTTCTAGTAGAATTTTAATATAATTAGAATCGCGAAATTGTATAAAAGTATTTGTAAATTTATTTCATAGTGAATACACTTAAGTGTACAAATTATATGCTACTTTGGATCTAGGAAAGTGTCAACGGCATACGCGAGTGTATAAATCAGCCGCGTGTGAAAGAGCAATGGAACCGACGAGACCGAAGAAGAAACGAAATCGAGTACATGCGAGGCTTTATTGCACAAAAGTACCATTATATATTTTTCATAAGCCCAGTGTTATTTGAATTAAGTGTAATATATAGGTTTTTAAATTTATAGATAAATATTTACTAACAAATTTAATTTATTAATGATCGCGATCGAATATAGCTAACTGTTGCTACGACAACTAATATACGCAGGATTTCGTATTTATTATTACATTATGCAGTTAGTAAATACATATTATTGAAAGCTATTTAATATGCATAAATCTTATTTATATCATTTGTTTCTACGTTCTGCACAGTATCCGAGGTATGTTTGTCGAATGAAAATGGTACTATAATGCGTTTTAATTTTTCGATGTAACACAGAAGCGTATTGATTTTTATTAGATGAGAAACAGGATTATTCACATATCTTTATACCTGCGTAAAGACTAACAAATTCCAAGTGGTCTTTCAGTGAAAGTCTATGGATCGTTTATAATGCATTTAACAGTTAATTCTTTCGTTTTATAGAAAGACGAGTTTCTCTAAATTTTTAATAATTTTCTCGAATAAAAAAATACCAACTTTTTCGAACGAATCATAGAAATTTAGTATTTTTTCAAAACTTAAAAAAAACAGTGGTTTGATCGATGCGGTATAAATTTGTCTAATGAAATCGGCAAGAAAAAATTTATAAGAGCTTATGTACTGTTTACAGCGATAGTACCTGAGTGGAAAAGAAATCCGTTCGATGAAATATCCGTGCAATTGCAAGAATGCGTTACAAATGTCATCGGATGAATTGTAACGCGTACGTATAAATCACTTTGAATTAATTTGAACTCTTATTCGTTGATAAACAATGTTATCGTGGTCGTTGATGATAACCTTAAGTGTGCATGAAGACTGAATTACTGTTACAGGATATTTCTAGCAGGTAATAGCGCTGATCGAATCTGGGTTGTACATAATTTAAACTCCAAATAAATAGAAGATATTTTTTATTTTTACGATTAAGTTTGTACACTTTTGTCAACAAGTAAATTCTCCGATTACGGACTAATTTTGCGAAATTCTTATTCGATCCAGAAAAGACAAATCTTGGTCATGGACTCGCGATGTAACGCAATCTAGTATAATTTGATCATTGTCGACTTCGAATCGTGGTAACGCGTGAGTACACAGATTATCTTTGTACGTGTATTAAATCTTATTCGACTTACATCTTTTATATCGTTCAGTGCTTAAGAAGTACCTTAATTCGAAGTCTCACAAACTGTACAAAATATTTCAGAGAAAGGAGGTAAAAAGACAATCATCCTGTAACTATAAAAAAAAAACTTTTCGTTACAACCGAAAAAAACGAAGCATAAAATAAAAACGGGTACTATGCTTTGCTTGTTAAGCTTATTGCAACGGGTAACCAAGACCGATAAAAATGGAACAAAACAAGGAATAGAGGGAATTATGTTTATGAACATAATTATATCGATGATGATGACGGTGGCGATGATAGCGGAGGAGGAAGAGTTGGAGTAGGAGGAAGAACGTTGGGTAACAATCGCATCTCTTAATCGCAGAGCATAATTACAAAATATGATTCGATTCGAAAATAAACATGTTCTGGTAATCTCAATGAATTTGTTCGCTTAATAAAACGCGGATACATATGAATCAAATCCAGTAATAATTTATTCGTGATACGATATTCTCTTTTGTACATCATTTCATTTGTATAGAAAGATAAGACAAAATCATATACAATATTACTCTCGTGTGTTGAGAATGTTAATCTGTTTTTTCTTCATTTTCTTTTTTTTTTTATTACATGGTACTTCACTTAATATATAAATAGATTTCCAATAAACGTATCGTGTAATACGTTTGAAAATCTGTACATATTTACACGATCCTTTTCCGAGAGCGATAAAACATTGCAAATATTTCAATCTTAGAGCTAATTGCGTAGTGTACCCATACGTGATACTCTTCCTCTTGATCGATCTTTCAATTAAAAGCCGTAACAAAACGTTTATTATACGTTACCCCCTTTTACTCGTTTTAAAAACTACGTACATAATACGAATACGTTCCTGTTGTTACATGCTTCTTTCGCGATCATCAATCTTAATTCATAATGTATAACACTATAATTCACTTCGTATTGCATTTCTCAATGCAAAATATTTTGTTTCATGGTGCATGTGTAACGGTGCCTTCATGTGACAAAATCTAGATTGTTGCTCGAGTTACAAAACCACAATAATTTTGAGATTCGTACATTAAAAAATATACGAACAAAAATCGTGAATATATTGTCGTGGAAACATTTGTCCATCTATTTGTGTGTAATCAAAACCGATATCCGGTATTGACAACACGCTGACCAGGAGTATAGTTTACTATATACTCTCGTCGCTCTTGCGGGTGACTATATCCAATGGAATCGTCAGATAAAGCAGTTGTTACGCTTGTCGTATCTGCCTGCAAAAAGTAAAGATACAGGCTTAAGCCTCCATATTATTCGGCATTCAGCAATTACAGTAAACTTCCGGCTATCCGGTCTTGTTTCAACTGGTCTCCATTTTAACTGATCACATTTTTGTTAAATGAAAACAATCGATTGGAATAAACATTACTGACGCATTCTGTGACCATTCACTTTCGTCCGACTAAATGTACTTCTTATCGCATTAGTTATTGTTTAAACAGTTGTCTCCCATTAATTTTATTTAGCCTGTAGAATTACTCTCTACACTGTTTATCATCAGTAAGTATAAACAACTGATTAATGATAATATATTGGTAATTTCGGATTAATTGGTCATTCGTTTATCCGAACAGATGCCCAGTCCCATAGAGGCCGGTTAAGCGGGAGTCTATTGTATGTAATAGTATGAACGAATGGTCGCCATTTCCGCAACTAAATTCTCCAAACAGATTCGACGAATAGGTAGGTGTGTGTCTATTCGTACTCGTGTACTCGTTGTTCGGCAAATGCCGAATATGTAGAACCAACTTTACGTACGGGAACAATGGTTATATTTAATAGAACGCTAACTACGATTATGATAAGAATAATAGCCTCAACGAACGAGAAAACGTGTACCGTTATTTAAATCAATTTACGACAATGCGCGATTCGATTTCTTTTATAAATGAAAAATTGAAATTGAAGTTTTTTGTGTGAGTACTTTCTTGTATCAAAATTAGCTCCCCCTCCCCACTCTCGTTCCATATTTTTATAAGTTACGACAAAGGCTATCCCAGATAAAATTATTTAATACTACACGTTTAAATCAAAACAAATTTATAAACCATTCATAATACCTTACTGTCCGCTCCACCATTTTAACATATATATCATGGTAGATTATTGTTTGTTTACAGCCTGACCACTGGTGGTAGTTTGCCCACCCTGTTGTTGCTGCTGTTGCTGTTGTTGTTGTTGCTGGCCCCAATACTGATTGCAATACTGCTGATTCCAACTATTCCAATTTCCATTACCATAACCCTGTTGACTGTACGAGCCTTGACCATAGCTCTTCCAGGTTCCCCATTGTTGTTGTGATCCTCCCCAATTATTCTGTTGACCCCACCCTCCCTGAGACTGACCACTTGACCAGTTGCTTTGCTGATTCCAAGCGGATTGTTGCGACCCTTGATAATTTCTTAAAGGAAATAGATAAATTATTATATATACATCATCATCGTGCGAATTCATAGAATAATGTATATTAAATTGCTCATTTCTCGACTACAAGAACAAATAAAGTAAAAAACCGAAAATCAATAAAAATAAACAATGTAATCATTACCCCATCGGAGCCCAGCCACCTTGACGAGAAACCGTTGCTCGGCCTCTATCGTTTCCTATTCTTCTATCCACATTACCACCTCTTCTGTCCATTCCACGGTGTACAAGTGGAATAGGCGCTCCTCTTCCTCTCCATGTTGCCGGAGGACCGTAACCAATGCCGTGTCTGTTATGTCCACCCCTTTGAGGCCTATCTCGCCAACCCATGTTACCACCACGCCAGGCAGGATTACGATTTCTCTCAGAATCTATGAATTCAGTTTTGCAGATAGTTATTTTCTTGTTACTTACAATCACCGCTTCTATTACATTTCATATACGTTACGATTCTTACAATTATTGCCTCGTCTGTCACGATAATCTCGACTCTCTCTGTTATCACGATTACTTCGAACCTCATTTCGATTTTCTCGGGTGCTTTCTGGTCTTGATTCGAGTCGCGGTCGTTTACTTTGTTGCTGACCGTATCCAGCGTCTCTTCCCTCTTTATTGTATTTTCCTATAACTTTCTTGCCCTCTTCTTGGTCGAGTTCAACCCAATCGATGACATCGAAGAATTCACCACTGACTGGAGCTCTGAAATTTGCTAAAAAAAACATCCAGTCGTGCGTGGTTCATATTTCTCTTCTAAAGATAATATATTTAGTCTTCTTTGTATTAGTACGACTAATATTTTTTCTTCGACATACACTCCAATACTACCAAAACCAACCTTTCATTTCCAGAAGTGCAGAATCGCTAGGTTCCTTGCCTTCGACCAACTTATGTTTAGCAATACGCGATTTAAATTCTTCTTCAGATGGTACAAGCACTACGGCTTTTCGCTGATATCCACTAAAATTCTTCATTTTACGTCTTTGTGCAGAAGGATATACATTTGTCTGTATTCGGTTCCATAAAAAATCCAAAGATCGTTAGATTTATAATTATTTTATATTTTTATTTATGTATGTATGTTTATATATCTTTTTATGTTACGAAAAATATACGTATATTTCATATTTTGTTAGTCGTATTGATATCCAGCAATATTCTAACTTTATCAACGCGCACAAATAATATGGAAATTTTTTTTTTTTTTGTTTCTTTATAAATATATTGTTTTCTTTGTGTAATTCCATTAGTTCGAAGAATTTCTCGATATTCTGTATGATTCAGTATATGTACTTGGAACATCTCTTATCTGAATGACTTATTCTAAACTCGATACATTGATGTGCGTTATGTCGTTAATAGAACTGTATTATTGATAATTATATCGTAGTAAAACAGTACACTTTCATTTTTACGGTCGTGATAACAAAACAAAAGGATGAAAAGAGATAGAAAGATAAAAGAAATTTATCTTCTGCTGCGAATGCTTAAGGAAAACAGTGCTCGCGATGACATCCTTTTAGGCACTTACTAAAGTCGAATGATCAAACAGGATAGAAATTTGACTCTTCTATCGACCTGTCGTACGAGTTAGCTTCTTACAAAAAAAATTACATACCTGATCTAGAATATAATTACGCCTTCTAGTTGGAGCCATTTCCAGTAATGTATCCAATGCGCGTGTACATTTGTTAATAAGTGTTTCCCATTGATCGTTATTGTCCGCTTTTTGAGAAGAGCTTGGGTCCTTAATTAAAATTTATTAAAAATATCTTATATAAAACACGATAAAAAATTAAATCATCTATTACATTTGTTTGTAAGACGTACTTTTATTTTGTCGATTAGAGTATTAAGTCCTAATATATTGAACATTTTCTGGGAGTGCTCGGTGGCATGTTTCATTGCCCAGGTAGTTTTCCCACAACCGGGTAACCCACACATCATTATTACTTCGCATTCTTCTTTCTTGCCTGGTCTCCGCGGACCAGGGATCTTATACTGTGAGTCCACATTCCCGATTGAAACGTAGTCTTGTAAAACCTCTTCTACCCATGGCTTTTCTTGGCCAAAGTTGCAGGCGAAGCTGCAATTCTTGCTTAAAATGTGGGGAAATAATGGCTTGTCGCCAAGCTCTTCTTTGGAGATATTGAACGCCGTGCCTTGATCTTTTCCATTTACAGTGTAAGATAATATGATGTTACTTTCGGATGTTGCATCGAAGTAACATCCGATAACGTCGTCTTTGCCGAACTGAAGCCCATAATCTTCGAACTGATTGTCTGTTAATTTTTTCCCAGTACTACTGTATCCAAAACTGAACTTTTCTTCTCCAAGTTGCATCGACGTGTACAAAGTAGACCAACCGATTCTTAGTATATGCGGATGGTCTTCATTCTCTGCATCGATAGCACAGAGATCCACGATTTTTGCCTCGTAATAAACTTTTCCATAGAGAAAACCGTACGAGGCTCTTGCGCCAGCCCACATATGCGAAAATCCATCATTGTGCATAGGGGTAGCAGTAAAAAATCCATCCTCGTCGATAACTAAATTTAAATCCGAATCGTCTAAAACGATATTTAAAATTTAAATAACGATAACTTTTCCTTTCTACAACTTAACTATATGAATAGAACACGGTCTAATTATTTTCGTTTATATACCAACATACACCAAGATAAAATTAAGGCAGAATCGTCAATTTCCGGTTCATTCTCGACGAGCATCGCTGGCGGTTCATGACGATCTCCTAGAGGACTGGGCGACCTTTTCCGCTTTCTATCCTTAACTACATCATTCTTAGTTCCTTCTTTCATATCTACATCTGTATCTTCTTCGTGTTTAATTTCTATCATTTCTATATCCTTTTCACATAAATGAAAATAGGTCAATAATTAAACGTAAGAATTCCTGTAGATACAGTAACATTTTTATACAATAAAATGTAGAAAATGCAATTTAATTTGGTAAACGTCCGCAATCTCAAACACACACTGTAAAATATCACAGCACAAGAATTGTTATATTAGATGTAATTCAGGGTGGAATCAGATGTACCTTCGAGTAATATTTAAAAATGATCACACACATACACGGTCAAATTTATGATACGCGATTTGTTCGTAATAAGCATTTTATCTCAAAGCGAGGTTCTTAGGGATCCCGCGCTTTTTTAACGCTACTCCATAAGTGGGATACACGTTGCTTGTAATTTTTCTATACTTTCATTATTAATCTTTCTCTCATAATTCAAAAAATTGAATTATAAAAGTATTACAAAAATATGCAAGTAAAATTAACAATAAAAACTTTAGTTATTTTATAGGCCCAAATTAAAAGTAATTAAAACCATATATAATAAAGGTAAGAATGAACTGCTGAAACCTGAAACGTACCTGATCATCTTCTTTGTTGTCAATATTATCTTCCATTTCTGGTTTGTTGCTAGATTCAACTTCTTCATCCTCCATGAACTGATCTTCAAGGTTTGATTGGAGATTTTCATTCTCATATACATTTTTATCTTCCTTGTATGAATCATCAATTAGTAACTCTGATTCAGGAATGTTAGTAGTTTTAACATCATTAACAGGTTCTATAACTTGAACATCGTCTGCTAGTTCTTCATTCTTCTTCTCGTTTTTAACGACCTCTTTATTCATACCATCTATTCCATCATGTTTGTCATTAGTTGCTTTTGGTGTATCATTCTGAAACTCATTAGATTCAATTTTTATGGTTTCTTTTGCAACTTCCGTACTTTTCGACGTTTCTTCCTTTAATGTCATCTGTGTTACTGGTTGTTGCTTTTGATCCGTATTATCTGTTTTCTCTATTTTTTCTTCTACAGTTTTCAAAGGTGAAGTAATAATTTCGCTACTCTTTGCAGGTGATTTTGTTACGGATGCTTGCAAGACATCTTTCTTTTCTTCTGACTTTTTTAAAGGTGACTTAACAATTTCATTACTCTTTACAGGTGACTTAGCGACAGATGCTTGCAAATCATCTTTCTTCTCTTCTGACTTTTTTAAAGGTGACTTAACAATTTCGCTACTCTTCACAGGTGACTTCACAGTGACAGATGCTTGCAAATCATCTTTCTTCTCTTCCGATTTTTTCAAAGGCGACTTAACAATTTCGCTACATTTAACAGGTGACTTTGTAACAGATGCTTGCACGCTGTCTTTCTTTTCTTCTGGCTTTTCCAAAGACGACTTAACAATTTTGCTACACTTCGCAGGTAACTTTGTAATAGATACTTGACAAATATCTTTTATTTCGTCTGACTTTTTCAAAGGCAACTTGATAGTTTCGCTACTTTTCATAGGTGATTTTACAATAGACGCTTGGGAAACATTTGTCTCACGTTCGCTATTTTTTGTAGGATTGATGTTCTTCGATTCATCATCTGTTTTTGTAACTTTTGTTGAATTCAAACCCTCATTTCCTATATCTGATAAAGATTTTTTAGCATCCGTTTCATTGTTTTTTTC
Source organism: Colletes gigas (assembly GCF_013123115.1). Classification (NCBI taxonomy): domain Eukaryota; kingdom Metazoa; phylum Arthropoda; class Insecta; order Hymenoptera; family Colletidae; genus Colletes; species Colletes gigas. The sequence goes on along the minus strand of NW_025106662.1, from coordinate 746,053 downwards.
CAATAAATCAGCTTTTTCTTCTTGCTCCATAGTTTCTTCCGGTATAGTGGATTCCTCTTGCAAAGCAGATTCCGATATAGTAGGTGATGGTTCACGTGACATATCATTTTGATCAGTTTTTTTTGGAGATGTCCGTTTCCTAGAGTAAGTGACTCTAGAAGTTCTTCGTTTCTTTACTGCAGGAGCTTCGCGCGGTGCTACCGCTGAGGTGCTTTTAGCCAATCTAGAAGACTTTTTTGGTGTCTGTGGAACTTTCGCAGAATCTGTTGATTTTTCATCATTTTCTCTTGCATCGTGTATATTTTCTGCATTTGCATTTGCATCTTCCTCTGCAATATACAAAACCATTTATGTTTTATTAATTTAGATAAAACAGTATGTGTATATATATATATATATATATATATATATGTTGATGTATGGTGTGGTGTGCGTATATATTCGCATACACGAACTATATAATTAAAAAAACAGATTCTAGAAAAATAATTAGAAATTTATAGAAAAAAATGATGAAGTTAATTAAAATGAATCTAAATTTATTGATTCTCAAATAAATACCACGAAACTTTTGAAGTAGCGTCGCGCGCATAATTCGTACGTAAACAGAAGAGAAGAATATATAGTTTGTGCCTAGATGGTATTAAAAATACAAGAAACGAATTCTTTACAGTAATCAATTACTTTTAATAATGATAGGTACACTATTTTGTATCGTTCTAATATAATTTAATGTACAAATCAGTAGGAAATTCGTCAAATGAGTCAGTATCACCTGACTCGAATGTTTGTCAACATTGGAATAAACAGATGTATTCGTTGCTGGATAAAGAGTAATGCGACTAGAAGTACTCGATAGAATGAAAAGCTACTGATAAAAGAAGATATAACTTACGACTTGCATTTTCTTCCTCTATTGCCTTACGAAGTCTCTCAACGAGCACTGACTTGACGCCTTTCGTATCGAGTCCACGCTGTGAGAGTTCTGTCCGTAAATCGACCACTTTCAACTTTTCTGGATCCATTGTGCGTGATATTTTACGATATCTCTCAATTCACGCACTTTTATTCAGCAGAAAATCTTACGGAAAGCCCATACACGCGCCAGTGACCCGCGTTAAATATACAATATGGCGATACAACTGCAAACAACGCGTTACGTGTTGTAAATGGATTTTATTGGTCAATGTGGCATTTATTTGAACTAACGCCAACTTCACTACTAATGGAATTATTTGTCCCATTTGCATTGGCGTACTATAAGAATTCTTATTGGTCCTCTTAAGGCGGGACTTGATCCGATTCGTCAAGAGCTTCATATATACACGAAATTCGTAGAAACCGCCGATTGCATACAATTGTGTATAGGATAAGCAACTTGTCGGACTTGTTGGAAACGTCCAATTATTGGAGTTGGAATGGACGGAGGAAACGCAATGGTTTTACGAGTTTTTGTTAGGTTATTCTGCAAAGGTTGCAATACCAAAAAGCATAATCTTCGCTGTTCCAATTTTTTCTGATGTTAAATCCTTTGAATCGAAGTTTTCGTAAATAAATATCATTAATTGATATACGGACTGAGCAGTGAACATTGATTCTGTAAAGTACAAAATTTTTAACTTTATACATAGAACGAAACGTTTGTTTTGTCAGCGCCAATGTTTGTTGATGATTTTTTGAATTTTCGTATCATCCGATTTTCTTGCAATTGATCATGAACGCAATAAACGTGAATTGGTTACATTCGGTTGAGGGAGAATCGTTGGTGCATCATTTTTATGTAAATACATCGAAAAAAAGAAGATTTTATGGTAAACAGAAAATCGTATGAGTATAAATTTTATTTGGCTATTGTTGGATCGTTATGTATACTTATTATTAACTTCATATTTTGTAAAACATTACAGGTATTCTTGAAAGACCACCTCTACCGTCTTCAATTGAAGAAGTTACATATAAAATTTTTATGGTTGGCAGATCCGGGGTAGGAAAAACCTCGGTTGTAGCACGTCTTGCTGGTATATTAGAATCTAATAATTATACTGAAACCAATGGGATAAAAAAGACAAATGTATTTTGGCCGGTTAAAATTTGGGACAAAGTTGTATTGTTTAAATTACAATTTTGGGACACTTCAGAAACAAGCATTAAAAAATACAATCATATACTACCTGTATGTATATATATATACACACATATATAAATCAAGTATATAAATAAGTAAGACTGAAACCTTAAATGTTTAATTTTTTAGGCATGCAAAGATAAAGTTGATGCTATATGTTCTGTATTCTGTTTCGATGATGCCATGGGTTTTAATGATATTCCATATTTGATGAATACAATGTCCACAATAAAGGAAAAACCAGCAAATATAGTCATAGGAACAAAGTAATTTATTACAAAATTTTCTATCTTTTTTTTCTGTGTTGTGCATGAACGATAATTTTAGAGCGTACCAAAGGTATTTTAATTGTATCATGACGTGTTATAGATTTAAACCATGGTCAAGTTCTACGATAGAAGACGCGCGGATAAAAGAATTTGAAGACAAATGGAAAGTTAAAGTTGTCAGGGTCGATATTAATAAATTGTCCTCAAGATCCGAAATATTTGATTGTTCATATCAGTTGAACACAATATGTAATATACTTTGGAATAGAGATAAAGAGTTTATATCTAAACAAATGGGACAAAATTAAGTAGTCAATGATTCAACTTCCGCAAAACCCGCGAACATCTTTTACAAAGCTTTTAATAAAGGTAAAACTTTCGTAATCTGCTTGTATCAGCAATTTTTTTTGGCAATTCGATATAACTCGAAAACGCGAATCTGATAGGCTGACAAACGTTTCAACTGTTACCCTAGAGTAGGTAGTCTGTGGACGGTTATTCATTGGTAGAAGGTTGTCAGTACTTAAAGACAACTTCAGGAGACTTAAGCGTCATTCAGTGGCGGCAAAATTGGTGACTTATCGATTCGTTCTTCTCTTTATTGTTTCTTTAACAAGAACAATTTGAACATCTTTAGGTAATAAATGGTATATGCAACGGTATGATATATTTTATTTATGTCTTTATTATAAAATTCGTGATTGATATTTCGACCGGTAGAATATCAGTCATAGGTTATAATTTTCTTGATAAGAATGTTTATTATTTAGTAAGCAATAATAGTCATTACTAAACGAGAGTATATCAAAACTTACAGTTTTTACTTATTTATCAGTCGAATTATTAAAAGGTTATCGTTTACGACCTTTCATTCTATTCGTTGTAGTTGCACAATATCGAATGTTCACTAGCTCGTTTACGACAACGGTATTAGCCGTTACTGTGTCATTATTGCACGTAGAATACATACTAAAGAGTGAACCACTAGTGTGTACTAAAAGATAGACAGAAAGGAAAAATGATGCATTTATAAATTGTTAAGCAACAGTAGAGCTTCTTGTATAGGGATAACTTCGTAGGTGGCAACTATAGTGGTTAACCATAACGGGGATGGCTTTGATAACGACCACTATAGTGACCATTTGTCACGAAAGGGTTAGAGTCACATAAAACAAAATGGTATCTAATATACAAGTGTACTTTTGGTTTCAATAAAATTTTGGATATTGCTTCTTTGACACTAATTGTTACGTTTTCATATATTTTGTTTTAGGAATGATAAACAATAAAATTTTCCTAGTGGGGGGTATACTGATTACTTCGGAAATTATTTGGAAGTGGTACAAAAGATTTCGTAATTCTCGGAAAAATGCTATCGACACCTGTGCGATTACAAAAACAAGCGTTGACGATACGAAACAAAACATATCGGAAGTTATGTTTTTCTCCAAAGCATCCAACTATTGTCGGGTACACGCCAATTCTGGTAAAGCTTGCTCCAAGGACAATTGTCCGGTTCGTTACATGAGGTAAACCAATCGTAATCTTTCAAAGTAGATATACAGGGTGAGGTATTTAAGATAAGTTATCTGGATAATTCGTCTATTTTTAAAAGTAGAAGAGAATGTTATAGGCAAAAGTTGTTTGATTTTATGGTGAACATAGCGCGGTGACGCTTTTTAGATTTCCGATGGTAGCGCCAAGGGCATTTGAAGGATATTATTTATTTATTTATTTATTTACGTTCTAGTAAAGGCTTCTAAGGGGGATATAGTAATCTACAGTCCAAAATTATTTAGATTCATATTCACTTGTACTATAATGTTATGTATAACAAAATAAAGCATTCCATTAAAAAAAGAAATAACTTGACCTTGAAATCTTTTTCATACTTCTACCGACAAAAAAAATATATTACATTTTGTTTTTCTGTATACACAAAAAACTTTTGTAAGAACAGTTTGTTTATATCTTTAATCCTTTTTTAGATATCCTGCATTTCTAAATACACCAGACACCCTGTATATGTACACATCATATTTATCATAAAATTCTTGCACTATAATCTACAGCAATGCAACTAGTAGATCAATGACTTCACGTATATGAAATATCCAAAGATTTTATAATATCTTCGAGTTTGGCTGACAATAGATAACGTTTTAGAAATCTGGAAAATTATATGAACTGCGCGAAACAGAGTTTGGACGTATGTATGCACATGTTGACTTGTCAAATGTTATCAAAAGCTATTGTAAACGCGCGTAAACGAGGTGTACTCGTCAGGGTAATAATGGACCGAGGCAAAGCTGTCAACGATGCCGCGCAAACGGCTCTGTTTCACAGTAACGGTTTGTTTCAGTCGTTTTGTAAACGCAGGCTGAGCTCGTTCGATTGTTCGTTATCGACGGCGCTGAGTAGCATTTTATGTCGTTCGTTTGTAAAAAAAAACTACGCATATATTTCAGGTGTCACGATCAGAATGCAAGACTCCGATGTCCTGATGCATCACAAATTCGTAATCGTGGATCGTGATATAGTGATTACCGGTAGTATAAATTGGACAATGTCCGCGTTCTTTGGAAACTTTGAAAATGTCCTGGTGACCAACCACAATTCGTTGGTGGAACCTTTTGTCGAGGAATTTGAAAAGTTGTGGATGTTATTTGAATGTCCGTTACGTCCGGAAACGGATGAAAATTTGCGACGACTGATTCTCGAAACGTTCGACATTTAGTAACTTGGTAAATGCACATTTCTTTCTTTATTTTTACAACCGTTTTTGTTGAAATTTCTGTTTGAATTTCTTTTATTTTTTTCATTTTAGGAAGATCGAACCACAAGTCAGAGGGCACGTCGCGCAGTGTTCTCAAATGTTTATATCAAATCATTAACGATTTCCATATGATCGGAAAAGAATCTTTAAACATAAGTATATTAAGAATGAATGATATTTTCGTATGTTGGAAAACAAATAGTATGATGAATAAAGAACTCAGTAATTATTTTAATAAAGTTTGTTTTATTAAACGTCGCGAATAAACTCATAGAAGACGGTTCGAGTAAACGAGCCACACGCGTTGCATTGTTCGTACGTCGTCGATAACCTGCTAAAAATACAATAGTATCTTTTACCACCGATTATATTGAAGTCTATGAAATACGATTAACTCGTAAGTTTAAAAGTAACCAACTACGATACGAGAGTTGTGTCGCAATTTAGATATTCTGAGAATACTACGTTTAAAATCGTCTTCCTAATATTGCCGAACATGACGCACGGACCCTTGGTTTTCAACACAGGCAGCACCATAAACCGCCACCCGCAGACGCACTTAGCATGCCAGATGCGTCAGTTTCTGGAATTTTCTTTGTTAATTTCCACGACAACGACTTGTACCTCAACGATTTTTTACCCCTGAAAATAACTTTCTTAGATTATTCCAAGATTTTATATTTGAGAGTGCTTCTTCGTTCGACGCGAATACAATATTAATTTGGCCATCGACGAATGTTACGAACAATCTCCGAGTTGACCGGAAAATTGTCCGACTTCCTTTTGGTTACTGACGAATGTCGCTCCGTGAGCGTTCCTTCGACGTTAATGAAATCGAGGGAGGCATTGTAAAATTTAAAAATAGTCGCGAACATGGTAAAAAAACGTAACGTTATTTCTCGGATAGGAGTCACGCGATGCGAAACACGGGGGTTCCAACGTCACGCTACAACGCGATATGACGCGTGGTGGCACATTGAACGGTGTTGAAATATTGCCACAAGGATGCAACCGATGCGTCGCGACGCTGTATGGTTAGTCGGTGTTCTCATCGGTCGATAGAAGTGGAACATTGTCCGTGTGTATAAATAGGTTAGCCTGTATGAAAATAGACGTCGGGCCGTTGGACCGGTGGATCGATGATGATCCCCGGCGACTAGCCGTCCGACGGCTGGACATTCTTCTTTCCTTTCCTCCCCCTTTGAACGGAAATTCACGGCCTCGGGGCTTTCGTTATCACCGCGAGCGTCTCTTTTCCCACCCTTATTTTACTATAAAAAAAGCGTGCTCCGACTTGTAGTTGCAAATTAATCGAGATCTCACTTGTACACTCTAATGCTTAAAATTTTAACTCTTAACTGGTACGATACTTTACTATCACGCTAATGGTACTATGGGTGAATTTTCACCATCACATCATAATTGTAATATTGGAAATAAAATTTTCACGAAACGTCAATTTTCCAGTCCGAAGGTGGAAATTTAGATACAGAGTGTTCGGCCACCTCTGGGAAAAATTTTAATGAGGGATTCTAGAGGTCAAAATAAGATGAAAATCAAGAATACCAATTTGTTGATGGAGGCTGCGTTAAAAAGTTATTAACAATTAAATTCAAAAATTTCAAATCGTTCTGGAAAAATTATTTTCGGTTGTGGGGGGGTCAATTACAATCATTACACATACCCCCGAAATTCTATGCACTTACGAGAAAAAAATTCCTTACCAAAAATCTAATTAGGTGCCTAAATTTTTCAACGAAAAAAAAAATTTGAAATCGTTCTGGAAAAATTATTTTCGGTTGCGGGGCTCAATTACAATCGTTTTTGGTGAATAGACACACCTCTGAAATCCTGCGCATTTTCGAGAAAAAAATTCATTATGGGCAAAACTTTAAACCTTAATAACTTTTTAACAAAGCCTCGATCAACAAATTGGTATTTTTGATTTTTGTCTTATTTTGGCCACTAGAATCCCCCTTTAAAATTTTTCCCAGGGGTGGCCGTACACTCTGTATATTTCTAGGTAGTACGTCGTCCACTTGTTTCTCTATGTAAAAGCTAATATTCCTAACTATAGTTTAAAACTATCACACTTATCTCTATTTCGTACTCGAACTTGCCGAAGTACATTCCGGAAGCGAAGAATTACGATTTCCCTATTTAATTGTTCGCCGATAATTCTACAATGTACAAAGCTTGAATTTAACTAACGATTCGTAAACGAAAAATGACGAAATGCGTTCATACTAAATCTTAAGTTGGAGGATGAGCGCGGGCTGCACTATATATCAGAAAATAAAGCCTCGACGGCGGTTTCGTCTTTCTCGATTTACGTCTTATTTTGGCACGTAAAATCATCCTCTGAAAGATTGCCCACCTGTAGTTAAACGCCCTGTATAGACGCTGTGCGTATACAGCGGTATCTATGCGTGTACACACGGCGAGCGTGCAGCTGGTCGAAGCAACGGCTAAGAATAGCCGCGCGACGCACGGAAATAGCAATGCGCAAGCCCGAAATACGCATTGTATCCAGATACGATAAAAGCCGGCTGCACGTTGGCGCCTTTTGACGTTCGCCAAGTTGGCTTCGCTTCTGTGGTTTGCCGTGCCGAAGCCGGTAAATCGTACTCCGTCCGCCGCGATATTCAGATATTTATAAAAAAAGAATCCATCGGTTTCCGACCAAAGGCTTCATCTCGCAGTTGGTTCCGATCGCGTGACACGGCTCGGTTCGTCTCGTGTCCGTTTTCCAAGCGTAGTCGTTAACCATTCCGAGAAACCGTCTGTTTCTTTCGCGAGGCATGCGATAAATTCGACGATTTCACTTTGTGGAAACTTTTCGTTTGCCAACGTCAACCGCGTTCGAAGAACCCCATCCATGTCGCGCGCGTGCTGTATCTTTTTTAGAATTTTTCACTAAAATCTACACGTTTAACTTTCCACGATTCGTCCCCCTTCGATTCAGAGAAGGACAGAGAATCGGTAAAACGAAAGGAAGCGAGATTAATAATCTTCGTGTAAAAAGAAGAGAAAAATGTTTACGATTAGGGTTCTTCTGATTAAAACAGGTTCAAAATACAAATCAAATATTATATAATGAAATGCTCGATGCTTATAGAAGCTTCTAAAAAATTTCTATTTGAGGTGTATCGAAGAACAAAAATTAAATTATTGAATGGTATAAAGATTTAATTATGAGTAGTCATTGTACATATGTATTATGTCATATTGCGTGTATTAAGAAAATTAAAAGAAGTCTGATTTACGTCGTGTTTGGACTCGTTTTAATCAGAAGAATTCGAAAAATGCGTTGGTACCAGTTTTAGAAAAATAACATGAAAACTCGCTCTTTTCTGTTATAACCACGGGAATTGGGAAAGTTAATCGTGCATTATGTACCTATGTATAATTGCTCGAAATACTCGACAGAACTGCAACAGTGGATGTAAATATCGTGGGTTAAGGGCGGGTCAGATCGTACGAGCACGTTCGTGGCACTCGACCCGAGAGTCGAGAAAAGGGAAAAGGCGAAAGGTCGAGTATTCGTCGATGGCCCTCTTGGTTGCTCTTTCTCGCGTTTGCGAATTCAGGGTGAAAAGGAGAAAAGGGAATAAGAACGGTCGCCGGATTGCTGTTTTGCTCGTTAAAAGTTTCGAAAACGCGGACAAAGCACGAATCGCGAAACGGGTCACGCGTTCCTCTTCTCAGAGAGTCAAATTAAAGATTAACCTTTCAGCCGCGACGAGGCTGATCACGGAACCGTAACCCTCACTTATACAGGGTGTTCGGCCACCCTTGGGAAAAATTTTAATGGAAGATTCTAGAGGCAAAAATAGGACGAGAATCAAGAATGCCAATTTGTTGATGGAGGCTTTGTTAAAAAATTATTAACGTTTAAAGTTCCGCCGGTACTGAATTTTTTTCTCGAAAATACGCAGGATTTCGGGGGTATGCCTATTGACCAAAAATAATTGTAATTGACCCCTACGATCGAAAATAATTTTTCCAGAACGATTTGAAATTTTTTTTTTCGTCGAAAAATTTAGCCACCTACTCAAATTATTTTCTCGAAAGTGGGTAGGAATTCGGGGGTATGTGTATTCACCAAAAATGATTGTAATTGACCACCGCAACCGAATATAATTTTTCCAGGACGATTTGCAACTTTTCAATTTCGCCGAATTTAGGCACCTATCCTCTGTCGATTTTTCTTAAGAATTCGTTTTTCATTTTTAGTAATTTTTTTGACACCTTATAGAAAAGTTGTTTAATACTTTTTTGTAGGTACCCATGAGCTCTATTTCAGAAAAAAGTTTCATTGAAATATATTCACTATTGTAGGAGTTATGACTGTTTGAACATTGGACCATTTTTATGGGATTTTTTACACTTTACGGGGTCAAGGAACAACTTTTCGAATATTTCTGAAATTTCCACATATCCTCCATTAAAATATGCGTAGTTTGCCGTTTGAAACATTAAAATCCTTCAATCCGTTCATATGTTATGACATTTTAAAGATTCGCATGCAAGGAAGCATTTCTGGCCTCATATTAGATTCTTGGTAAGGAATTTTTTGCTCGAAAATGCGTAGGATTTCGCGTATATATATAATGACCAAAAATGATTGTAATTGACCCTCGCAACCAAAAATAATTTTTTCAGAATGATTTAAAATTTTTTAATTTAATTTTTTAATAACTTTTTAACGAAGCCTCAGTCAAGAAATTGATATTCTTGATTTTCGTTTTACTTTGGCCTCAAGAATCTCCCATTAAAATTTTTCCCAGGGATGGTCGAGCACCCTGTATATTCGTGGGCGCAAATTTTCATACGACCAATCAAGGCAAACAAGTGATACAACAAATATAACTAATGAAATGCAAAATATTCAAAAATACAGAATTCTCCATTCGAAACAAAGGACAATGGCTCGAGAATCGTAGGAAAAGACGAGATCAATAAATGATTTGAATGACATTCTGGATTCTATGTAATTGCAACGTTTATTTCGGTAATGTTTATATAGAAAACATTGCTTGGCGTTAACGGAGGCCTGACGCGTCGCCTTCGTTGCACATTTCTTCCGTTCGATGGGTCTTTCCTTTTCCAACAATCGTGGTTTCTGTTACATCGAAAACTGCGTTCTGCGAAAGCACGCGTTGCGCACGTAAACTCGTCGAAGACGTAGGCGAAAAACCATGGCACGTAAATATTATACACCCGCGGAGCACGCTGTTTCGCGTTCAAGATAGCTCCAGCAAGTTGTACACCACCGTTTTAGATCTGTTCGCTCCATCTACTAATAAATTGCTAGAAGAATATATGCGCGCTATGCGTATGCGTACTCTATATCGCTTAGTAACGTTAAATATCGTTTAAATTCTGTTGTCGAATGTTGCTTCTCCAATTCGTTCTTCACACGTTTTGCTTTCTTTTTCGTTTTCCGCTACGCGATTCTTCCTACTTTCTCGATGGTACGATTCCTTCGATCATCACGCAAGGCCTCGCTAGGTACAGTCATCTATACCCGGGTTTCACGTTCGCTAGACTAAATAATTATCGTAACGTAATAAATTACTAGGAAATCCGCAGTCATTATTGTCTCTATAGTCGACACCGAAAACATCGATCGCAGTTACATTCGCGTTTTTGCCGCAGTCTTAACGTGTTTTGGTATTTTGTTCTTTTATTTTATATTTCTTTGTATCACATTCGTTTTGTATTCGTTACAGGAAGTAGAAATTGCTTGTATTTTGCGCGCGTACGTCGCGCGGGATTCTGTCACACTTTTGGTTATTCTTTACGCGCTGCTTTTGTCCCTTGGGGAGGGGGCAATTCTCGCCTCGAAGTTGTTTGATGGAAAGGAGATGTACGAAAGGCGGTTTTCTACATGAATGTATACATTAATCACAGTTACTCGTATTCGTACGAATGAAAAGAAACTTTGTTGTTTATTACACTGGGTTACTTCTACTTATGAATATTACAATATTCATACATTCTAATATTACAAATAGAGTACAGTGACGATAATGCCAACAATACGCGGATGTACCCAAGCGGTCAGCCATTTTGGTACTGTCCGCGCCCAACGTTGCTTAACTTCGGTGATCGGGCGGGAACCGGTGTTTTCAACGTGGCCACCATCGTTGGCAAACTTCGTCTTTAATTTATTCAAACGCAAACTCTTGAATATCTCAATGCACGATTCGCAAGAAACAAGTTTCTTTTCGTTTATAGCGAATCGCCATTATGATGTACGAGCAACTATGTGTATATTAATGCATACGTATATCTACACGCATATATATCTGCGATACGTTCGTCGATAGATAATTGGTCCGCTTGTAGAGAAGGTTGAGAGAGGGAAGGGAAGGAAATGAAAGGGGTAAAGAAGACTGAAAGAGAGATAGATAAAGAGAGACAGGGATTATCACACGTTCTCGTGTCCACGTCGACGGTGTTCTGGGAATAACTGAACGCTGAGACGCGGAAACGACGAAACGCCCGAGGCAGCCTAATGAAAGGGTGGAGGAGGCGAGTTCGTCGCGGTCGTTTCGACGGTCTGTTTGGCAGGTTGCAAAAGGGAGAAGGACGCGTTTCGTCCGTCGCGATCGGCCCCGAAGCCAGCGAAGCTGTACTTTCGTTCCCGGCGATCTGTTCTGAGGCAGGGCTCGCTGGTAGCTCTGGCCATCTCTCACATGCCCTCTGTCCCGAGGCTACCAACCAAAGCCGGCTCACCGATGTTCGAGTCGCACTGCATCACCCACTCCCAGATCCTTTTGGTGACCACTTTCTGATCGACGGTGGTCTCCAGGCCGTAGCTATGCAACAGCTTTCTCAGTTTGTTCTTGTTCTCGTCGACGTTGCGTTGATCGTCGAGTATCGTGTCGAGGTAGAGCAAACTGTCGCCCCTCCTCACGATCGTCTCGCTGGCGTCGACCGACGTGGACGTGGCGCTGTGACTGATCTTGTTGACGCACCACGAGTCCTTCAGATACTTGTTGATCTCGGTGACGTGCGGCCTCTTCTCCGGTTTGTGCTCGAACACGCGCTTAAAGTAACGCAGCAGCCTCGGCGTGAATCGCCTGAAGGTTGGCGGTATCTTGGTGGTGCGTCTCTTCAGCCATCGTTGGAACGCCGAGTATTCCGGATCCTGGATCAGATCGGCGCTCTGCCACGGCGGGTTCCCGGTCAGGCACACGAACAACACGATACCGAATTGCCAGCAATCGGCGCTCCTCTTGCAGGCGTACCTCTCGTTCTTCACGATCTCGTAGATCTCCGGCGGCTGAAACGGCAACCAGGTGCAACGGATCTTGTTCACCAGCGTCCCCTCCCGTCTGGTGCACCCGAAATCGCACAGTTTGATCTTGGACATGTCCAACGAGAACACCAACACGTTCTCGAGCTTGATGTCGCGATGAGCCAACTGTTTCGAGTGTATAAACTCGAGGGCGGAACCGAGCTGACCGGCGATCCTCTTGCACGCCTCCTCGCTGAGGCCGCCGGTCCTCACGTTTCCGGCTAGATCGCCGTGCGGCGCGTACTCTTGCGCGAAAACGAAACACTTTTCCGATTTGAACGTGACGGCGTACGAGCACAGAATATTCGGATGGGGGCTCAGATGATACGAGTAATGAAACTCCCGGAAAAAGTCTTTCTTCGTAGTCAGTTCTTGGTGGACGGCTTTCAAAACGATGCGTGTGCGCGTCGCTCGGTGCGTAGCTAGCAAAACTTTCGCGAAACTGCCCTCGCCCAACGTCTTCTCCACCTCGTACTCCTTCGACAGTTCCAGCTCCTTCAGAGGAACCTCCTGAACTTTGTGTATGCCGGACTCTTTCTTCTCGTGAAGTTTCATCTGTAATCAGAGACCATATCCTCGTTATTCGCGGTTTCTTTCTCGCCTGTACGAGCTTCCCGGGTTACCACGCGAACGCGTAACGTCGATCGATCCCCGTCCGGCTTTTCACCTTCTATCTCTCTCTCTCTCTCGCTCGCTCGCTCGCTCTCTCTTTCAGACCCGCCCGCGTAATCATAAGTTCGACGAAAAGTTTTTCCGTCCGTTTGCGTCATCGTTGCTAGCGACTTCGACCGACGCCAGCAGGTCGATCGAGCGCGAAACGTTTCGGAGACAACCATCGTCTCTCGTCGTCTTTGATTCAAGAATTGTTGTCCTTGCCCTTGCTTCTCTACCCTTCCCGGATGAAACGAACCAAAGAAATAGCTGGACACGTCTCTGTTACCCTTTTTCATCTACTCGATCTTGTTTTTAGCAATGGAATACAGTAATGATTCGTAAAATGAACATCGCTCGCACATTCATCTTTCGTACAGCGGAGGCAAAATTCGACACTAGCAGATGTTTGTACACAGCGATGTTATTGAACCTCAGAGTCTTTATTTTTTGTCGATAATCTATCTATTGATTATCTATCTTATTGATAATCTATCGATTATCTACAGATAATCTATCTGTTGATAATATTGTAATTATTTATTTCAATATACACACCCACTATTATATTATTAAACTATTAACCCTTTATGCTCCGAGAATGTTAATATGAACTGGCAATACCAATTGCAATATTTTGATGTGATTTCTAAAAATAAAAAAGTATTCTCTGTATCTAAATATAATTTAAATTTTATTTACACATTTCCTAAATTCAGTTTGCGTTATTACAAATGAAACTTGAATCTATGGCGCGTATTGTGTTTGCGCCAATGGAGTGCAAAGGGTTAAATAATTTAACGTAACGAACAGTATATTTTTAAAAACATCTTTTGATGAAAATGTTCAATTTACAAATCATGTCCGGAGTTCATTTTAAGAATCCCATTACTGTACGCCAAAGTGCTCGATCCCCGAAAGCTCGTCACGTGCTTGTCGACGTCGCGGTTCGACGAATAGGGTTTTTCGACTAAAATTGAAAATTGTCGAAAAAAATTGATGAGATTTCGAGGGTTGGTGGGCCATGTACGCGAAGGACGAGCAGGCCACGGAGGTCTGGGAACGTTGGCGACGAGAGGGGATGACGCCGGAGGTTGGCCGGGTGAACCCAGGACCTTTGGAGCTGGCTAGATCAATAGCAAGGATCTCGCTGCGGCAACGCGCCTAAATTCATCTTGTTACCATTTCCGCCGACTCTGTTCGAACCAACATCGAACGAAAAGTAATGGAAATAAGAGGAAAATGATTTTCTGAAAATATTATCGTCGAAAACGTTTGCATTCGACGGACAAATATTTTCTTTTTTTTTGGAACGAGTAAACCATCGAAGCTGTTAAATCCTTCGATCGCGCGATTCGATTCATCGTGACGGTCGTTTACGATCTGTTCTTTCGTCTCTATGTTTCTGGTAGCTTAACGCAAAACGAAGAAAAGACGGTTGATTATTTTTTCGTATATCACCGCCGGATTTTTCCGGTTCGTTCTGACAAAGTTTGGACACAGATATATTTAGCGTTTGTGTTTACCGGTGCTATTTTAACGCATGCGAGAGATTAGTGGAGTAATATTTTGGCGTATCTTTGCGTTTAACAAGGTATTCTAGGAGACGGTCAAAGAGAGAGAGAGAGAGAGAGAGAGAGAGAGATGTATGGACGAACGTTCGATAAGAGAAGAACTGTTTTGCATATAGGTATTTTCTCTTCGATTTATTTTCATTTCACCCTGTCACGGTATAATATTTTCATTTAGTCGCGTAATCGTTGATTATCGTGATCGACAGGGGACAAGGAATTATACTTTTAAAACTTACCACGACGATAAAATCCTTTGAACGATGGGTGAAACGTCGCCGTAGGCGAATTAACGCATGGATCATGCAACACACTGAATTCGACGTAAATTGCAGTTACGGTTCCACGAACGTCTGTCTTTCAACGGCCTCTCACAATTACATTTTCACAGCTAACAGCGTGCTATGAATGCGAAACACGAACGGACACGACGACTCGAAATAATCGATGTGAATAGATTCGATGGGAATCGTCGCGAATCGGTTCTCACAGAAATCGAGGGAAGCTGCTAACAACGGTAACGAAAAAACGGCAAACGTAGTTCTGTCTCACATTTTCAGCAATGCGCGCATGTCGCGTCTGGAGTCGTCGCGACGCCCTGCGTCGCTTTTATAGACCCGGCCGAGACGCGCAGACGTAGATCGAAAAAGGACGTGGAACATCGACGACGATCAAACACCCGCGTAGTTCCTGGTCTTTTCTTTCCCTTCCCCCTCCCCCGATCGTAAAACCGAAAACGATCGTATATCGATAACCGAACGTTAAACGTTAGATAATCGAAACGTCGATCGTCGATGATATCGTAGAAAATCTTTTAGAAAAATTTTACGATTAATTTATCTTTGGAAACTAGCTACGATTGGGTTTGGTGTATCGAGTCTTGGCGATTCTTTGGTATCGAGCCAAGGAAACTGTTTTTCACGGTGTACGTTTTAGACTTGTGGCGAGAGATAAATTAATGATTTTCTCTCGCGAGGTATCCAAGTACACTCGTGAGTCTTTCTTGTTATCGTGTGCAAACGCACGAAACGCATGCAGTTTCGATCGTTCTTCACTGTTACCCAATTAGGCAGCTCCAGGGTAAAACGGAAAAACTATTGAAATCGAACCTACGTCCTAAAATATATTAAAAGATCGTTTGCGTACCGGTAGACAAAAATAAAAATATAATGGCCGTATATATAGTTTTACATCTAAAACATCAAGGTCCGTGACGCACGTTTTAAAAAGGGAGGAACCAAAAAAGAATTCAGAGATAAAAAACGTAAATATCTTTCTAGCATACATACAAGTATAAACTGCATCTAATTCATGTACGACATGTCGATTACAGTAATGATTTTTCACAGCTTGAATCTGCTCTTCGTCCGCAAACCACGTCATTCGTTTCTGTAAATATTTTATCGCCAACCTTTTGCGAATCAAACGTCGTCTACAAGGAGATGTCACGTCCGTGGGGTCATCGATTTTACTCCAACTTTTTCTGGGGAATCTAAAACGGAAATAAGTGGTTAATAAGTTCATTCTTTACGAACATATTTGACATTTAAATTTTCTATTTCTGTACGTACGTGATTTCTTCCAGCAATTGCAATGGCTGTGATGAGTTTCATTCTTATCGTCGACTACCATTTTTATGTTTCTGTTTCTAAAGTCAGGACACGCGAGTTTGTTTACACTCACTGTTTCGCGACAACGATACTGCAAGTGTTCCAATGCAAAATACGGTGCAAGTGTAAATCTTTTCGGAGTATAGATTTTATCAAAATCTATAGTAAGTGCTCGATTTCGTGTAATCTCATCCGTCACAGTAGCGTTTAGAGGGAAGCAATATTCGATCGAATCGATGAGGCACGCGCCCTCACTCTCGCCCGCGATAGCCAAATAACGCGTTTACCCCGACGTGGAATTTAGTTTATACCAGAAAGTATTTTTAAAATGTATGTCAAGTATACAACGTCCATAGGGATGGATCATACATACCAGTGCAACGACAGCAATATCGATGATATAAATAGAGAAAACCGTTTCGATGTAAGTAATGCGATGTGTCCTGAAACTATTTCGTTTCGTTTCGTTTTGATTCGTTATAAAAATTGCATACATCGGGCGTCGCGAGCGTTTGACTAAACGCCTGTAGTTGATAAAATTGATGCGTTTAGGTTTGTCTCTGATTTCTCTATTCGATTCGATTCTATCTAGGACGATCAGAGTACTTTTTTGTATGCAATCAGAGCTTGAACGAAACTGTACATTTTTATAAACAAAGGTTATTTAGTGAACGTGAAAAATTAACTGCTATGTCGGAACTGTTTGAAAATTTGAACAGTTTCATTCAAACCTTGTGCACAATTGTAACAATCGAATATGTGGAACCATTGATGGTTGATTTATTCACTTTTGTTTTAAAGGTTCACTGATGCATTGTAAACAATATTTAATGTAATTTTAATGTAATTCGTTTTGCTATTTTTTAACGTTCCTTACACAAATTAATAAAATTCTTTTTTTAACTGAACACAGATGATGAGTTGCTTGTTTGGCTACATTTTGGCCACACATTTCAATGCGTAGTTAGAATCAAGATAGTTTATTCTTATAGACTGCAAGATGCAGTTAAAACGGTTTCACAAGCATACAGCATTTCAAGATTGGCTGTTTTTACACTAATATATTACGCGTTCGATTTACACGATCTCGGTTTGTTTACGAACTCCTGGAGATACATACTGCGAAGAAAACATGCATTGTGGAAGCCAGATTCGAGCAAAATCCTTATCTAAATAAAAATATCGAATAACGAGCAGAAGATAAACAAGTGGTTATCCCCGATTCGTTACATAAAAATAAAAATTTCAATTACTCGATGAAATATTTCCCAATGAACGAATCAAAATTTAATGATCTAATAATACTCGAACAATATTTTTCTATGTTTTCGACTTACTACTAGCACGTAACGTCAGCGTGTTTTGGTATCATTTATTAGCGAATGTTTTATGGGGCATTGTATAGGAATTTCTTTATTCGTATAATCTTTTATTCGTACATATGTAAATAAATAATTTCTCGTAGTCTACGTATAAAAACTATGCGATAACACGAAGGTTAACGCGCGGTGTTATGCACGGCAGTGTACATACACATTATGTTGCGAGTATCGTTTTTAAAAATGCGATTCGAGCAATGGCAACGGGACGACACCATCATCCGCTGGAACAAGAGCTGTCGCATCCCGAACAGGAACATAATGTGTATTCAGAGTACTCGTCGGTTCCGTACGAGTTGTCGGAAAAGGAGCAATCGGAGAGGTCATAGGAACAGGAGCAGGAGGTGCAAGAGCAGGAGGAACTGGAACAGGAACAGGAACAGGAAGTGGAGCTGTCGTAGCTGGAACTCGTGTACGAGGACTCTTCAGAGAAATCGGAAGAATCATTGGTCTTGCTGGCGCGCGTATTCGAACGACATTCTGGAAGAAAAAAGAAATTTTAATACAATGAAAGATGAATTTTACATCGAATACAAACAGGTCCCAAGTAAAACTTACTGTAAAAGTAAAAACATACTTAAATAAAAGTGTTCACTCTGGGAATTTGAGCCGTGTTTTAAAAAAGAATAATTTACACAGTCGAGTAACCCAGAAAAACCGTATGTTAGCAATAAAAATAAGACATTCAGAATAGAATTCCCGCGAAATTGCTCGAACAAAGATTGTTCTTTCTGGAAACGCGTCATCTACGCGTATAAAGTGAATGATTAATTTCACTGTTTCGGATGGCCAACGCACAGTGCGAAGAATAAAATTAAAAATCTTTGACAAATACTTTATCGATGAAAACATGGACAGGTTGCGTTATTTAAACGTTTTGGAAAATAATTTTAATTGTAGAACAAGTATGGATACGTTCATATATTATCAGGGCAATGATATTAAACATACATTTGGTATCATTCACTACACTATGAAAATGTATGAGGAATGGATAAAAAAACAAATATTTTTCTAGGTTTAGGGTAAAATTAGTAAAACCAATACCAATATATATCTTCTATATACAACTTCTATATACAATTTCTATATAAAATGAAAGGCTTGACTCACTGACTCATCAACGACCAGGCTAAGCCCTTGGACATAAAAAGCTGAAGTTTTGCACAGAGGTTTCCTTTATGATGTATACAAGGAATAAGAAAGGATATTCCGAAATTAAACCCCTAAGGGGGTGGAAAGGGGTTGCAACGTTTGTATGAGGAATATTTTATTTGTGATCGGATTTACTTGAAACTTGGTCTTAATGCTCTTTGACATAATTAATCAAACACCTGTTTTGGCATTTTAAAAAATTCTACCCCTAGAAGGGTGAAAGGGGGTTGCAACGTTTGTATGGGGCATATTTTGTTCATTGTCGTATTGCTTCATACTTGGTCTGAATGCTCATTGATATACTTATTTATCTTTAAAGTTGCCTTATTTCCGTATGGGTGTCGTTATGAAGGTTTTTTGAAACGTTAATTACGAAAATGGTATCAATTTTGAAATCTAAGATGGCGACATGATATAAAATTAAAACTCTATAGAGGTGAATGGGGGCTTAAAAGGTTTTATGGAGAAACAATATCAATTTCCGAGGGAACTAAACGGTTTCCTGTGCGAGCGAAGCCGCGGGCAAAAACTAGTATGAAATATATTCAAGGTATTTTATTTCGAATTAGAAAAATATTCGATCACTGAAATATGGTACGTATATCAAGGAGTGAGTCTCAACATTATATCGGTATAATTAGAATATCATTCAATATATACACGTATATATACACGTTGAATGTTGAAAAAGTAAGCGTTCAAATGTATATCGTAACTCTAAAATCAGCATGCCACCGATTTGCCCACTGTGGTCACATAAACAACTTTTTATTCCCCCGTGATTTGTTACAAGAACGAGATTTTTTACGGGATACGTACTTTGTAAATAACCCATTTTTTCCGCGATGTTCGTCACGTGATGACTGAATTTTTCAATAGCTCGTTGGGCTTTCCTTTCCTCTCGGTATATTTGTCTGTCCCGTCGTTTCTTTTCTTTTTTGAGCAGACGTTTCTCAAACTTACCTATCTGTTTCCCATCTACGAAGTAAGTAAATAGAAACGTTACGTACCAACGTCAATGGTACAATTCAAACACGATTATACGATCGTGGAAATAGTAGGCGCAACAATAAAGTTTCGAAAATAATTTTGCTTTCGTTGTCAGTAGTAAAGAAGTTAACAGTTAACCGGGCTCCGCCATTCGGGAGGCCTTAGTTTCCAAAGAATAAATTTTCAATCGGTTCCTAAAATTCCAAGATTCCAAGAAATACCAATTTACAATCCCCACTTTAAAAATTTACTTTAATTTCCAAAATAAAAATCTTTCATCGAACGATTCTCAGAACTCTATTGTCACGTCTCATAGATAACGGTCTGCTTACCCGTTGTCTCTGTTTTTCCGTTATGTTTTTTACGTTTCGACACTTTTTCGCTCTTATTCGATCGCTTCTTTCCATTTTTCTGGCCACTCTCCTTCTTTACTACCTCCTTTACTTTCTCTCCTTCACGTTTTTCGACGCAGTTCTTTAGCTCCACCGTGGTATCGCATTTGCATTTCGCGGAGGTTTCCTTTTTCCTGTGCTCTTTGTGTAGCGATCTGCTCTGGTCGACGTTCGGTTTCTTTGTTATAGGAAATTCGAATGGCTCGGTGCTGTTGTTGGACACAGCGTCGACGAATCTCTCGGGCGTGCTCGCCTTAAAGGTCGAGCAAGAACTCGCGTTCTTCAACGTTTCTATCGTCGTTTGATGTTTCGATGTTACGTTTCCGTCTATCTCGACGTTTTCGGTTGCTATTTCCATCGGATTCGCGCATTCAGTTTTGCAAATAGACATGTCCGCAACGTTTTCGTTCTCGGTTCTCTTCTTCGTCGATCGTTTTGCGGTAAAGTCTTCTTCGACGCTCGATTTCGTAACATTTTCGAGCTGTTGCGATTTCTTGGACGTTACGGTTCTACGACGTCTTACGAGCCTCTGTTTCTTCGGAACGGAGTTTCGTTTTTTCTCCTTCGTTTCCGTATCGTTGACCCGTTTGCCTCGAAGCCCGAAGGCTTGCTTGCGCGTTTCCGGCAGCGTTCCTCCGCTTCTCGCTGAATTTTCGTTGTTGGCCATCGGCGAATTCGTCTTGTTCGACAGATTCTCTCGATTCGTTCGGTTCGATCGTGTATCGGGACTCTTTCTCGGCTTCTTCGCTTCTACCGTCAATCGTCGATAAATAGAAAAGCTCAACTACGAATAAATATTATTCTGCTTACCTGCCGGAACGGGTTTCGGCTCGAGCTTCATTCGTTCGTCGAATTGATTCAGGATGTCTTGCATGAAATTTTGTTGCACGAAATCGTCGATATGCTTCCACGGATCCGTTTCCATGATTTGATCTATATCGAGTATGCCATCGGCCGTATTGAACGAAAGTGCAGCTCTTCCTAGAACTGCCCTTCGGCTCATTTAAACGTGGAATCGGATCTCCCGCTGGCTTCGCCGTTAATCGTGCAACGAATTCTCAGCACCAGATGCAAAACCGAAGAAGCAACGATGCCTAGAGCTCCGGGATACCGCATACGGATTGTGCAAATAGAAAAAAGAAACAAATCTAAGGTCGATTTTGCTTGTTTACATTGGAACTCCCGTTTTACGTCAAACTGTGTATTTTCGGTATTCTCGGGCTATCGAGCATGGAAACGATATGCACTGGCGCGAGCAAAGACGAATGTCGGGACGACGACTAATTTAAGAATCCGGAATACCGATCGCGATCGCTCGAAAATTCGATTCTTACTGGCTCGAAGATCGTTAACGTCGCAACAGTTTCGGCTCGGGCGAGCGATCGTCGCGAAAGGTCGTCTCGTCCCAAATTGTTTTTACCGCGCTAACGGCTATCAACGCAGGCTGACGGTTACAATCCAAACGAATCAAGCGTGCTTCCTGACTTCGAAGCTTCGAACCTTCGATAAATTGTAATCTTACGATTTATTTCAAAATTACTTCAGAATATTGTGTCCTTCTCTAAACGTAAAATGCTATCGTTATATCCTATCGAAAGTAAAACTGTAGGTTTGTAAGTAAAAGTTGAAGCAAAATTTATTTTTAATAAATAATAGTCCATATTGTATGAGGATTATCAAATAAATTATGATATACCAAAGGAAACTACGTAAACACAAAACGATAGACAATATGGCGACGCTTTCCGCACTTGTCGGCAGAGGGACACGCTCTCTCACAAGTACTCACAGATGAGTCCATTAATAGACTCAAGATGAAACTGCTATCTTATTCATTTTCTCCATACAGAAAGCTGTCATAACAATTAAGAAAAATTGTAAAAATCTGAAGAAGGCTCAATGTCTAAAAAAAGCAATTTGGAATGGGAATCAAAATGTTTGTGATAGAACTTTGTCAGTAATGCAAGGAACGTACAAGGATTGGACAAAAGTTTCACAATTTCGTTTACATAGATACGCGAGAATTTAGAAACTGTTAAACTTTTCGGATCCCTAGGGCGAAAGTAAAAAATTAAATTTATTACCGCGTTTCCAGCGATCCGTAGCACCGTGTGTCCACGGAAATGTTGCGTATGACGCGATGAAAGTGAAAATACGGAGGTGCGATGACGTCAGGCCTTCCGTGTAAATCGTCAAACTTTACGACGACCGGGCAAAGCAGGGTTCGCTTCTGCTTAGTAGCAGTTTAATCGAGCGTAAGAGGGGTTAAGTGACGTCACTTTTCCGATGACCAAACGTATACTTTGCCCGGTGTCATCGTGCGTTCACGATAAAATGTGTCGCGATGATCGGCGGCCCGTGAAACAATTATGTCGTTACACCTTAAAAGGCGGAGGACCGCTTCGACGATAGTAGACTATAGCGTAGGTGTAGCGTAGGTCGTGTTGCTCCTCCACGTGTGCTCGTAAAAGTTGTCAATCGAACGAATGTTACTTGCATTCGTGTTTTCACGATTACGTTGCTTCTAGATAAACAAACCCGAGACGCTTCGCGCCTAGAATATTTGCATCTTCTCGTTGGAATAATATTTGTGCAGTGGCTGCCCCGTGTACTCGAGTATGGTTAACAAAAATTAACGTACGCGCGTGGCTAAAATTTTATATTTGGCGCCTCGTTGGTCCTTGCCAAATTTGGCGCCGATCGACCATCGGTACTTTTCAAAAAATTATCCTATAATTGAATTAGCATGACTCCGCTCGTATTCCAAGTTTATTTGCATTGCTTAGCGTCGCCAGGGCTACTCGAATTTCACGCGCGAACGCTTCTCGCGAAGTGAAAAACGACGAACGGCGGTGTCGCACGGGCTCGCGACGCTTTGATCCGCGGATCGTTTCCGAAGAAAACAGATGACGCGTGTTCTCGATGTCTCGAGACCGACGACGCGATTCGAAAAGAAAACAACTCGACGAACACACGTTGTCCCGCGCGTCGCAGTTATCTTGTCTCGTTCTTTCGGTCGCTCAACTCGTCGAAATATGTAAAAGCTATTCAATGCTGCGTATTCAGCAACCTCGCCAGCTAATTATTCTCGTGCCGTACGACTATTATTAAACGTGTATAATTATTTATATTGTATTTATATGCACAAACGGGAGGACTTTGGATATACGGTTCACTCTAAGGAAAACATTCTGGAAGCTCTTGTTCCGTACCATATGGTCCAAATAAAGTGATAGAAACTGTTTTCTCAAAAAGCAATAAAGATACAATGTGATGGTGCATCGTCTGTCTCTCTTTTGCAGATACCATATGTAACGTTTTCTTCGTAGATGTAACGATTTCATCTTCTATAAGGTTTGACAAACCAGTTTGCAAGAATTTTATAATATGTGATCTTATATTGTCAACACACAGTACCCGTCCAAACCACATTTTTGTTAATACCAAGTTGGCGATCTGGGCCAGGCTAGAGAGCTCAAAAACCAAGGAGGCGATTCTAGCAGTCGCTGTCTTAGATGTCAGGACGTTTAATAATTGATTGAAACATGTATATACTATAGAAATAGGTAGTCGGTCGAGTACTTGTGAGAGATACAGGTTGAGCGTAGCCCTCTGGCGACGAGTGCGGGAAGTGTCGTCATAGTATATTTGTATGAAATCTTTATCTTTTCCAATTTTTCGTAACATTCATCTACAGAAATTTTCTCTTCTATTTCGTGCCTTTCTTTTAAAATGTTCCAAACAGTGGAACTGCTTACACGTCCCACTGTAACGATTGTACTTGAGCTAGTAAAAGAGTTTTCTTCAATATGCCACATTACCCTCACTTCGAGGTTCGGATTTCGTCGGTCACGCCCTCAGTACAGTTTGCTGACGATACGTCGGTAAGCATACTGTCTCATGGTAAATGCATCGTGCGTCCATCGTTACTCGACATATCATGGACTGACTTAGCTACTTTGATTACAAAAAATTAACAATAAAGGTAGAATAACAAGCTGACGCGAAAAAGGAAGTTGCAAAGTCAGTTTAATAACTTTTACTTAATTACAATAAAGAGCAACAAATTATAGATAATTCTGACACAATTTGTCTGGGTTAGGTCACTTATTGGTACGTTCTTCTATGTTCACACTCGTGCCAATAATTTTGTGACTCGTATTTGGCGACCATCTTCTTGTAAATTCTAGACCCTAGGGACTCAATACTTCTGAGCTCTGGCATTGCGTACCTCCAAGTAGAGAGTGAAAAGCGTGTGAAGCGCCTCCATTCTCGAGCCTTCTTCCGCGGGAATATCGAGAAGGTTGCAAACGATATCGACGAGACCCGGTAGGTCGCAGTCCAGTTTCGCGAAGTCCAACTCCATTTCGTTCAGCTTTTCTTCGACTTCGGGCGGCCATTGTTGAAGCAAAGCGTCGATGTCGGGCATGGGTTTCGTCAGATTAACAGCCGGCGGATGCTTGCTCCTATGAAGCTGATTTATGTCATCGATCCACTTGTCGATGGACTTGACGTTCTTTTCGGCGTCTTCGATCCGTTTCACCACCGTCTGCCTGGCTGCGCCCGCGCTTCTCAAATGGCTACGTAATTGCAAGTGCAACACCGCCGGATCGGATTGATTGGTACACGGCTCGTCCAGGACGGTCAAACCGATTTTGTCCTCCACTGCATCCGGTCGAGAAATCTTTATGAACGCGTCTATGTCGCCGACCGCCGGTATGTAGTCGGGGATGAACGGTATCAGTTTGTAGTTTAGCTCGATCTTCTGCGGCGTGTATCTGTTTTGTAGTCGAAACTTTAGTTTTGCAATGCCTGGTTGCGCGTTTGAAAATTTGGTAATTATAGTAATGATTATTAAAACGAGCCCCAAACGTGATTCATAAATTGAATCTTTTGTAATTTTCATTTTATTTTAAATCAAACCCGCTACTTGTACCTTAGTATATTTTGAAATAGTTCCTTCACTTCCATAGATACATCCAAGTCCTCGAAGTCCTTAGGATTGTACATTTCGATCGGTTGCGCGTTATTCGTCCCCTGTATGTCGTCGTCGTCGCTTTCTTCGCTGTCAGACGGATCGCTGGTGATTCCCAGCGATTTACCAAAGGTATTGTCATTGTCTGAATATCTGAAAAACGGTGACCTTTGTTAGAAAACACTAATGAAGATGGTTATTTGCAAAGGCTTCAAAACGCTCCGGAGTCATGATGTAAGTTGCTTGGTTTAAATTCTTCACTGTCCTATGTCAAACTGGATATGACATCATACTTCATTTCAGATTAGCTCAAAATGGAAACTTTTCACTAGCGTTGTATCTATCTTTTCGTAATATTATGATTCGATCCAAACATCTGACAATTATTCAATCGATATTTCAAGTACCATACTACCTTTGGAAATTTAATTTCGTGCGCGGCGAATTTATCCCCATAGAGGTTGGACTCTCGTTTTTTGGGGTTGGTCTTAGTCTTCTCGAGCTTGGTGGTCTATGACTGACTGGACTTTGGATCTCCTCGGCGTTACGAACGTCGATGCTCTCGTCAAACTTCGTAAACGCCGAAATATTGTGCGTCTCATCTTCGTCGCTGCTATCCTTGACGTCCATTGTCTAACAATGCCCATCCGCTTCGACGGATTAAAATTGACGAATTACTGTCAATGATACACCATAGAACCTACTGAATGATTGTTTTGATTCACGAGGGCTAGTGGTTTCCATGGTCACGACGTTGGTCTACTCGTATACCTCGTCTATGCTTTCGTGACCCAATCTGACTGCCATACCGACCTGAAAATTCTAAGGTGATTTTGGCGACCTCTTCTCATGGATGGCGGTTAGTTGAGAAACTATTCACTGAATTAGCATTTATGGGCAGCAGTTGTAGTGTGTGCGTAAATACATGTGAGTTGACTATATGTATAACGGATTAAAAAACGCAATTTTTAAACGACCATAACACCTACAATAGTGAATATGTTTCAATGAAACTTTTTTCTGAAGTAGAATTCATGGGTACCTACAAAAATGTATTAGACAACTTTTCTGTAGGACACCAAACAAAGTTACTAAAACTCAAAAACGAATTTTTGTGGAAAATCGACATGGGGTAGGTGCCTAAATTTTTCGACGAAATTGAAAAATTTCAAATCATTCTAGAAAACTTATTTTCGATTGCAGGGGTCAATTACAACCATTTTTGGTCAATAGACATACCCTCGAAATCCTAACCTTTTTGAGGAAAAATATTCCTTACTGAAAATATAATGTGTGGCCAAGAATGTTGTGTAATTTCATTTTCTGTCTCGCTTCCTCTTATGTTAATTTGTATAACCTGTTGGTAATGTTGCGAGTGACACGAAAATGGTAATGGGGCTCTAGAGTTCCATAAAAATGGACCGAAAAAATACATTACAGAAAGTCACAGTTAAAATCGTACACCACATATGAAAATATGTTTCATTCGAAAAAAGAAATTTACGAATGATTTGGAAAAAAAAAAATAAAGCAAACATATATTGTAAATATATCTGTATTTATTGTGTAGTAACGACAAAAGAAATGAATATTGTTTAACATAAAAAAAATAAAGTTACTATAATACGGTGCAGAAAACATCTCACAGCTAAAATCGTACGCTATTTCCCTATCTGGTATTCCTCTCCAGGAATCCCCGAAAAGAAAGGAAGAACGTTAAACAGAAGAAGATCACATCGTTTTAGCTTGTTAGTAAACGTGGTATTGCATCGAAGTAAGAAAATAAATCGTAATAATAGTAAAAATGAAGCAGACGACACTAGAGGTCCGAGAAATTGTAAAGAACTTTCAAAATGGGAAAAGCTATCGAGAAATTGCAAAAATTATTGGTAGAAGTATTAGCACTGTTCAATACATTATTAAACGCTATAGTTGAGAAAATAGAATTACAAATAAATTAAGAACAGCACCGAACAAAAAATTTAATGCATACGATGAGTAATGGATAATTAGAAAAATCAAAGAAAATCCAAAGCTGAGTGCACCTAAATTGTCGAACGAGGTGGAAAAATATTTGCAAATATCTGTTAATCCAAAAATTGTAAGAAGAGTACTAAGAAAAAATGATTTTTATGGGCGTGCCGCAAGAAATAAATCATTTGTCAGCGATAAAAATAAGAAAAGGACAGTTTGCAAGACAGTATCTAAATAAGGATTTTAGTTTTTGGAAAGAAGTTATTTTTACCGACGAAAGCAAATTTAATCTTCTTCATTCGGATGGCAAAGTTACTGTATGGCATAAACCTAATGAAGAATTTAAAATAAAAAATATGAATCCTACTATAAAACATGGAGGTGGGCCAGTGATGGTTTGGGGGTGTATATCAGCTACTGGAACAGGAAATTTATAATTTATTGAAGGGAACATGGACAAAGTTGATTATTTGAATATTTTAAAAAAGAATTTAAAAAGCAGGGCCGAAAAATTAGGAATTTTGAATTGTTTTAAATTTTATAGTGGTAATGACCCAAAACATACGTCGCATATTGTCAAAATGTGGCAATTATATAACTGCCCGAAAGTTATCAATACACCTCCCCAATCACCCGATCTAAACGTAATTGAGAATATTTCGCATGAATTAGAAGTAAGGATTAGAAAACATACGATTTCTAATAAAAATGATTTATAAAAGGCATTACAAGAAGAATGGAGAAAAATTGAATCCGATTTTACACAAAACCTAATAAAAGCAATGCCGAAATGGTTACATGCCGTAGAATGCAGCCGAGGATATCCTACAAAGTACTAATTTTTAATTTAGATTAAATATAAAACATTAATTTAGTTTAAATAGAAAACAATATTCTTAATGTGTACGATTTTAGCTGTGAAATGTTTTCTGCAACGTATACAGGGTGTTCGGCCACCTCTAGCAAAAATTTTAATGAGCGATAGTAGAGGCCAAAATAAGACGAAAATCAAGAATACCAATTTGTTGATGGAAGCTTCGTTAAAAAGTTATTAACGTTTAAAGTGCCGCCCTTACTGAATTTTTTTCTCGAAAATGCGCACGATTTCGGGGGTATGTCTGTTCACCAAAAATGACTGTAATTGAACCCTACAACCGAAAATAATTTTTCCACAATGATTTGCAATTTTTTAATTTTCTCGAATAATTTCACACATTCTCTATTTTTTTTCTCGAAAGTGGGCAGGATTTCGTGGGTATGTCTAATGACAAAAACTGATTGCAATTGACCCCCGCAACCGAAAATAATTTTTCCACAACGATTTGCAATTTTTTTTCTCCGTTGAAAAATTTAGGCACCTAATTGGATTTTCAGTAAGGAATTTTTATCTCGAAAGTGCGTACAATTTCGGAGGTATGTGTAATGATAAAAAATGATTGTAATTGATCCCCGCAACCGAAAATAATTTTTTTAGAACGATTTGAAAAATTTTTTTTCGCCGAAAAATTTCAGCACCTACTCGATTTTTTTTCTCGAAAGTAGATAGGATTTCGGAGGTATGTCTACTCACCAAAAATGATTGTAGTTGACCCCCGCAACCGAAAATAATTTTTCCAGAACGATTTGAAATTTTTGAATTTAATTGTTAATAACTTTTTAACGAAGCTTCCATCAACAAATTAGTATTCTTGATTTTCGTCTTATTTTGGCCTCTACTATCGCTCATTAAAATTTTTGCTAGAGGTGGCCGAACACCCTGTATAGTAACTTCATTTTTTTTATGTTAAGCAATATTCATTTCTTTTGCCATTATTACACAATAAATACTGATATATTTACAATAATATATCTGCCTTATTTTTTTTCTAAATCATTCCTAAACTTCTTTTTTCGAATGATACATATTTTCATATGTGGTGTACGAGTTTGGCTGTAACGCACTGTAGGTGAAAGGTCTATTCATATATCTCGTCTGTGGTCAAATGATGCATCTTCTGAGCAGATAAGTGGTAGGTGTTTCCTCGTATCTCCGCTGGTACCGCTCGTAGCAAAGTGCACATCAATAATTCGAAATTATTGATATGCAGTGTTATTATGTGAAAGACGATAAATAAATGTATTCGAAATACCTGTGTCGATTTATTCTCACTCTGACATGAAACTGAGATCAGGGTAGAATCAGGAGAATATTATGTCCGAAGAGGTGGCACGAAAATAGGGAATTCCTGACATCGTGACGTCATTTCCAAGAACTGGGATTTCCACAAAAGTTTTAAATGTAATAATAATTCTTTACTTTCTTCCTTTTTTTCTTTCCTATATTTTTTGGGTGCGATACTAGCATTATCGGCTTTCTAATAACACCATTTATCATCTACTTTCTAAATCCTCTATTTTCTACTTCCACCTGTCTCTTGTTCCTTACTCCAGTTATTCCACTCCTTTCTACTCTTTTAACTCCTCCTCCCCCTCATCTTCTCCTTTTCCCTTCTTAACTCTCCCGTAACCCTAACCTCGCTTCCAGCAGTCGCTTACAACTAAAATTAAAGTTAACATTAACCTAATACAAAAGAAAATAAAACTAAAATAACACAACTTAATCTCTAGTCTTAATTACTAATTATCACTACCCCATTAGGAACATCCTCCTCTCCCTCCTCTCCCTTCTCTTCCTCCTAACTTTCCCGGCTTATCGCGACCCGACTCCAGCATCCATCTCCTTTTCTTTCTTCACAAATCCTTCCCTATCTTATCAAAAAACCCTTCATTACCCTATACATATACCCTGGTCCTATTCATCGCCAACAACCCTACCACGTCTTCCCTTACCTTCGCTATTTCCTTCCTCAACCTCCCTTGCATCTCTCCCTCCAGGTTATATAAACCACACTGAAACATTACATGCTCCACATTCTCCTCCCCCTGCCCACACTCACACCTTCCATCTCTAATCATCCCTTTCCTTGTCAATGACTCTCTTAGATTATAATGATTTGCCCTTAGCCTGAGACCAGCCTAATCACACCCTTATTCACCCCTCTTAACTTTTCAAACCACGGCTTAAACCTCTCCCTCTTACTACTGACCCAAAATGTCCTGAAATATTCCCTGCCTTTTTTCCTCCCCTTCCTGAACTTCTTCCAACCATTCTTTTTCCTTTGGTCCAACACCTACTCAATGGGCACTTTCATCCCCGTGTCTGGAGCCCCCTGTGCATAAATTCTTTACTCATTTTTATTTTACCAAGGAAGCATGTGCTAACTTAAGGAAATGATTTAATGCTGCGATGGAGGAATGGACACAAGAAGTAAAA
Source organism: Colletes gigas (assembly GCF_013123115.1). NCBI lineage: Eukaryota > Metazoa > Arthropoda > Insecta > Hymenoptera > Colletidae > Colletes > Colletes gigas. Next base: position 715,564 of record NW_025106662.1, on the reverse strand, counting down.
GAAGCAGTTATTTAAAAGTGTACTACCAGTAGCATTAACAGTAGCAGTAAAGAAGTAAAATTATAAGTAGCGACAGCTTGGACATATTATTGTTAAAATCATGTTTATGTTGTACCACTGTCATTTTCCTATGAACATAGTAAAACAAAACCTGGAATTAAAATCAATAAGAAACTCAAATTATTCTGTAAATATGGTAAAGACATTAAAATCGTACCATTCTTCCACGAAAAGAGGGCACAGTGTATTTACATCCCCACTCTTGCTGCAGTCCGGTGATTGGCTGTCACCGATCTTCGTCATCGTTTTCGACCAATACCTGTGACTCAGCGGACTGCAACAGGAGTGGGGATGTAAACAGATTGTGCCTTCTTCTCGTGGAAAAATGATACATAAGACATTTACACGATCGTTAATACGATAATATGGTTACAAAACGTCACAGTAAAACATGAATGAAACTCTTTTATTTGATAATATTTTATTCTACTGTACAATATTATAGTATCTTGTTTTACGCGATTCGAATATATACAGTTACGTTATGCGACATTTGTCTTGTAAAAGATTCTATACGTTACATCAAGCTTTGTAATATCTCACGTATGTACAAATTTGGTAGAGCGACGATTCTTCTCAATGAGGAACAATCGAGCATTAATTATGATCAAATGGAGATGACCCTTCGAATCTTCAACAAAAGCTTACATACAAACTATTGAATTGAGTATTATGAAGTTGGTACACGTCGAGGTCATGCAGAAGCATTTATGACTTGAAAAGATTCATGTTCTTAAATCCTTCTGGTGTCAACATTTACGAAAGAATGATATTACCAATTTATTTTCAACATATTAAAATCTTATTACGTCCGAAAACAAATTAGTATGAATACCTTGATTTTGTCATACTTGAAATTTCCGCAAAATTGGTTAAAAAATCATTCCAAGAAAATTGCGCGATAGCTTCTACATGGCAACACGAGACACACGTAAAATATAAAACAAAAAGTAAAATGCGACGAAAAATAACTTATCCTTCAGTCTAAATCGATCACAATGCACACTTTATAATTACCTAAAATATAACATATTTCGCGTTGTTTTTTTTTACCGAAGAGGCGATTATTGTTAAAACAGTAAAATACACAATAATCTGCTTTAAAAAATGATAGAAAACAGAGTTTCTCTTCTTTCTAGAAAATCTAGAAAAAAGAACCTGACCAGATCGTTATGCGAGTATTTTGGTATATTACCTTTGCTAACATTATGCAGCAACGCAATTATTTAACAACTGAACTTTCAACCTAAACACCGGGCATTAATAAAACAACAACTTATATCGCGTACGATGACGCTCCTTTTCTTATTCGCTTATATGTTCCTACGTTAACACAATGCTTTCCAACTACGGTTCATTTAATGAGACATTCGAGAATTCATGGTACATGAATCACACGAAGTATACAAAACTTCTACATCGTATAAGTTAACAAAGTGTACGTTCGACGATAGAAGTTTCTACGCTTTGTTTCTACAAACACTAATAATTACATATGGTATTTTATGTTTAAAAAAATTGAACCGAGCGATATCCCTGGCGAGCAATGTGTTAACAGAAACCAAAATCAAAGTTTTACATTCACGAATGCGTACACGACTCGCGATGAAGTCTTTGTTGGCTGGTACGAATACAATGAATATACACGGTTGGGCATGCGTGAAGTATTTCCATAATTTAAAATAATTTCCATTCTTTAATCTTTACTCGAACATAATTTCGATCGATACAAAGTAACGAGGACTTCCAATTAAAATATTTCCGTTTCGGTTGAAACATTTTTCAGGATTTTACAGCTAACTCGTTTTAATCGAAAATTCTACAGGTTTTACTACGTATTTAAAGACGAAAATTTTATCAAATTATTCACGCGTACCGCGCTAAGGGCGAGCAATAATACACGGGTTAATAATACGACAGAATGATTCCTATCTACGGGATGCCGTTATTGTATATTTGTGAAATGCTAGAAATTGTACTTTGATAGCTATTTTTTCAACAACGTCGGTAATGTTATCAGGCTACACCGATTATCATCAAGTACATTAAAACTTCGAAAGACAATCGGTACCAACGTTATGTACCTTGCAGATTAGAAACAAACTGCCATGCTTCGAGAGTCGTAGTAAATGATTAAGTTATTTGGTCCATTTTTTTCAATACTATAATACACCGATTAGACTTTCAAATTTAATAAAAAAAAATCACAAATACACTCATGGGAACAGTTTACGCGGAATTGGTTATAATTTTGATCGATTAACCGATGAAAATAAAAAAACATTTCGTATTATTACACACAATTTTGTAAAAAGGAGTATTACGCATCGCTGTAAGCGTTTGTTCACAAATGTAAATAAAGAACGTATTGAAATCGAGGAGAGAGGTTATTGATAATTAAAATTTCATTCCATAATTACTTGAATACAATGTAACGCATAAAATTGCTTAAGATTCGAAAATAACAACATGTAAATCTTTCCCATCCTAGTTTTTTCTTTTGTTGCCGATATTTTATTCTCCGTTCTTACCTTCGATTAAAATAATTGATAATAGAACATATACAAACCACATTTGTTCCGCCTAACTTATCAATTACCGTGATATACGTTGTTTGCATGGTTCTGAAATTTTCTGCTTACGACAAAGACCGTAAAAAAACTAAACCCTTAGTACTGATAATATTAATAACACTAATAGTAATAACTAATAGGATCACATCTTTGGTACACGATTCGTCGGTTTCAACAAACTTTGTTTGCTTTCTACTAATATCTATGGCAAGATTGGCCAAATTAGATTTATCTTTGTATTTGACTTTTGTCATCGTCATTAATATCATAAGCTTTTGAAACGGGGCAAGATCTATGTTTTCATTATCACTCATGTATTAATTTTTCGTCAAATAATTTGTCACCTAAGAACGACTATTTTACAGTTCCGTAACAGTCTTCATTTGCATTATTAAATTCCTCTTAGTTTCTTAATAATAGGTTTTAGAAAGTTCCTCATACCTCCAATATAACACATGTCTTTCTTCTCTTCGTATTATTTAGAATTTCGTAACATATCCTGACAAAACAAGAAATATAAAAGAATATTTGAAAATTGCAATTTTAAAGAAATAACAGTAACTAGCAATTGTTCTTACCTAATTAAGCGGAATGTCTTTCAATAAATTAACATATACTAGAAATTCCATGAGTCAAACTCTTTTCAAGGACGATGTGGAACTCGCACAATGGTTCAAGAATATGGACGAGAAAATTTAATAACGTAGGATTCCTTAGAAATGATGTTTCTTCGTACATGTCGGCGGTCGAGCGGGCCTCGCTCATTGGCCGTAACATCGAATGAAGAAGCTGCTCCCTAAATCGTAAATTAACTAGTCAGACAAACATGCAACCAACTAAATAAAGCATAACATTACACTTTACCTCGCTGCCAAGCAAATGAACAACTGGAACTTTCCATCTTTACCAAGGGTTTGACTGAACATATTAATCTGATCGATAAGGTGACAGTAACATCTTAATGTCGTAAACCTTTGATTACTCTCTATGTGAGCTCGTCTACCTCTGTTTAACCTTTGCGAATATTCGTCCATCTCCTCCAATAAAGAAATTTCAAAATTTTCCTTTATGCGCACTGAAAAGAACACAGCGGAATAAGCGGAATACCAAACACAATTGAAGATTTATAAGCAGTTACTTACAAAGGTAGTCCCAAACATAAAAGTTTCTCCCAAATATCCTCTGATTTTTGAAACCGAATAGAAATATTTGTTCCAACGATGGCACGAGGCCACCTTCTCCGCAAAGTAAAGCTGTCAAGGAACCATCTTGGCATTCCCTTCTGTAGTGGAATTTTACAATTGCGTTTACAGCTTCTCCTACGAAACCAAATAGTCCACAATTGTATTCCTGCAGTTTTTACGTTACGTTAGAACAAAATATTTCACTAGCGTTTACCTAACATGTGTTGTAGTTCAACTTGAGACAATATGGGGCGTCTAGGTATACTAGGTGACCTACACCTCGGTGGAGTTGAACACGATTCGACTAACTCCTCACTATCGATACTGCGAGGCACTAAGGCCCCCACTAATAATCTCTCGGTAGAACCGTCATCGATACCTCTGCCAAGCCACCTACCACAGGGAAATTTAAACGTATGCCCTGTAACCTCGTTTCTAACTACTACGTGTTCCACCATCCATTTAGGGGAAAGACCTGTATTGTCATGACCTATGCGTAATGTAGAGAGCACGCCCAAATTCTTGTGCTAAAATGGGAATTACAATTCTACGTTAAACACAGAATATTAAACTATAACTATAAAACGTCAATAATTAACTAAGAAAGACAGCGGTCGACCCAAGTATTTAATTATTTCTGAGTGTATCGGATAAGTATATTGACTCGGAATATTAGAAAATATTGATATACTGAAAAAAAATGGCAAGTGAATAGAAACATACGTGAAATACAAATTCCAACGCTCCTTTAGGAATAGGAACTGGATTCGTTTCGCACAGAGTGCCTGAAATAGCGATCCAGCTATTTGCTGAAGTAGTAGCTGCGCTTGCTTTTCGACTAGGAAATATAACAACCCTATATGGCAATTTCGTGGTTGGGTAATTGTTAGTGAAACAGAAATAATCGACGGCATTCAGCGTTAAGAGATGATATAAGAATTGCTCCTTCTCCTCTTCGCATCGTAGAAACGCTGAGCGTTTATACTGACTCCTGAAGAATTATAAAATACAACGTGAAAGCAAACAAGTAGAAAGTAGTACCATTCTTCCACGAGAAGAAGGCACAGCATGTTTACATTCCCACTCCTGTTGCTGTCCACTGACTCACAGGTATTGGTCGAAAACGGTGATGAAGATTGGTGACAGCTAATCATTAAACTGCAGCAAAAGTGGGGATATGTAAACAGGCTGTGCCTTCTTCTAATGAAAGGACGATACCTTTCAAAGTAGAGTTTAACAGCTCTGCATGGAAGCTTTTACACACTACTGTAATTACATAAATTACTCTATTTATATGTTTTAAGTAATTTATACCTTAACAATGTCGTGTCCGACAATAGCGTTTTCAAATGACGAGACAGAAGTTTCTTCTCCAATGCCAATCGAACCCAAGCTCTGGCATATCCGATGTGCGTCTTAATATCAGTCATTGCTTGCACATTTCTAATGTCAAAGAGCAAAGAATCGGGCAAAGGTCTCAGATGTTCCGGACCAATCTTTCTGTCCCCGGGGGATTTATGTTTGTCCGTACCTCGAGTAGGCGAAACGTCGGTCTCCAATGCCAAATTCGATAAGTCTGTTAAGGTTTAAAAATACACAAATTAAACTACACAAGAAAGCAGGCAAACGTATAAAATAATTATTTATTTTCACACTGCTATAAAAATAAAAACATTTCTAAGAATCCATGCAAACGATAGTCATGCATCGATAAAAACAAAGTATGTGGATGCATTCCAGAGACAAACCAACTCAGGCTTTCCAAGTACAAAACAGACGGGACATTTTTTAAATAACGTTATTTGAAATGCTAAATTTTATCTTATTTGATGAAATAACATTGAGAATAATGAAATAACGAAATATTCTTGGAAATAACCGATGTGTTTCGATATATTTTAATAAAATGATGAAATGATGATGATTAAAAGAAGAGAAGAAATTAGCATGAGAAATTGTTACTTCATTGATATTTTACAAACCCATCATTCATCGTATGTATTTATAATTTTAAATACACGATGTGGCAATGATTTATACACATCATTGTACAGGATGTCCAACAGGTTCCCATACAAATTTTGCTACCATGTTTCATGGCTAAAAATAAGACGAAAATGTTACGTATTTTGTTAAATAAATTATTTAAACGAATAAACAATTATTTTTTGGGTAAACGACAACACTGTTATCTCAAAAACATCTTTGAAATACTTGTTATTTCCATTAACGAAATAACTTTATTTTTTGAAATACCTATTACTTCAAATAAATCGATATTTCGGTTATTTCCAAATAACGTTTCAGAAAATAGAGGCCTGAAATATTAGTTTTTTCTTTCCTATTTTTCATTTCAAATAAAATTTGCCCAGATCAAGTAACAAAAACAATTCTTCCATAGCATGTAAATCGTAAATAACAATAGCAGAGGAAAGTAATCTTCTAAAATATCTATACATATACATTATTTACGACATTAAACAAATTGATAATTATGTTCTGCAGCATCACGGTAACCATATAAACATGCTGTTTATGTATAAGACAATCGTATGACAACCAGAAAAATAAAATGCAACGACAATACAAAATTATTGTTAAAGTACAGGCGAATCGAAAGTTTCCTGTGGCAAGCCAACGCCAAGGCTTACCATTAAAATTCTCCTTGATATAAGAAGCAATTTCAAAAATATTTCTGCCCCTAAATGATGAAATTAAACGGTCCGGTAATCCAAAAAACTTATTTGGCGATTTCTTGCCTATTTATAACAGGAAATAAAACAGAAATAAAAATTAACTAAAACAGAAACGCTGCTCCGTGTTTAAAACAGTGGGGCAACCCAAAAGAACGTTCGACGACCTAACGTTAAATGTCTACATTGGTTGCAATTTAATAGGTTTTAAAAACTTTTATTTTCTTTCATAAAAGGTATAATTTTACGAGTTGCTTCATTGTTGCAAACAAAGAACAATATAACATAAAAGAAACGATAGAAAGTAAATGTGTAAATTATAATAATCAACTTAAGCGGAGATAAACGAATAATCTTCCCAATAAAAAAATTTTTATACAAAATATGCCTGTAAGTAATATTTAATAAAGCAAAATATTACGCTTAAAATATTTGATTTTACTCGAAAGTAACAGGTAAACGTACTCACTAATATACGTTGTGCATTCTTAGCGGAGAACACATAGAGAGTGATAAATAATTGTTTATCAATAATGGGTCACTTACAACTAATACAGTGCAGAGTATCTACGTATGAGAAACTAATCTCTACTTTTTAACACTTTATCTTAAATAAAATAAGGCACGTACAATCGAGTCGTTTCCGCAGCACGCACCACGCTAGCGCTGAATTTTCAAATGTGATAAAATTTATTAAGTATCGTGGCCACGAAGATAAAGCACAATTATATAACAGGTATCGCCGCGTAATAATAAATCTGAACTTACCAGGAGAGAGAAAGTTTGGATCTATGGATTTAGTTGTTTCGTTACACTCTTCTAACTCTTGGTACATGGTGAGATGCGACCAAAGAGCGCTTTTCCCTTGTTTATTTTGCAACCCGTGGCTCCAAACTCGTTCCAATAGATCACAGAGACTGGCAACCAGCGTATTTTCTTCGACGTCGGACAACGACTCGCCCCCATGGCCCAATGCCACGGCTTCAGAACCCATTTTCTCGACTAACATCCTCTTTGTCTTTGACTTGCAATCCTTGACAAAAGAAGATTTACATTTAGTACCCGACTACGTTATTTTAGAAAAATATCTAAACCGAGTTCTTTCATTTTTCGAAGACAGTACCTTGAGCAATTTTTCAACAAAAGTCCAATTGGCTTGTGCTATCAACGCTGGACTCATGTCTGCAGAGAGCTTAGTTTGTGGCCTGGGTGACTGGGTTTCTTGAGGAGCAGTTGGTTTTCCGTTCGATTCCATGGATTTCATTTTGTATTTCCACTGAGTCTGTCCTCTCCGACTGCTATTGTAAATAAACGATCAATTAGAATTACACTTCGTTTTGATTAAAATTAGATGAGATAAACACAATTACAAATGACGGCTATTAAAATTTAAAAATATTCAATTATATAAAATTCGAAATACAAATGATACAAGCGGACTGAAATGAGTCCTCCACTTACACGGTTAATTCGTTTTGAAATTTTCCCCACTAGTTTTACTTTTGGTATAAAATATTATTCAAATTAAATACGGTCAAAAATGTACCTTTTTATATTAAAAAAGTTGAAGGGAAAAAAACAAGAAAACTTTATTTAATACGTACGATGTAAGTGGAGCATGTAATTCGGGGAATTAATGTATTTGCGAATCTATAAAATTTTTTTAATACTTGAAAATTTAGTTTCTCCCAACTAAATAAACATGACTAATTAATGAAATTAAACTTCAACAGAGTTCATATTCATGTTGGACTGAACACATAAAAACAAATAAATGTAAATATATGTTTACGTACAGTTTTCTTTAATTAATTGAATTCTGATTTATAACACCGAGTTAGTAATGCAAAATACGCATGCACAATGAACGACTTCAGAACTAGTCCTTACCGAAGTATGCTACATGTGAGGCAGGAAAGAAGATAGTAAATATTAGTATACTTTGATTTAATATAAGAGAAAAATTGCATTTGCACATAACATGTACCTCTGAGCCGGCTCCTTGTTTAATGCAACAGTGTCTAACAAGGGAAAACTTCGAAAATACGCCGCCCTGTGAGGAAGAATCTCATTGGGTGGGTTCGTCTCGAAATCCACGTTCATCATTCTCTGTTCCAACACTTTTTGCGACTCTTCTATACTTGTACATGGTTCGTAGCGAGTTGATCGTACGATGCCCTCGCCAACTTTTTTTCTATAAACGAGATAATTAATCGTTCCAACGTAAATAGAGAAAATAATAAAACCGTAAAATGGTGAATAGTTAAAAAGAAGAAATCTCACCTCAGGAAAGAAATTCTTTGATCGAAAACTCGTATATTAAAGTCGAGCTCGCTCCATGTAGACATAACTTTATTGTCGACTAGCGAAGCAAACATCTGTGTCTCTAGGAATCTTGATAGAAATGGCAAATGTTGCGTGGGTTGGTCAGATAAAAACGTAGCTTTATCAAAAACGTGCATACTATCTCTGTTATTCAACCATTCATCTTTGTCCTATAATATACAATTAATATCGATGTTACAGTTGTAATTTAATTGCAGCAGCGAATCGTGCATAAATCTCGTATCTCACCTGACTTGGTTGAATCACGAAGTGTTCGTAACTAGAAAATATCTGTACAAAACGGTTCAAAAAAATCTCCCTAATGGCATTATTAAACATAAGCGTTTCCTGATACTCCTCTTGCGACGTGAGTATTCTTTCCTTCACGTTATCGTCTATTGAATCAATATCATCTACGTTCACTCCTGCGTTAAACAAATATACATGTTTAAGTATGTGAATAGAAAAAATATGATCGAATATTATTACTATACTATAACATTTACCCGTTCTTTTAACGATATCTACTATTCTTTGTAAAGTGTCTGATTGAGGTGTTGGTTCTGGTCGATCCCAATCCAAGACATCGTGTAACGAGTGTTTTCTGCGAGGGAGATGAAAACCAGAACCAGGAAGCGTCAAACTACTAGTCATGATATCGCCATTGTAATGATTTATGACCATGTTGTCAGTCCTGTAAAATATTTTAATTTTACACCACTGTGTAAAGTGAATGCAAAACGAAGGGAACAACGATCATTTCACTTACTTTCCTGAATATGGTACTTTGTACTTGTTTAGGAGAGCTTTAATCTCAGCAATAAATTGCATCCTATGAGGAAACACGGGTAATTCTTCTGGAAATTGGCTACTTTGCTTATCTATATCTACATAACAAAGATTTGCCTGCAATAGAAGAACAGAATATGAAATAGTATCTTGTCTGGAGTGCAAAAAACATGTATACATGTTATAGGTAGGATGTAGGATTCTCTATCTTTTGAAAGATCTAAACCACTTACTTCGCTAGCAATTTTCAGCACACCACCCTCGTTCTGAGCATGCAAACCCATTATGAACGGTACAGGCGCGTCTAAGAAATGATGCAGACTGGCGGGCAATATCGGCACGTATACGTGTTGCCACGAAAATGGGAATAGAAGCGCCGTTATGCACTCGGATACCACCATCAACTTGTGAAAATCCGAGCTTCTGAGCAACACTTGGTTCTCCAATAAGACGCATGTGAATAACTGAATCACGCAGTCAGCGCCGAGCCATGTGAACATGTCTTTCAGAGGATAATCGAGCATCGGTAGTTCCTGCAACGGTGTCGGCTGATGTATAACCAGTTCTAATGGTGATTTCGCTGGCTCGTCGCTGGGAACGAAGAATTTCAACGACTTCCCAGGTAATGGTACCGGTACGTTGTAAAGAATATTGTACACGTAGGACTCTAAGCTAAGACCAGGTCCTGGATGTCTAGGAACACATCTAAAAACGGAAATACGTTTTATTCCGTTTTAATAATTTAAAGAGTTATAACACTGATAAGAAAGGGTACAAAGTTTCTAGTTAACATAATTCTACAAACTAATCTTGATGGAAATAAAATTTATTTACAGAAATCAAATGTAACGTGCAAATTATAATGTTTCATGGCAGACAAGTTTGATCTGTAATATGCAGTAGTCTTGTTGATATTTGTCTAACGTTAAATTTATTTTTGTTCTGCCCACAGGACATGAGAATTCAGGGCTCTTACTTGTAGAGATTAGTGAGGAACGTTTTCGCGGCATGGAGGTAAGGCTGCTGGCATAGCAAGGATATCGATTTGGTCACTAGCAACTTGTCTTTGGTAGAGTCATAGTAGCCCAACGCAGCACCTGGTGAGTGTGCTGATAGCTTGAAATGCCGTGGCAACGATCGCGTGTTATGTCCATCCTGGCCTTTCCTTACCCTGCAAAACGCATTTCCGTCAAACCTTTCACGAATTCTGTCTTGCTCGTTTCCTACTAATGGAGTTTTTGTCTAGGATGAATCATGAGAAACAGAACACCTGAATATCATTCTTAATCTTGGTATTAATAAAAATATCTAGACTATGCTTCGTATAATGCTGAAAGGGCAACCTGGTGAATATTTTCTTCTGCTTTCAAGGTAAACATTTAGAGGTAAAATACACGTCATTTAGTTAGCAATCAATGCCTTGACTTAGTAAGACTATTGTATTACAAAGGTACATATCATCGGATACACAATTTTCATCTATCCTTTATTCATTTATCTATTTCTGAACGTGGTTTAATATTTGGATGATTAAGAGTTCTCTCACTATACATATAAGACGTTGTACAATTTCTTATTAAGTACGTCGAATACGTTTACAATGTTTGAAACCATGAATTTTTAACACAGTGGAGAGAAAGAAAAAGAAAATGACCAGGCAGCTCTCTTAAGGCGTAACGCTTGTAGAAATTGACAAGACAATTTGAAGCTTTAAAACGATTAATACACGGTGTCCAATTCCCTTAATTTCTCGATTCGTTGTCCGTTCTCCGAGCGACTGGAGGCGTAATTAACTGTATCATTGGAGGATGCAGCGAGCAAATGGCGCAAAGGAGACTCACGTTGGCGGTGTACCGTTTTGGCCGCTGCTCAGTTCCGTGATATGCATCGCCTGCAGGGTTTGCATAGCCGCGCATATCTTTCGATTCCTGCACTCCTCGTAGAAAACAAGACTGAAACCGTACGTTCTGTGCCCGTCTTCTTTGGTGAGCACGAACGAGTGGAACGTTGGCTCCACCGAGTGCTTCTGGGTTCGGAATCTCAGGCCGCTCGGCAGGCAAAGCTGAAAGATTGAATATCTAATGAGAGACGTTGAACAAACGGCCTTTTCATTCCCAGCCTCGTCTTTTTCATCCGCAACTAGAACGCGGTGTAAACGGGCGTTGGGTGTACCGTTGATCCGCTAACAGTTTGCTCTGCGTCACGTCCTCCGCGGTTGTTGGAACTCGGGCAAGAGATGCGAAGACCCAGTTGTATTGTAACCGTGATACGGATTTCGACGTTCTTTGTCGATAGCACGGCGCACAACAGGGTAAATTAACGCTCGAGGGGGCAGGTGTTCGCGGGGAAAAATTTCAATGGGAGATTCTAGACGCCAAAATAAAACGAAAATCAAGAATACCAATTTGTTGATCGAGGCTTCGTTAAAAAGTTATTAACGTTTAAAGTTACGCCTGTGGAACGGCAATCTGCATATACATAGCTGGGTACACGCGCGATGCCGTTTTACAGGGAGAACTTCAAACGTTAATAACTTTTTAACGAAGCCTCGATCAACAAATTGGTATTCTTGATTTTCGTCTTATTTTAGACTCTGGAATCTCCCATTAAAATCCCATTAAAATTTTTCCCCAAGCACCCTGTATTGTTGTGTGTTTATGTATCAATATCCTCTTTCTATAAGAATTACAAAATACTCATGCAAGAACCTTGACCACTGTTGTCTCACCTATTACATAGACAACCTTTTCCAGTTTTTGAGGTTCTTAACTATTAGAACGATAGCGTATTGTATCTTTTAAATTAAATTAATTTTTGAACAAGGAACACGTGTTTTCCACGCGACATACCATGCAGACAGCATGATCGTCGAAAGGGTTCCATGGTACCGAGTCTGGATAGTGTCCCAATACTTTGCTCTTGTATGCACGATCCAGAGGCGTGCATTGCAAAGAGTCTCCTGAAACAGAAAATAAAATTCTCTTCCAAATCTAGCAAGGCTGAATGCGCTCAATAAATTTTTTATTATTATTATCAGGTAATCCTGAAACTTGTTCCTGTAACGATATTCGTATTTATACGAGAAAATTTTTTTAACAATTCTGTGTTGTTAAAAATATTATGTTATACCAAAATTGTAATCTATAAAAAACCGAAAAATATATTTGTGTTCGCGCCCACGCGTCGCTTGACGATCTCTGAAACCGAGGCTCGGTAACGTGACAATTATAATCGCAAACAACACGCTTCGCAAAGATGAGCCGTAATGCTTGTTAACGATAAGTGACGACCGTGACCTTTTGGCCAAATACTTAGACACACGTTTCGTGTTACTTAAAGTACTGCCTTTTGAACACGGTTTCGTGTCTTATCCGAGGATCGACAATGAGATAAAACCTACAAATGTTTTTAATTATACTCAAGAGTACAATTTAAATTTATATATAATCAATATTGTACTTTATATTATCTTAAATATACTCCCAATTACAGACTACCTTTAAAATAAAATACTGACAAAATGAAAAACAACAGAGATGAAGAAGCACCCCACGATACCAATTAGGGGGTTCCACAGAAGATTGCAACAAAAGACAGACTCTAAATTGCTAGAAATTACTTGGAGCTCTTTGAGGGTGATTCTTTTTAATAAACAAATTAAAAGCTACGAGAAATTCAAGTGGGTCAACGTTCCGAGGGACAAGAAGAAATGCACGCGAGTTTTGAGTGACAAAAAAAAAGAAAAAAAAAAAGATTCCCAAGTTTCAAAGAGTACGTGCTCCAACGCTGGCCCGTGTACGTATTCACAACAGTTTGTACATTGTTCTCGGTGCGGTCCAAGTGCATCTTGGAACCTTCAACTCTCCTACGCGGGTGCCCTGCCTGCCTTCCCTGGGAAAAATTAGAATCTCTCCACGGCAACGTCGGCAACTTGTTATTGAACGTGGTACATATCCCGGAGTAACTCGACCTGAATGAGACTGTTGAAGTCTTGGCGACGTTCCAGCTGCTTCGCGCACGATGAACACAAGAGCACCCTTGTAGTACAGGGTTAATCGTTCATGATCGAACAGCCACCCAAGGAGATGGCGAAATGTACACGATGCGGGTTCGTCGAGCGTCGGTTCGATTGCGCGGAAAAATAATTAGCGGATGAAAGAAACGTGTGTTGTTCGGGACAAAGGACGTGTCGTTTAAGTTCACATTCAATTACAGTGAACCGTCGATGTTTGGGAATTGGTACGCATCGATATTAACACGTTCATCGCCTGTAAATGGAATCATGGATGGAAATGTCCAGAGAAACGATGTGGTTTTCATGGCAATAAGTATACGATAGAGTAGATGCAGGGAAACATTAGTCCCTTTATTAGTAGCGCCACGAACGGTGAAACAATAAAACAACTTGTATACTCGCGCGGGAAAGCTACCGTCGAGATCTATTCTCGTTTTCTATTGTTATTGTTACTGTCTATCAAAATATCAACTGCCTAAATTAAATTAAGAATCTGACCACTTCAAAATGATACTGTTTGTTGTATAATATAATGTTTCAATCAAAGATATACGGTATCAAGAAGAGCGTCGATTACTGTAATCAACCAATCATTGTGACTCTTCGTGTCGTTATCTTGGTATCTTACAAAGATTGTAATAAAGGATGAGTCACCTAACTCGATCACTTCTAATTACTTGTAAATCGTTAAGTTCGATAAGTTGTTAGTCAATATTTGTTGAACTAAAAGTAGAAAATAATATGAATATTAAAAAACAGTGAAATTCGTGATGGCAGTTTTGAGACGTAATCGAGGCTAAGCTAAAAAGGAAAAAAGCAGGACTGAAGTACGAGTGCTTCTGCATCTCGAGCGACATCAAGTGATCGCTGAAAGCAGTCACCCGGATTTTAAGTGGTTACTGCTTTCTCCTTTCTATTTTATAATGTACAATTTAGTTTCATACGATTCACTGATCTAAATGATCGTGTTGACTCTTCGCCATTTTTTAATTCAATTACATTTATCTAACTCGGGCGCGAAAACAAACTTTCGAAACAAGGTGTTAATTTAAAATTCCCACGTATTTTGAAACATTAATGGTTTTTAACTTTCAAAGAATGTGCGCCGGAACGAAAACACTACCGTGTACGAATAAACTTGCGCCATCGTTTCGGGCATTAAAGTGCACCGAAAGTAGAGGAAACTCGAGAAACAGAGGTTAACAAACAAGCCTGAAAATTTGTTACAACCGTAACAACCGTAACCTGCGGAGCGTAACGCGTAGTATTTACATAATTCTTCGGGTCCAGACGAGTTTTTCCGTGAGGATACGTCTTATCGTGGCATCTTGCGCGACACGTTGAAATATTGCACGTTCGTCTGAACACTTTTGGCATCTTTCCCTGCCGAAATTACCGAGGGCAGCCTGCGCCATCCGTGACAGTTATCACCGCGGATGCAACGCCGTAAAAACCTTTATTTCCTTTAGGCTGAATCGACCGAAGGGAAGTTACGTGACATGGGTTTCGTTGCTCCTTTTCTTCCCGATAATTTCTTTTCGTCTAGGGAATTCTTCGTGTCCCTGTTATCTACCATAGCCGGGCACAATTTTATCTAAATAACGTATAACGTTTTATCTTGACAAACTTTTTCTACCCAGTACAATTTTCTATCATTATCGATAGAAATTTATTGTGCATTGTAGCTTCATGAAAGTATCATAAGCGAGTCGGCGAGGTTTCCCCGATGAAAATGAGTACAAACACGACCCTATTCGGATCACTTTGAATTATACGTAATAAAAAATTTTTCAAAAATAGCGAGTATAGCATACAATTGAAAATGATCCGAATGGGTTCGTGTTTGGACTCATTTTCATCAGGAGAAACTTGCCAATTCGTTTATGATACTTCCACAAAGAAATATAACAAATATAACAAATATTATTTTCCATTAATAATCGATACATCGAGCAAGCGTAACACAAGACTCTGAACTGTCTAAATCTGTAAGCAAATACCTATTTAAATGTGTACTTGTGTAAATGAAACTTTTCTAGGGTACGTACATGTTTGAACAAACTTTTTTCATTATTAATATTCTGCCACAATTGTACCTGTGAATTAATGCCCACATGTTACGATTACTGTACGTTCACAGAAATAGCATGCTTTGCTATAATTTGCAATTCCGAGAAAGGTCGAGGGGCGAAGAGGTCCAGGACACGTAGGAGGTTGTCGTGAACATGGAATGCGAGATAATAGTTTGACGTAAATGATACGCCACGCTAATTCGAATATAGAATAGACTCGGCTGTAATACGATGGACCAATCTCTGTTACGAGATAACAGTATAGCCGGAATAAAATTAAATTTGTTGCCCCCGTCATATCATATAACTACTCCTCAAAAACAAACTGATGCGACGTAAAAGTAGTAACAAATATAATTCTTGAAAGGTCAGTGACTTTTATTTGTGTATAGTATTATTAGGAATAGTTTTTGAACAGTAAAGAAATATTTGTCTGGTACTGTAGAAGTCATTAAAGTAATTTTCATAACATATAAACGACCATTATTTCTTT
Source organism: Colletes gigas (assembly GCF_013123115.1). NCBI lineage: Eukaryota > Metazoa > Arthropoda > Insecta > Hymenoptera > Colletidae > Colletes > Colletes gigas. The sequence continues at coordinate 699,360 of NW_025106662.1, read as the reverse complement.
TTTTTAATGGAACAGCATATACATTTTGGAAAGTTTGACTCTTTTCACGCTTTTCTAATCGAATCCTTGTTTCACAACAGACCACTCTGAACTGCTGAAGAGTCATTCGATTTGATCTGATGTTTCTATGTCAAGTATTCAACGCTTTTTCCTGTTCTCTATACTATTCGTCTCTGTTGACCTTAATGTTTTATTCTTGAGTTTTCAGATCAATCTCCATTCATATTTTCAGCTCTACTTCCTCCCGTGCAGGGTCAAGATAAACTAGGTGTTCAATTTTCCTACCAACTGCAGGAACTTTTCTTTCCAGATTGTGCTAGTGAAATCACTGACACCGCTTTTAATTACAGTAGCAATAAGTACTATAATCGATATCGTCAAATTTAAAAGAATTAAAACTCATGGTATGCCAATGTAAGGGACATAAAGCGATAATAAAGCGTAATGAATATTTTTCCACGTTCAACGGTTCCTCTGTGAAACGGGAAAGAGAATTGCAAGTGTAGGAAAAGGCGTGTGCACTCGACACGCTGGTGAAATTACAGAAGTACGCCAGTTAAATTGTATGTCGGGATTTGCACTCGCCGGAATGTGTTTGCTCGAGATATGTTTTGTTTAACTGTTCAGCGAAGAGTGGACGTTACACTTTGTTGAAGAGTTTCCTTTTTCGAGTCATTGTTTAAACTGGAATAGCTACGACTGAGCCGTTTCTGCGAGCGGTACGCGTTGTTAAGGCTTCCCCCGTCAATCCTTTAATTGCAAATCTTTTTCTTCGCTGTTTCAATACGAATTGTAAATTTGTACTTCAGCGCGAAGCAAACAAATCGAAAGATTACCTTAAGAGCAACCAGTATTTGCTGAACTAAACTCATCGTTATTATGAATGGTAAACTTACTGAATAAATTTGAATTTTAATATAGAACGAACGTAGGAAAGATGGTTTCGAGAGAAAATTATACTTAGGCCACTGGACTAATTTTTTTCTTGTTGTTTTAATAGGAACGGTAAACTTAGATTCGTGTTACTAAAGTCAATTACAAAATCAAATACATTCGAACGGTTGTGTTTACATGGATGGAACACACACGTTGTATTATATTATTATCGGTTTCTCCATCTTCGTAATAACCATGAAAGATAACGTGATCGAATAACAGAAAGTTATAATAACAATGATGGGTTTGTTTAATTGAAATTTATCTTTGATTGGAACAGTAATCCTAGCCATTAAATTTTAAAGATGGCGGCGTAAGCACAGTCTGTCCCATTCGAAGTAATCAGTCGATCGTATTTACTGTTTCGAATTCAAGGAGCCTGCTCGAAGATTAAGCTCGCTCGGTGACTCTAATTACCACTATCAACTGCTCCACGGACTAATCTCCGCTTGGGAATTTCATGAACGAAATAACGACGATAATTCAATGGACCGTGCAATTTGGCAGTCGCTGAGAGCTACCAAATGGTTTCAATTAGTCCTTCAATTTCTTTCTCGCCGACGTATAGCGAATGACATTCCAAATCGCACATACGATTCACCTGATAAAATAATTTGAAGATATTATAGAAGAATATCATGAATACATATTGTAAATGTATCTATATTATTATAGTAACTAGCATATTTAGATTAAGACAGTTGATTAGATGTTTAATTTGATATTAAATTAGAATTAATACTTTTGCAAATTAAGTAGCCTATTTTCGTCTAGATTGGAATTTTTAATTTTATATTAACATCCAAAGAATCGAATCTTTCTAAATGTAAAAACACAACTCGGTTAAAATCTTGTGATATATATCTTTTACAAAGAGGATTCCATAAAAACAAATGAATTCTTATACTATCGTTGAATAAATTTATTCAACATAGTAGCTCTAAGGGATCAAATAACCTTTTAGTCCCGGAGTCGAACTTCGTAAGTCTGACCCTCGGAAAACTCGCCTATGTTTGTTCAGCTATCGACGATACTTGTCCACCCTCAGAATTAAGGAGATGTTGTTTTATTGGTGGAGTTTCGAGGAAGTGGTCAAGGGCATGGCCCAACTCGATGTCCTACCGTTTGGCTATTCGAAAATTTACTGTCCCACCAATGGTTTGCTCTCGAGCACGAAATACGAGACTTGTAATAAGGGGACCACCGACTTAGCACGACAAGCTTCTTAGAAAAAGGACAAAAAGAAAGTGTGAACTCTCGAAACACTGTCCTCCAACGTAATATCCGAGCGTAACATTCAAAATTCAAAATTCAAAAATAATCAAGATGGTGGAAACGACGCTAAATTATTAACAGAATGAATAAATCAAAAGCGGATTCGTATAAGGTCAATGTTTACGATGAAATGTGGACTATGAAAAATTGAAGATAGTCCAAAGCTTAGTTATAAAATATGTTACCAGTGTACTCGATCTTAAACTAAATACAAAAATAGATATTGTGCAAAGACGTCAGGTCATTTCGCAATTCTTAAGGTACTTTGCTATGCAACCTGCTCGGTAAGTGTATGCATATCAGTGCTCCTCAACCCCCTCAAAGTGCGACCCAAATTCCATAGTAGACAGTTCTTCACGGTCGTGTTCTTGTTTGTTATGAAAAAGAAAAATTACATTTCAACATTCATACGTTTAATAGATTTACGTTTCAAAAAATCCATGGGTTGAGAATCACTGATATACATAAATACAGTCCCGTTAGACTATTTCTATTTAATTTTTAAGAAAAATCGACAGGGGTAGGTGCCTAAATATATCGGCGAAAAAAAGAAATTTCAAATCGTTCTGGAAAAATTATTATCAGTTGTATGGGTCAATTACAATCATTTTTGGTCAATATACCTCACATACCTCCGAATTTCTACGCACTTTCGAGAAAAAAATTCGAATAGGTGTGAAATTTATCGACAAAATTAAAAAATTTCCAATCGTTCTAAAAAAATTATTTTTAGTTGCAGGGGTCAAGTACAATCATTTTTGGTGAATACACATATCTCCGAAATCGTACGTACTTACGAGAAAAAAAATTCTTTACCGAAAATATACTGTGTGGCCGGAAATGTTTCTATAACTTTTTAACGAAGCCTCAATCAACATATTAGTATCCTTGGTTTTCGTCTTATTTTGGCCTCTAGAATCTCCCATTAAAATTTTTCCCAAGGGTGGCCGAACACCCTGTATATGACTTTAACATTATATTATAACCGACTGATATATTTCATAATAATTGAATATAATATGTATTATAATAATTTACTGTGACACGTTTTTTTAATAATTGACTGTAAAGTGTTTTCACAGTGATTGAGTATGTTTTATTTATAAATCTGATGTTTCAAGTCTTCGCGTCCGTCTAAATGTGGACGTTTCTACCGAGGACGTGTTACATTATTGCACTATCGCTTAGATTGCAGTTAATAAAGTTCCAGCTGGAGGAGAAAGCACCTACACACGCCTTCTATACTGTGCACACTGCACATTATGCGCGCTTCTGTCGTCAACGGGCTTAAGTGGCCGGAACAAATTGTATGGTGATTTCTTAGTTAAACGATGGGTGCTACCGGTGCCCTTAAACGTGCAGAAATGTAACACTTAACGAGGTGTTATCCAATCTTGAGTTGCATAAGTAAAATTATTACAAAACTGTCTATTTTTCGCAACAAGAATTTTCAATTATCATAATATCAATATTGTTGAACATTTCAGAATTTTAATGCATATATGTATAAATTACATGTACGTACAAATTTAAATGATGCGAATGGAATTTAGAAAAATAATCACAAATAAAATTTAATAAGGCACCAGCAAGTAATGTTGAAATAATATGTCAACAGTTTCGTCGCCTTTTTTCTTTTAAAGAAGTGATTATCATTTGCATAAAAATATTTGCAATGTAGTAACGACAGGTAAAGGGATTTCTCTCGAGTTTCTAACACGCCAGTAACGGCTAAAGTCGTATAACTTAATTAATGTTGGGGAAAAAAAAAGATTACTCGAAATAATGCTCGTACTCTCACCTTCGAATTTAACCCCAATCATCGTAACACAGTTCCATTAAATCCATTTTAATGAATTTTGCGCGAAAATCTGCAATTTCATTTTGTCCCCTGTCCTACATTCGCGACATCTACGAATGAAAAGATAAGAATGCCGAAATGAACTTTTTTTCGAGTAATCACACTCTCGAATAATTAATCTACCTAATATTGAGGTTACTATAGAAACGCTACTATTTTTTATTATTCAGATAGGAACAGTTGCAAACTCACAAAAATGATCCAATACATAATTACGTATAGTAATAACTTAGAACAACGGTCTACCTCATACGTAACTGATTTCTAATATTATATAACGTTTCATTAATTATAGCACAAGAGGGGTATCGTAATTAATCATAATATTATAAATCGGATATCTAATTTATAGCAAGTATGGTAGCCTACCAATACACATAAATAATTGAAAGGAACGAAAGTTTTGTTTCGAAAAACATATTTTTTCTGTGTTTTTTTACAATTGACTTTTTTGCTAAAAATTAAGATTGCAACACAGATTATAAATTATTGTCTCTGTCTCTAGGTATAAATTAAGTCTGTGCAACTTAATGTCACGAAATTGTTTGTTCTTGAAATTACAATTACAAAACCTCGCGAGAATCTTCGGGTCACGACCGGAAAGACGTATATCACGATTACTCGTGATAATGCAACGCTGACGCTCGACTTATAGTGTACAGTGTGTCACCGATAAACGTAAATAAAAACTGAAAAATAAGAAGTTTCTGTTACGACCGTGTGCACGATAGATCAATGGGGATAAATGGCCAGAAGAAGATTACGCTCGAAGAGGGTAACGAAAAAACGAGTATTAAACGTTAGATATGCCCCTATTGTACGGACAGTATTGATTCGAGAGCATGTTACACGCATGAGACACCGTGTAACGAGTATTTTTCACGAACGCAGGGGGCCCACCGACTGTTTAACTGGAAATGTCTTCAGTATATTAACTGTTACGTATAATTATCTTCACTAAAATATCAAGTAGCATCATTTAAATATTTTATTTTTTTGAATAAAAAATAAAAACAATGTTAAGCGATAGTAAGAACAATTTTTTGATGATTTAAAATTTGTAAGTTGCAAAGGTAGATATTCTTCGTGAATAATAATCCATGATAAGTATCTAGATTAGTTTAGAATAATAAAAAGAATTACGATCTTCCAGAGCACACTCTTTTTAAGTTCCATTTATAAAACTCGGTAACCTTGATTTTTATATATACATATCCTTCCAACGTCATTGTCGTCTGAAATAAACGTCTTCCTTTATAAGGCGAATAATTGCTTTTACAAAAAGAAATGTATTTTCTCAATTTAGAATTGCAAGAAAGTCAATCGCGTTCCGGTCGAATTCATTTTTGTTGACTCGTTGTTTCAAATTGCTTTCCATCCTTTCCCGTATACTCAACATACTGGCGATGAATGCACGAATACCTCCCTGACGATCGATAAACCAATAAAAGTAATCGTTTTGTCACCGATACTTTTTTTTCAAACTTCAGACGCACTAAAAATATTTTTTTACATGCAAACACGACCAGCCTCGGTTTCATACTCACATTTTATTGTCAAAATACGCCGCGCAGAAGGGTTACGTTTCCAAGCGAGTATAAAACGTTATTTTCAGACGCAAAAGCTGGGCATCGAACGCGTAGCAAAAATTTAACTCCGGTTGAGAAATACTTTACGTCCCGATTTCAGGGTCACCCTTTTCTAAATTTCACATTTGGCAAGTTTACCTCGTTCCTTAAATAAATCGGGTCACCGAACAGCATTTAATTAAATAACTCTTTTCAAGTCTCTCTCAATTTTTCAAAACAATTCTATCCGATACCCGATTAATTTTCGATTAAAAATTAAAAGTCCGTGGGTCGAATTACGAGGTTCGTTCAATAAGTCCTTAGAAAATTCAAGACCTGGCGCTCGTAGCATCGAAAATGGTTTGTATTTAATAAGCATCGTGACTCACTAGACAACTCTCAAAGTTTCAGTTATATCCACCACATGGTTTCATTTTTATTGTCGATCGAAGCAAGGAACGTCTTCACCTGTGCAGTTTCGATGGCCAAAATCATGGAATTAAAGTTCGAATTATTACAACATCTACCGTATTCGCCGGATTTTGCCCCCAGTGACTTTTTTTTATTTAATAAAGTTGGAGAAACGCTTGGAAAAGTGAATAGAGCTAAATGGAGATTATGTTGAAAAATAAAAAAAAAAACTACCTAAAATAATTGGTTTTTCTATCTTTTTCTAAGGACTTATTGAACGACCCTCGTATGTCCCAAGACATTTCCTCCCGATTTTACTATCCGATGACTCACTCTCCACAGTAGCTAAGACGCTAACACTACACAGCTCAGTGTTCTAAACACAGATGCGTGTAAGAGCACACAGCGTTCGTGATACGCAAAACACAATAGTACTTTGTTTTAATGTAGTGACACGTTTCAAGATATAAAGCGATAATAACATAACGTAACAACACTATATCTCGATAGTCTAAAAATAGAAACATTTCATATAGTACACGGTAATCATTGTTCGCGTATCTCATACGCGTAGTATACGACTTCGTTCCGTAACCATACTTCCGCCCTTTAAGCGCGTATTTAAGTGGCGGGGACCCCTTCGCGCACAAATGACCCCGTGCACGATGACGTCATCCACGCTCGCAAGAAGGCAGAAGGAAACATTCGGCAAAGCGCAAATGATATATTTTTCCGTGGCGTACAACGTGTCAGAAACTGCTGGTATAATAATGAATCGAGACCAGAGGTCAGGCAAGCGTATTTTTACGCAGTTTTCCTCGTTCGATTACACCCAACAGTTTTCTACGCGACGTAAAAAGTGCTCGTTAAACTCGGGCCTAAGATATCCCTAATCATTCCCTTCTATCTTATTCTTATATCACGACTGTATAATATACAATGACTGTCACTTAAAATCGTACACATAGCGGTTCAGCCGATATTTCTTCAATAAAACATGAAAATTGTACTAAATTATTGAAACTCGTATAGATGCATATAGTGTAACGTTTCTTTATTTGATACATAACAACAATACAAAAGAACCTTTAGTAGTACTCAGTAAATCAAATAAAATTTTAGGTTGCGTATGAAACTTAGTTGCCAGTAAAAATCGTACTCTGTTGGTAACATTGGAAATCCGGTGAATCCCCAATTGTTTTTCGTGTAACAATGCTTAGAAGCGATTGAATTTAGCTGAGTTAGCAGCATTCTGATCGTTATATGCGTTATTCTACCAAAAAATTCATAAAAAAGCCTTAAAATGCGACAAACCACAGTAGCGGAGCGTGAATTAGTTATTTATCACAATATAAACAAGAGAAGTTATAATGAAATTAGTAAAATTATTAATCGAAGTAGAAGCACAGTTCAATGTATAATAAAACAATACAAAGAAGAGGTCGTGTAGTGAATAAATTATAAGAGAGGTCTGATAAGAAACTTAATATCAGGGATGAACGATGGATTGTTAGAAAAAATAAGGATGACCCGAGGATTAGTGTTTCAAAATTTGTGTCGAAAGTCGAAAAATATTTAAATAAGAAAGTAAGTGACTCAACCATTAGAAGAGTATTAAGAAAACAGAAGTATCATGGTAGAGTTGCTCGAAGGAAGCCGTTCATAAGTTTTGCAAAATAAGAAGAAGAAGTACGAGTTTGCTACGAAGTATATAAAGGAACAGTTTACTTTTTGGAAAAATGTAACTTTTACTGACGAACCGAAATTTAAGATCTTCGGTTGGGAAGGAAGAAAATTTGTATGGAGAAAACCAAATACAGCTATGGATATTAAAAATCTCTGGGCGACTATTTTTAGGCACTACAACCCCCCTCCCCACGATTTTTCTTAAAAATTAGTTTTTCAATTTTAATAAATTTGTTTGACGCTGTAGGCAAATCTAATACTTTTAATACGCAAGTCTAATACTTTTTGTGGATATCCATGGGCACTACTTCAAAAAAAAATTTCATTAAAATATATTCACTATTCTAGGAGTTATGGTCGTTTGAAAATTGGACCATTTTTACGGGGTTTTTCTCACTTTACGGGGTCAAGGAACAATTTTTCGAATATACTTGAAATATTTACTTATTCTACACTAAAATACGCGTTGTTTACCATTTGAAACATTAAAATCGTCCAATCCGTTCAGTATTTCTGGCCACACATTAGATTTTCGGTATGGAATTTTTTTCTCAAAAATACGTAGGAATTCGGGGGTATGTGTAATGACCAAAAATGATTGTAATCGATCCTTGCAACCGAAAATCATTTTTTTAAAACGGTTTGAAAAATTTAGGCAGCTACCTGAATTTTTTTTCTCGAAAGTTGGTATAATTCTGAGGATATGTGTATTCACCAAAAATGATTTTAATTGATCTCCGCAGCCAAAAATAATTTTTTCAGAATGATTTAAAATTTTTTAATTTAAGTTTTTTATAACTTTTTAACGAAGCCAAGAAATTGATATTCTTGATTTTCGTCTTATTTTGCCCTCAAGAATCTCCCATTCAAATTTTTCCCAGGGATGGCCGAGCACCCTGTATAATATACAGCGTGTACACGGATAAACAGTTCTAAACTCCTATCACGTTGTTTTCTCCGCTACTGATGCCACGTTCCCGTACATGCACTTGAATTTATAGGATTCCCGAAATCGATATTTGACCCTATCGAATATCGAAAGCAGCATTATCGAAAGTTACTGGTATCGAACGTTACGTTGCTATCGCAAGGTAGCTCGGCAAAGCATGACGACCTGAAGAATTCGAGACCAGACAAACAACGATAAAAACGTGCACGTTATGCGGACCGTGTCACGCGATCTAGGCTGTTTTACGGAAAAAGTACATGCACGAGGATCCAGCGCCATTTTCTTTTTTTTCAGGTAGATAAAAAAACAAACGGATCCGTTGATCAACCCGGCGACATCGCATGATTTCAGCAGCGATAATCGTTGGAAAGTTCACATTGCAACCGGACCGAGTTCTTCCACTCGAATCCAACTGATTCGAGTCGAATTAAAGTGCATTGGGGTCTGTTGCATTTTAATGCTGAATTTTTCACCATTTTGTTCCCTGTCTTGATGGAATTCTACTCGGCCGACGATACGCGTGTTTGCTCGCACGAATTCTAATCGTATTTTGCCTAGAAATTAATGGCAATTAAACAATGCTAATGCTACCCGAGACTTTCTTTACAATCATCGTCGATATATTAATTGTATTATTTAGGTTAATGTATGTTTTTAGGTTACTTTAAAATTTCTTCTTCCCAACATAATGATACGATCAAGAATATTGATAACTAATTATCTTCAACAGGCGATAAATACTTCTGGTATGATACACATAATAATACCTCAGTATTCTGTAAACATATTAAGAGGAAGATGTTTCAATTATTGTATGTATTTTCTTAATGAGAAAATAGAAAAACAAATTAAATAAGTGCAGCTACATAACTTACGATTAATACAATATTGCTGCTGCTGTACTTTCTCTCGACTTTATTATATCTTATGTTTGAAACGTTATCCTCATAATAAACAGTCCGAAATAATTACCATCGAGTATGTAATTAAACTTTCCAACTGTAATAATAGCTATAAGAAAGACGTTTTACTTAAAACAACATGATCTAACGATTCATTTAATAATTAGAACGCATGAGGAAGTACCATTGAAATGTGAGAACAAAAAAAAAGAAACACGTCAAAGGAAGGAAAGCGTATTCAACGAACAAGGAACTTTTCTATCGAAGAAGCACGACTTCTGAAGGTTTCGCAAACTGAAACATACCCTGGTTTACCGTCGAGATGTCAATACGATTATCGATAATACTATATTGACATCAACGATTGGGTTCGATATATCAAGTATATCGATTCCTTTCAATATATTGTCATTGATACACGCATTTTGATTTATCGATACTATCGATACGTTTTACATTACCTTCTGCGTTTCACCATATACAATGAGTCACAGCCAAAATCATACATCACATATATGAAAATGTTTCACTCTAAAAAAAAGTTTAAGAATGATTTGGAAAAAAAATAAGGCAGACATATGGACCGTTTATTTTGAAAGTGGTGTAAGTCCATTTTCTCTTGTTTCGAGAAAATTAAAGGTTAACATATCTGTTAATTAAAAAATTTAGGCAAATTATATGAAGTCTAGCAATGTTTCTACTGTTTTATCAATATGTAATTTGGTTATATAAATTTGTTTTACGCGTATTTTACTAAAATGATGTATACTTACGGGCTGCAAATGGACTTACACCACTTTCAAAATTAGACAATTGTAAAAGTCGTTATTATAAATATATAAATTAAGTTATTATAATACAGTGCCGAAAACATCTCACAGCTAAAATTCTACACATTAAGAATATTGTTTTATATTTAAACTAAATTAAAAATTAGTACATATTTTGTAGGATATCCTCGGCTGCATTCTACGGCATGTAACCATTTCGGCATAGATTTTATTAGGTTTTGTGTAAAATCGGGGTCAATTTTTCTCCATTCTTCTTCCAATGCCTTTTTTTAATCATTTTTATTAGAAATCGTAAATTTTCTAATCCTTATTTCTAATTCATGTCAAATATTCTCAATTACGTTCAGGTCGGATGATTAGGGAGGTGTATTGATAACTTTCGGGCAGTTATATAATCGCCATACTTTAACAATATGCAACGTATGTTTTGGGTCATTATCACTATAAAATTTTAAACAATTCAAAATTTCTAATTTTTCGGCATTACTTTTTAAATTCTTTTTTAAAATATTCAAATAATCAAATTTGTCCATGTTCCCTTCAATAAATTACAAATTTCCTGTTCCAGTAGCTGATATACACCCCCAAACCATCACTGGCCCACCTCCATGTTTTATAGTAGGATTCATATTTTTTATTTTAAATTCTTCATTAGGTTTATGCCATACAGTAACTTTGCTATCCGAATGAAGAAGATTAAATTTGCTTTCGTCGGCAAAAATAACTTCTTTCCAAAAACTAAAATTCTTATTTAGATACTGTCTTGCAAACTGTCCTTTTCTTATTTTTATCGCTGACAAATGATTTATTTCTTGCGGCACGCCCATAAAAATCATTCTTTCTTAGTACTCTTCTTACAATTTTTGGATTAACAGATATTTGCAAATATTTTTCCACCTCGTTCGACAATTTAGGTGCACTCAGCTTTGGATTTTCTTTGATTTTTCTAATTATCCATTACTCATCGTATGCATTAAATTTTTTGTTCGGTGCTGTTCTTAATTTATTTGTAATTCTATTTCCTCCTCTATAGCGTTTAATAATGTATTGAGCAATGCTAATACATCTACCAATAATTTTTGCAATTTCTCGATAGCTTTTCCCATTTTGAAAGTTCTTTACAATTTCTCGGACCTCTAGCGTCGTCTGCTTCATTTTTACTATTATTACGATTTATTTTCTTACTTCGATGCAATACCACGTTTACTAACAAGCTAAAACAATGTGATCTTCTTCCGTTTAACGTTCTTCCTTTCTTTTCGGGGATTCCTGGAGAGGAATACCAGATAGGGAAATAGCATACGATTTTAGCTGTGAGATGTTTTCTGCACCGTATTATAGTAACTTTACTTTTTTTTATGTTAAGCAATATTCATTTCTTTTGTCGTTACTACACAATAAATACAGATATATTTACAATATATGTTTGCTTTATTTTTTTTTTCCAAATCATTCCTAAATTTCTTTTTTCGAATGAAACATATTTTCATATGTGTTGTACGATTTTAACTGTGACTCACTGTAATCCGATTTCTTAATTTGAATGCAAAATAACCAAAAGTGTAAAAAAAAATCTTATATTGTATACTAATCTTGCCTAATATACAAGCACGTGTTACATATGGTCTTGCATGACCGAACTTCTGATCTTTGCAAGCGAATTTATTGAACTTTACTGACCTCTGAATCAATTATGGACTCGTAAGTCAACGAACTTGTTAACTTTCGACCGTTTGCAAAACAAATGCCAAAAATTTACGCGAACACTTAAGAACAATTTACAAGAATATTTACCGGTTGAAATGCAATTAATGAAAGACTGCTTTCCTTGCACATTGTCTTCGTGTGGCAAGTATCGTTTACTACAGACAGCCAGACAAGTTTAATGCCTTAACTTTGCGCGCGACCGGATCGATCGAGTCGTCTCACTATACCAACATTAAATTGACGAATAGGCGAGTCTGAACACGTTATAGCAGAGCTTCTGTACGGAAAGTCCAAGTGACTGTTGCGTCGAAAGGCATCTAAATCCAAAGAGTTACGAACTCGCGAACAGTGACAATGTTATTCAATTTACTTAAAAGACTGGGCGCCACCCTTTACGTAATCGTGTATGTAACACATTGAAAATAGTTTCAAGAAACAGATAATACTCCTATAAAACGGAATTAAATTATTGAAGATAATAATTATTTAGAAAGTATCATTCCAAATTAAGAATCACAATCCGTTGAAAATAAATTTATCAAACGAGGAAGGCTTGAATTTACATAAACCGATAAATTAATTAATTATCAGGATAATAGTATCTTTACAGGCGGTTGACCGTGGCTATTTTGAAAATTAAACATTTTATCTGTAATTGGCTAAATTGGACGATTCTGTTTAATCGTTACTAGAATTTGCTTCTCAAAATAATAATTCAACGTTTAAACTACATTTTAAAAACCTGATAACAATTTACAGATTTTGAGATTACGTTCTATCAATAATTGCTACAACTTTAAAATATAATGTATACAATGTAATATAACTTTTGTATGTCTTTTCTAGGTCTAAATTCACGGTTCTTTTTTCTTAAGATGACCAATTATACGGTCGATAACGTTTAAAGTATTCGTACGTCTTTGGTGACATTAAAGACTCTCGTGCTTGAATAACCATTACTTTGGTGGTTTAAAATTTTACTCGAGCATATAATAAATTGCAAAATGTTTAAAAGGAATGGCGAACTTAAAGAACTTTGTTTGTAATCCGACACACTATAAATATGCAGATACTTGTTCGATGTATAAAATATTCAAGTACTGATTACATACACAACTATATGAATAGTTAGATAATTGAATAGCCAATTATTCGTATAGTCGAGTAATTCTACAGTCGAGTCTTTGAATATTTATGTACTCTTCCAATATTCGATATACAATGATTTCGTAATCGATTCGAACTCGTTCGTTCGTATCACAGTCAATAAATAAGTGAATTTTGTTTTCGAAAGCTTTCCGTGTTCCGATTAATTTTGTCACTCTGGAGGGTGCTCGCGGTACATCGCGTTGCATCTGTTGCAGCTGCTCTCAGCGTGCAGTATCTTTAGAATACTCCCCAGTCTCTTTGTCGCACCGGGCTTCATTCAAGAACGGCCTTTTTCAGAAATACTCGAGAAAACTGCCGCTACGGGATCCACAGTGCGAAACCTATTTTTCATTCTTCGTTCTCTCCATTTTTTGTTTGCCCACGTTAGTACTATAGAGAACCAGTTCTTCATCCACCTCGTTTTTCCAAATGAAAAATCATTTTAGACCACGAGCTTCGTTTTAAACAGATTATAAAATGTTATACGAATGAGACAGAAATTACTGTGAAAACGTTTGGAATCGAATACCTGAACAATAGCTGTGAATAAAACTGAAAACCAATTTTTTTCTCTTATCTAAATGCACTTAAAACTGAAAGATTATATAAATAAATATTTGATCGAATAAGAAATAGATAAAAAATGATTTGTAAAGCTCAAACCTGACGCAAGATTCTATTGCAAGAGTGTCCATTTTACCGTGACACGGCTAAAACACGTCAGACGAACGGGGTCGAAGGTCACAATTCAACGAAAGCTGGGAATTATCTCCTTCTTGTTGCTATTGTTCACAATTGCCCTTTGTTCGACGCGTAAGAGTATACAGGGTGTCCCGCGATAGACGGTACGACCATATCGGAGATAATTCCACGTGGACGAACAATACGGCTGTTCTTGCACGTAGTTTCGTTATCGAGGAAACTACAGTAACTGTCACTTGAAATCGTACACCTAGCGGTTCATCCGATATTTTTGTCAATAAAACATGAAAATTGTACTGAATTATTGAAACTCATATAGAGGCATATAGTGTAATGTTTCTTTATTTGATACATAACAACAATACAAAAAACCTTTAGTAGTAGTCGGTGAATTAAATAAAATTTTAGGTTGTGTGTGAAACTGCCAGTAAAAATCGTACAGAGGAAATAAGATACAGTTTTAGAATAATATGTGATAAAAAATGTTTATATTAATATTTAGTTGGATAACCAAATGCATTTTGAACACACAGCAGTCGTCGAGGAATTGATTTTACTAAATTCTCACAAAATTCAGGTGTTATTTTCGACCACTCTTCTTGTAAAGCTTTTCTAAGGCTTTCCTTGTTTGTAATATTGTGTAATCTTACTTTATTGTCCAGTTCGTTCCAAATATGGTCTATGACATTGATATCAGGAGATTGTGGGGGCGTTTGAAAAACTTTAGGACAGTTATACAATAGCCAACTCTTCGCTATACACATAAGAATTGTGCTTCGGATCGTTGTCGGCGTAAAATTTAAAATCGTATAATATTCCTATTTTTTCGGTATTTATTCATTACATTATCAATAAATACCAGATTTCCAACGCCAGATATTGACATCCAGCCACAGACCATATCAGACCCACCGACAAATTTAATAATCGCTCGGAGATTTTTAATATGCATAGCTGTATTTGGTTTTCTCCATACAATTTTTCTTCCATCCGAACCGAAGATCTTAAATTTCGGTTCGTCAGTAAAAGTTACACTTTTCCAAAAAGTAAACTGTTCCTTTATATACTTCGTAACAAACTCGTACCTCTTCTTCTTATTTTGCAAAACTTATGCGCGGCTTCTTTCGAGCAACTTTACCATGATACTTCTGTTTCCTTAGTACTCTTCTAATGGTTGAGTCACTTACATTCTTATTTAAATATTTTTCAACTTTCGACACAAAGGGTATAGCCGAATAAGGGGGTCAAATGTGCCCCCAAACCGAATGGAACGAGCCCGGGGTCATTCGATAGCAAAAAAAAAATAACCCCTGTGTGCAAATTTTTAACTTGAAATCTCGACCGTGGGGGTAGTAATGGGGTGAAAACGAAAATCATGTTTTTGAATTATTTCTCTTGACCTATTGAGTAAAAAAATGTAAAAAAATTCAGAGACATTTCGAGTACCGGGGCACATACTTTGGGAGATTTTCAGATTTTTTGATTGAAGAACCAGGTAGTGAAAAATAAAAAACAGCAAAAAATGCCGAAAAATGCCGATTACGTATTGAAGGAGGCCCGGAACTACTTTTATACTTTTACAGTAAACAGGTATTACTATTACTATTACTCTCAATTTTTTTCAGATTTTTCATTTTGGTGCGCCGCAGTGAAAAAAAATAAAAACCGAATTTTTCCTCATTTTCTGCGTATTAGAGTAACTTACACGTTGAATTTTTATGCGTCCTTCAATATATAAGTGTTTTGTAGACTGTTTAATGTTTCTACACTAAGCAGAATTACATAACAATTGAAACAAATAAAATAAAGCCAACCGTTGAGCGCAATATATCCTAGAAAATCAACGATATTTTCAACGGCGTCGATGGCGCAGTTGTTAGAGTGTCCAACTGCTGAACCGCTGCAAGTTTTTTTACCATAGGTTCGAGTCTCTCTTCTGGACTTAGGATTTTTTTTCCTTCATTATTTTTTTTCTTCAAATTCTAACTATATAACAATGCTTTATATTTATTTATAAATGTTCTGAAAGCATATTACAAATATTTTAACCTGAAATATGTATAAATATAGTTTTAGAGTGTTTTTTGCGTTTTTATTTTTTTTGTCAACCACGATTATTGTTTAACATCTCTTACACTGAAATTAATGTGAAATGTTAGTTTTCAAATCTCTTACCTTTGACTATTGTGAATGGATCGGCGCAGAAGATTGTATATTGGCTTACTATTACTTCTTCTCGCCCTTCGATCAAGCAGATCTTTCCTTCTTTTTCTCTTTCTTTGATAAATATGAATGTTTGCTACGGCTTCAGTATCTAACGTAGACATGTAAGGGCCATTCCACGCCAAATCTATTAACCCACTCTCTGCCAATGATACTTTTTTCTAATAAACCCATTTTTAAGTACCAGTTTGATCGTTTCATGCTTATTTTTGAATGAAGTATCATTGCTCGATGGAAACCACGGGAAGGTGGTGGGCTTCTTCCATCAGGAGAGGCGAAGGATGGGTTAGAAGTGATTACATGGATCGGATGAGAGTAAATGGCGGACATAAGTGTTGGAAATAAAAAAAAGCATGGCTCAATCTTGGTCGCTGTCGACGTTAATTACGGGATTTACTTGTTCGATATTAAATAATTTACTCAGAATTTCTGCAGGACGTACAATTCGTGAAAAGTACCGAGCATGCGATAAATAATAAATTATTGCTGCGACATGTGAACAGCAACCGACAGTACGGTTACCATTCGCACATTCGCAACAATAGCGTTTAATCCCGGAGTAACCAATTGAATTTGGTACGTAGTTAATGTAACATCTATATGTTTTACTATTGATGTGACGCGATCTCACTTCACATTTAATAATATTTTTTGTCTGCTTAAGGCAACGAACAATTATATTATTATCTTCATCCATAACTTCCGCTAAGTAAGATATGGCTTGTGATAATTGGTATGTTCCCGTAAATAGAATTTTTTCCCCGTGGTTTCCATCGAGCAATGATACTTCATTCAAAAATAAGCATGAAACGATCAAACTGGTACTTAAAAATGGGTTTATTAGAAAAAAGTATCATTGGCAGAGAGTGGGTTAATAGATTTGGCGTGGAATGGCCCTTACATGTCTACGTTAGATACTGAAGCCGTAGCAAACATTCATATTTATCAAAGAAAGAGAAAAAGAAGGAAAGATCTGCTTGATCGAAGGGCGAGAAGAAGTAATAGTAAGCCAATATACAATCTTCTGCGCCGATCCATTCACAATAGTCAAAGGTAAGAGATTTGAAAACTAACATTTCACATTAATTTCAGTGTAAGAGATGTTAAACAATAATCGTGGTTGACAAAAAAAATAAAAACGCAAAAAACACTCTCAAAACTATATTTATACATATTTCAGGTTAAAATATTTGTAAAATGCTTTCAGAACATTTATAAATAAATATAAAGCATTGTTATATAGTTAGAATTTGAAAAAAAAAATAATGAAGGAAAAAAAATCCTAAGTCCAGAAGAGAGACTCGAACCTATGGTAAAAAAACTTGCAGCGGTTCAGCAGTTGGACACTCTAACAACTGCGCCATCGACGCCGTTGAAAATATCGTTGATTTTCTAGGATATATTGCGCTCAACGGTTGGCTTTATTTTATTTGTTTCAATTGTTATGTAATTCTGCTTAGTGTAGAAACATTAAACAGTCTACAAAACACTTATATATTGAAGGACGCATAAAAATTCAACGTGTAAGTTACTCTAATACGCAGAAAATGAGGAAAAATTCGGTTTTTATTTTTTTTCACTGCGGCGCACCAAAATGAAAAATCTGAAAAAAATTGAGAGTAATAGTAATAGTAATACCTGTTTACTGTAAAAGTATAAAAGTAGTTCCGGGCCTCCTTCAATACGTAATCGGCATTTTTCGGCATTTTTTGCTGTTTTTTATTTTTCACTACCTGGTTCTTCAACCAAAAAATCTGAAAATCTCCCAAAGTATGTGCCCCGGTACCCGAAATGTCTCTGAATTTTTTTACATTTTTTTACTCAATAGGTCAAGAGAAATAATTCAAAAACATGATTTTCGTTTTCACCCCATTACTACCCCCACGGTCGAGATTTCAAGTTAAAAATTTGCACACATGGGTTATTTTTTTTTTGCTATCGAATGACCCCGGGCTCGTTCCATTCGGTTTGGGGGCACATTTGACCCCCTTATTCGGCTATACCCTTTTGGAACACTAATCCTCGGATCATCCTTATTTTTTCTAACAATCCATCGTTCATCCCTGATATTCAGTTTCTTATCAGACCTCTCTTTTAATTTATTCACTACACGACCTCTTCTTTGTATTGTTTTATTATACATTGAACTGTGCTTCTACTTCGATTAATAATTTTACTAATTTCAAATAACTAATTCACGCTCTGCTACTATAGTTTGTCGCATTTTAAGGCTTTTTTATTGATTTTTTGGTAGAACAACGCATATAACAATCAGAATGCTGTTAAATCAGCTAGATTCAATCGTTGCTAAGCATTGTTACACGAAAAACAATTGGGGATTTCCCGAATTTTGAATGTTACCAACAATGTACGATTTTTACTGACAGCTAAGTTTCACACGCAACCCGAAATTTTGTTTAATTTACCGAATACATACTAAAGATTTTTTTGTAATGTTACGTATCAAATAATGAAACGTTACACTATATGCATCTATACGAGTTTCAATAATTTAGTACAATTTTCATGTTCTATTGAAAAAATATCGGCTGAACCGCTAGGTATACGATTTTAAGTGACAGTCACTGTATATCGCTTTCAGCGACTATACTGCGTGCCCGGAGTAATTCAATCCTGAAAACTGGCGATCGCGTACGACGAAAGTACTGGTGTTGAATTACGACACACTTGTTTCGCTACGAATTCTACGGCCGTTAAGTCCGACGCACGTGTGCGCGAAGATTTCTGGTGTCATACCGAGTTTTCAATCTGGATATCTAACTCGTGAGAGAAATGAATTTACAAAAAATGTACTGTTGTTACTTTGTAGGACTCTTTAAACCAAAGTATAGAAAAAAAAAAAAGGTAATTATTTATTTTAACGATTCCTCACCAATTTCGATGGCCTTGAAATATGTTTTCAAGGTTGTTGTTATGAAGATTTTTTCTCTATGTATACATATAACCGCCGCTCGGCCTTAGTTTCCGAGATTTTTCTTCAAAATGATCGCTGCTACTGCAATGAATCCTGTCTATACGTACTTACGTGACTGTGGCAGCGTGTGTGTAAGCGTTGAATCGCCGATTGTTTATTATTTCTATAGATACATCGAGGCGGCCGGCAATGGGTGCGTATAACGGATGTGCGTAAAAACTCGATATGAGTAGCCGGCCGCCTGACGGCATAAACAAATTTTACCTAAACCTTACTTAAACCTAACTATTCTACCTAGTAGTTAATATAATGGATTAGGTTTAGGTTAGATTTTCTTATACCGGCCGCCGCATTCATCTTCTATTGCAATTTTCTTTATTTATATTATCCGATATTAGCTTGACACAGTATATAGTATTTGTCGTTGGTCGTCATTATTTTAATACAAGAGTACCTGCATTTTTTTATATAATGGCAGACATTTTTCCAATAAAGTTTAATATTTTATCTCCAACTCAACCCGAGGTTAATTCAAACATAAAATTATTTTTGCAAATATCTCGAAAACGAAGAGCGAGCGGCGGTAACACGTATAAAGAAAAAATCTTCGTAACAGTGACCTTGGCAACATATTTCAAGGTTATGGAAATTGGTGAGGAATCGCTAAAGTAAATAATTACCAACATAAATGATCTACAAGTACAGTTAAAAATGCTGAAGGTTGAAAAATAAAATAAATAAACTGGCGCGAAGCATATATTGCACGCCATGCGGTAAGGAGTTAATGTTACAAAGTAACTCTATGCCTATTTTGTATGTAGCAAAAAGATTATCAGATATTTATTACATTATTATAAGAATTTGTTTCATACAACGTATACAAAATGACTGAACCGTTACCAATTATATTTTGCTTTCCAACCTTCAACCTTCTTATGTGTAATTTTTTTCTCTTTTGTACCTTTATATTAAATAGAAGTAACTCTTATGACCTTAACTACGTCCTTTGACTACGTTTCTCCTATTCTTGCTCTGTATATTTTCATTTCTATTATTGAGATTGGGTTTAGCACTTCAGCTGCACATCTTCTCTTTACGTTATTGTCTCGGATCTCATTTTCTGCAACGAATGAATGTTAATTTTATATGCATAACGTGTTGGTTCTGTGCAATAGAGACGTTAGATAAATAGATAAATTATTTTTACAAATTTTCTGTTAATTGCTCGTAAACAATTAATTCCTGGACAAATTGCTCATGATGGGAGCCAAGCATAGCCGTGTGCAAAGAGGATACGCAAACAAATTTTATGCAAAAAAGTTACATACACAAACCGAGGCAGTAGTAAACCGTCCGCTTAACGAAACAAGTGGTCAGCACTCAGCGCATGCATCTTTTAACGCGGAATTTTCCCAGGAGTGGCACCAGCAGTCTGTAAAACGATCCCTTCGAAGCTGTTCTGGGAAAAAATGGACCGCACGAGAGAAGCATTGCTTCTTAGGAAGATCCGTTGCTTCCTGTACCCTCATTGTTCGCGTCCCGAATAACTTTTGCACGGCAAGCGTCACTAACTATCAACCACCAAAATGTATTACATTATATGCTGGTTATGTATTACGAAATTGGTCTAAATCATATATTAAATTAATCTCTTTTCATAGTCAACTTATTTCTAGGCTACTATACCTTTTGACTTTTAAATAAATAGTTTTCTTATCTTGCTTCGTGCATTAATTTACAAATTACAATTAATTGAAAATGATAAATAAACAACTTCTCGTATTTGATCCACGTAACATGTTTGTATCTGCCTAAACTGATAAGATAAAAAATCGATGAACACACAACATTCGTAATGATTAAGTCCATAAATTAGCAAGTATAATAAATATTGTATATTAATAATAATGATATAATAATTCCATCGCTATTAAAAATAATACCGTAAAACAAGAATAACGATAAAAAAATTTAATAAATATCGTGTGCTGATACAATAATTATAATTCATCATCCTAATATCAATTATTCGTAACAGAACAGCTTTACATATAATATTTAATGATAACCGTTTTTGCATCATATTTTGCTACGAAGATACTTCGCGAAAGAGGATTAAAAATAAGCGAATGAAAATATCGATTTAAGTGACATTAAAAAAATGTACAATTAAAAATATACAAGACACACGCTAATCGAGCATTTAACTTTCAACCAAACCCTGCTTCCTTCCATTCTGCTAATTATGTAAAAGTATCACAAAAACTATTTAATACTAGCAGCTATATATTTACGTTTGAAAACGCATCAGAAACGAAGCGTTTGTTCCTAGATAAATCATCGTACAATGTCACATGTATTCCAATCTTGGACGTGTAGACGTTTAATATTTAGTGCAATGTACATTCACGTACCAAAAAGAAACTTACGATACGCGTTCAAACGAACTGTCAATTCGGTTCGTCGACAGAAATGCATTTTCCTGTGGGTAGCACTGGCATCGATTGAAATTCACGTGTCTATCACGTGTAAATAAAACAAGAAGATACGCGTATAATACTGTGCACAATTACTAACCGGACCTTGCTAACAAACTTAATCCCACGATCTTTAACGATTAATTCCGTAACTGTCTCGATTCGTAAAGTTCACAGCACAACAATACCGTATTAGTGTAAACACTAGCAACATCCGATACTGGAAAATATCGCTGCCCCGAGATATATTGTCTATCGTTGCGCAAACTAGCGATTTCGAAAATTGCAACAGCAGTGCAACCTTTCTTGTCAGGCCATAAAAAATCCGTCTAACGTACGTTCATGACCGAGATTGAACTCGTTCGAGGTTGAATACTTGAGAAACAGACGACCAGTCCTGGCAAGACGGCGTGATTCGCGGATGCGTTTAAAAAAACTGTAGGACTCACCGTAATACTTGTCTGGCTCCAAGCCCGAATCTTTGTCCAGTCCGCAAATGACAAAATAATCCGCGAACCTCTGTGGATGTTGCTCGGGACCCCGCATTATCCCCAGACTCCCGTTCATCTTTTCCAGGAGAAGATCGTGAATCGGGCTCACCTCCGCGATACACGAAGCACCCTCACGAAAACGATTTCCACATTGTGAACTTCCACGAAACTGTCATTTCACGCGAGAGCGAAACAACAGCTGATGTTGACGCGTACCGAACGCAACGCACGACTCTACGGAGTGCGGACCTCTCGCCGCGAATAATTGATCTTTACTTGGCGCGGTGAAGTTAGCCGCGAATGTGGCGCGCAAATCTGAGCGGCAACAAATGGCGCGGAAACTCGAATCTCAAGGCGGGCTCGTAACGAGAACGTAACGTAAATTACATTATCACGATACAAAAAAAAAATAAGTTAATTAACGAAAAGCAGAAATAAATTAAAGCAGGAATGTATGATGTGACTCAAGATGGCGAAGAGAATATTAAGAAACTAGACAGAATCATTGAAGCTACCTAAAATTAATTAATCGATTAATTTGGGTATTCAACGAGAAAAACACACAGAGTTGTGTAAAAAATATAGACAAGAAACTCTCTAGACTCTCTTTACAGAGATTATTATTATTATATAAAATCAAAACCGATCAGTATAGAAGAAACATACTTCACGTTGGTGAAACTGAAAATTTGTTGCGCCATCTGCATAATTGCACGGTAGTACACAAATGTTTCTCCACTCATAGACAGGTTAGATTCTTGCAATTCAACTTGGATTTCTTAAAATACGATAACACTGCAGGGGATTTTAGAATTTTCACATTTTTACGGATGATGGAAGGGATTGACCATATAATTCTTCACTCGTTGTGTCAAATAGGCTGGTGAGTTGCATTTTGCATTGTTTCAGTGTATATTTGCCTCCTTTGATATCCAATGTCGATTGCATTCTATTAAGAACAAAAGTAGGCGGTAATGTTTATTTGTGTTTTTCTGTCAAAACTAAGACACTACAATACTTTGTAAATAAAACCACAAACGAGAATATTACAAAATTGCTGAACACGAAATAAATTTTACCGGCTAATCTTGACAAAGTTTACAAAATCATAGTAAATACACATTCATACCTCGTTCCATAGCTTTTCGCTATATAACGGTTTTTATTATAAATTAATTATTAATATGAGTATTAAATAATTAATAAATAAAAACTGTTGTAGCAGAAAACAGTATAACGAGATATGTATCATGATAAATAAACTCGTAAATGTAATTTTAAAAAAAGATACGCAAAATAGTAAGTATATCGTCCTAATATTAATATTTATTGAAAAAATTAAATGAAATTGTATAAATCGCTTTGCAATTAGTCGACAATTTTTCAATAATGCTTCTTTAATTTAACATCTTTGTACTTTAGATAAATCTTAAATGTATTTTAGTGATATAGGATACAGCATAACAAATCTCAGTGATTTTAATACAGAACTAGTGGTAGAAGCAACAGTGAAATGTCTAGATATAATAAGACCAGGTCTTGGATTGTCTACAGTTTTACCTATAAACATGGCAGCCCGTTTTCGATTAGGTGCCACGCTTGCTCAAGCATGTGTAGTAAGATATTAAAAAAAAAAATAGTCTTTTTCATTTATCTAACTACATAATTTTATTTTTGTTAATACATACTTCATAAATTTAGGAATTAGGATACAAAGGTGATATTGGTTACCAAACATTTTTATATAATTCAGAAGCTGACCTACGAAGAGTTTTTATGTTTCTCATTGAAAAACTACCAAAAGAATATGATAAGACCTTAAATGAACCTATTAGTAATATTGCATTATTAGAAAAGTCTATAGCATCAGAGGTATCGCAAGGATTTACAATCCCATGGTTACCACATTATTGTCATACAAAAGGATTTAGAAATAGAGGCAGAGCAAGCATCCCTTATGTATCTGTGAATTTAGAAATACCGACATCAGAAGGTGGAGAAGGTAATATTGATTGTTTATAACACCATTTAATATTACAGCAAAACCCTGTTATTTCTGATTCATTAGGAAAAAAAGATTATTTTGATTAAGCAATAACTTAGATCAGCAAAGCAATACTTAATTTACAAAAATGAAAATTTTTTTTATTGTAGAGTATCAAGATTATTGTGTACATTATCTGCAAACTGTGCCTAAACAAGTGCAAAATCAACAATCATTTTTACCTTCTCTGATATCCTATAACGCGAAGGCTCTTCATTCGCACCCTACGAATATACTTGATCGAATAAATTGGTTAAATAAAGAACACTGCAATAAAGTTACTTGTGTTAATGCATCAAGTGACATTAATGTTCTTAATAGGGTATCAATAAAAGATACAATGTTGACTTCCAAAGTAAGGTTTTTAAAATTAGCACAATGTTTGTACTTATAGTAGTGTCCACTTAATTGTCCGCGCTCGGGACCGGCTGCGGACGCTTAAGTAGGCCAAAGTGCGGACATTTAAGTGGGCACTACTATATTATTGTCATACATAAGTATTATATTATACTTCATCATTAAGATTTTTATTTTATGTATAGCAACCTCAGGTAAAAGATGAGAGTATTAAAAAACCTATGCTTCCAAATCAAGAAATATTAAATAAAACGGAAAAACAGGAATTAGAAGTAGAAAAGATAAAAAAAGAATGTGAAACTCTTAAAAATAATATGGAAGAACTACAAGATGAGATTAGAAAATTAAGTACTAATATAACACAAATAACAATAAATTATCAAACTGAAGAAAAAGAGTTAACAATTAACGAGGAACAAAAGAAAATTAAATTAAGAATTTGCGATCTACTTCAAGATGGCGAAGAGAATATTAAGAAACTAGAGACAGCAATTGCAGCTACTACAAATAAATTAATTAATTTAGGTAATCAGTGGGATGAATATAGGGTACCATTAATTCAAAGATATAGACAAGAACGGGAAAAGCATTCAACGAAAGCTGTAAGTATTACTATACATAATAGGAGATAGTGAAATTTTAAGTATATTCCTGAAATAAAAATGTCATGTATGTATGTATATATAGAGCGCAAGTCAAAAGACACTCGATGAAATTAAATTACTGATAGAAAAGGAAAAAGAACTTCAGGAGGAATGTCATAACAAAAATCAACAATATTCGCAATTAGTAACAGAATTTAAAAAACTTAAGTCAGTAGTGAATAGATCTGAATATACTCAACAAATTTTAGAAATAATTAATAATGTTAAGAAACAAAGGGACGAAATCAATAAAGTTTTAGTTGATACACGGGAAATCCAAAAAGAAATCAACACGCTTACAGGCAGAATGGAGAGATCATTTACAGTTGTTGATGAATTAATATTTCGAGATGCAAGGACAAACGAAGCATCGAGAAAAGCGTACAAATTGCTAGCTACGCTTCACTCCGATTGCAGTGAACTTGTAAGTTTAGTCGAAGAAACAGGTGCCACTATACGAGAAATTAGGGACTTAGAAGAACAGGTAATATTGGCTCGTGATGTAATTAGAATGATCATTTTTAATTCTGATGTAATATCAAAATACGATATTTAATTTCATTGTTGTATTATACATTTCCTTTTAGATCGATTCTGAATCCGCGAAAAATGTTGGAGCAAATTTGGAAAGAATAACTGCTGATTTGGAACAAATGAAACAAGAAACGGCAGCATTAACTGCGCAACTACAAAATAAATCTTCGTGATTGTTATATAATATAAGGTACTACAATACGAGTCGTAATAACAACGACCAGGTAAACGTTGCATTAATATTGTGTTATATATCAAAATTGATTACAAGATTTATGAGATTATATCGTTACACTTACAGAACATTCCTTACAAACGAATACGAAGACCAAACCTGTTAAGACTAATTGCTAAATGTGTGCCTTGGTCCGAAGTTATGTAATACTAAATGTGCTTAAAATTGGGCCAAGCATGTGACATAAATTTATTCAATACCAACGCTCAAACGGAATGTTATTTGTTACAGAGCCTAATAATTTTTTAGTATAAAATTTAATTGTATAATTAACTTTCATATTTCTAAGAAATAAACGGCTTTGGAGAAATCTACTACAAACATAAGTACTACATATTTAAAAACCACTTCTAAGTGATTATGTACAAAATACGAAAGATAAATAACATTTAATATATTTTTATTGTCTCTTACCATTATCATCCTTTCTATATCCTTTCAAGAATAACTTCTGTTGAAATACAATTTTATTAAACAATTTTCAACTACAAAGTTTCATTCATCGATTATGACTACACTAGTTATTTAACATCTATTTTGTAACAGTTGGTGGTATATATTCTGCTTGTGTCTCCAATTGTTTGAGTTTCTTTACAGCATGATGCATTTTAAGAACGCGTTCCATTTCTTCTTTGTCTTTTTCTTCTAAGTGTTCTATTTCTAATTCTATTTCTTCTTCTTTGTCAAAGAATGTCAAAAGTTGTTCTTGTTCTTGTAATTTTTTCTTTATTTGTTTAATATTTTGTATTCTTTTTTCTCGATTTATCTGTTCTAATTGTTCATTTAATAGGTTTTGTCTTTGTTCTCCCCAGACAATATATTTCTAAAATATTAAAAAATTTTTTATTAATTATTTAATATAGTGCGATCGAAATGAATTTTGAGTCTTCAGCTCTCAAAGCTTGTACCATAGTTTAAATTGTAAATGCTAAAGTCTTAAATAAGTCTTATAAAAATCACACAAATTATATTTGTGTTAATAAGTTCTTAAAAATATTGATTACCTTTATTTGTTCATTTATATCTGTCTCAGATTGTTTATCAACTGCACATTTAATTTCATTCTCCAATGCTTGGATTAAATTATCTTTACACAGACTTACAGTTTTTAATTTTTCAACTTGGGACATTACATTCTTAAATTCATCTGTCATTTCTTCTACAGGTAGGTTTTCATTATCTTTTTTTATCAACTCAAAAATTTCTTCATATATAATATTATCATTCTCTTGTCTCAACCACTTTTCTATTAACTCCAATATATCTTGATACTTTTTATATAATATTAAGCCTCTTAACTGACAAGTCCTGCCTAATGTATTATTCATAATTTTTCCATAGAAAGCTAATGTTTTTCCTACCAAATCACGTGGATCTGTAAGATCAAAATGATCATCAAAGAAAGGATTCCTAAGATAATCCACGCGTATTTTAATTTCTTCTTTGGAATCATCTATAGAAACTGGTGGCTTTGGCCAATCATCAGGTTTTTCCAAATATTTGTAGCAGGAGTATACTGACAATGCGTTAGTTATTTGATTCTCATAATCTTCTTGTAACATAGGTAAAACAGCAATTTTTGCTGCACTAACATAGTCCTTCTTTTTTATGTATGTGTCCATAAGTATATTATAACACAAATGGTCGGGAAAAATACCATAATTGAGTCTGTCGTGCAATACGTTTATAATATCTTCGGTAAAATCATTATCCAACAAATACCTAATGACAGCATGATGTGTTGACTCTAATGTGTTCGACGTTTCAGCAGTTAACCTTAAATTATGAATTGAAGTCAACAGTTCCTCAACTTGATATTTTTCCAATACTGTGTTCGCGAAAATGTCGATATCCAGTGCATTTACTTTCCCAGCAGTTATATGCTTATGTTCTATGTCTAAGGATAAGTTTTGTGGTTTAATTTTTTTCAATAACGGAGTTTCAAGCCGAGATTGCCATGCTTTTTCGCACCGGTACGCTTCGGACAGAAACGATCGTTTTTGTATCAACGCTTTTTGAATTGTACAGTAGGTTCCCTTTCCACACTTCAATGTTTTCAACATTTTCAGTCGTATTCTCTATCAGTGATTCATAACTTCACAAAGACTTCTTACTCAAGTAAAAGATTTACTTCACTCCCGATGGGTTAAAAATGCTTCACTCCTCACACCAACCTAACCAGATGGCAGACTGATTCCATCATGGCAGACGGACTACCATGAGGAAAGTGCCTTCCACTTACGTACGACCCGATAAAAAGAAACCAGTGGTCGATTGAACTACCGAAATCGGAACCGTTAATAAACTGTTAAGTTAAAAAACACTTCTTAACATTTTGTTCCACTTTAATAGGAGTGTATCTTATGTCATAAGACACGCATGGTATAGAAGTTGAACATGTACAGTAGTGCTCACCTTATGTAAATGGCCTGTTTTTCAAGAATTTTTTGTGAAAAATGTAATGTGTAGATTGATTAAAAATTTTAGGTATCATTTATTAATATTATAATGTAACATGAATATTTTTTTAAAACTTTAATTGTTAATAACAACGGTACAATGGCGGCTTGAAAATGGCATTTTGTAAATGCGCCGTGCAGCGTACAGGTTCCAAAAATGATCTGAAATAAAAAAATTAAAATGCATTCTTTAGTTTATGGAAAAACGCTCACCATGACGGTCTTCTTTTATTAAAATTTGCAAAATTGTAAAAATGGCGAAGTTTTGAAGAAAAAAAGGATTTTGTTTTATAAACAATTGTTAATATCAGTGTTTTAAAGAAAAAAATAAAAAATCGGAGCTTGTCATGCTAAGGCCAATTATTTACAGAATATTTGTGCCAAGTTTCATAAAGATCGAGTGATTAATTTTGCGTTGTGAGAAAAACGCGTTTAAAGTTTGAGTAACAGAAAAATCGTGAAAAATTCGTAATTCATTTTAACTTACCGCAGTTTTTTACTAGTATGCGATTCCAGGGCCATAGAACAGATCTTCCTCTTCTTTGAAAAGTTGTGACTTATTGTTAGCCATTTTTTCTTCTTTTAGAGAAGCGCGAGCCTCTTTTGTGTAATGAAGACTGCGGTGCTCCTGCTGTCTAATACGGCGTTTATTTTCATGTTCAGTGAATGTTTTGCTTTGCTGTTCAATTACTATACTGAGTTCTTGCATTGCTTGAAGGACGAACGAAAATCCTTCGTTGAATATGCCGGCAGCCAAAAAAGCAGCTATTTCAATAATTTTTATGCCACAATTAAGATGCTTAGGAGCTAAACGCCAAATGATGGCGTTAAAGCTCTCGTTAACAATTTGTGTATGGCCACCTAAACATTTCTCCAAGAAATCATCTCGTGACAAATCATTGTAAATTGGACGAATATGTTTTTGCACATCTTCGTGTAATGGAGGTGGATGGTTAAACTCTTGTCTCAAGGCTTGTGCAACGCGCCACTTACACCATGAATCGGCGCCGGGAGGACAGTCGTCGTGCTGCGGCTTTTCATTTGTTGAAGACAGATGATAAAATTTTGTCATTATCGCTTTTCTCATGTCAGTAACAGAATCACTGTTACGCCTGATAGCGAGACCGTAGTATTTTGTCAATTTTTTTATTAACACATCGGTCAGCTTTCCTTTTCCTCCTAATTTTGCACTTTTCTTTACATTGCGCAACCGACTACCCATCCTCTTCTCCACATGTCCAATGCACTCGTTCAATTTAATTTTGAACTCATGACCATACGATTCAATATCCAAAATTGCCTTGAACGTTTTAGCGTCACCGTCTCCTATGTAATTACTATAATGTACTCCGTGTAATTGTTCAGAGTGGAGAAACATTTCTACGACAGCATCTACTTCCATCTTACCCGAAGAGCCACTGTGATTCACTGTACAATGTCCATTTTCTTTATGTTCCAAATATTCGGGGTTCTTTTTATTATTTTTATAATATGCACATGTCTGGCAATAACTATTTTTTACCAATAAATCGATGACTTTCCCCGAGCGTCATTACACCGTAGAGTGAAGAAAATCCTCGTTTTTTCAGGAACCATCTCCAGACACTTTAAAATTTAACAAGGGTTGTTCCTTTTTTTCATTAAACTGTTCTTCCTCAACAGCTTTGTGACACGTATCATTAAACATTTTTTTGCAGTGAAGTATGTATATGCTGTATAATGCCGTCATAAGCACATACACTCAATTCACAGCCTAAATCCATCATGCCGCAAAATATCTTTATATCCTTTACGTGCGACGCCTAACAAACGCATCACGAACACAATTCTGCGGTTAATTTTAAAACTGTTATTTACAAAAGGTCCCGAATTAATTAAAGTAGTCCCACACGCGCATGTAACGACGATTTTAAACCCCAATCCACGATTGCCTGCTTCTCCAAATGTTTGCTTTCGTTTACATGTTTTGCACATAAAATTATCCGAAATTGCACCAAAAACACTGATAAATTCTTTAATTCATTAACAGCGTGTAAAATTAGTAATTATATCTGCTGACATAGCCTCCACTCGTCTCTTCACTTTCTGTTTCAGCACTCCTCAAGTCAAATTTTTTAGGAGCTTTTCGTCGTCTCGGACGATTAGGACGATAATTAGGATTATCATCTTGCACTTTTCGACTCATTTTCACTATTGATTACACGGTATCTTGTAGTTACTTCTATATTTCTACAATGTCTGTTTCTGAGCGTTCTGTCTCGGGTTTTTACCTTTTGTCAAAAGATAGGCGTTTTCAGTTTCCACTAATTAGGTGTTCGCCTTATTAGACGCCTCCTAGTACATGCTTTGGTGGGGTTCCTACCTGAGTGCGCTATCCCTTGTATCCTTGCTAGGATGACCAGGTTTATGCTGCGGCTATCGCTATTTAGTCTTCGGACTGTCGAAATTAAGATATTTTATTGTTGGCGAAATCCGTTTTCTGCTTTCCAAAAAAATAGTCAAAAGTCACGTCCTCATCATAAATCTGTGTCCCCGTCCCGGTCGGCCTGGTTGTTGAGCAACTGGCCACTAAAATCTTTACAATCTCTACCAATTTGCCTACACTATATCCTTATTTTAATATGCTCTGCGAACGACTGATTTGAATCGAGAGACGCTGCTGAATTGAGCGAGGGAACACGTTTTTCAGAACCGATATACACATAATTGGTTGTAACACAGTTAAATAACAAAGCAACCATAAGACCAAGCGTCCGACGAGTATTCGACTACCCGAGCCCCTGTGTCCAATACAACCATTTACTTTATTTTGAAAATAAGGTACAAGGAAATCTCTGATCACTTTCTAACTTTTTTTATTGTATTCCTGAGGAAATTTCCTATTAATTTAAGCAAAAAAAAATACTCCAAAATTTCATTTTACATAAGGTTCCTCCCTTAAGTGACCCCGCTCGGGACTGGCCGCGGACAAAAATGCGATTACTTATGTGGGCACTACTGTATTTCGATCGAAGCTTGGAAATAAAAGAGTAAATGTTAATCGGACGTTCCGGATAATCAGCACAATAAGACATACATACACACTGGATACTGAAAACCATGCTTATTCTAACATTATTAAGTATTTTTTTATAATAATAAAGAGCACCAGATATTCATCAAAGCAGTACTACTCCAAGAATGATAGTTGACAGAAACTGTGATGGAGTCTAAAGGTCATATTTAATGATTTTATATTTTAAAGTTTCGGCCAGGGTTTCTCAGTTTCATCCTTTGAAGATTGTTATGTTAAGAACGAGTCGGGGCTGAAACATTTTTTTGTCATATGTGACGTTACCATTCCAGGAAAGAATAAAACTGCAGCGTTAACGGTACGGTAGGAATTATAATTGAATTTACCGATCGTCAATAATCTTAATAACACTTTTGCATTTATAAACAATGTATATTATTAGAAATTAGATCACCAAAAATGTCCGTGAATTTTTAAATAATTAATTTGTTTACGAAATATTTATAAACAATTTACATGAAAATTATTATATTATTTTGAAAAATGACATTATAATATGTTAAATGCATTTTTCGAAATAATAACTGACGAACAGCTTTATGAATCTACAAAAAAATGTACATAACATTAGTGAAGGGGAAAAAGTTTCATTTCATCACGATAATGCAAGAACGCGCAGTACACAAGCAACACTCCAGAAAGTTAAAGAGCTTGACTGGGAAGTTATGGTTCATCCTTCATATTCTCGAGACCCTAGACGTTGTCCCAAGTGATTACCACCTGTTTCACAGTCTAGAAAGTTACTTAATGGGAACTAAATCTTTAAACAAAAATAAAGTTCGAACATTATGCATAAAAACTGGAGCTCTTCTTCTGTTATGATAATATAAATATGTATATACGGGGGTGTAATGCAGTGGACCAATATTTTTCAAACTTCCCTTTTCAGTGACCCTTCTAGAGTAAACTTGAATAATCATTAAAAAAAATTATGATTGTGATCTATTTGATCATTTATTTTATTACTTTTTTTTAGTATGTTTTAAAATTAAAGAAAGTTTAACTTTTAACATAATTGAGAAGATTTCACATTTTAATCGACTTTGGTCTTTAATTAGAATCCGATAAAATTTATTAACCGATGAACTGTCCAATAAACCGTGAGAATGTACAATGTAACTCAATAATAATGCTTCTATTCATGTGAACATGAACCGTGTATTAGACAAGGTTACATTTATGGATATTATATCATGTAACAGTTTATTCTCTTGTATATTCCTGGAATTTTTCTCTTTTTAAAAGACCATTGTAAGAATAATTTTTATTTTTTGATATTTCTATGTTATATTTTTACCGAGCTTCCGATTCAAAGATTACTTTTTACCACCAATGCTGTCATAAATGGAAATCGTTTCCGCTAATGATGCTCATTATCAATCATAATTGACAGGAAGATAATAGAGACTGCACAATATCTGTGTTTGAAGTCAAAGATTTATCCAGTCGAGAATTGCTTAAGGGTTTTTAATATTCTATAAGTATTATACAGGGTGTTCGGCCACCCCTGGGAAAAATTTTAATGGGAGATTCTAGAGGCCAAAATAAGCCGAAAATTAAGGATA
The DNA here is from genome assembly GCF_013123115.1 of Colletes gigas. Lineage (NCBI taxonomy): Eukaryota > Metazoa > Arthropoda > Insecta > Hymenoptera > Colletidae > Colletes > Colletes gigas. The sequence goes on along the minus strand of NW_025106662.1, from coordinate 666,386 downwards.
CCAAATTTGTTGATTGAGGCTTCGTTAAAAAGTTGTAGAAACAATTTCCGGCCACACAGTATATTTTCGATAAAGAATTTTTTTCTCGAAAGTACGTAGGATTTCGGTGGTATGTCTATTCACCAAAAATGATTGTAATTGACCCTCACAACCGAAAATAATTTTTCTAGAACGATTGGAAATTTTTTAAATTTGAGCCGTTTATTTTGAAAGTGGCCTAAGTCCATTTATCTTCAAATCGAGATATTTAAGGGTTTGCGTTTCAATGAATTTAAAAATATACGTATAGGATACTAATGAGTCATACTGCTTAAGTGTATCTAAGGGTGTTAAATTTATAGTTCCTATTAAAATAGTGGCAATTATTAAGTGAATAATATGCGTTTTCTTATCAAGAATGGAGTTAGGCCACTTTCAAAATTAACAACCAGATTCATTATAAAATTTGAAGGTGCCCAAGTCCATTCAACATAATTTAAGATGCTTCAAATTGAAAAAAACAATACAGAATTTATTTTACATATCTTTAAAACTCCAATTTCTTGGCGAACCATTTCCGTTTGTTGAACGTCTTCGTTCTACAATTTTGCGCTCGACAGCTTCGTAAAGCAATACATTTTGTTTGTTAAAATCTCCCAAACCCCAAAACTTCTCAAAAATATTCTTTCTTTCTTTTTCATCGTAATTTTTTGTGCAAGCATTCCGACAACGGCAATCTTTGTTTTCGAAAATCTTTTCAAGTACAATATTTCCGGTTTGAGTACAATATCTTTTTCTTGAATTCCGTTTAATCTTTCGCACTTTTTGGATGTATGATTCATCAATCTTTTCTCCATTGTTATTCGTATCTTCATCCCCTGAAGACGAATATTGTTCTATAATTCTGTTTCTTTTTCGATTTTTTTTTAAATCATTAGTTACTATTTCTTCTTCACTATCTGAACTAAATAGTCTTGTTCTGTTCTTCCCCATGGGTGAAATAATTTCTAAAATTTAATATTAAACTTTAAGTTTTATATTAATTAAACGTACTGGTTATTCAATTAACGCAATTGTCCAAAAACTGAGGTTAACTTGTAAATACTAGTTAATTAAAATTACCTTCATCACTGCTTTCCGACATTATCAATAGCAAATATCTTGATTTAAGTATAAATGGAGTTAGGCCACTTTCAAACTACACGGTTCAATTATTGAACTAACTCTGAAAACTTATGTGTCAAGAATTATCGTATTTGCTCGGAATATAAGCAATCTGAAATGCTTTACTGATAAATAACATGAAGTTGTACATGTAACCATGGTAACCGGAAAAAATTGAAAAATGGAGTTAGGCCACTTTCAAAATAAACGGCTCATTTGTTGAAAAATTTGTCCACCTTTCTGAATTTTTTTCTCAAAAATGCGTAGGAATTTAGGGGTATGTCTATTGACCAAAAATGGTTGTAATTGACCCCCGCAACCGAAAATAATTTTTTTGTGAATGATTTGAAATTTTTTAATTTAATTTTTTAATAACTTTTTAACGAAGCCTCAATCAACAAATTGATATTCTTGATTTTCGTCTTATTTTGGCCTCTAGAATCTCCCATTAAAATTTTTTCCAGGGGTGGCCGAACAGTCTGTATATGCAATCTTTAATCAATGAAAGTCAAATTATGATCAAATTTTTATTTTTGAAATCAAAGATGTTATTTTTTATTTTCCTATTGTGAAAACCAAATATAGATACGTCTGTTATGACTGTATAAAAGGATCGATAGGAGTCCTAGACATGTAGTCATTCATTGCAACAGGTGCATTCGTGCATTTTTAAAGAAGATGGTACAGGGATAGAATTAAAGTTGTTTGTTATTCAATTACTAAAATACTTGTTTTACGAATTTGAAACATTGCTTCAACCGTATGTGTTAGAAACGTAATAATGTTATCTTTAACAATAAAAAGATATTTTTTTAAGTGGCCTCGTTCCGCTGAGTGCAATTTCTGAAAAACAGTTTCCCTGAAATTGGCGGACGCTGAACGAAAACACATATTGGAAAGGAGACACAAAAGTTGATTATTCGAAACATAGCTAAAACCTTCAATCAAGATGAATGTCCTAACGAAGTTTTCCAACAAAAAATCGATGCAGTGCGAATCATAAAGTGGAAAAAATGAAGTGTGAAAGGGTGAAGTTAAGAAACAGCGATTCTATGCATAAATCTATTATCAATCTTTATGAAATTTCAAAAGAATCTTTTCCTTACAGATAACCTATGATGTAAAATAAAAAAATTAATATTTCTTCCCGTGTAAGTAACTCTTTCACTGGATCAAGATTCATCGTACACCCTGTATGTACATAAAGCGTTTCGTTCCAAATAACGTACAGTAGAAACAATGAGGATCATTTTCCTTGGGATATATGTTTGGAGCGTCGATTTAACGAAGCAGCCGCTTAACGAGTAACTTCTCTACTATGAAACTTCCAAGTGTCTTCGTCGATAAGTTTTCCACGCAACTTGTGGTGAAAATGGGTAGCCAAACTTGGCTCAATCCTATCGAACAGTTATTTAAACTTCTCTCGATTGACTACTCTGTAGACAGCTAGGATTTATCGCCCTCGCTATAGTAAGTTTCATACGTGTTGTTCTTTTTATCAGCTAAGATTGAGATTACATCACGTTTATTTCAATTTTTATAACCGGTTATATATTGATATTTTATTTCTAAGACACTAAGAGTAAAAAATATTAATAAATATCGCATGATTTTTATACGCATCAACCATTGGTTTTGAGAGAAAAATAATTTGGGTATTTAAATGACTTTTAAATCTTAAAGAAATATAAGTTTGAACTATGTAACTTGTTAAATGTAAACTTTACTTTCCTTTTGAGAAAACATTTATTTATGAACGTTATCAATTTTCATTGGGCAGCGTTTGAAAATTTTAGTCGACGCAAAACAGACTGTGTATTATCTTGGATAACAAAATTTCTTTTTCGTAGTCTCTTTCTTTTTTGAACATTTTTTTCTTCCTCCGACTAAGGATCTAATATTACGTAACATGAACACCGGAATTAGTAATCAGCTGTGCACTTTATATTTTTTCTCGCCGATGATAAACAGGGTTAGTGGTTTCAACGCGATAACGGATCGATTATAAAAAATACATTTAACGTCACATTTTATCAGGCGGGCGATGTACTCACTTCTCGTTCGGACAACATTAAACTCTACCTTTTACAGACACGAAAATAAGTCGAACAACGTTAAATAATATACTTCATCTATTAAATTATCCAATAAGTTGGAAAACATTAAGTCAGTTTATAAGTTGACGTGTACTGTTATCTAATGTCAACTTTGACGTTGACATTGGCACAGTTTTTGTCTTTTAACTGCAATTGTTTTACCATGAATAGCTGATCTAGTTTGGCACTTTGGTGTCAAGTTATGTCCTACTCAGACGTAAACCAAAACCAACAGAAAATTAATATTACTGAATTCTAATGACAATCTATATTTATTTTTTTTTTTGTTATAGGTGTGTGTATCAATTTGTATAAGCACGTGAAAAATTAATAATATTTCTTTTAATGCTCGAGATTGTGAAAAATTGTCTACCGGTATCGAGAATGATTTATTAAAAAATCTCAAGAATTCTCGAGGCGGTTTTTTCGACACAATCGCTAGAAATGAACTTGGTATTCTCCTAAAGTTTGAGCGTTGATACAGAAATCAGCTGGTACTCTCCTAAAGTTTGAATGTAGCTATAGAAATTGTGCTGTCCCAGAGTTTGAGCGTTCGAATTAGGTATACACACTTTCAAATTTATGTCCAGTGATCATGATTTTCCTTTTTTACAGGTGTATTTTCCCCAAAATTAAAGGAACTTCTAGGGGCCATAAAGATTTGAAAAGGAAGTGGCTGAAGGCACACGATAGCCGATTCTTTTGCGAAGACTAAATATGCAAATAGAACAGTAAGCTCCGAGCATTATTTCTATTTACGTTCATTAAAATACCTCGACGTTTGCAGAAGTTAAAAAATCGGAGGCATTACTTTCCATTCAACCTCGTTACCACCAGTTCCAGAGGATCAAAATGGCTTAATTCGAGAATTTAGTTTCTTAAATTGAATCACCTTATGGGTTTCAAGTTGGATCGGTCGAAATTATGGTTTCTCTCTTGGAACAAAAATGTCATAACGTGGAAAATATGGAAAATGGTACGAAGAAAGGACAAAGAACGGCACACAAAAAATGGCGCTGCGGGTTTAAATGAAATAGGAAATATGATATATCAAAACCTACGTTAAAATGTAAAATTAATAAAAAGATAATCACGTTTTAGAGCTTGAAATACGACTCTTTGGGATACCTGAAATATTTAGTCCTCCAATTTTGAAAACAAAACCGCGAATGTTTGTAACGATATCTGGCAGTTCCCGTAACAATGGAACTGAATAAAATAAAACAGAGAAGATGGATCATTCGGTACAATTTGGTCCAAGCTACAATTTAGGGCTACCACCACACTTCTTTTTGCAAAATTCAAAAATAGGTTCAAAGTACACCGGAGTAAACTTTAAATTGATCACCAGAATAAAGATTCCACCCAATATCGGGTAATTGCATGGTACTATTATATGTATATTTTAAACCTATTTGTGATTTTTTCAAATATACTTGTTACTTTCTTAGATATCGAGTCGTGTTCTCGCGATACATACTGTAATTGCACTGGCGTCCAATCTTATAGCTCGTTCAAGTTTATCCTTCGTTCGAATGACTTTTGTCAGGTGTTGTGTCCAATTTGCTGGCACCCTGTATATGATCCCGTGCGTGTACGGAACACCACCCGCAGTATCTGCGTACTCAGCATGCTCCACGGCGACGTTCGGTTACCCCACTCTGGCCACCGCACCCGTAAAAGAAGGAACGCGCAACGTCCCCCTTGTTCATTCAAAACCACCTGCTCGCCGAGGAAGCATCGGCCCTCCGGTTCATCTAGCTCTCGTCCCTCGAGCCATCAGGTTGAAAGGAATCAGTCTCCGTACGAGCAACAGGATGAGGAGCAACCTAACTTCCGGTATCCCACTGACGGTCTGCATTTCCGTCTGCGCGTTGATGGTCCTGCTCTTCGCTAGTAGCACCGCCTACGCTAAACGTGAGTAATTATTTTTTATAATTAATCGTCAATACTCCTCTTTATCCCCAACTTTTCATTCTCTGTTTCTTTGAAACTTTTACTGCCGCTGATGGTCACCGGTGTCCGGCTATTTAAACTTTCGCTGTTCTTCAAATTGAATCAATAAACGAATTTCGCAAATTTTTAAATACAGACCGACGAAAAATCTTTTCTATAAAATAGTTTATTATTTTACAAATAGACTTTACGATGATTCAAATATGATACGATTATTCTCAGATATGGAAAATGCCAAATTATAAATTTTAAAGAAAATTAAATACAGAGGAATATTTTTTTAAATTTTATCTAGATAAATATTCAAGAGTTGAACGTGGAAACGATTTATTAACCGGCAGTTTTTTATGTTAAAGGAAGTCTTTGATATTTGATTTAATATTATTTGAAAGTTTACGAGTATTGAATTTTATTCGTTGTACGCGTTTTAATTTGTTTACGTTCAACCTTTCTATGCACGGCAGTCAGTTTCAGATAATTTATATTGTTGTTGTATTATCAACCGTGTGTTTTTCTTTCATGGATTATTGGTTAAAATTAATACATTATTTACAGTATTATGTTCAGCGGGATTTTCGACATAATGACGCAACAGACGTATAAATAATCTGTATTGTATATTATTTTATTACAATCTCATTATATTTGCAACCAAATAATGAGCATTACAAAAAACAACAATATCAAGGTGGGCACAAAGGGGTTAGAGAATTATTAAAAGTTCGAAGCATCAACAGTCCTTGCTTTCTGCATTTTTAAATTTCGTTAATAATTATTACATTCATGGAAATATTGTTTCTCTTTAATTACAAGTACTAAAGTTGTCGAAAATTATTGCGACGTACATTACTCCATCGTTCGATTTTATTAATTAATGTCATGTTACTGGAGTTAAGTATCTCAAGTTTTTGTAGGTTTTATTTATTAATATATAAAATACCGACATGAATTTTTATTTTTATTTTTCCGTTACAAAATACAAAGAGATTTATTATTTTATTTCATTTGAAGATATAACGAACAAATAACACATCTACCCTTTTACAAAAAAAAGCATACAAATTAAACCATGAGAAATCCATTATAAAATTTTCAGTATTAAACATTTATAAACAAATATGCTGAAAAATATATTGAAAACGTGGCAATGTTATTTCTTATATCGAGCATTATTATCACATACATAAATAAAAAATAAAAATAAAAATTTGGGATTTTTTTGGTTTCGTGACTTAAGTTTTCGGTAATAACCGGCTCATATATTACACGTATCATAATTATCTTTTTGTCGATTTGTCTTTGTGAAAGCTTAACAATGATTTCGAGGGAACAATACGTCGTTTCATAGTCTTTGAGGAAACAGCGTACGTTTAGTGAATCGCCGATAGAGAAATTGTGACAAATATGTCTTTCCTCCGCGACGAAGACATAAACGAGAGAAGTATGAAAACCAGATACGTGTCGCTGTTATGAACCGAGAATCTTTGACACTCGCCCTTTGTAGAGCCGGAAGCTGAAGTTTAAGAGGAACTTCATTTCGAAGAGCGTAAATGCGCGGCACGGACGTGCAAGAGTACATAAGAACAATCGAACGAATAATTCTCGGTGTTCCACGAACTTAAATTGATTCTATCGCCGGGGCAAACAAAAATTATCCACCGGGTGTTACGCGTTAATCCAAATTTAAGTAGCATAGGAATCGTCCTTCGTCGTCTAGCGAAACTGTTTCACATTTCGATACGTTTCGATCGATTGGATCCAACAAGGAAAATTCTCTAGTCCTTGTAAATAAAATTGAAGTCCATTGTCGCAATTTTTAATTATAAACTATTCCAAGTGAGCCCGATTATCAATAATGGACTTCTGTTCGCTCATTCAGAATAATATTCGATCAGTTATCCGGGGATTACTAAATGCTCTATTAAATACACGTTTCCTGTGTATCGAACCACCATCATATAATAATAATTTTCGAACTAAATGAGATTTGTGTTTAGGATTACTATCTCAATAATACCCTTGTACTGACCTAACTGACCATAATACCCTCGGTACTTTACTTATGTTTCCATTTAAAATATTTAGGTACGCGCTTTCATCCACTGAGCCATCTATTATTTGCAAATTTTCCACTCTATCTTCGTGCAAAAACGTTATATCCACTGTGCTTCAAGGATAGTTGAATATTCTCTTTACTCGATTCCCTCCTTTTTCTTCGTTACGTTGATTTTGCTCATCGCTTCGATATGCATTTTACCTTTATTGACTTTGAAAACGCTGTAGGCTTGTTCGTGTAAATTTTCGTAAATTAATAAAAAACAAAATTGAAGACCTTGCGGCAAAAAAAAAAATTGTTTGCAAAAATAATGGCTAAAAGTATAAAGGAAAATATATAAAAGTTTGCTTTAAAATATATACGTATGTAAATTCACCGTAAATAAAATTTTACTTTCTGGCCCGGTTCATGAAACGAAACATGAACTGGCAATCGTGTAACCTGATTAAATTAAACTACATAATTAGACAAAGGACTGTGCACAAAACATTGAAATGTCGACAGTATATCATGAAAATATAATTCAATTTAGTGGTAATATTAAAATCTTTTATGAGCTATAAAATGCATGTCATATCATTACAAATATTTTGTATAGTCTACCTAGTTATTGTAATAGCTGTAATTAATTACCCAGACCACTTGTCCTTGTTATCAGATCAGAATATAATGACTTTTGTAGTTTTTATTTTTCATATAATGTTTTCCACTTAGGTGGTTATTAATGACGATTGTTTATTATTAAAAATAATAAACAAATATTATTTTTAATAAAATAATAAACAAAAGAAATTAACCTTAATAGCTGTTCGGTTATCGTCTCAGGAAATTTTGACTACTTTTTAACATTTAAAATACATTTTTCTTCTTCTCTCCTATTGTTGTACATTCTTTTCTCTCTATTCGCTTTATGAATGTATGGTCAAATGCCCGTGTTTCTTAAATTTATTGACTATTGTCGCAGTTACCACAATTCCCAATCAATGTTTATTAATTCGTGTACAACATTAGAGACAGTTTTCAAAGGTACGGGCTTTATTTTTCGTGAAATAAACATTTCATCTCACGTTGTGAACTTTAATGGTTTACTAGAACGATGTCCAAATATCAAACTCTACGGTATTGTATATTTATTTATACTGTACCGGATAGTAGCATAACTCTTTTATAGTATTTGATCCATAAGATCCTTTCTTTTGTATTTATTATATGCCTGATTTTAACATGAATTTAATTTCTGAATAAATAAAATCAAATCATAACTTTTATTGTATGTATAATAAATATTGTTTGGAAAGAGTCTTTATATTTTGTTTTAATACGATATAATTTCTATTATATCTAGTATTAGCAAAATTCATTATGATACATATTATTATTACTGAGGAATATAACTAAACAACCTCTCTTATAGATTATAATCGTAGAATGATTTTTATTAATTTCCAATTACTTTATCATGTGTTACATCAACAGATGTATCTTCGTTTATTGGATGGGCAAGTGATACGAGTTGTGAACAAAGATCCGACCATTTTCACCCAAGCTATACAAGCGTAAGAGAAGATGGATCATCAGATTGGTTCTGACAACAAACCACCCTCTCTCGTAACTTTTCCACGCGTCGTTTCACTAATTTCAAAATACATTTTCGATTTGAAATGGACTTTCCTGGTTTTCTTTCTGTCTCAAAAATGCCAATGTTCTCATAAACTTTCATGTTTCTAATATTTTTCCAGAACACTTACTCTGTTGCTATCAATACTCGGTGACATCGAACCAAACTAATATATTTTTAAATTGAATATGACACTTTGAAAATGAAATTCTTTTGGATTTTACACATTGAAAATAGTCACAATATTACAAGTTGAGGTGTACAGTGTCACGTTATATGAGTAACTATAATAATTTCACATATTGCATTTTAGTAATAAATAAATTTACAAATTTGAAACTGACTGGCGAAGCATTCAAATGTCAGAAAATTAAAAGAAAATATTTAATTTAGTACATAATAAATAATATATAAAAATGACAATATATTCGACCTAAATTTTATTAATACAATTATGAGTTTATATCCGAAGGAATAATAACTGTATTGGCAATCAATTTTACTTTAAAACCACTTAAAATAAATACTCAAACTTCACCCATCTTGTCGTATACGTGGAGCGAAAAGTTGCAGCTAAAATTTACAGTAATATTCCGCGTTATTTTTTCCATCGACAAGAAAAGCACAGGCGAGTCTTCGAGTTTTATGTTTTTGTAACTTTCCTTTTTAAAACTGTGCAATTTTCAAGTATAAAATTGGCACTCAACCTTTCAAAACTACTATACAAACTTCTGTAAATATTTTAATAAGGGTATATTGAAATATTGAATCGAAATTTTTTACTCTATAATCTATCTATTTATATTAAAGAAACAACACTTTCGACAGAATAAAAACAAAATTTGATCCACTTTATCCCTCCACGGTTCACGCCTCCACGAAAACCAATTAATTGACAAAACAAGCGTGAATATTTTGTATTTTAAAAGGGCAGTTACGAGGAAATTACAACAGCGTGAACTAACATTTCTGTTGACCAATTGTTGCAAGATTGGTCATCAAAATACCACGGTATTATTTAACGAAACACCTTTATTCGAATTGTTACACAAGTTTACAATACGAATTATAATGATAATTCGTGTATCGATTTTGTGTGAAACATAATATACAAAGAGAGATAATTGAAAAAAGAATGGAAAATAACGCCAACAGTACGTAAAGATGTAAAACTGTTATTTGTATTTAAAATCTGATTAAAACAAACGAAGTCTCAGCCTAACAGATCGTACTTACGTAAAATTTTACGTGAATAAGGTTGTTTCAGACAATCATGTAACGAGAAAGTATGTCTCGATGTTTGTACGTGATTCGAATCGTTAACATTTGATGTCATTAATTAATCACGGATTACCTTTGACTAACTCGATTCTTCGTTTATACGAAGTACGGATCATAACAACTTTTAATGATATTAAAATAATCTTTCAGTTTTATTCGAGCAACGAAAGCTTATAGAAAAATATATTAAAAACATTTGGTTTCGTTCTGGAGAAGATTTTTAATTGTATCGTCTTAAGTGTTACTCGAAAGTATAGCAAAAAATTAAGAAACAAAGAATGTGCTCGTTGCTAACGTTTTAACGAAATATTATTTTGAGGGAAATTGAAGTTTAGTTCAACAGACAGTTCCGTGTAATACGAGTTATCCGTAATTGCTCTCCAGGCGTTAAGAAAAGAAAAATGACCGAAGAAATGTAAGCGAGCATTGAAAAGTCTTAACCCATTATTGTTACATCTAATTGTCAGATAGATTCTATGAGTATACAGTGAATTGTTCGTTGGTCAAGAAGTATAGAATCGCGCGATCGATTTTCCATTAATACGCGAAATACTTTAATTCGCGAGAACAAGATACGTTTCTTCGACTTTTATTTATACTTTCACGACATAATTAAATCTTCATTTCTTTTTAATAATAGAAGCAGAACAACCTCAATGTTTCTTCGTCAATTATATTAAGAGACAATATTTGGTGCACAGGATTTGAATATTAAATATTAAATTATACATACAACTATACATACAACTGACTGGATTATAATTTGTAATTGCAAAAAATGTTGCAAACAGAATCTATTGTAGAAGACTAAAGAACGAACGAATTAACTGTTAATGAAATTGATTAATATTGCATTTCCTGTGACACAGCAATTATAATAGCGATGAATTCAATTTTTCAACGATGTTAATCGTATTTCGACAAGGACGATCGATAGTTTGAAGTGGAATATTAATCAAGTTATGTGAATCATGTTCATCAATCTCAAGTGGTATGTAAATATAATAGTATAGAATAAAGAGAGTAGAAAAATATGTTCCAACTATTTTATATTCTCTGCCGTAATAACAATAAGTGAAAGTTCATTATAATTTGTTTCCAAACTTGAATTAGAATTTTTCATAAAATATCTACCTTTTCTTTCCGAGAAAACACATGTAAGCTTTGGAATTGTCTCACTCCTCTTTCAAGATGGTGGAAATAGCAGATATCGAAACTGTTTGAATTCTCGAAAACGTATCGAGCTGCTTTCCTTTCAGCTTTCCTTTCGATTCGTGGCAGAGAAAACAGTCGCAGGGAAGCAAATCGTGCGAATACAGTGGATGGCCAAACGCTACGCCACTTTTTGAGGTCAAAGTGTACCGATACCTTTGAGAGAAGAAGCGCTCTCATGAAACAGAGACCAGCTATGGCAATTTTTTCGTTTCATAACGTCGCGTTGGTACGCATCAAGGGCCACATTTTTCTTGTAAGCATCTCGCAACAATTTAAATGCCTTCTCGAATGTTTCTTTCAATTTTACATGAAGTTTAATGTCAAGCTCTTTGCCCCGTCGTGTTTTCTCAACGACCGTTAAAAACGTTAGGTAAAAAGCAGCGCTGAACCAGAGTCAGCATGGTTGCAAATGAGGTTTTAATGTAAAGTTGTTTCAACAAAAGATATTACTAGCATTATTTTAAATGTGAACCTTAAAATGAACTTTGGCTTCTCTTACAAAAGATACGTAAGAAATTCTGAACCTCTAGCTCCTTTTAAAAGTTTCTTGTAATTTACAAATAGTTTCCTATGAGAGATATGATTCGCCATTTTGGAAAATATTAATATACGCGATGGAGAAGTATGTCTAGCAGACGTTCTACTTATGAAAGCAATAACATTTCTCCGCAAACTTAGTACAAAAATCTATAATACAGATATAGTTTAGGTTCCAGACTCAAGATTAATCATTATGGTGTTAAGACTGTCATGTAAGATGAATCGTCTTTTAGAACTTCCGTTCAAAGATCTTGCTTGATCCGAAAATTCTAAGAAAGCAAAATTACGTTGAATGAAATAATAATAAGAATAAAATTTTATCAATCATTAGAGCAACATTTTTTCCAAAAAATTGTAACATCTCCAAAAAGAACTGATTTTTAAACCTTTATATATATATTCCTTTCTAGATTAGTTACTCTGTGAACTCTAAGAACCAGCGAGATAAAAATTCTATAAAAATTGCTTTCCTTCAAAAAGTTTCCCAATTTCTTTTAGTTATCTTACTAGCTATAGTTCCATTCTAAATCTTATTACTCGTGATAATTTGATGTATGGAAAATATAATAGGAACCGGTTTTACTTATCGTGGGTTCAAAAGCACTTTATATCTGGCCTGTAACACCATCATGGCCGATGCTATATCGACTTATAATATGTCTAGCCCTTCACCGCACTCGTGCGTTTCAAAATATAGACAGGAATCGATACCTGATAAAGTATGAATTGGTTTAAATAAGAAAAGCAGTAAGACCATCTTCGATCGCAATTTCCTTCCTTTCTGTGCTATCAAATAGTACGTTTGAATGTCCACACGCGTTTCTCACTATTTTTTTAATTAAATTACCGATCGACAAGTCAAATATGTCATTAGTGACTTAGTAGCGATTATTAATTGCATGTTACAGTTTTTGGAAAATTTTAAGCAAATCTATTACCATTTAGAAAAAAATAATTTTGGTATTAAAAAGCACAGAAGAATAGCACAAAAGATTACTGATAATATTTAACGAAATTATAATAACGTTTACAGTAAATCATTTATCGAAAGCATCGTATGTAGCAATTAAGGCTTTCATTTTTATGGCTGAACGGAGTAGCATTTATTGAATCGAAATAATCTAGTCTGCAAAATTGTTTCCATAAACGACAATCGATGATACTGTGAACACCAATTAATGATTTGTTTTCACTCAGATTTCTAATTAGACATTTCAATCGACATTTGTCAAAAATACTTTGTTATTTATAGTAACAACCTTTGTTATTTATAGTAATCATCTTTTATTCGAAAGTTTTCCAAATTAGATAATTCCTGGATATCTTCTATTAATAAAAATTATAATGTTTAAGATGTAAAACGTTATTTCCTTACCAGAAAGTTTCGAATGGTTCCACTAAAACAGCTTCACGTTGTAACGATAATGACTTACGCGTACAGTAAGCTAGTACATTTTAACGACTTAATTATAACACGGATTTTAAGATAATTAGATAATCATCTAATTTAAAAGCTTGCTCCAGTGTTTTAATAATCTCGCGAGGATACGTCGAAAAAATAGTTCACCTTTATTCCAAGTTACTCGAGACAAAGTTTCTTAATTAAGTTAGTTATGTGATTGGGTATTTCTTTTTTCGTGTTTTTCTCAGAAAAATACGGCTTGCATTTTATTTTGTTTATAATATTTTAAAGTAACGTTCTCTTCTAGTTACTTTCATATTTTGTCTCGTTTTAAAATCCTGTTCTAAGCCCACACTCCGATCCCATTAGAGAACACGATCCTAAATACAATGTGCAGAATTTCGAAACCAACCGAAGGAAAATGTTGTTTCCTTTCAAGACGGTCACCTTTGACCCTTAACCGAGGGATTAAATGTCTCTACGAGTACTCCTGGCAGCTTGTTATCCTCTAAACAATCGGCTACTTCGTTAACAATCATTATTGTCCGCAATTCTCGAGAAACTATCACTAGACCACTGGTCCAATTAGGCGCGTTTCAAGCTGACATTGACACACTTCGTCTTTGGTCGAGTAAATAATATTATCCCTATCGTTAGACTGATTAGGCGAGTTTCAAAGGTGACGTTCAATTCATTTTTTCATTAAGGAGTCTTCTAACACAATTATTGATAAATTTAAACAGTACTAAAACTTTCGAACAATAGTTAAGAAACAAATTAAACAGGTGAACAATTTTTCTGCAGGTCTAATTTGTTTTAATCGAACATTCAATATGGAAATTTACATTTTGCTGTAATTTTTCTTTAATCAATTTAAATAATTTTTTGTTCAATAAAATATTAGTTTATCTTTCTTCTATTTTTTGAAACCATTTACATAAAACTTCTCGATCCGACCAAATTATTCTGATCTACCGTTGATGTTATACAAAATTTTGTAAATTATTTTTAATCGTAAATGTGAGAATAAATAATTGATAGAAAGGTCAAAGGTTTTATTAATTTAATATATATGTAGTTTGGTTATCGAGGTTGGATTCTCTATTTTCACTGTGTACAAGAAGGTAAGCATATTATTTCGGAATAATGAGCTTACAGGCGGATTGTAATATCTTACAACGTCGTTTTCACCTTGTTAAAGCATAGTAATACGTATGTAATGAAGTTCATGGCGTTATAAAGCATTCCACCCATCGGCTTATGATCTAATATTTCACCTTTATCACTTAAGGTTATTTCTCTGTTGGGCTTTCTCAACATAACAATCACGCCTTTCTATCAGATAAGGAACGAACTATACTTTGTCGAATAACCATTGTCGACACGTCAGTGGCCTCTGTTTCTGTATTTTTGGCAAGATAATGTTTCTGTGAAAATGCATTAGCTGGTCCATACGTGTATGGGTTATCTGTCCACTTGATGTTGGAATAAATTGCCATACTGATAAACGTTATCTCAACTATAAAACGCTTAGATAGAGACTGATAATGTTCATAATTACGATGAACACTGGTTAAAATGTCCAGTCGAAAGGAAGATGTTAAAAAAGTGCCAAATTTGTACCCTGCCAGGCACCTAAAATAATTATAAGGCATCATTCTACAGATTCTGCACTTCGAACTATGCACAATTGTTTATAGCAAATATGATGGGAAAGCCGTGAAAAATGTGGTTGAAGTTGACGATGCTACGAAAGACGAATCATAACTTTCTGACTTCAAACGACTATAACTTCGAAGTGAATACATGAAACGTAACAATTCCGATACTATTTTGTAAAGAGAAGTCAATATTTATATAATATACAAGGAAATGTTGCCCAGATTGTTGGTTAGTAACAATAAAACACAAGAGATTAAGATGATGTATTAGGATGCAAATATTCCTCAAAATATGTTTAAGTGTATACTGTAACTCTTTCCTAGAATGGAATTCAATGCATTCAATATGAAAAACTGTTATTATATTTCATCCCGTTCTTCTTTGGATAATAATTTTTTAATGAATTTAATATTAACGATGACGTTCACAACGTATACGATATGGTTGCTATCGTGCGATCTGAAGTGTTTATACTTCAGATGGTTCTGCTGGTACGTTACATTCTTGTAGAGGTGTTTATTTGGAAAAGTAACACCATTATGGCTTTCCACGATACTTTTTCTTTCGTCTGGAATTGGACCACAGTCTTATATGAGATGCTATCTAGTGCAAACCAAGCGATTCCTAGATATTTTAGATTTGAGATTTTATTTTATTTTGAAGACATTTTGTATTACGATTTTTGTAGCGTATGTTATAGTGTAAAATGGAGTGAAACTGTATTATTTGTAGCAAGTCACTTGCAAAGTTAGCTCGAAACAAATACCGAAAGTGCAATGACAACTGGTATTGTGTGGGATGCTATCGAAACAGAAATGTCAATAGCACGGCTAACAGCACTTTTTCAGAAGTAGATTTGTTTTGTGAAGCAGTATCCAGAGTTCAAAAGTGTTTCTGAACATTGACAGAAGTCATTTGTCAAGAAAAAGGGGCATCTTTGGTTGCAGTTTACAGAGTTCGTTAAAAGTAAGGTTGGACTTGCTGCAATTGTTGGACATATTTGTGAATGTAAAATAGGCCAAAGTGTAGTGGGGTGTTGTTCACATATTGAAACAGTATTATGGTACTTCGGATTTACGTGACATTAAACATCCATACATTCACCTGCCAACTTCCTCAACAGATACTTAATCGAAGAAATATCATCTGAAGAAGAAGGGGATGAAATATAAAATAGTTCTTCATATTGAATGCATTCCATCCCGTTTTAGAATTGAGTTACAGTATACCATTAAACATATTTTGAGGAATATTTGCATCCTAATACATCATCTTAATCTCTTGCGTTTTATTGTTACTAACCAACAATCTGGGCAACATTTCCTTGCATATTATATAAATATTGACTTTTCTTTACAAAATAGCATCGGAATTGTTACGTTTCATGCATTCACTTCGAAGTTATAATTATTTGAAGTTGGAAAGTTATGATTCGTCTTTCGTAGCATCGTCAATTTCAACCACATTTTTCACGACTTTCCCATCACATTTGCTATAAACAATTGTGCACAATTCGAAGTGCAGAATCTGTAGAATGATGCCTTATAATTATTTTAGGTGCCTGGCAGGGTACAAATTTGGCACTTTTTTAACATCCTCCTTTGCAACTCAGTGGGAACTATATTTTTTTGAAAAATTTCAATAGTCCAGAAGGACTAATCTTTTTGATCTTTCAAACTGAATAAAATTTACTCGAACAATTTTTTTTATTATAATTTTATACATAGTACAGAATTATCGATTTCGTTGCATCCAGTAGGAGTTATGAAACTCTGTACAATCGAAGAAACTATTAGAGGAACCTAAGCACTCTGAGTTAGTCTGAAAGTTCAGCAATAGGGTGGAAATTACTCTTGGAAAGTTGCAAGAGGGCAGTCAAAAAACGGAAAACAACGGAGAGCACTCTCGTTACGTAATAAATGAAAATGGTCATTAGACAGCATCCATTGACCGATGGATACTTTCTATCCTCCGAGTTCGTTATGGTCGTTATTTTGTAACGCACTGTTATTGCATTCATTACAGAGTGGATTCGTTCGATCGACGGATTAATAAACACCGCGTCCCGTTTTTTGAACGACACAGTTGCATAACTCTTCACACAAGGTCCTAGATAATTTCCCTTTTCTTTAATTTAGGATCGTCTTTGTCTCTTATAACAATTTACAGATAATTAACGAAGCATAATTTATATCTTAGTATTTTGGAGGAAGCAACAGAATTTGCTTAAGTTTAAGGTATACGATTTTATAAATATGCACATAGATTACTGTCAGAAATTATAGATTTTTCATTTAAATTCAAATGTAAATACAGAATGTAATATTAAATTAATTCTATAGGTTTGAAAGCTTTGTGGAATCTTTCAAATTACGATGCAACATACGTTACAATATTATGATATATTGTTTAAATATAATGTTTCTTTGTATCGAGCAATGAAAATGCAATGAAAATTTAATGAATATTCTGAATATAATGAAAAATAATAAAATGCAGGTTGGTATAATCGATTGAAATTTTCTTCAATTCTTTCACCTTAACGAATTTAATTAATCGCATATTATTTCCAAGACCATACAAACTTTTATTACAAAAAGATTTAATTGGTCTCAAGGAATTAAGTATTCTTTAAATAACTTCGCCTCAAATTTAAGTCACATTAAATACTGAACATAACATGTACATTAAAAAATCTGCAATGCATTTTATAATCAATTTTTTGTATTTGAAAACTTGTCATTCAAAATTGTATTTGTAGCGTTAACTTGATCTTTTGAATGTCAACTTTCGTTAATATTTTATACTATGAAGATTCCGATGAGAAGAGAAAGAATTAAAATGTTTTAATATATCTACACAACGGTGACGTGCTTCATAATTAGTTTATCGTCATTTCAGTTCGTAGAAACTGTATAAAGTTCAGCAGACTTTCGTTGAAATAAAACGACGCGTGTTAAAAAATTTTCTTTGAGATGAAAGCACGTGAAATTAATTATGCGTTGTTCTCGATGTTCCATTAAATTGAATGTCAAACAATTAAAAAAAAAAACAATCTTAACATATCTTTCCTATTATCAGTTTACTTTGAATGTATTATCTGAAATTGGATGAATCGATGCGTTTACAGTAAATGGAGTTGAAAAGTTGTTTGTTAACGTTGTTATGATATAATGCATTTGTGAACCATTAATTGTGCACGTAATCAACTTTGCTGCATTCGTAATTCTGAATTTCCAAATTAATATATTGTTACGTCAAGTTCATTAAAAGTTTGATATCTCCTATAGTAAAATGTGTTGTTATCGGAATTAAACTCTGCTTGCATATTACTAACAACCAATCTTTCTTGGTTCAAATTTGAAAATCAGTTGCGTTTACACGGTGTTAAAATTATAGCCAACGAATACGTTAACAGTATTTAAGAAATTAATAATTTATGTAGCTGTATTTACAGTTTATGTAATAGACTGGATCCAATTTTATATTCATTGTTGCACGTTGAATGGATCGTATTTTGCAGTCGCATACAAAGTACTCTGAATTGCATATAGACGCCATTATTACGTAATCATCTAATTATAAGTTGTTGATTGCATTGTGCATAGAATTTCTTCAGCCTTTTTGCATAGAGAAACATAACAATGGATTAATGGATTTTTCTTGTAAATCTGACAAAATATTTCTAAAGAAATAAAGGAAATATTGCAATTTAAAAATCAAACGATGCACGTCGAAAAATCAATACAAAAGCTAAATTAAAAATTTGTAAAGATAAGTTTCTTCCTGTAGCATCTGATGCTATTTTGCAGTAAAAGAATCCTCGACGTTAATCTAATGAAAATTCCATGGGACTTGCTATTCCATCAAAGGGTTGATACTTAGAAAATCGCAAAAGAATCTGAACTCGTTTTGTTCCTAATTCGAGTAATCGAAGAAGAAGTTGGATAAAAAGTTCATAGTAACGTCGTGCTTTAAATTCAAATAGCATTCGTAGGTTCGTACCGAGACGAACGGCTTTTATTAAATCACTCGATCCCAGGAATAACGTCATTTCTATCTACAACGAGGTCGGCCAAGTTGCTGTTCCTTTACTTTTGCTTTTACTTCTGAAGAACGACGTTCTATCCGTTTTGATCCGTGGTCTGATTTTGCGGCTTTCAGACGTGCACCGCCTGGAGAATTGAATATGCGTCTTGGAAATACATACTACGAATCGTAGTTTCGACCCCCATTAGACCCACGACCGTGCAACCGTCTATTGAAACATCGAATTTCCTCCTATGGAGCAAACTTAAATTAAATTAAAACAACAGATATAAAAATATCAAAAGGGAAACGCATATACAGGGTGTTCGACCTCTAGGAAAAATTTTAATGGAAGATTCCAGAGGCCAAAATAAGACGAAAATCAAGAATACCAATTTGTTGATGGAGGCTTCGTTAAAATTTTATTAACGTTTAACGTTCTACCCGTACTGAATCTTTTTCTCGAAAATCCGTAGAATTTCGGGGGTGTGTCTATTCACCAAAAATGATTGTAATTGACCCCCGCAACCAAAAGTAATTTTTCCAGAATGATTTAAAATTTTTTAATTTAATTTTTTAATAACTTTTTAACAAAGCCTCAGTCAAGAAATTGATATTCTTGATTTTCGTCTTATTTTGGCCTCTAGAATTTCCTATTAAAATTTTTCCCAGGGGTGGCCGAACACCCTGTCTAGTTATACGACACTGGGGACTGCTCTAAACTGTAAACTAACAATTAAAGTAATAAATTCTCTAAACTTTTTACTATTAAATCAATTGGACACCAATGATGATGAACAAAATTTCAATTTTGATCCATACATAATTCAAGGTTTAGATAATTTAAAAATATTTTTTAACAACTGCAGCAAATCAAAGGGTAGATTTTTAAACTTTTTTTTAGCTCTCTATAGCAATGTAATAATTGCATTTGTTCTAGTTAAACAATTAAAAATAATGTATTTTTTGTGTAAAGGTCCCGATACTCTTCGATGTACTATATTTTTGCTGGCATTTACAGTAATTGCAATTTCAACAATTGTATGGTATATTGCCCTGCAAAATTTTTACGGTCGATGTAACCGTTTTCCATCGAACGCGGATTTAACGTTTCTCAGTAACAATTTATGAATCTCATAACGGAGATTCGACTTCGCGTTTGCTACGAACACAATACGGAAGCAATAAACCAACGTTCTCGAGGAATGCAAATTCTTATAAAGCGGCATCATTTCTCTCGCAAACTTCACTTGTTTGTCAAATAGATGGGTGATTTAACGACGGAATTTATCATTGCTCGTAACCGTTGCAACGCTTCATTGAAACGTATAATATCGATTTTTTGGAAATGTGCAACAACATATTGTTTTGCTTTATACTATATAAATAAAAACACTTATGCAAAATCAAAAAGAAATTAAATTTTAAATTTTAATTTCATTCGTAACGTTTGAATTTTGGTTCGAGTAATCTTTAACCTAACAAAATACAAGAATATATAAACCGAAGGCAATGGCGGGAAAACATAAAAAACGTGAACGACCGTCGATATTGTAAGTTACGAAAACTGAGAATCATAGAATAGATAAAATGTTCAAAAATATAGGCGGTAAAACTTGAAAACTCGAATAGAGAAATATGTTCAAAATATAAAACTGTATCGAGACCGTCAATTTTGAAAGCTGTAAAAACAATACCAGATAGTAAAAATTGCATAGATAAAGATTTGCGTGAGGAAACATTTCCAACAAAATAGCCCGTGAAAATATCGAAGAGTTTAGTCAAAACTTTATATCGTGCATTTTAGTTACTCGGTCAACAATTTCTCAAAGGTTAGTAGCTCCAGCAGATCCTGGATTTGCAAAATTTAAATTCGTTGATTAAAATTGGACACGAAAAATGAGAATTACCACAGTGAATGAAAACAAACTGACGAAACGGGACGCAGCATCGTGTCATTGTACTTCGACGCTGCGAACGATGGAATTATAGGACCTGCCAATTCTATTTACAATCAGAAATAACAAAACCATTTACACTCTGCAACAATTGCTATTGGAACAGTTCGCTGGTAGAGTAATTGCAAACACATAAAGTGCCACAAAACGTTTATCGAAAATGCAAATATTTTAGTAAAAATCGATTTACAGTGAAAGTGGAACTACAAAAGCTTTGCAAAACAGAAAATTACATCGTTCGCGGCGCCAGCTATTTGCGTAAAACTTAAAACAGCATTGCCAATGACTTTTGTTTCCCCTCTCCTTTTCAGCTTTTAAAATAATCGTTTTCGGAACATAATTTGCAAACGGTTAATGAAAGTTTCATTCCAACTTCTCGTTCAACAACTTTCTTATTTTTTTCCTTCGTCGATTTTTACGTGAAAAGAGAATTATTAAGTTTCAAATCGACTTAACCTCTTACCTTTTGATATTTCCTTCAATCGCGTTCCGCGGTTCCAAAAAAGATCGAGAGTAACAAAAAGCGAATTCATTTTTGCAGTTTCAGTATTTACGTCGACGACAGCCTTTGTACCATGGAAAAATCACTTTTCGCGAAAAGTTTCCTTACTATTGGGTCCTTTTAGAGGTCTTTTAAAGCTTTTAAAACGCACGAACAGACGCGTCCGAGCGACCAATGAAAGAAACTTGAAACCAACGATCGATTAATCCTGGCTTCGTTTAAGATAATAATTGAGTGAATAAGTTCGCGCTCGGCTCTTCCATCGATTCCTTCGTTTTTTTCCATTTTTCCTGCTGGTCACGTGCAACGAATCGCGTTCACCGTCGAGTCTTTTAGGTTAGGTTCCAATTTATTCGTTCGCGTTTTTGTTCGTACTATTTTCCGGCATTCGATTTATTATTTAACTGCGAAATATCAGACTGATCCGTATCGCGCGTTTTTATTTGCACTCTACTTTTAACGATCGTATTTGCGTTAATGATATATTTCCCCTTTCCATAATTGATTCATGGTTTTACTTTAAATGACGGCGCTTTTTCATTCGTATTTTACATTCATATTTTCAGTGTTCGAAAATTAGGTGCATGGCTTGCGTAATACGTTGATCGCCACGTTTCTTGACCAAAATTATTTATATCCTTCCATTCAATAATTTCTATTAACCTTTTTCCTTCAATTATTGAGATTGTATCGTATTTGAAAAAAGAAAACCTAAACTAAACGCTTAAAAATTTTCGTACACGCCCTGCTAATTAATATAATAATTAATATTATATAGATAAATACACTGATAAAGCGTGGTCAAACATTTTAACCTCTTCCACGATATTGGCACATATGTGTATGTTTACTTTGCAACTTATTTTAAGTGTCTCAACAAGGATGTCTAAAATCGTGAATAAATATTCGTAATTAAATTTTCCTATATAATGGATAACCATATTGGGTAATACTCGATACACATTATACAGTGAGTCACAGCCAAAATCGTACACCACATACACAGTATGTCAGAAAAATAACTGAACTTTTTAAATTAAAAAAAGAAAATTATGTAGTTATTTTGCCAAAATTATTTTTTTTTATTCAAAATACATCCCTTCTGCATCAATACACCGCTGGACACGTTCGACTAGTGCCAGCATAGATTTTTTTATATCATTTTGTGGAATCGCCACAATAACTCTTGTCACCGCGCCTTGGACTAGTGTAACACTGTCATAAAACGTTCCTTTCATGGCCAGTTTGAGTTTTGGGAATAGGAAATAATCACATCGAGATAAGTCCGGCGAATACGGAGGATGTTGGAGCACACAGACCTGTTTTTTCACCAAAAATTTACGAACAGCGACAGTCCTGTGCGATGGTGCATTATCGTGCAACAAAAACCAACTTCCTGGCGGTCGATATTCGGGCCTCACTCGAACGATTTTTTTCCACAAATGCTCCATAACACCCAGATAATATCCACCATTGACATTTTGACCCTGAGGAACGAATTCCCCAACTATAATACCTTTAGAATCATAAAATCAGATCAACATTGTCTTCTTTCGTGACTTCTGGAATCGTAATTTTTTCGATTTCGGAGTGTCTGGGGACTTCCACGTTGCACTTTGGCGCTTTGTTTGTGGATCGTACTTGAAGCACCAAGTCTCGTCTTCAGTCACAATGCACAGTGCAGTTCCGTCTGGCTGTTTTAATAAGATCCTTGCAATGTTCAACGCGAGCAATCTGTTGGTCCTCATTTAATGCGTGAGAAACAAATCGAGCACAGACTTTCCGTTTGTTTAAGTCCTTTGTCAAAATTTCGTGAATCATGTCTTTAGTCGTATTTAATACCTCTGCCATCCATCTCACACTTGAAATCGCATCGTAGGTAATCATTTCACGCACTCATCGCGATTTTTCTTTTTTGGCCGACATGGCTTTGGCTCATCTTCCAAAGTATCACGACCGTTCTGGAATAGTTTATACCATTCGAACACACGTGTGCGGGATAAACAATCATCACCATAAACTTTTTTCATCAATTCAAATGTTTCTGTAAAAGTTTTCCCGCGTTTGAAACTTTAATGTTTGGTCTATGTTCCATTGTGTTTCTGCGACGAAGTGACAAAAGGTGCTGCCACTTTAACCGTTATAACTTAACAATCCGTTAGTCGATTCCAATAATGATGCTTTTGTTTTATAGAGGAAATATACAGCTTTCAGGTTACATATTGTTTCAATAGATGGCATTAACAGTTTTTATTAAATTTAAAAAGTTCCGTTGTTTTTCCGACTTACTGTATATGAAAATATGTTTCATTCGAAAAAAGAAGTTTGAGGATGATTTGGAAAAAAAATAAGGCAGACATATATTGTAAATATATATGTATTTATTGTGTAATAATGACAAAAGAAATGAATATTGCTTAACATAAGAAAAATAAAGTTACTATAATACGGTGCAGAAAACATCTCACAGCTAAAGTCATACGCTATTCTCCTATCTGGTATTCCCATCCAGGAATCCCCGAAAAGAAAGGAGGAACGTTAAACAGAAGATAATCGCATTGTTTTAGCTTGCTAGTAAACGTGGTATTGCATTGAAGTAAGAAAATAAATCGTAATATGTAATAGTAAAAATGAAGCAGACGACACTAGAGGCGCGGGAAATTGTCGCGAAGAACTTTCAAAATGGGAAAAGCTATCGAGAAATTGCAAAAATTATTGGTAGAAGTATTAGCACTGTTCAATACATTATTAAACGCTATAGAGAAGAAAATAGAATTACAAATAAATTAAGAACAGTACCGAACAAAAAATTTAATGCGTACGATGAGCGATGGATAATTAGAAAAATCAAAGAAGATCGAAAGCTGAGTGCACCTAAATTGTCGAACGAGGTAGAAAAATATTTGCAAATATCTGTTAATCCAAAAATTGTAAGAAGAGTACTAAGAAAAAATGATTTTTATGGGCGTGCCGCAAGAAATAAACCATTTATCAGCGATAAAAATAAGAAAAGGACAGTTTGCGAGACAGTATCTAAATAAGGATTTTAGTTTTTGGAAAGAAGTTATTATTGCCGACAAAAGCAAATTTAATCTTCTTCATTCAGAAGGCAAAGTTACTGTATGGCGTAAACCTAATGAAGAATTTAAAATAAAAAATGTGAATCCTACTATTAAACATTTAGGTGGGTCAGTGATGCTTTGGGGGTGTATATCAGCTACTGGAACAGAAAATTTGTAATTTATTAAAGGAAACATGGACAGATTTGATTATTTAAATATTTTAAAAAAGAAGTTAAAAAGTAGTGCCGAGAAATTAGGAATTTTGAATTGTTTTAAATTTGATAGTGATAATGACCCAAAACATACGTAGCATATTGTCAAAATGTGGCAATTATATGTATAACTGCTCGAAAGTTATGAATACACCTCCCCAATCACCTGACCTAAACGTAATTGAGAATATTTCGCATGAATTAGAAGTAAGGATTAGAAAACACATGATTTCTAATAAAAATGATTTAAAAAAGGCATTGCAAGAAGAATGGAGAAAAATTAAATCAGATTTTACACAAAACCTAGTAAAATCAATGCTGAAAAAGTTACATGCCGTAGAATGTAGCCGAAGATATCCTACAAAGTACTAATTTTTAATTTAATTTAAATATAAAACAATATTCTTAATGTGTACGATTTTAGCTGTGAGATGTTTTCTGTAACGTATTATAATAATTTTAATTTTTTTTATGTTAAGCAATATTCATTTCTTTTATCATTATTACACAATAAATACTGATATATTTGCAATAATATGTCTGCCTTATTTTTGTTCCAAATCATTCCTAAACTTCTTTTTTGGAATGAAACATATTTTCGTATATGGTGTACGATTTTGGCTGAGACTTATTGTATCTGAATATGTTCTAATATTAAAAGAAATTAATAATTTTGTTCTCCGTAGGTGGTTGTTCGGCATTTGGGCACTCCTGTTTCGGTGGCCATGGCAAGAGGTTCGATCCACATTTACAGAATGACGCGTTTCAAGAGAACGATGCAACGACTAGCGACAAGAACCAAGAACTAGACACAATGCGTTTAAACGAGTTCGCTGTACCCATGCGAAAGTTTGAAGGTCAAGGGGAGATACTTTTCCCCCAATCGCGTCGAAAAGATTCATCGAGATTCGACCCTTACACGTTATCGTTCATCGTTGGACAATGGGTAGAGAAATTCTCGATATTATTTACGTTTATCGTTAGAGCTATAAAATGGATCTATCGACCGATAGATAGATGTGACTTTAAACGCTATAAATAAAAAAGTATTATAGCCCAAAATTGCGCTTGTTTCAGACTAAACTCGAGATATTTTTAAAAACACTATAACTTTTGAAATATATTTAATTGAATTGAATTACTTTAAATAATTTACGACTCAATTAATGATTGCAGTTAACGTCGCATCGCCGACTTCATCAGCAGGACCCGGATCTTAATAACAAATAAGCGGATCAACGTTTCTGTTGCATTTTGAATTTAAATTTAGACAAGACATGTAAAATTGATAAATGCAAAATTGTAACGAAATTCGTTTGTTGCTGTGTTGTAATGTTTTCATATATTCTTTCAACGTATAGGTAAAATACATCATTAAATAACTGTTGGTAACGTGTATATATTGTTTACAGTCGGTTAAAAAAATAAACAGAAATTACTGTATTTTGCTATTTTTGCATGCACTTACAGTTTCTTCTCAAACAATGAAGTACTATTATTAAATACTTTACTG
The DNA here is from genome assembly GCF_013123115.1 of Colletes gigas. Classification (NCBI taxonomy): domain Eukaryota; kingdom Metazoa; phylum Arthropoda; class Insecta; order Hymenoptera; family Colletidae; genus Colletes; species Colletes gigas. The sequence goes on along the minus strand of NW_025106662.1, from coordinate 640,141 downwards.
GAATTATTGTAAGCATAGCGTAGACCTAATAAAATGTTATTCCTTAAATATTTATTTGTATACTCCATTTATTATTCCTCCTACACGCCCGAAATAAAGTATATTTGAATCTGAATCTCGAGAGGTCACATTGGAGAGGAGCACGCGACGCAATTAGGCTACCAGTTATACGTATACTACTCGTTTTTCTGAACTCCTGGTGCTAAGGCCACGTGTTTTGCCGCAGCATGTCTTTCCACCAGTGGACGGGCAAGTCGAGCTAATCCATCCGGTGGAAAAAAGCGTGAAAAGAAGTAACTTTACATATGTAAGTCAACGTGATCAGAAAATAGGTTATGTTTTAGTTCGGATAGTCAGTAAGACACATATAGTATATGTAGATACATAGTAACAAATTAATAGGTATTTATTACAGAAAATCAACTTAAATCTGGATTTAATTATCACCAAAACAGAAGCAATAGAAAATATCAAAGTTGCCGAATGATTAATAAACCCAAGATCTAACCACCAAATTGTATACATAAATATCACCTTAAACAACAACAATTTAACTAATTTTTAAGTCACATCAACCTGTGGCGAAATATTATTATCATACACGGCGATATCATTGAGCCTCGAAGTCGCCTTTATCTTTTACCGACGTCCGTAATCGACAACCGAAGAAAAGTGGATAATTTCGCAGAAATGCGGGACCGGCGTACAATCTGAACGAGATCACAGAACGAGAGTGGAGGTATTCTTTACCATTAGTTATGAGGATGTTGAACGGTAGATGACACTACTGCCTTATTACGGTAGAACTATTTTGTTAAAAAATAAGTTTAGAACTGGATCTAGCAACAAGACAAAAAATAAGAATATGTTACTTTATTGCAACACGCAATACAAAGCACCACAATTGAACACTACTTTATCGTCTGTACAATCCAGTGTGCTCACTTTGCACTTTAATACAGCAAAGATCCATTCTCTTCAAACACAGAGGAGGTATACCTCGTATACCTCGTCTGTGCTTTCACTTTATAAACTTTCGCGGCCGAATCTGACTGCCATACCGACTTGAAAATTCGGAGTTGATTTTAGCAGCCTCTTCTCATGGATGGCGGTCAGTTGAGAAACTATTCGTTGAATTAGCATTCATGGGCAGACAGCTGTAGTGTATGCGTAATTACATGTGAATTGACTATGGAAGGGTTTAAAATTCATTTTTGAATCTATTGGTAACGTGGCCAATGACACGAAAATGGTAATGGGGTTTCGAGTCCTCATAAAAATGAGTCAAAAAAATCCATTGGATGAAAGATACCTGTATACCTTGTCTATGACAGTACTCTTGAATCTTTGATGAATCAATGAGAATCAAGACTAATCTAGTGAAGAACACAGCCAATTTGCTAATATTATTCAGTTTTTAATTAATAATTACATTACCCGGCTAAGAGTGATACCATCATTAATTAAACGCTAAATAGTATTATGCAGGTCTCACCACATGGAGGTTGCTGCGAATGGAGACCCGCCCTAACCAATTCCCAACCACCCTCCATTAATAAAGATCTGGGACCAACAATCGTTGGTCGAAGAAGAAACAAACGAAAGTGCAACCAACGAAGGAAACAACCAACGAAAGAGTTTTTTGAGAAAGAATTTGCCTCTAAATTCTCATCAACAAAACAGAGAAATGGACCAAAATATTGCCTGCCTGATATAATGATTAATATAGGGAACCAAATTCCTGCCTAACTATAAATCTAAATTCGTTTACATCCTACCTATCTAATCATCTAACAAAATACATAGAAAATGTATTCTTCCTTGTTGATCCGTCCACGAAGATTTCCTGAAACATACTGTTACATTCTACCTAACTATAAATCTAAATTATTAAAACATAAACTAAGCAATCTGAAACAAAATACATGAAATACATTATTTTTTCTTCTATCTTCTATTTATCCCACGATGATTTCCTGAAATACAAACAAAGCAATATCACACAAAATTGATACTTCTATAAATCTAAAACTTCCATAGGAATATGCTCTCAACACTGAATCTGTAAAACTACAAATACTACAACTACAGACAAGTGCAGTGACAAAGTAAAAATAGTACATAATATACGAGATTACTTTGACTCTAAAATGTATTCGTCGCAAAATATCTTCTTGCACGTTAATCTAATGATATATTTTAATGAGTAAAGAAAGACTTCGATATCGAAGATACCCAAAGTCGTCAACTCAATTATGAAAGTGAATTTAATTATTGAAGAATGTAAAGAACAATCGGAAGCTACTAATTTGACACTCATTCTAAAATGAATATAATTATAAGTATTATAAAAGATATTAAAATCATGACTCTACCTTCGATTGATATTACGATATTTGTCATATTAAAAATCGCGGCGTGCAAAAACATTGCAAGCTTAAATAAAACGCGACGCGACACGTGCTCATAGCGTGCAGTGAGTGTGGGTATCAAATTGATCCCCCCCGGCCTTGATTATCAGAAAAGCAAGTCACGCCCCTGGAGCTGGTCACTCTGCTTCTCTACGTACACCGCCGGGTCCTAGAGGACACACGATCACAACAGGACCCGACTTATTACTAAAGAAAGATCCTGAATCAAGAACTCTCGCCGGAAGTTATGCTCTTTTCCGTATAAAGAGGAGAATATACGCTCGGTGAAGCCCCACTTAAGCTGAACCAAGCTGCACCAGGGTTGAAGCGGTTAGAGCTATCAGACCTACTACACAGGTGATCACATGTTTCATTCTATCAAACAGAGGTGATCGAGCAAAACTCTCTGGTTCTTTCAGTCGAGACATAATCTCGGAAAGCGGGAACCAGGGAACAAGCGAACTAGAGAAAGGTATATATGTACTCATTATATATTCATTTTAAAATGAGTATCAAATTAAAAACAATTGAATTTACTATGACATTTGTCATCTTAAAAATCGCGGGGTGCAAGAAGATTATAATTTTAAGCAAACGATACTAACTACACTTGCCAACGAAAGTACGAATACAACCAGTCGAAGCTTAAGTCTAGTTTAATTGTACCAAGCAATTATTTTGTTTAAAAAGGGGTGAAGGTAAATCAAAACTAATTTATATATTAATAAGATATGGTAAGAAGTTTAATAAACACTTAACAATGATCTATTACCTAGCTAATGGGAAATGAACAGAGTATATTAGCAAAATGTTACAAGAATTTAAGCTGAAACATACAAATAAAAATCTTATATTAATCAGTGTCATCGAAACAAATATGGTATATGCATCGGCACCATGTTATGCATATCAAAAGGAATATTCTTATATTCATCAGTATCATCGAAACAAATATGGTGTATGCATTAACACAATGTTATACATATCAAAACGAACATTCGCAATAATGAAAGAAACTTGGATCGAGACATCAAATTGAATCAACACCAAACAATCAAACGAAATGGAAGAATTAGACAAAGTACCTCCGTAGAATATTACGAGAATTCGAGCAAGAACGTAAAAATAAAAATTCATGAAATTGTATAGAAACAAATGTAGTATATGATTGAAAACAATATTACATTATTATATTCTGCAATATTATACATATCAAAGCAATACATAAATTCGGAAAACAATGTAAAAGTAGAAACAGAGAAAAGGAACATTCATAATAATTAAATAAAATCAGATAGACACATAAAGTTGAATTCATATCAAACAAACAAATAAAAATAATAAAATATAAATAAGTGGAGTGGACTTACTACTTGTTGTCAGTACATAGGGTAGTTACCACTGGGCCAGCTGTAAAGTAAGAAAATATTCATATTATAGCAACATCAGTTAGACAAGCAAGGCAAAATCAGTTCATTGAAACTAAATTGGCATCAAACGATAGAATAGAAAAGGGGAGAGAATTTTTAAACAGTTCTTACCGTAGGCCATCACCGTCCAGCACTGGTCAGTAGTGGCGCCAGCACTGGTCATCACTGGTCAGTAGCGGCCAGTAATGGTCAGTAATGGTCAGTACTGGTCAGTACTGGTCAGCCATGGTTAGCAGAGGTCCCCGGTTTTCTTCTGGCTATTTGTACCCTCCCGAATTCGCGACGAGATTGAAGAATTCTTCACAGTGGCCTTACTTATATGTGTAAGGTGATGAAAGGATGGGGAGACTAGTCAGAGCCAAAGTTAAAGTTAACAGGTAAGACTGTCTTGTCTACAAAGAAACTATTTCGATTGGTAAACACCTCTTGACCATTTCTGGATCTTCACTGGACCGCTGACCTTGATGTCAACCTCGCTGTTGACTACCAGTGACCATAAGCTAGCCATTGTTGATCATCGACCCATTAAAACCATTACGAAGATTAAAGTCTTCTTACGAGGATCCCTTCACAATTTGATGCATGATCTTTTTAACATTTTGTTCCACTTTGGAAGAGTGTATCTCGTTAATTTTTGTCTTTTTGTACGTCAGTTCGAACAATTGCCATAACGAGCGAAAAATTCGGAGGTGATTTTAGCGTCCTCGTCAGTTGAGAAACTATTCACTGAATTAGTATTAGCGGACAGACAGTTGTAACGTATGCGTAAATATATGGAGTTGACTATGGGGAAGGGATTGAAATTCATTTCTAAATCTGTTGGTAATGTTGCGAGTGACACGAAAATGGTAATGAGGCTCTAGAGCCCCAGAAAAATGGGCCGAAAAAATACATTGGGTGAAAGGTCTACTAGTATACCTTTCAGCTTATGGACTTTGATGACCCGATCTGACTGCCATACCGAGTTATTTTTTAAATAAATGATGTATTACAATTTAAAATAAAAAATAGAGGATTTGCAGTGTACGTATCAATGAGATAAATCCTTAGGTATGTTAATAATTTTGAAATTATTAAATAATCTTAATCGATTGATTACTCCAATGAAATTTATCGATTAATGTCCAATGATGGACCGTACAGCTTTCATTCCGTTAAAAAATAATAAAATTTCTGTAATTTCATTTTCTGTCTCACTTCTTCTTGTGTTAATTTCTAAATCTGTTGGTAACGTTGCGAGTAACACGAAAATGGTAATGGGGTCCCGGGACCACAGAGAAACGGACCGAAAAAATACATTAGGTGAAAGGTCTCCTCGTACATCTCGTCTGTGGTGAAAGGTCTATTCATATATCTCGTCTGTGGTTACATACACTGCTTTTTTTATCAGTTCACACTGAAATGCGAATTTAACACTAATTGGAATGACGATTATAATTAAGACATAGTCTATCCTATACTTGGTCTGTGGAAATATTCTAAAATCTTTTTATCATTTCGGTGTAGAGTCTAGCGCTATCGATTCAGAATGGAATAAGACTGCAGCGCTATCAATTAGGCGAATCAAAAGTAATCTAGCGAATGAGACGATATCACAGACGAGATATACGAGCACAGACGAGATATATGAATAGACGTCTCACGTAATGTAATTTTTCGGCCGGAGTTTCTGGGGTCCCGGGACCCCATTACCATTTTCGTGTCACTCGCTACGTTATCAACAGATTCAGAAATTAACACAAGAGGAAGTGAGACAGAAAATAAAATTACATAAATTTTATTATTTTTTAACGGAATTAAAGCTGTAGGGTCCATCATTGGACATTAATCGATTAATTTCATTGGAGAAATCAATCGATTAAGAGTATTTAAAAATTTCAAGATTATTAAAATTCATAAGGATGTATTTCATTCATACGTACACCGCAAATTCTCTATTTTTTATTTTAAATTGTAATACATCATTTATTAAAAAAATAACTCGGCAGAAACGTATTTGCGACTCGAAATCAGTTTAATCAGACTTTGCATCGGGGCCCCGGAAACTCCTCATTCCTCGCTTTCGCACACTATGCTCAATTGCGTGTACGTGAGCTCGTTGAGTTTCGGAAGAGCCGAGAAGAACAGGCTGATACTCGCTTTCCTTCTCGCTCTTGCATCGCTGACGTTGTTTACATTTCTCGAAAGCAAGCCTGGCATCGCCAACCGTTCGAATCGTCAGTAAACGACAAAAGCCATCGTGACCGACAGACCTTACATTTCTCGAAATCGGACCTGGGCGCTTTTTGAAGATTCATTGACTTTCCATACGAAGCGACCATGCGTTATATACATATACATGTTATACATGCTAGGAACTATAAATTGTATAACTTTCGTTGTATATCTACTTTCTAATAACATGGGAAAATTTTAAAATATAAAAAAATGTAAGAATACTGTAGAATTTTTGCAATGGAGAATTATTGAAAGAAAATGAGGTAATTATTTAGAAAAGGCCGGGTCTCACCGATTTCGATGATTTTTGAATATGTTGTAGAAATCAACATTTTGAGCAACTTTTTCCTATACATATAACCGTCGCTCGGCCTTAGTTTCCGAGATTTTTCTTCAAAATATCGCTACTACTACAATGAATTCTGTCTATATGTACATATCTGTGGCTCTGTATTGCATCAGTCCACGATCGTTGCTTTTTTCTCTTGTTTGTATTAGTCGGCATGACAACCGACGACAAATAATGAATAATGTGTCGAGCTAAATCTAGTTCTGCATTGTTGTCAAAGGTTCGAATATTCTGACGTATGGAACTCGCCAAATACATTATGTAGGCTATTTAGTTGAATTCTTCTTCCGTCGACAATATCATGCTAATGATCTAATAATTAAATTTGTCGAAATAATGGCTGAAATCTTTCCCACTTCTGATAATATCAATAAAGAAAATTGAAATAGAAAATGAATGCGTGGCCGCCGTTAGGCGGCCGGCTACACAAATCGAGTTTTTAAGCACAGCTGTTATACGCATTCATTGCCGGCCGCCTCGATGTATCTATAGAAACAATAAACAATCGGCGAGTCGTATACATACTGCAGATTTTTTGTCAACAATCGGCGAGTCGTATATATACAGGGTGAGGCATTTTAAACAGGTCACCTGAATAACTCGCTTGTTTTTGAAGATAGGAGAAAATGCATTAGACCAAACTTATTTGGTATCGGGGGGCTCATAATCTGGTATTACCAATTTTTTTGTAGGTGGAGGCGTCAAGGAGATATGAAGGTCAACTTTGTTTTTTTAAATGGAACAGTATATTTTATTACTTACATTCTGATAGAGTGTTTCAAGGCGAATACAATGACCTATTATTAAGGTCATTCAAGGTCACCCAAAGTCAACTGCAATAGAAAATAAATTGTGTCAGAGTACATTTCGAATACTTGTGTATCACGTGTGTGTATTGCGTGACACGGGTCACAAAAGATAAACAAACATTCAATCACATTGTACGCTTATCCGTATCCTCAAACATTATTGGTAATTTTACTACCGACTAGAGCACAGCTTCGTAACATTTATTCAGTCTAAGTGTTTAGTTTTCTAAAATGCGTTACACGATAGCAGAGAAAGTAGAAATGGTTCTTATTTATGGTGAATGTCATAGAATTATGAGGGAAGCGGTACGTGTGTATAGTGAAAGATTTCCCGATCGTAATAATAGACCTTCACTTTCTGTCTTTACAAACATTATAAAAAAGTTCCAAGAAACTGGAACTGTGGATAACAAAACACGTAATCTTGCCAAACGAGCAACTGATGATGGAAACTCGATAAATATTGTAGCAGCTGTAATACAAGATCCACATGTTAGTACAAGACAACTGGAACGCGAAAGTGGCATCAGTCAACGAAGTATTTTACGAATATTACACATTAACAAATTTCATCCGTTCCACATATCACTTCATCAACAATTAACTGAAAATGATTATACAAAACGTTTACAATTTTGTGAATGGGGCTTACAAAAACTACAAGACGATGAAATGTTCTTGAGTAAATTGTTATTTACCGATGAGGCCACATTTACAAACCATGGAGCAATTAACCGTCACAACATGCACTACTGGTCGGTAGATAATCCACGATGGTTGAGAGAAGTCGACAAACAGAGACCTTGGTCTGTAAACGTCTGGTGCGGTCTTCTTCATAATAAAATAATTGGTCCATATTTTATTGATGGCACGCTAAATAGTAGTAAGTACCTGAGAATCTTAGAAGACGTTTTGCCAGAATTGTTAGAAGACACTTCACTGGACATACGACAATCCATGTGGTTCCAGCAAGACGGATGCCCTGCTCATTCAGCACGCAATGTTACAGAATTTCTAAATAGAAAATTTGGAGATTCTTGGGTAGGTCGATCAGGAAGTAACAAATGGCCGGCACGATCCCCAGACCTGACACCTCTCGATTTTTATTTGTGGGGAAAATTAAAGGCAGAAGTGTACCGCGAAAAACCAACTACCAAACTTGACATGCAAGAACGTATAAGAAGAGCTTGCTCTGTAATAGATACAAATGAAATTTGCCAGGCAGTGTCATCAGTATTGCAACGATTTAGACTATGTATCCATGTTCAAGGTCGCCATTTTGAACACTTGTAATAGCAGTATCAAAGTATCCAAGTGTTCGAAGAGTGCTTTGACACAATTTATTTTCTATTGCAGTTGACTTTGGGTGACCTTGAATGACCTTAATAATAGGTCATTGTATTCGCCTTGAAACACTCTATCAGAATGTAAGTAATAAAATATACTGTTCCATTTAAAAAAACAAAGTTGACCTTCATATCTCCTTGACGCCTCCACCTACAAAAAAATTGGTAATACCAGATTATGAGCCCCCCGATACCAAATAAGTTTGGTCTAATGCATTTTCTCCTATCTTCAAAAACAAGCGAGTTATTCAGGTGACCTGTTTAAAATGCCTCACCCTGTATAACAGGCACGTAAGTGTAGATAGAATTCATTGTAGTAACAGCGATATTTGTGATATTATATGGTACAACTTTGGAACCAAGTAAGGCATTGTGTTGAAATTTGGTTTATATGTATTTATGGACATTAAAGAACACATATTTACAATACAAAATAAAAATTTATTTCTCATAATTTTCTATGGTATGGTAAATTATGAAACAATTCCCAATATACATAGCAGGTTGATTTATACATGTTTCACAATAAAATGTTGTTTGACGTCTTTCTCCTGGTGTTTTCCTGTCGGAACAAATAATGCAGTCCCGGTTTCTTTGGCCTACATTTGGAATATGTAGCTTATTATTCATTCTATTGTCCGACAAAGAACGTTAATTTATTTAGATTATAACGAAGATAGCAATAGGAATGGTTCGACTTTGAATGAAGTTTCGATTTTACGTTTATAGTTTTTTACGTTTACGTTTTATGTTCTTTATGTTAAATAATTTTAGTAAACATTAAATAATATAGTTTATATAGTTACGTTTATTGTCCACGTGTTTGAATCCGACCATACGCCTCTGACCATCCTCGACAATCCTTCCACTTCCAACGTAAAAACGGCTGATATATTTCTCATTTTAATAGAATATTTCCCATTTTAATACGAAAGTTACAGGAAAACATGTGTTTCTTAAAAAATTGCGGTGAAATCAGTTCATTCTCCTTAATCACTAATAAACTTTCATGTCCCCTCAGAGGGGACGACCGAGTGCAAAGGGTTAAAATATGTTCATAAAATATTATCGTTTTAAAACGTGTATTTCCGTAAAAACAAATTTTTGTAATTTTTTCTTCATTATGGTATATTGCTTATACATTGTATATGCCTACACAGGTCGGAAAGTCAAAAATGCCTAGGCAGTCGAGAATCTCGGCTCGAGAATATGCGAGATCGAATTTCAGCTGTGTTGAGAGCAAGAAGGATAGACTGACATTCGCCGCCTTTCTCGAATCTACGAAGCTATACGAAACGCCAGAACTCATATACAAGGTGGTTGGCATTAGTGTGTGTGAGTGGTGGGGCAGTTCCCTTTCGGCACGGGGCTGCCGTCTGATAATACTCCACTGTCTTTTCCAATCCCTCCCATAATCAACTCACATGGATTTACGTACACACTCAGCTGGCTGCCCATCAATTCTAATTCAGTGCCTAGTTTCTCAACTAACCGCCATCCATGAGAAGAGGCCGCTAAAATCAGCTCCGAATTTTCAGGTCGGTATGGCAGTCAGATTCGGCCGCGAAAGTCCATAAGGTGAAAGGTCTATTCATATATCTCGTCTGTGATACGAGTAGACCTTTCACCACTGACGAGGTATACGAGTAGACCTTTCACCTAATGTATTTTTTCGGCCCGTTTCTCTGGTGTCCCGGGACCTCATTACCATTTTCCTGTCACTCGCAACGTTATCAACAGATTTAGAAATTAATACAAGAGGAAGTGAGACAGAAAATGAAATTACATAAATTCTATTATTTTTTAACGGAATGAAAGCTGTACGGTCCAGAATTGGGCATTAATCGATTAATTTCATTGGAGTAACCAATCGATTAAGATTATTTAAAGATTTCAAGATTATTAAAATTCCTAAGGATGTACCTCATTGACAACTACACCGAAAATCCTTACTTATTTAAAAAATAATTCGGTATGGCAGTCAGATTGGGTCACCAAAGTCTATAAGGTGAAAGGTCTATTCGTATACCTCGTGTGTGTTTCGCATAGCATCAAAAGAAAAACGGTAGCTTGGAATGTTTATTGTATTTCTTTTACAATCGCGATTACTACCTAGGGTAACCTCGACGAGAATTTTTTTTCTCGAAAATGCGTAGGATTTCAAGGATATGTCTATTACCAAAAATGATTCTAATTGACCCCTGCAACCGAAAATAATTTTTCCAGAACGATTTGAAATTTTTCAATGTAATATTTATAATCGTTTTAATATTTTTAAAACGTTCCAATTGACCGACACGAGAATTGTTCTCGCATATTTCGAGATTAAACCCCTCGATGCTCGAATATTTTCCAAATTTACGATCCAAAATACACAACTTCTCTTCGTGTGCATTAATATGTGTTTTGTTGGGTGTTGCAATATATTGTTTTGCGATTTTAGTTACGCAGTTTACGTATCTTTGTTAGAATCCTGTATAATTTACTGATAAGAAAAGAAAGGTGAAAACTTATACAAAAGAAAGTATCGTATAAAGGACAGAAGATCGAAGAAATGAATACGTGATGTATGACCTTGGTTCTCGACAGAACTTCAAAGAACTTTTCAGCCTCTTCGAATTTGTCCATATTTTCATACCTATTGTTTGTTATAATTATTAATTAACATCAAGCAATAGTTAAAATAATGCTTGATAGCGTGGGTTGTACAAATAATGGTTTTTGATACCCTTTTGCGTGGAATATTCAGTTTTCGGTAAGAGACACGGTTAACTGTTATTGGATTGATGAACTCGCTAAGGACGCTTTTCCCCAGCCCTATAACTCTGCTGCCTGAGGCTGAGTTACACTGCCGGTGACGAGCTCACTCATTCTCCTCTGGGCTGGCGGACATAGCGGAACGTCGCATCGTGGGGCTGTTTACATATTTCACTTCTGGTTCCTTGTTTGTAAATGTGTTTGTTCCCATATTTTATTCTTGTCTTAAATGTTGCTTATTGTATATGTTGTGCTCTTGTCCATGTCTATTTTACGTCACTGGTTTCTCTGGGCTCATTTATTTTATTTCATAGTTTCGTGTTTCCCAATTTATTATATTTAACTCTTTAACTAATCGCAAATGCAGCCTCTTTTAGTTTGTTTCAGATTACTTACAGGCCTCTATTATCGTGGAACATCGTTGGACATCGCGGGACATTGTGGGACGACAACGCAAGGACATCGAGGAACTTTTATTTCCAGGTTAAATTTATTTTTAAGGCGGCGATACCAAGCAACTATTAACTTAGCTTCCCGTTCACCCGTTCTCCCGTTTCTTGTTCCGGTCACCACTGCTTTAATGTAGAAAGCAAGTGATCGGTCGTTTAGCTGGTTCGAAGGGTCAGTTGCCGTCCTCTAGCGAGACGATCTAAGAGAAAGCGTATTTCGGCCGCAGAGGGGATCAGGGACTGTTACTGTATACGGTAGCCCCGACATACGCTCCCTCTCTCTGTCAGTCATCTCAAGTTCAAAGAACCGGAGAGTTTTGCTCGATCACCTCTGTTTGATAGAATGAAACATGTGATCACCTGTGTAGTAGGTCTGATAGCTCTAACCGCTTCAACCCTGGTGCAGCTTGGTTCAGCTTAAGTGGGGCTTCACCGAGCGTATATTCTCCTCTTTATACGGAAAAGAGAATAACCTCCGGCGAGAGTTCTTGATTCAGGATCTTTCTTTAGTAATAAGTCGGGTCCTGTTGTGATCGTGTGTCCTCTAGGACCCGGCGGTGTACGTAGAGAAGCAGAGTGACCAGCTCCAGGGGCGTGACTTGCTTTTCTGATAATCAAGGCCGGGGGGGATCAATTTGATACCCACACTCACTGCACGCTATGAGCACGTGTCGCGTCGCGTTTTATTTAAGCTTGCAATGTTTTTGCACGCCGCGATTTTTAATATGACGAATATCGTAATATCAATCGAAGGTAGAGTCATGATTTTAATATCTTTTATAATACTTATAATTATATTCATTTTAGAATGAGTGTCAAATTAGTAGCTTCCGATTGTTCTTTACATTCTTCAATAATTAAATTCACTTTCATAATTGAGTTGACGACTTTGGGTATCTTCTGTTGAGGGTATTGTTGTAATTACATGGACGCAGGTTTTAGTTTAATGACAGGCACAGTTCTCCGGAAAACTTATGTATATTTGATTATATAGATATTTGATTGTACAAAGGAAAAATAACCCAGGACTTTACATGCGTCCTGTCCTAGCCGACGTATTGCTTCCAACTGCCGAACAACGGCAGCCTACAAACATAAAACGAAAAACCGACAGTCAACTTGTTTCCAGGAGCGCTCGACCTGGCGACAAACCCAGACGCCATACATTGTAAGGATAGAGAGGTTTTTACCGCAACGTCTTCGATATCGAAGTCTTTCTTTACTTATTAAAATATATCATTAGATTGACGTGCAAGAAGATATTTTGCGACGAATACATTTTAGAGTCAAAGTAACCTCGTATACTATGTACTATTTTTACTTTGTCACTGCACTTGTCTGTATTGTCAAATTTTTGTTTGTTCTCTTACTAATCTATTAAACAAGTTTCTGTTACAGAGCATATTCCTATGGAAGTTTTAGATTTATAGAAGTAACAATTAAGAATTGTTACAATTTTGTTTGATATTGCTTTGTTTGTGTTTCAGGAAATCATCGTGGGATAAATAGAAGATAGAAGACAAAATAATGTATTTCATGTATTTTGTTTCAGATTGCTTAGTTTATGTTTTAATAATTTAGATTTATACTTAGGTAGAATGTAACAGTATGTTTCAGGAAATCTTTGTCGAAGGAACAACAAGGAAGCATACATTTTCTATGTATTTTGTTAGATGATTAGATAGGTAGGATGTAAACGAATTTAGATTTATAGTTAGGCAGGAATTTGGTTCCCTATATTAATCATTATATCAGGCAGGCAATATTTTGGTCCATTTCTCTGTTTTGTTGATGAGAATTTAGAGGCAAATTCTTTCTCAAAAAACTCTTTCGTTGGTTGTTTCCTTCGTTGGTTGCACTTTCGTTTGTTTCTTCTTCGACCAACGATTGTTGGTCACAGATCTTTCTTAATGGAGGGTGGTTGGGAATCGGTTAGGGCGGGTCTCCAGCAACCTCCACGTAGTGAGACCAGGATAATACTATTTCGCGTTTAATTAATAATCGTATCACTCTTAGCTGGGTAATGCAATTATTAATTAAAAACTGAATAATATTAGCAAATTGGCTGTGATCCGCTTTGCATAGATCATCATAAATATAGAACTTCTTCACTAGGTTAGTTTTGATTCTCATTGATTCATTAAAGATTCAAGAGTATTGTCACAGACGAGGTGTACAGGTAGGTCTTTCACCCAATGGATTTTTTTGACCCATTTTTATGGGGTCTCGAAACTCCATTACCATTTTCGTGTCATTGGCAACGTTACCAATAGATTCAAAAATGAATTTTAATCCCTTCCATAGTCAACTCACATGTAATTACGCCTACTCTACAGCTGTCTGCCCATGAATGCTAATTCAATAAATAGTTTCTCAACTGACCGCCATCCATGAGAAGAGGCCGCTAAAATCAGCTCCGAATTTGTAGGTCGGTATGGCAGTCAGATTCGGCCGCGAAAGTCCATAAGGTGAAAAGCACAGACGAGGTATTCACCTTATGGATTTTGATGACCCAATCTGACTGCCATACCGAGTTATTTTTTAAATAAATGATGTATTACAATTTAAAATAAAAAATAGAGGATTTTCAGTGTAGTTGTCAATGAGGCACATCCTTTGGTATTTTAATAATCTTGAAATCTTTAAATAACCTTAATCGATTGGTTACTCCAATGAAATTAATCGATTGATGCCCAACTCTGGACCGTACAGCTTTCATTCCGTTAAAAAATAATAAAACTTCTGTAATTTCATTTTCTGTCTCACTTCCTGCTGTGTTCATTCCTAAATCTGTTGGTAACGTTGCGAGTGACACGGAAATGGTAATGGGGCTCTAGAGCCCCTGAAAAATGGGCCGAAAAAATACATTAGGTGAAAGGTCTACTCGTATGCCTCGTCTGTGGTACTACCACCTGTGCATATCTCGTCTGTGGTACTACTTCAAGAAAAATAGTTGACAGAAACTGTGATGAAGCCTAAAAGCCATATTTAACGATTTTATATTTCCAATGAAATTAATTGATCGATGCCCAATTCTGAACCGTAGAGTTTTCATTCCGTCAAAAAACAATATAATTTCTGGAATTTCATTTTCTGTCTCACTTCCTCTTGTGTTCATTTCTGTAATCTGTTGGTAATGTTGCGAGTGACACGAAAATGGTAATGGGGCTCTAGAGTCCCATAAAAATGAGACGAAAAAATAGATTGGATGTAAGATCTACTCGTATACCTCGTCTGCGATTATATTATACTTGTATACCTCGTCTGTGATCGAGGCTTTCATCGAATATAGCCTTTGAAGAACACTGATAGATAATGACGCAAACTGTACGCCCAGCACGTTACCATCGGTAAGAATAGAATTTTTTTTATATCATCAAATTTAATATAAATTCTCTGTTCAACGCTTTGACAAAGTTTGTCACTGTGTAGAGAACATCAATCGCGACATTGCGATTGTAATTGAAACATTGTTTTATTCGAGGTATCGAAATTAAATTCATAAGCGAAACTTCTCTAGTGTTGCACGAACGATAAATTATTATCGAATGCGATACACTCGATTTCTCTGCTTATTCACCGAACATTAGATAAAGATTATCTTTGACCGTTGTTTTCAACTATTCTTCGGCTCGTGCCACTGACACGAAACTTTATAAATTGAATTCCGAAGGATCACGTTTCCTAAAGGCTTTAAAAATTTTTGTCATTCATCTTTTCTTCCTAACTTTGCTCAAAATAAAGAGATACAGTTCTAAACCTTGTATGAGTCCGCGTATGTGTAATAGAAATGTATAATACAGCAGACTTCCGGAACAATTTATCGATTTGTTGCTTCTTCGCTGGTTTTCAAACACGTTAAGAGGCCATTTTAGCGTTTACGTTTAATTTGTAAATTCGTTTGTGAATTAGAATTCATTGGTGGATTTTTTATATTGATTCTAGGTCAGAAACTTGTTTACGAATAAATATAGTTTTATTTTTCGTTCGGGGGAACGAAACACAGCCCTGGTCTCGGAACAGTCGACGGTCGTGTTTTCAGGATTCAGCGAGTTTCGGTTTGTGGGAAGTTTCGCCTAATTTGCGACGACGGAGGGTTCTTGATTGGCAAAAAGGCGAGTGACCCTCGGCAGACAGGAAGAGGTCACCATCCTTCGAAACAATCAGTGGCTTCCGGCGTGCGCGTCGCCTGTGAATCACTTTGATACTTCTGTATCAATGTTTTTATCTGTCTCTTTGTTTAGATCGGCCGCGATAAGCAAGTGTGACGCACTCTGATGTTTTTATATCGTGAAAGTTCGGGTTTAGGCCAATCGAGACTTTCGGTCGTGCAGCTTGCTGGCAAAATTGTGAGAGGACGTGGATGAACTTGAAAGATAATAATTAAGACGGAATTTCTATAAAAAATACCATAATTTACTGGAATTTCGTTTATCATACAAATGTATGTTGCTTATCTTCGTTGAAAGTCATAGAATACAATATCTTCTCTTAATACCCAACTCATTAATTGAAATGCAATAAACATACAGGGTCCCTTTTTTTTAAAGTTACTTTTGTTGTAGAGTCGAGTATTATAGTTCTAAAGTTGGTGTTCCTTGGCTACTTTATGACATCGATTCACTGGGAAATAAGTTTAATTTGAATAAATGTTATAGGTGATAAGGACCGAGAATTAATTTGTAGACTTAATAAGATATTAATTTGTAGTTACTTTTATAATTCGAAACACTCCGTGACTTAGGGGATATAATCGAGTTTGTGCAATAATGTTGACTACATTCTACCAATAATAGTATTATATCCCCAATTTCGCCGGGCATGTAATCCGCCATCGTTCATAAACGCGATTACCTCGTAATAATATCGTATTAAGGAACCAAGCACGAGCAATACCGAAGGTATCAAGTACTCCATTATATATTCTACGCTATAATAGGGGAGAAATGCTAAGAATGGGACAATATAACAGAAAAAAATAAACGATCTATTTAATTCGAGTTTAAATAATTCGAAAAAATTTTATTACAGTAACTCTTAGCGTCGATCAGTACCTCCTATGTATTTTGTTCCATCGATTGGTTGTATATTAATCTTACAAGTTTTCTAGCTGCTTCAAATTAAGTGTTAAATATCCATAACAACACAGTTACAAAACAAGAATCATTACGGAAAGATATACAATTTTTAAGATAATTGTAAGATCCTAAGGTAGTTCTTCCCTATGTAAGTACGATTCTTCAAAGTTGTCCTCGAATTTTTAAGTTGTAGAAAGTTCTTGAAATCAACCACGAACGATATTACAGATTATAGATCATTGGACTCAATGGGGATAAAGTTTGTGCACGAAGAGATTATGTCACAAATTGAACGCCCAGTCCACGCTACTAAAAACGTTTATAAGCAGCTTTGACCTTATTACTATATTTGTACTTGCCGTTCGCACGATTCCTCTCATCTCGCTTTACACTTGTTGAGTCGTGTTTGTTTCTACGATTACTCACGAAGACGTTCCCGTCTAGGAACTTGCACATTCGTGCCTTCGTGCGTTGGCAAACAAGTATTTCGTACGTTCCACTTTCCATATCGCGACATTATAAATAAAAAAAAATGGCGAAAGTAACGAAACTTTCCCCTTCAGAGTATACAAATCTGTTTTTCTGTCTTTTAGATTCCTCCAAAAAAAAACCAGAGACGGGATTAAGTATAGCAAGCAAGTTTATTCTACAAGTACTTTGGTAAAAAAGCAGTACTTTCGAATACATATATCAAAAAAATAAATACACTGCATAGTGTACTCCCTGAAACTTTTTTACACAAAATTTGTTTCGAGCAAAGCATACTTTGAAAATGATCGAGGCGCACAAGTCGCGTAGACCACTTTGTATATTCGAATTTTAATGGCACCGAAATTTTCGTAAGCATTACATTTGGAATTCTCTGATGCCAGATAAATACCAGAGATCAAGTATATTCAAGCAAGTTTATTCTACAAGAGCTTTGGCCAAAAATCAGTACTTTCGAATACATATACAAAAATAAATGCACTGCATAGCGTACTCCTTCGAACCATGCAACATTTTTATACAACTGTTTTATTCAAAAATGCATACTTTGGAAATTATGGAGGGCCACTTTGTATATTCGAATTTTGATGGTATCGAAACTTTCGTTAGTATTACATTTGGAATTCTCTGATTCGAAGACACTTATTAAGAAGAAGAACCGAAGAGAGCTCGAGGAAATCGCAAGCAGGGAGTTTATTTTTATAGGGGAAAAAAGTCGAAGTAAAATGGAGCAGATCCGTTTGATCGCGGCGGATTAACGGAAAGCACAATCGTTGCGCCGCGGTGGAGAATGGAAAGGCAAACAATAAATGAATGTTTCATGAACGACCGACTGAAAGACAGTGATTGTTGGATCAATATCAGAGAAGAGTAACGTGGGCCAATGACCAGCCGTTTCCCGCGAGATAAAAGTACGTTAGGCCAAGAGATACGCGATGAATTCATCCTGCTAAAGACGAGTGGGTGTTCTGCCGGAAATACAACGCCTGGACCGTGACTAGGCAC
Organism: Colletes gigas; assembly: GCF_013123115.1. NCBI lineage: Eukaryota > Metazoa > Arthropoda > Insecta > Hymenoptera > Colletidae > Colletes > Colletes gigas. Next base: position 621,801 of record NW_025106662.1, on the reverse strand, counting down.
TAGAACGCCATTGCTGAAACGGGACGATCGTGAAACTGTCTTGAAATGGATGCTCCACTAAAAAATTTCGTTTATCGAGTCCTTTCGTCGAGATCTCGGTAACGGTTGCTCGTTAACACCCAGCAAACTTCTCTCATTAATTTAAATTATTGATAGCTGTTCAATAACTAAGCGATTTGTTCGAGCAAGCCAGATATTAAATAATGATTATGCTTTCATACTTTCCTTAGCGCTAGATTTACGGAAATTAATTGCAGATTACATTAAAATACGTTCCTTTTTTAATTCGGCAATATATTCATATCGTTACGTTAATTCAACATAAATTGCAAACGCATAATATTTATGGGTTTTATAAATGTAAGTATGGATTCTAAAATTCGTCACAGTAAAATATGGGATAAAAGCAGCAGTTTTTTGTCATTTTTCTGCATACTTGAAGAATAATTTTGTCTTTTCCAAGTGCAATTTAATTGAATATCTTGATTTTTTATAATTAGACTTGCGATTATAAATGAATTAATATAAATTCTTGTACGAATATCTTACTTATCTGAGGTTATTATGTTGCAAGGACCTCATAACATAATAATCTTTGTCAGATAAGTAAGATATTCGTACAAGAATTGTCGTTGCAAGTGCAACAGCATTTTCCATGCGATCTTACTCTAAATTCAAAGTGTTACGACCGTAATCTCCGATAGAAAATAATTCTTTATCTTTTGTTTAAAATAGGTTCGGTATCAAAGCGACCGGTTTTAAGAACATTTTTATTCCAACAACATTAAATAGTAGTAATATACTTAACTACTATTTAATAAAAGATAATTAAAAATAAACTAAAAAAATTTTCGTATAGTTTAGAGGTGTCTATTCACGCTTCTACAAGTCTAGTACAACTTTTAATTCTTTACGAAAAAAATTAAAAAGGAAACTTTATTTTTAATACTGTTACAGGAGAATTCCCCCTTAAACTGTTTTTTTTAATAATCAAAGTTGGACGTGTAGTAGTCCGTTTCGAGTACGGTTTCCCATTGGAGAAAGGGAAAGGTGGAGGAGCGAGCGAGCAGGAGACAACATAAACGGTTGGGGTGGGGGTATATGGTGGGTCCTCGAAGGAAAGCGACGTCAGTCGCGCGGCACGCGGCGCACCGTACGCGTGTGGGTTTTTCGCGTCGTCTCTCGCCACGGTGCACATTGTTTTTCCGTCTCGTTCGCCGCTGTCATAATCGTTCAACGCCCGTGAATGCTATCATTCGTCGTGCTCGTTCGTGAAACTCGCCTGAACTGGGGATTCCGTTCGTCTGGTAAGAATCGAATGATATTCATTGCAATTAATCATCCTCGGTCGAATCGAATATGAGATTCAGTGACATCGTCGAATAAGTGTGGTTAGAACGTGGGCCAGGATTTCGTACGATGGATCATTGGACTCTGTCCTCGCTTCGAATCTGCGTGATTGTGTGTGTCGCGTATGTCAACGGGGTAATTGTTACCGAGAACGAGTTCCCTCGGCTCGAATTACGAAAGGTTTCAGCTTTAATGGGATTGAAACGTGCCGGACACGCGCGCCTGCTCGTGCTTCTTGCCCGTGTGTAGCTATTCGATGGTTGCGAGAGAGCTTTGTGTCCTTTGTGGAGCACGTGCTTCCACTTCGATGTGACAGAGGGCTTAGCCACTCTTACCGACCAAAAACTCGTGCGACTGCTCCTTCTAGAAATTTGTTTACTTTGTGCATTTATAATTGTTCCGGCCGCTTGAACGTTCTCGAGAGCCTTTTATATTTTTAGGACAGGGACGTTTCGTTGTTATTTCGATGGAATTTTTCACGAGTGTGTTCGCGGTGTTGCCGTTACACGTCGTGTTGCCGCAATACCACCGTCGCGCTTACTTAATACATCGCATATTTATTCATTTCCGATCTTAATTCGTATTAAAATTCAATTATCGAGTGGTTTAGGAAAGTCTCGATTATTAGAAAAGACAAAATTACAGATACTTGGCCGAATACGTACGAAATTTTCTTTCGATCCGATGTACTGGATAAATAATTAATTGTAAATGCTTTGGGGGAAACGATCAACCATTGGGGGGGGGGCGAGAATAAATTTCGCGTGTTAATAGTTTCAATGAATCGAGAGCATATGTGATTCATTCATTCCAGTACGCTTCGATTTTTTTTATTGTAATTTCCTGCGGTTGTAATCGTTGCCTCTTATCGAGTTCCAAGCAAAACCAAGCTCGCGAAACAAAGAATCTTTTCATACGGGGACGACAATTTCTCCTGGAACGATTTCTCGTGTTGGATAATTCGTCTTTATTATAAACATTCTAGTTTGGGCGATTCGATTATCGTCAGACACATTCAACGAGCCGAGCAGTAGTTTATTTCTGACAAAAGGTTGCGTTTATGCAACTTCTAAGAAATATAGTATTTATTTTAAACGTAGCCTAAATTGTACATATGTATACGTATATCGTTTCGAAAGTTTATTAAAAGTACGAAATGCGAAGAGGTCAGTCGGGTCACAGCGATATAATGTACGAAGGTCAACGGTGTTTACATTTATGTAGTCTGTTTATACTAATTGTATTTACTATCCGTGGTCGTCAAAGGTACCATAATACTCAGAGCGCTCCTAGAAACAACTAATTAACGAAATTGACAGTGGACCAAAACGATATTTATTACTTCAAGCAGTTAATTATTATCCAAGTTCGTTATTGACATATTTCCACGCAAATTCTCTGAAAGGTTTTCAAGGGGTTACTGATTGAGAACACATATTTTTATTGACATTCATTGTGTTAACAGTTGCATCACAATGTGGGTTTTCTTTTAATTAATTAGGATATACATACAAGGTTTTCGACCACCTCTGGGAAAAATTTTAATGGGAGATTGTAGAGGCCAAAATAAGACGAAAATCAAGAATATCAATTTTTAATTTGAGGCTTCGTTAAAAAGTTATTAACAATTAAATTCAAAAATTTCAAATCGTTCTAAAAAAATTATTTTCGGTTGCGGAGATCAATTACAATCATTGGGTCATTATACATACCCCCGAAATCCAATGCACTTTCGAGAAAAAAATTCCTTACCGAAAATCTAATTAGGTGCCTAAATTTTTCGACGAAGAAAAAAATTTTAAATCGTTCTGGAAAAATTATTATCGGTTGCGGGGGTGAATTACAATCATTTTTGGTGAATAGACATACCCCCGAAATCCTGCGCATTTTCGAGAACAAAATTCAGTACGGGCGGAACTTTAAACGTTAATAACTTTTTAACGAATCCTCCATCAACAAATTAGTATTAAAATTTTTCCCAGGGGTGGTCGAAAACCCTGTACATATATGTATATGTATATGTATAGTGTTTATGCCTATTTAAAAATGTTTAACGGTTAATGGGCAATTTATTGTTCATAGATTACTTACTAGTATTGAAAAACAAAGGAATTTCTGTCGGTATACTTAAGAGAAAATAGGTTATGTTCCCCCTCCCACTAATAATGGCACTTTTTTCCCCTCCCCCAGAGACGTTGCGAAAATTTTCTAGGGGATCCACATCGTCGACCGATCGGGAGAAATCGGAACAGGCTGGCGAGAGGCGCGCAGAAGCCGTGGGTTGGCTAAGGTTAATTCGAGGGAGCCCCGTGGGAAAGAGAGGGGGGAATAAAGGGCCTGGAGGGGCGGAAAGAGGCGGAAAGACGGGGACCACCAGCGGAACGTGACCATCGAACGCACCGGAAATCCGAACGTGCCCGAGATTCTCCGATTGTCCTTGAATCGTCTAGGGATTACAGGAACGACGATCATGGCATTCCGCAGTGCCATACTGCAGCCACGTTGCGCCCGACCGGAAATGCGCAAGGGCTTTTCCACGACTCGACGATTGTCCTACCGATCGCCGATTTGAAAAGTAAGTTCTCTCTCTGGCCCAAGAACTATGTTTTCCTTTGGGAGAGACGTTATTAAATTATTACTATTTTATGATAAATTAAGTTTAAGAATTTAAGTTTTGGGAACTGTTGGTACTAGATAGCGTGTTAGAATATTTTGAGCCGTGTCTGCTATGGACTTTAGAACTTGAATCCTTATTTTTCTGAAAATAAGTATTCTTGGATATTCCCAGTTTTCCTCGGTCTCACATGACGCACACTCTCAGGCGGGACGTCTCCCTTGAATGACTCACTGGTCTCGTTTCTTAAAAACTCCGCATAAAATTCGCTCGTCGATCTTCCAGCTATGAAAAAAAATGGCTCGATCGAGAACGATCGCCAATGATTTCCGCCCACGCCTTAACAACAAATCAACCGTTGGCAAGGAGCAATAACCAAAGAAATTGGTAGAAATTCTATTCAATAATTGGATCTAGCGGTTTTGTAACTCTCGACAATTATTTATGACTCTAGGCAATAGAAATTAGTTTAAATTATTCCCTCCTCGTTCAACTGCATAGGTCTTCTGAACAAAAATGTCCCAAATATGGAGCTTTTCGCATAAGTGACATTCATCCGTCTTTTCAGAAATAGAAATAGATATTGAATCAGAGAAAACTAAATATAAAAAATGTAGAAAGATCACAAGTGTAACTGTTTTAATTATTACCCGACGAGGAACATTTTATTATACTAAAAAGTAATAAAAAGATGGAACAGGAGAAAAATGGGCCGGAAGAGACCTCAGCAGGGATTAAATAGGCGAAATTTATTCGAGAAAATTATGGTCCACGGTATGGATTTTCTAAAGGCAATGTACCACATTAGAGAGGAAAGAATTCCGGTTATCGGCGCAAAGAACGAGGTCAACCCGCGTTGGCACGTTCCTGGAGATAACGATTCTCATTCCTTTGGTCGAGTTTGATTATCTTCCGGTATCCGGTGTGTCCTACGGGAGGCTTCCGTTTTTCTTTGACGGTTCTTGCTACTCCTCGCTTACATTTACATTTCATTGATCCGCATCTACGCTGTGTCGTCCCTCTTCAGGCTTTCCTTCGGTCCATTGGTTGGATCCGTGACGTTTTTCCAGCTTACTGATTGTAATGCTTTGCGCCCGTCGGATTATCCCCGAGATGACCGACCCTGTTAAACCTTTGAAGCCTCGATGTTTGATTATTATCTCGTACGAGTCACTGGTTACGACGGAACGAGAAGATGAAATTGTCTTCCATCGAATAAATTGTGATACCAGGATCTTCGCGTTGGAAAATTAAATGGAAAGTTTGCGGTAACGATTTCTTACTATGTAAATTCACTCCAGAATTTAAACATCCTGCAATTTTTCTATACAGACATTTTATAACACGTTTCTGAGCTTGCACAAGTGTTTTTGTAACTTTAATATGTGTCTGGATGTTTTTTTTAACAACGAACGCAAAGTATCATTTTACGCGAAATAGCTAAAATGTGACTTACACCACTATGGCTCTCAATCCAGGGCGTTCAAAAATACCACTTTGTTGATTGAGGCTTCGTTAAAAAGTTATTAACGTTTAAAGTTTCGTACCGATCCGGAAAATTTTTCGGCGAAAAAAAATTTCAAATTGTTCTGGGAAAAATATTTTTGGTTGCAAGGGTCAATTACAATAATTTTTGGTGAATACACATACCCCTGAAATCCTACTCACTTTCGAGAAAAAAATTCGGGTAGGTGCCTTTTGGCGAAATTAAAAAATTTCAAATCGTTCTATAAAAATTATTTTTAGTTGCAGGTGTCAATTACAATCATTTTTCATGGATACATATACCCCCGAAATCCTACTCACTTTCGAGAAAAACATTCGTGTAGATGGACAAATTTTATTAATAATTTTGTTAATAACTTCTTAACGAAGCTTCAATCAACAAATCGGTATTCGTGAATTTCGTCTTATTTTGGCCTCTAGAATCTCATTAAAATTTTTCCCAAAAGGTGGCCGAACACCCCGTATGTCAATGTAACTATTTGAAAATTTCTGCAATCCTCCAATAGTTTATTATTTATTAAATGCTTCGAAGGAAAGTCGATTTCCATTTACCAATTTGGTAAAAATCAACGTTAAGTAAAATAATTCAGTTGTCGGACCGAGAGTCCACTCAAGGGTTAATGCGTCATGTGAGGGCCCTTCTCAGCTGTTTGTTTATATTTCCTGTCAATTATTGATGTTTTGCGACGTATCAGAGGGGAAAGCGGGGTTAACGATGGTGTAAATTGTCGTAGGTCGGCGGATGGACGTGGCAGCCGCTGAGAAGTCCGAACACGGAAGAGAGTACGACGCCCGTCGACACCGGCGTCGGCGTCGAAGAAGCGGTGAATCGACGGAATTCGGCAGGTTCGCGCGAAGGAAACGAGAGCGGAAGAAGCGTGAGTCGACGTCGCGGATCAAACGAGGGAGAAGGGGGAACGTTACAACGTCTTAGCGGGGAAGGGAAGGAAATAAAAAAACAAAAGTTGTTCAGTGGTACTGAGTAAGCCGTAGGCCTCCTAGGAAGGTCGTCGTTCGATTCCGCTCCGACGTTTTATTTTATTTCGCTTCTACGGTTCTCCACGGAAATCGTGTCGCCAATTTAGTCTCGCGATTCGACATGAGATTCTTCCGGTCGCGTTTACGTTCGTTGCAACGAATACCGCGACACTAACGCGTGTGAGGTTTTCGTCTCGTCGCGGACACCGGTGGTCCGGATCGGTTGTGGTGCCTTTTCGAATCGCGTTAGGTGGACTCTGGTTCCTCTAGTGGTTTCGGGGACCGTTCATAGAGCAAGTGAAAAGCAGCAGTGATTTTTTTTCGGTTTCGTCGCGACGAAATTATATACACGTGATCGCAAGATGATGGTGCTTGTTCAGACGGTGCTGACGGTGGTCTTCTCTGCGTTGGCGACAGGAGCATCGCGATCCTCGGCCATCTACGCGGACGACAAAGTGGTGAGTCAATGAATTCTGCGAGCTTTCGCAGCCTTGACTTGTTCATCCGTCACACGGGTTAATTATCGGATCGAGTCACGAGCAATTACTGTTTTTTTTCCTGTTAATTCAAAAATGTTACGGAACAATTTATTGTTCAATCAGTCGGCTGTGTTTTGAGGATTATATCCGTCATAAGAAAGTGGCGGTATTTTAAAGTTTGTTAGCATTTGCTATTTAAATTGTAATTTTAGCGAAAACTAAATTATCGTAAATTTCAATATGTTTAGAATCTTTAGAGGTAGGAACAACATAAAATAAACAAGTGCCTGTTCTGAAAAGAGGTCGCCACAGCTGGCTGGTTACGTACAAATAAGCAGATAACATAGTCGAGAAGAAAGCTCCAAAATTGTAGGAAGGATGCTCGTTAACAAATTTGTTAAAGTTATATCAATAAAACGTGGTTTATTTGTAAAAATGAAACGTGTGCCCCTACAGCCATAGAAACGTAAATCACTAAAAACATCTGTTTATCATCTTTATTTACTATAAATGTTTTGAATCCAAAAAAGGAACAGCGGATCCTTGTTTGTTTATAGTAAATAAAGATGATAAACAGATGTTTTCAATGATTTACATTTCTGTGGTTGTACGACACACGTTTCATTTTTACAAATAAACCACGTTTTATTGATGCAACTTTAACAAAATTACGTTGTGTTCGTGAACTATTTGAGCAAATCGATCTTCTTCGAACAATGTTTAACATTCAAGTTTAATAGTTGCTTTTCCAATAGCTGGTTTTTGAGCGATTTTTGAAAAAACACTGTAGGCGTTTTGGCGGAGAAAACTGTTGATCGATTAATTTTGAAAAGTATAGACGTCCCTGGCGCGATATTTCACCGTGGTCTGTAATCCACCGAGTAATCCGGATTATGCGGAATAAAGAAAAAGATGGTACCTAGATCTGGCCAGAGGCGTCATAATTTAAACCGGTGTCACCGAAGTCGCCAATTAATTATTTCACGAACAGCTCTTACGATTGTTCGTGGAACCTCCTGGAAACCATGCTTCGCGAGGGCTCTAGCCTGATTTAGGGAAACCTAAATTTTCCTAAAAATTCATTTTACTGTTCGTTCGAAATTAATTGAGAATTTTTAGATCGCGAATGAAAATTTCTACAGTACCGAGCGTAACTGTAATACTGATATTTTCAAGATTTTTATAATTTGAAAGAAAAATTCTTTGCTGTTCGTTAAAAATTATAGTAGAACAATGTTACGAATCTATAATTAAAGAATCTTTATGAAAAAATGACTTAAAAGTCCTTATACGCGGATATCCCTTCCATTAGTCGACACGATGCAACGAACGAGGTTCGCGCGCGTTTATAGAGGTTGCATCAATTGGGGTTTCGCTTTACCGTGAAATGTATGATTTCCTTCTTCCTAAGACAAACTACGCATCGTCTTGGTGCCCGAAGATCCTAACCTCATGAATACGCATCATTATTCATCTGTAAAGCAGAGATCTCTTCTCAGAAAGCATTCAATATTCACTCTGTCGTCTCTAGTAACTCTCTTATTCTTAGGTTTCGCGGAAAATCGAACAACTTCTCGGAAACATTCTTTTCAACAGAAATTATTCGATTCTCTTAATATTAATAAATAAATCGTTTGCTTAATATAGAAATCAATTACAAGAAGAATATATTTCACACTTGTTTTCACCGCCTAATTGTTCTACTATTTTTACATCATTTTAAGTAAAACTGTTCTGGGTGGCAGCAAATGAATCCTTCGTCATATTTAATTGTCATAATACAGATTATTCTAGTGAAGTTCCTCGGTCGTCATCGTTCCATCTCGCGAGAAAAATTGAAATATAATATCAATATACATATGTTTCGAACAAAGCACGATCGCATTTAAAATTTCCAGCGTCATGTATTCCTTTTCTGTATGCATCATTCCGTACGTGTGATTGCCTTTAATTCGATAGATTGATAAAATAATGATTCAGTGTCAAGTAATTTCTGAATCATTTGTGAAGTAGTTAATTACTCGAATATTATTCAAAACTATTAGATACATAGTAGAGGTGTAAATGAATGAATTTTGTATTTCTTTATAACGAATTTCACTGTCTAGACAAATTGATGGACAATGCATTTATTTAAATAATATATAGACAAATGAGAAGGACAAGTTCAGAAAACTCGGCACGAACTAATATTATTTCTCCGGTGACAACACTTCTTCGATCGATCACGGTCTGTCCCACTGATGATGATCCATCGATCGTCAAATTCCCACGTCCAAATTTTGACTACCATTCATACGATTCGTTAATATACTTTTTTTTTTAAACTTATAATATAACAATTCCGGAATATCCACTGGTGAAAGCTCCGTGTCTCAAATATAGTGCAACAAGTCGCTGACACGAACGAAAAGGGAAACATAAAATGGCTTAAAAAATGACAAAGTTACGCGTGATAGCGTTGAAATTTGGTTTACGAGCAAATTTCTGCCGTTTTGTCACGATATTGCGAAGACGTTCGTCGCACGAGGGTGGCGAAAAATGAAAATTGTAAACGAGGCTGGAAGAAATACGACGTGGAGAAAGGGATCGAAACGCGAAGAAAGGGATCCGTGGCTGGATGTAGGTTGGGAAGGCAAGAATTTCGACTGGGGGTTGTTTCCGGGGAAAGAAGCGAATCGCTTGACACGAAAGGAGGGTTGTGAGGACGCAGGCGCCACGTCTGAAAGCACGCAGTCAATATACGCGACTTTCGCACGCGGAATCGACCGTGGTTCTTCGTCATCCCGCCACACAGCCGCAAACCGCCTTTCTGTTTGTGACACACGCATAAAATAATGCCACGTGCACAGTCCTGGCGCCCCCGCATCGCCCGAGATATGTGTAAGCTGCGAACATTAAATCCACACTGCTCGGTACAACACACACTTTCAAACCCGAGCACGCGAAAATTCAGACAACGAGTTTCATTCGAAGAAAAAACTAGATGAATCTTGAAAAATGCGATTGCACTTTTACCCCGGGTATAGAATTTCAACAGGAACATGTTTCTCTTCATAAAAAACGTTACTTCGACCCTCGTGTCAAAAGGTTGTTCGATAAACAAGGTGCCTCGGTGCGCTGCCATCTTAGAATAAGATATATTGGGAATTTTTGGGGAAAGTTATGGTTTAAAATGATTAGAGACAAAGAAAATATCATAAGGCAAAACCGAATACAATTTTATTCATTTCTATGCACATGGAACACTAGAATTTTTATTACACTATTCGATACAGTGTTTTAATATACTTTGAATTGCCATAACTCTTGAAGTATAAGTTTAAGGCAAAAATACCGTAATACTGTTTTGTAGAGCTTGAAAAATTAGATCGAATAGTGCTATCGCAATTATAGAGTTTCATTTTAAAAAAGGATGCAGTTGCATCGGTGCATCTAAAAAGTGCAATTGTATTTTTTAAAGAAATAGAATTTTATAACTTTGATTACGCTATTTGGTACAATTTTTTAATTTCGACAAAAGAGCACTTGTACCCTATACCTAATAGTTTAAGAGTTACAGCATTTTAAAGTATACTAAATTATTTCACTTTAATTTGTCATAATTCTTGAACTAATAGGTTTATGGCACAAGTGCTGTCATAATATTTTGTAGAGCATACAAAATTAAATCGAATAGTGCTATCAGAATCATAGAGTCTTATTTTTAAAAAGGATGCAGTTGCATCTAAAAAATGCAATTGCACTTTTACAAAAAATCGAATTTTATAATTTTGATTACGCTATTCGCTGTAGTTTTTTAATCTCTGCGAAAGAGTATCAAGACACTAATGCCATAAACGTGATAATTTAAGAGTTGTAACGCTTTAAAGTTTATTAATTTATTTCATTTTAATCGAAAATTTGAACGGAACATTATTTTTGGAAACATATTAATTTCAACTTTCGCAGGTTTCTTTATTTAGCTAAAATAGAGAAAATGTTTATTATTTAAACACTTTTATGTAAAATTTAATTCTCTCTAAAGTTCGTCCGAGCAAATATTCTATTTTAAACCTTGCTTTATTGTTATTTTTTTTCAGTTCAAAATAAGCTATCGACACATTTTTCTTTAATAAACGTAAAATGTTTGTTATGGCGTTAACTTTCTTTCCGAGGTACCGTGTCTACGGTTATTAGAAAAATAATTTTATTATCGACAAAGGATTATTACGTGTTAATTCTATGATCAATTTCTCGACCATCTGTGTCGGTTTTTTTAGGCTCTGTGTGATCGTATGGTGAGAATGTTTTCTCCCACTGGCACAGTCTATCAATGGGTGTGGTTCGTTCGATGTCCGCCACATGTGTTACTAATTACGCCAAGCCAGTCGTTTCGCACGCATCGAATATAGAGAGATCCAGAGCTATTCTTCGACTCCCTGCTCGTCATCGACCGTAGATCTCGATCTAACGTACGATTCTCCAATCCCCGAAGCGAGAAAAATGCATCCGCAATCCTGTATACTTTGAAATATCAGATACTTTCCTCAAACTGCAGCCTTTTCATTCTTACAATCATTTTTTATGATTTAACGACCATCTTAAAACAGCACTTTTTCCAACGTAATTTTTACAATATTGGTTGTAACTATAATTCAAAGGAAAACATAAATTCCATGTGTTTCTAGATTTCTTGTACTCGGTACCTATTAACATCGAATTTACTTGTTTGGAGTAGGAGTTGTGCACGAAAGTAATCGTGTAATATTTATTTTATACGGTGCTTAAAACTTTATCGATACTGAAGCACAGCAGGTTATGTTTTACGGAGTAATAAACGTTAAAATAATCCAGTGAACAGTACTCGGTGCAACAGTTTAACACGGTACTTTACTGTTAAACATCTCGAAAACTGTCGAGTGTCTGTCGCATAAACCTTAACTGCGTGTTTTGGTAATTTTTTAATGGTTTCTTAGAAACTTTTGTTACATAATGAAGGTTACTTTTTAACACAGTTTGAATCCATATATTTTAACTCTACGTTTCAAAAGTATCAAATATTTAGTTCGTACAAAAATTATATCTCAAGTTCTAATTGACTTTACTGTAATTCTTATAATTTTTAATATTTTTGTACGAAAAAAATTGTGGATACTCTTGAAACGTAGAGCTAGAAGTATGGGTTCAAACTGAGTGAAAAAAATTCTAAGAAACCATTAAAAAAATTGTGATCTGGATGGGAATACTCTCATGAGGGGACTAGTGCGAAATGCGTTTTTCTTAACTTTCTTTGGGAATTTTTTGCAAAGAAACTATAACACCTTTCGCAGTCAAATTTACAAGGTTCGTTTCGAAAAATGTTGAAATCGGTGGCGCTGGATTTTCTCAAACATAATCGCTTTCGAAAAACGTTGATTCTCCGAGTTCGAACGCCACATGTTAGGATGTGTCGCTATTTCCGAACAGACTGACAGGGAAAAAACTAAAAATTTCGTAAAATCGGCGTGTCTCTGAAGCTTCGCGAACAGAACATCGTTATTAAGTAACATAGTGATTAAATAAGCAAGCCCTCGACGTTCCGTAAAATCTTGAAACGTAACGAGCTCCTGCAGCTCGTTGAGCACATCTGCTCTTCCTCTCATCCTCCCTCGCATAGTTTTCTCCGGTCTTTTTTATCCTCTCCAGCGCCGTTCTGCATGCCCTTTCATTCTAAGCTTCGCTTTTGCGCCTTTTTTCTCTTTCCTCGACTGCCCCCGCGCTCATGCCAGAAACTCCTAACTTCTTCGAGACACCGTGTCTTGCTCTTTGCTTCGATAATCGCTTATCGTTCGAAATAACTCCGTACAACGTGTGCTCAATCTGTGACCGTTACATCCCCAAAATTGATAGCTTCAAAAATATTAGTGTTTCGATGCCCATTAAAATTCAAGAGAATTCAGTCTTTTCGCGATACGAAGAAACACTTGCCTCGTGTTCTTTGTTAGTAGAACCGATAGGAAATCCTAAAAAACAATGTCTTACAAATTCCAAGGATCAACAGAAGTCTGTTGGTACCCTAAATTGCATATTTGTGAATCATCTTCGATCGTCCATAACGCTTGCAAGGGTCTTGCAAAGCGAATGTGTAAATATTAGCTGTAGATAGTCAATAATTTTAAAGATATAAATAATTAAATTTACGAATTGTATATTTTTGTAAACCATTACTTTAAATATTAAATAAGGTATATTTATTGTTATAGATTACAAAAAATTATAAAATGCACTTAATATGCAAAAATATAAAAATATTGTATCTAGGGGTTGGAATAATCCTCTACAAAGCTCCTGTTTCATTAACCCTTTGCACTCGAAGAACGAGCAATACCAATTGCAATTTTGTGACTTTTGAAAATAAAAAAGTATTCTTTTCTCCGAAAAAATAAATAATTTAAATTTTATTCGTACATTTCTTAAATTTAATTTGTGTTATCGTAAATGAAACCAGAGCTATGGTATTATGTTTGTCGCTATGGCAGCGGCAGTGGAGTGCAAAGGGTTAATTCTATTAATAAAATTATAAATTTGCACAAAGCATCCGCAGTCTAACGATAAATTATCCGTGGGAAAATGATCGTTCCTGAATACCGTTGACCCGAAACTTGTTTTTCCAACAAACGTCAGGCTCGTAGGAGTCCGGGGCAAAACGAGTCGGCGACGCGACGCACACGCGCCCTTCCTTGATTAGCGTCTAGACGCGGCTGCATACGCATAGACGTGCAATCCATATACGCAGACGCAGAGTGGTGACGCGCGTTGGTAACCTTCTGCGTCTACGAGCTAGCGTTAATGACCGCAGCTTGTCCCTTTTTTCCGCGACAAAAGACCGGCCCTTTTGACGTAATCAATTGCAACTGTCACCGTTAACAGCAAACAACGCGATCGATGCACGCATTAACCCCGGTATACCGCGCCTAACCCCAGTCCATTCTCTCTAGTTTACGCTAAACGCCGCGTCTAGCGACGGGGGTTTCGAAAATGGCTGGAAACTTGAATCGTTAACTACGTTACAAGTTTACAGCATCGCGATCATATTATCAATTCTTTATGACGAGGAATCATAGCATCGTGAGCACGTATGTTTGTCTGAGTATCGAAAGGAACCGAATTCTAAATGACTTTCGTTTGAATCTTTCGAATCTTCGTAAGTACATTTTGCTTCGACATCTTGGAATGAGATAAATTGGGAATTTTTGGGAAAAGTTATATTTTTAAAATGGTTAGAGACACAGAAAATATTATAACGCAAAACCGAATAATCATTTTTATGCGTCGATGAAACTGTATCCTTTCTCCACATGGAACTCCACAATTTTTATTGCACTATTCGATACAGTGTTTTAATACGCCTTAAATTGCCATAACTCTTTAACTATGAGGTTTATGGCACAAGTACAGTAATACTGTTTTGTAGAGATTGAAAAACTAGATCGAATAGTGCTATCACAGTCACGGAGTCTCATTTTAAAAAAAAGATGCAATTACATCGGGGCATCTGAAAAGTGCAATTGCACTTTTACAAAAAATCGAATTTTATAATTTTGATTATGCTATTCGGTGCAGTTTTTTAATCTCTACAAAAGAGTGTTAACACACTTATGTCCTATACCTAATAGTTTAAGAGTTGTAGCACTTTAAAGTATACTAAATTATCTTACTTTAAATTGTCATAACTCTTAAACTATTAGGTTTATGGCACAAGTGCTGTAATAATGTTTTGTACAGCTTAAACAACTAAATCGGATAGTGTTATCGCAGTCATAGAATTTTATTTTAAAAAAGGATGCAGTTGCATCGGTGCATCTAAAAAGTGCAATTGCACTTTTAAAAAAAGTAGAATTTTATAACATTGAGCATGCTATTTGGTGCAGTTTTATAATCACTACTAAATAGTATATAAACTTTTATGCCCTATACCTGATAGTTTAAGAGTTTGGAGTATACTAACATTTTGTAAAGAATTAGTACAAATGCAAATGCCCAAGAAATATGATTAACACGTTGACTGCCGCGTCATCCACATATGGGTGGCATGATTTTTCTCTAAGGTGCTGAAACAATTAGTACTCAAGGTTAAAAATAAGTTCAATGACAAATGATGGATAGTTTCCAGTTGTCTAAAAACAAAATGTCGTTTTGGTGGACAATTTGAGGGGTTTGGTCTGACAGACAACGTGTTAACTCTACGCACTCCTATGCAACTCGACATTTTTTCAAGTCCAAACAAACAGAATTCAATTTCGTTTTCGTACATCCCGAAGGAAAGCACAAGGATTGTGCAGTTTGTTCAAATAGAAAAATACTTGGAGGAAGAAAAGAAATCAATTATTTTTGTGAAACGTACGAAAGAAAACCAAGGATTGCATCCTGGAAATTATTTCAAGAGATATCGTACGCTTGAAAATTGCAAAATACAGCAATAGCGTAAATAAAACAGATATTTAATTGAATTTGTTTGTTCCTCTATTCGTTCGAATTGCCCTATTCTATGGTTAACGTAAATCTGAAAACTCTTGAAAACGTTGGGAGCTGCTGGTAACAAAATTGAAATATTCGAAGTGCAAAGGGTTAAACGTGTTAAGATTCATGGTTTATATAGAGGAACGAGGAAAGATGTGTCACGTAGCTGAACGAGCAAAGAGAATTTCTTAACGATGACTGTATAACGGTGACGCTTGTGTCGCTCGCACGTGTCATTTATCGCGACGCCATTGTTACACCGCAACTGTGTACCATTATGGTATCGTAGCTAACGTCCGATAGTGGCTCGTGTGAAACAGCCTTAATAGGTGTCGTGAACCTCGCTAGGAGAGAGTGGATGTTATCAGGCGGGGCCTTCGGCCTTACTTCGAAATCATTAAACCAGGCACTTATATGCAATCGAGGTCGTTAACTGCAGGAAGTGCCGGCGCCTATACAGAAATGCTTCGACTGTGTGTCAATACGTGACACACACGCATTTGCCCACACACACCTGGCAAATACTAGCGACAACTTATTGTCACCAAGGCTCATGTTCACCAAGTCGATATTCGATTATTCGTCCCTGATCCATACCGTCTACCTGCAATAATAGCATCCGGCCATTTTGAAAGTTTCCGCGGCTCTACTCGCGCTCGTTTCATCGCTGGATCTGCCCAGGGACGAAAAATTACCCGTTTCGTTATTCGTCGCAATCATAATTCTTTATCCAACCCTCTCTGTGTGGATTGATATAGAAATGACTCGTTTAGAAAAAGTACGACGGAAAGAAATTGTGCAGAAAACTTATTCACATAAATTACCGTGCAATTGTGAGTCCCCTGTCGGATAAACTACCATGATTTCTAGAACTTGGCCCATCTATCATACTATACAAAGATCGAAGAAGTTGTTTCCTGTAATTTTTCGTAACTTTTCTCCAAGTTCTATTTTCCATCTTTCTCATTTCTCGTGTAATATGTACAGAATTAAAGTTAACTATTTCGTTGGAACTCCGAATTTTCGTATATGGTTCGAGCAATTTTGTAAATATACATATGTATTCTTCACGTTGTCTAAGAATGATATCTCACGCATGTATAGAAACACGAATCGACGCGTATTATGTTCTAATTTTTAGAACAATGGGTCAACAGTATTAACCAAGTTATTCTAGTTTCGTTCATTAAATATTTCCGGTGGTTTGATGGCGAAATATGAACCCTACGATCCCATTTCTCGCGTTGAGTCACCGAATGTGAACTCGTTTATAAAATCGAATCGACGCGGCGCGCTCGCAGAATTTCGAATTCGTTGAACGTAACGGTGTTTTCTGTAGTTGGTATTTTGTATTGTCCGTCAGGAGTATTCCGTGAACGTACGTGAGAATCTAGCCTTCGAAAGGCACACACCAATCGCGCTCGGAATTTCGTATCGTTCGATGTTTATCAGCTCTTCTTCTTGGCAATTCTATCGCCTTCGCGCGATCGGAATTTTCTCCATTCTCCTTTTCCGGCAGGTTTTAGCAAACCGATTATACGACTATGAGTATTGTCACTTTGACGGCCGTTGTCACGGTTATGTGATCGCGTCGTTGCAGTCGTCGTTCGTTCGACTTCTTACGTTTCTCGAGGTTCAAAGTTTATCTTGTGTGCTAGTTATGGTATCCCAACGTTTATTAATTCCTTGTAATAATATTCCTAGCATCTTCGTGTGCCTGGACGTTTACAGTGTCAATATAGAAAAAGCTTTGTTCGTACGAAATCAATCGTCGAATCGTCTTCGAACATACAAGGTGCCTCTATTCCTAAAAATTACAAAAGATACTCTAATGTTCATTGTTTCGTTTTATTCATTTTTATGCATCGATGTATCTAAAAAATTTGCATCCTTTTTCCAAACGGAACTTTATAATTTCGATTTAACTGTTCGATGCAGTTTTTTTAATTTCTATAAATTTTTATAAAAATAGAAGTAGTAGTATATATTTAATTTCTATACATTTCTATAAAAATAGAAGAAGTAATAGTTCTTTAATTTCTATAAATTTCTTTAAAAATAGATATTAAAAAACTGCATCGAACAGTTAAATTGAAATTACAGAGTTCCATTTTAAAAAAGATGAAAATTTTTTAGATAAATAGTATTAGAGTATTAGAAGACTTATAATACGTTAACATAGTATTCAAACGACGCCTATTCGTCTGTGGATTTTGCACGAGAGTAAAATTTTAATGTTCCCGTTGCTGCAGAAACGAATTATTCGCGAGGATACTCGTCCTGGAAATTAAACAAGTTACTTCGAAGAAACTAATAGCACCGCGAACGAAGGGTCAAGTTGTTTGAACCGCGAGTAACGAATGAGAATGCGTTTACTCGGGACGATGCGTCTAATTAATTGGCCAGTTATGTATTACGTTTAAAAGTTTTTAAGCAGTCGTTCTACTTCGTTTATTTAGATTAATTATGCCAATTAGTAAGTCCGATTTTGAACGAATTTTGTTTAAACAAAGATAGAATCGACGATTGGATTTTCAAGAAATAAAATCTAAAAAAAATTCTCCTAAAATCCGACTCAGAAATCAGAATGCCTTTGATTTTTATTCAAAATTGTTCAACAGGATAGGGGAAATTGATCGAAAAACATGACTTTCAATTTTCGCCCGACATTGTATTATATTTTCGATAATAAATTTCAATAATTTGAACTCTCTATCTCTTCACGATGACTTGTAGTACGCTAATGTCACGTGACTTAAACAAATATGGCGGCTACGATAATTTTCAAAGTTTTATAGTGCTTGTTGAGAAACCTCCTGTAGATTTTCGTTGTTTTACAATGCTTCGTCGAAAAGGAGAATTAATAATCAAAGATCTACGAGTGTTTTCTTCGTTGGGAAGAATGGTTGCATTTGATTCATACGAACGTCGTATCCCTCCACCTAGGATGATTAACGAACGACCGTGCTACGTTTTCTCTTTTTCTTTTTTTTTTGGGTACTGGGTGACGTCATCTTCCGGCCGCCCTTTCATGGCGCCACTAATACACTCACCCTAGACGCGATTGTATCGGTAGGTTGGGAGCATTGACATTTACTGGACACGAGGGCAGCAGACAGAATGGAGGGTGCTCCCGAAACTCTTAGCTCGATAAATATCAGTAAATCCCTTTTCCTAGATCTAGAAAGCTTGTTAGGTTGATGTAACAGCCTATACGCCTTCTATCCAAACGTTACACCCCTGTTTGTACAAACTGACCCGTTCGAATATTTTCCAAATTGTTCGCGACACCGAGCAACATTTCAGGTGAAAATTCTTAGCACGATAGTCGATCACGTTCTGAAAAATTATGCTACAAACAAGTACGTCTAATGAGAAAAATAAAAGAATTAATGCAACATAATTTTCTAATTGCCCCAAAAATATTTAAAGTTGCTCATCTGTGGGATCTATGCATCAGATTGAGAAACACTGATGTAGATACTCGAAACTTTTTAAGATACGAATAATTACGGTGGAAAAATAATATTAATTCGGTTCATAAGTTTTGATGCATTTTTGTATCGAGAGAAAATATGTACCAAGCAGGAATTTATTGATGTTGCAATACCGCAGCAATTAGGTGAATTGCCTTCACCAGAGTCGAATGGCGCTCGCATACTACAGTGAATATATAATATTTTATAGTACACACGAAAATTTACGAACTGAATTAGTATTAAATTTCACGAGACATCCTGTGAACAGATGGGGTTATAGAGAACTTATAATTGTTTCACTTTAATTATTTATGTTTTAAAGAGTTATTGAATATCTACATCTAATATTTTGCATACTACTATTCTGTAAAATTCCCTCGTGAGTATTTTTAGAATTTTGCTCCCATATGACGATTCTATCGATCCTGATTAATCGAACAAAGAATCGGATTCGTTAGTTTTATCAAATTCTAGCCGACAAATCGGACCGTGGAGAGGCTCCCTTCGTTTCTGACTCGGTTCGTCCCTTGTTTCCTCGTTATCCGCCCTTTATTACTCGTCCCTCTATTTTCCCCCGTTTCGCGATCAATTTAATTTCCCCGTCTCCGTCTTATTTGTCGTGTTTTATTCCAATGACTTTTCCTCCTACCTTCCCTTCAGTCATCTTTATTTCTGTTGTTCTCTTCGCTTTAGCTGTTACGCGCTTATTTGTTATTTTGTTTTCTCGGTTGCCTTTAGTCCGTTTCGGTCGTCCGGTCGGTCGATTGTTCGCTATTTTTCATTTCGTTCCCTTTGCTGTCGCATAACTCTGGTCTCTGGCGTCTCGCTTCATCCATTTCACGCGTTTTGGCGTTCCTTTTTCATTGTTCCTTTCAGCCCCTCCACTCTTTTATTCCTTTGCTTCGGTCCGGTGAGTTCATTTTTTTCATTCTCTCGCGTCTTCAATTCCATTTTACCCCCTTTCATTTTCACTTTTTACCTTTGACTTTCTTACGATTTGTTTTTGTTTTTTTTTTTTATGAAGTTTTTGAGCCGATTTCATGCTCCAATTTCGTTGGGAAAAATGTGTGAATTTTGGAGTCGCTAGTCGAGGGCAGAACATTTTTAATATCTCTGTTTGTGGCTTTATTTTCGAGAGAAAAATCGATGTCCGAAATTTGGAATAATAATACATAACAAAAAATATCTGAAAGCCCCGTAAAATGAAATTCCATAAAATTGATTCCAAACACAGATTTACTGAATGAAATTCTAATAGCAAGTGGAATACAGTTTGTAAAAATTGCACGGAATTCGTTTAATGATATCAAGTAATAGGATTTAAAATAGCTTGAAAAAAACGTAGCGGGAGTTCAGGAATAGTCGAGGCAATTAAAAACAGCTTTTGTTGGACCCACCGTGGAACAGTAGTTAAATGAGAAATAAAGCCAACTAGATTTTTCTCCTGTTGTGTTTCCCGTAAAAAAAGGAACTTGCAAGGACCTCGGCGGTAAATCTTCCGTTCGTACAATTCCACGGAGGACGTACTTTAATCGTCTTGCAGTCGCAGTTTTGTAATACAAGGTGAAGACGTGTTAACAAATAATACCACTCGAAAGCAAACGATGTAAATCTTGTTTCTATGAGGTTTTATTTTCTAAATAAATCTGAGAAAAGCACGGAATCGTACTTATCACTAGAACCACCGAATAATAAAAATTGTAAAATATTTACTCGACTGGATTTTTTAAAATTTATGCATTTCTTCGCGTATTTGTCGTTTTAATTTCTTTGGAAATAAATTACAAATAAATACATCATAATTGTTGGTAGTTCTAGTGTTGATGAGCCACGACAACGACCGAATTTATAAATATTCGCAGTTCAAATGAAAATAAAAAGCTCCGCTACCTGTACGAAACGTCATTTTATATTTCTTCTACAGGGTGTTCGGCCACCCTTGGGAAAAATTTTAATGGGATATTTTAGAGTCCAAAATAAGACGAAAATCAAGAATATCAATTTGTTGATTGAGGCTTCATTAAAAAGTTATTAAAAAATTAAATTAAAAAATTTCACATCATTCACGGAAAAATTATTTTTGTTTGCAGTGGTCAATTATAATCATTTTTGGTCATTAGACATACCGCCGAATTCGTACGCACTTTCGAGGAAATAAATTCCTTACAGAAAATATAATTTCTGGCCAGAAATCTCTGCCCGAATTTTCATGCGAATCTTTAAAACATCGTAACTTCTGAACGGATTGAAGGAATTTAAAGTTTCAAAAGGCAAACAACGTGTATTTTGGCGGAGAGTATGTAGAAATTCTAACAATATTGAAAAAGTTGTTCCTTGACCCCGTAAAATGAAAAAACTCCCATAAAAGTGGTCCAATTTTCAAACAGCCATAACTCCTACAATAATGAATATATTTCAATGAAACTTTTTTCTGAATTAGAGCTCATGGGTACCTACAAAAAAGTATTAGACAACTTTTCTATAGGGCGTCAAACAAAATTACTAAAAATAAAAAACGAATTTTTAAGAAAAATCGACAGGGGTGCCTAAATTTTTTGACGAAAAAAAAAATTTCAAATCGATCTGAAAAAATTATTTTCAATTGTGGGGGTCAATTACAATCATTTTTGGTGAATACACATACCCCCAAAATCGTTCAAGAAAAAACTTCTTTACCAAAACTATACTGTGTGGTCGGAAATGTTTCTATGACTTTTTAACGAAGCCTCAATCAACAAATTAGTATCCTTGATTTTCGTCTTATTTTAGTCTCTAGAATCTCCTATTAAAATTTTACCCAGGGGTGGCCGAACGCTCTGTATTTATATAAGAAGTTTATTTTTCGTAAAGAGGCGGGGGTTGGTAAAAAGGGGAATAAAGGGAACGAAAACGATTTGATTGGCCTTTTCTTCCATCGGATCGGAATTTTTTTATTCGAGGAAAACTTTCTGTTCCGTTTTCTCGCAGCGAAGAGTGAATCTCGCGCGGTTCTGAAAGGCGGGCCCGATGACAAAAAAGGAAGTCGTTTCAATTACTTGGCTCCTTCTCCCATTGTCTCGTGACGATTTACTCCTTTCTCCAGTGGACAATGATTTTACGGGAGCTACCTTTCTCATCGCGACAGCAATAACGGCGTGCTTTAATGGCGCCCGAAGGCATGATTACGTTTAAGGAATGCGGCTCGGGCGAGAGTAATCTTCAAGTACACCTTTTCGTCTGGTCGATCCGAATCGAGGTCGAAAGCCACTGGGACGCAGTATTCAAATTGTTGGCAATCTTCTCCGGATTGCGCCTATCGGAGCCAGGAAACGTATACTGCGGACCTCAACTATGTATACCACCGATATAATTTTCCAGAGTTTTCAAGTTTTAATCGTTGCTTCCTAAATATTAGTACCATCATTACGTAAAAAGATATTGTGGTAACTGGACTGCGGATTTTTATTTTTGTTAATAGAATTAATGAAATGGGAGCTTCGTATAGGGTTGTCTCAACCCCTAAATATAATAATTCGTTTCTTAAGTATTTGAGACTTTTTTGTAGGCTTTTATTAGAGAATTTTTTGCGAACAAACTATGAGACCTTTTGCAATTAAATTTACAAGGTTTACTTATACGCGTGTCAGTGACATTTTACAATTTTATAGTCGTAGTTAATCATAGCCAAACATGGTAGAACATGGTCAAACATAGTCGTTTTTAAAAATGACTAACGGTGTCCATGATTACAGCCATCCTATTTATTTAAAATGAAAAAACGTGAAAGATTCTCAATTAGTATGGATTTGCCTATAGCCAGTAGCAAAATAAAAGAAAAAAGTCGATAATGAAATGAGAGGTTTGTAGAGGGTTGTCTCAGCCCCTAAATATAATAATTCGTATTATACTTTAAGCATTTCTTTTTTTTGTGCATATTAAGTGCATTCTGTAGTTTTATTGAGAATTAAAATTTTCGCAGTCCAGTAATAACAATGAAAGGATTTAACAGAACTTATAAATATTAATTGTTAACAAATTGTGTCGAATTTTCATGTAACCCATAACAGGACTAAATTTCTAGAAACCTCGTACTAAAAATAAAATTCTTTCCATAAGTGTCTCATAAAACAGTGTAACTTTGACTTAAGAAACTTTTTTCTACAATTAGTAAGGGAGATATTTAAGTGGACCAAAGGCTTGCTTTAACTAGCATTTATTACAAACTCTAACCTACGTAAACATGAGAAATAAATGAGATATATAATTTAGTTTTCCTAGATTCACGTTTCTTCAGAAATATTATAATATTTCGAGAAATTCTCGATGAAAAATTCTGGTGAATTAAAATTGCTAGAATTGACAGATGGTGGATAAATAAGAAATGACTGACATACGAGAATAATAGTGGGCTCGCGTGCGTAGAAAAGCGACGAACCTTAATTGCTCGTGTATTTTAACACACATACCGATTCGTGGGCCCTGATACACACACACGTAGAACGATGAAGCAACATAGCTATGAAACGTGAAAGAAACCGGACGTTTTCTGAGTCATGGCCGACCAATGCGCCCGCAATTATCTGCAGGCTCGCGTCCTTCGTGGTTCCGTTTTTACATTTCTAGAATTTCATCGATCCCGGAATTCCTACGAATACAATCACTATATGGCTGGGAAATTCATCAGCGACGGAAACTCCATTACTCTATGGTGTGTAGTTATCGCCACTTGTGGCTTATAGCCCGCGGACCTTGGACCTCGGAGTCATTGAACTCGGATCGAGGCAGACTTCTGGTTTCTTTCGATGAAAAATACAAATATGTACTCTCAAAAGTTAATGACAATGTTCGAGGATTCAAGCTGTGTGAGGAAAAAAATTATGTTGCTTTCTTTTATAATTTTCTCATGATTTCTGCTAATAGTCTTCATAATTCATATTATTAATTTCTTAACGGGAAGGAAAACACTTTAGTACAAAAGATGTAATATGCAAGGAACAACAAAATATAGATTATACATAGTCAAGTTATATAAGAATAATTTTAGACTTTCCAATGATTTTTCAATTATATCTGTACAGAATTTGCACGAGTCATTATTTCTATTATTGAGATCCAAATGTTGTGCTGACTTTCAGAATAAAATAGAATGTGATTTCTCAGATGTTTTGATGGTACCTACAAAGGAAACGATCGAATGATTGTTGCACATGAAATATGGCCTTTGATTAGTTTTTCCTTCTATTAATAGTACTATTAAGTAAGTCATCATAATTATGCGAGTCAAGAGACATGGAACAGAAATTTGTGCTGCACTCTTTCAATGTTATTGATCAATATGTTTTCCAGAATAGGCAAAGCACAATATAATTTATAATTTGTACTGTATTGTTTTTGTTAAAGAATCTGAAAACTCTATAAATAAGTCCCAGAGAGCCAAGATCAAGCAAAATAATTTGTTCACACTGTACTTTGAAAAATAAGTTAGAAGAGAAAGTAATATCTTTAACATAATTAAGCGTATTTAGTAAGATATCATTTTTTAGGCTTGAGACTCAATTTCTCCATTTTCTCCAATTTTTCGTCCAATTCGTGCTCGTACGTTCTCGACGCGTTCAATTTCTTCGTTTGACGAGCGAAACGCACCAGCAGTTTTACGATCCGCTTAGAGTGCATCGCAGTAAGATTATGAATCGATCCGTCATGTCGGTGCTCGGAAACTCGTAAAAACATTCTTGAAGAAGCTCGAAACGCGTTTCGAGGGCCAGAAAAGTCCGTGTTCGTGAAAAGAGGCTGTTCCGAGGAACAAGGCAACCCCTTGTACGAACTCGGAACGCCTCCACATTTTTCAGCGACGTTCCTAATAGTCGCACCTCGCCTCTAATAAATGTTACTTGACTTCTCGTGCCACTTCCGACACACGCGAACGATTTTCGACCAAGTATCGGCGGCTGCTTTCTTTCGACTGATATTTCACGTTCCATAAGCGTCGATAATTAGTTAAGCGATTAGGCATACGTTTCATAAAAGACAAAAAAGTCTTGGTTCTCTTGAGATAATTTGTGGGGAAAACGAAATAACAAAAAATAATATTTGAAAATTAAATTTATTTCGTTCTATGCGTTGCTATTACTAAAAGCAAAATAATATCCCATTTTAAAAAGTTCATGCACGATTTAAAATAAAATATTTACTTACTCGTTAAAACAGTATTTTACTGTTAATTTATTGATAAATGTTCAAAATTTCAAAGACAAAAAAGTCTTGGTAATTTTCTGGAGATAATGCGTGGAAAAAAAATAACAAAAAATAATATTTGAAAATTAAATTTTTTTCATTCTGTGTACAGGTATGTGTTACTAAAAGTATAAAGAATATACTCAGAGAATAAAATATTGTATTTTAAAAAATTCATGCGCAGTTTAAAATATTTCCTTACTCGTTAAGATAAGTAATAACTCATGTTATGTAAATTCCAATAAGTGCAGACAAGCTCGTTGGGTTTTCGCGTTTTAGATGGTTGCATAACGTTTTCACGAGACATTGATGCGCGTAAATTTTCTCTAGAAATTTAATTTGTGGTAGTTAGACCGATGAGGTCAAGGCACTCGGGTCTCGGAATGTTGGTCGAATTGCATTACATCGTGGAAACTATGTCGCTTCTCTCGGTGTTCTTTCAGGGATCGTTCCGACAAGGATGCTGTCTAGGATAGGACGTTCCATTCTTCGGAATGAATTCGATTCCACGTGAATCATCGACTACCCTACACGATCGTAAGGCTAGATGAAACATTTTTCTCGACCGTGTCTCGCCCGATTTGTCGTTGCTTCCTTCGTTATTTATTCGAAGGTGTTCGTGGAATGCGTTTGTCACTTTGCTAACAAATTCGCGTCCCTCGATTCCTCCGTACCGAGAAATTCATTTAGAGAGTTAGGCTGATTCGTTGGAAGTTTAAATGTTGCGTCAAACTCTTCGTAATTTCGTTATTCGACGTGGACCAAGTTTCACTTTTCGACGATGAACGAAAATTTCGGTGAACATTAGAGGAAATGGTGTTACTGGCTTGGAAAGTTTTTATTTATTTTACGAAATTATTCTACAGATATAGTAGACTACATTTCGTCAGATTTTATTATCAGTAATTCTAGGAATTTATTTATCAATTTTACAATATACCGAATATAATGGTAAAACAATATTTATCTTGTTCAATCGTGATGGTCTGTAAGTCAAAATAAAATTATTTCCTTTAATCAAAATGTTTTTAGTTACAAATAATTCTATATAAGAGACTGTAGTAATTATTCTACGCTCCAAAGAGTTAGAAATTATTTTTCCGATAAATTAATTTGAAAGCTTACGGTCATTATTTTTATCGCGATTGAAAACTTATTTTTAAAAAATGTTATATTATATTTTCGACCGGTTTTTTCCCCTGGAAGGCCACCGATCCGGTGCCACGATTAGCGTGATTGTATTTATGGCACCAATGCCGAAATAATTTTGCCCGAGTACATCTAATAAATAAAATTATTTTTCGTCCCGTCTCGCGAGGCTTTGGAACAGGGTTTCCTTGTCTTCTGCTAGTCGGTAGCCGTGTCGAGATATTCCATTCGTGAAAGAGAAGTCCGGTGACCCGGTGCACGCCGCCGCTGGAATAAGTTTCGGCTAAATATAGGTCGTTTTAAAATTAGATTCCTCCGACGGGGTTGACGACTAGCACGGTCTACGAGTTTTGGATATATGGAGAGAAACGTTGGGTCTGGTTCCTCCGGGAACCTTCAATGAGTCGCGCCTCCGTCAACAGAGTCGACCAAAATGCAATCCGATTACATTTACCGCGACTAAACAACACCTAATCGCGCCCTAATTACGCGATAACTCAGCCTTTACGCGCTTCGAAGATTTACAATTATAATTGCACGATGATTTGACTCCAAGGTTAACAGAGCTGGACAAAATTTGATCTGTTTACAGTTCCCTGGACAAAATAAAATGCAATGGACGATAGTTGGATTGTTTTTACACGCTTTGAAGATTTGCAATTGCATCGAAGACGAGGAAGATATTAGTACAAATTACTCGAGAAAATAAAATCTTTTTTAGAATTTTGTTCGAACAGGATCAAAGAGATTTCGATTTTAATGTGCTTTCTCAGAATGACAGTAGAACGATTCCTTTTGCTCTATGTAAAATATTACATGCAGATACTCAATACTTTTTAAAATATAAATAATTAAAAAGTATGGAATGTCTATGTCTAATATTTTGCATACACCAAATGGGATCGCTCTACTATCGTTTTTTAAAGAGTTAATTATAGATCACAACAAAACTCGATCTCTAGTTTTATATTTCATTTTCGTACGAAAATTGTTTCGACTTTCAAGAAAAATTTCGAAATATAGTCAAATATTTCTGTACTTTCTTCTATTGTTCGTCAAGTTTGAAATTCTACCTATCGAATTCTCTTTTACGCGTCGATGACAATCTATTAGGTATACAAATGAATAATCCAAATCATCTTAAAAAGTTATAAAATCAAGTTTAAAGTCAACAGATTTTCCCGCTCTTTTGCCGTCATATAGTGTTGACATATAGCTAGTTAAAACAAAAGGTAGTTTGACGAAAGGCCCAACATAACCTTCAAAAGTATTCAATTCAGTAGAGTCGAAAATGGCAACAGATAAGGTGCAAATCCGACATTGCATTCTTTACGAATTCTAACAATGGACAATTACTGCAAGAGCATGCGAATCGATTTGTTCCTTTCTCGGTGAAGGTGTTGTATCGTATGATGTGTGGGCATTTTGGTTTAAGCGGTTTAAAAGCGGTGATTTGAGTCTAATCGACAAACAACGCCCTAGAGGCCCTTGGAAGTGCGACAACGATGATTTGGAACAATTGCTCGCTGAAAATGCGGCACAAACGCAAAAAGAACTTGCAGAATAGTTAGGAGCAACCCAGAAAACGATTTCCTATTTGCCTATGTGAGATGGAAAAGATCCAGAAAGAAGGAAAATGGGTTCCGCATGAATTCACTGCAACCAACAAAAATCAACGAGTGGCAGCGTGTCTTTCTCATCTCAATAAGCAGCGTCGAAAGTCTTTTTTGTGGAAAATCGTTATGGGCGATGAGAAATGGATACTCCATGTCAATCCGAAACGCAGAAAGTCATGGGTAAATCCCGGCGAAGCATTAACATCGGTTGCAAAACCCAATCGCTTCGGAAAGAAGGTTCTTCTCTGCATTTGGTGGGATATCAAGGGCGTGGTTTATTATGAGTTGTTGGAACTGTGTGAAACAGTTACTGCGGTCTGCTACCAACATCAATTAATCTGCTTGAGTCAAGCATTGGAACGAAAACGTCCGTATATTGGCAAAGGAGAACGTCCAGTGAAATTGTTGCATGAAAACGCTAGGCCATATATTGCTTCCCATACAAAAGACACCATAATGTCTTGGCTGGGATGTCTTGCAGCACCCGGCGTATTCACCAGACATTGCTCCATCTGATGCTTATCCGATATGCACTTCCAATCAGTGAATGAGATCCGAAAATGACTTGACGACTTTATCGGGTCCAAAAACGTAAAATTTTTCCGAGATGGAATTGATCAGCTGCCTGAAAGATGGCTTAAAGTTATAGAAAGTAACGGCGAATACTTTGATTGAACAATTCAATTTACTTTTTTTTAAAATAAACATTGAGTGTGGCTGAAAAAATTGGATTATTCATTTGTACACCGAATAATAAACCAGTCTGTATTTCTAAAGTCTTCTGTTCGAAGTCAGGCGTAGCGAAGATTGAATTTGTAGATCGTTACTACTAAGAAACGTATTGAGACGCGACAATAAAGTTAGTTGGAAGGGTTGTTCGCACACCAGCGCATAGAAATACCACGGAACATTAATTTACAGATTGGAAACTAAGGTAGAAGGCTTACAACAACGCGGCTGGAAACTTAAACTTCGCGAAGCGCGACACAAATAAACCGACAAACCGTGCGAAACTGCATCTGCCCGGAAATGCAGGTACGTGTACTAAATTTATGGCGGGATTTCCGTCTGCGGGGAACGGAAATGCGTCATTTACACGAGAAAATTGTGACATCGTAGGTTATACCAGTTAAATGACCGCGTCTCGTTCCCTTTTTTCTCGTTGTTGACATTTCCACAACCTTGGACTTTCATGGAAAGGTCCCCCCGTACACAGGATGCGTACGAATAAACCGTAATAATGCTGGTTTATTAGCTCTCGCAGGGCTTCGTGACAATCCACGTTATACATTTTGCTGTTTTATGTTCTTTTTTAGACGTTCCTTGGCAGTACAAACTTTTTAATATCCTCTCCTACCGTGACAAATCACTCGCGTGAGTTTTTTAATCAGCTTGTACATACCACCTTCGATGAAACCTACAAGTGTTATTATTTTTTATTGAGAAAAATTGGAAATAGATCTTACAGTTTCTTCGGAAAGTAATGATTAAAGTGCATTTTATCTTGTTCTCGCAGGGAAGAAAAACATTTAGAACAATTACTTTAGAACGCGAATCATGGAAGAAAAGAATGTAATCGTCGTTTTCTTATTCGCGATACGAGTTCGAGCAATTTATCGACTGTAATGGGAAGAGCAGCAAGATAGTTCTTAACCTTTATTCTTCTGGCTGGAAGCTGCGCGCGCTAGAACGTTATGGCATTTGCTTTAGCCATAAATGTCGTTTTCCGCGGACACGTGGCTGGTTACGTGCCCCGAGTGGAGAAACAGCGAGCCTTTTACGATTAATCTTCGCACGGCCGGGTGCTGGCGGAAAGTTTACATCGATTGCAGCAGTCTACTGAGATACAACACGTGTTTGGGGATGAGTATACTCGTCACGTAAACGCGTACCAACGCGTACGGAGTTCGTCTTCGCCGAGAAGACTCGTCTCCGTTCGTGATTGTTTGCGAGGATCGTCGCCGTGCCGATGATTGTTTGCCGAGTCGTAACTCGAGAACTGTAAGCATCGCGGAGATTCACGATGTTTGCACATAACTGGGCGAACTAGAATCTAGGACAAGTCGGGCCTAGGAAATGAACAGTCGAGATAAACTCGCTGGTCCCTTTTCTTCGTGGATCTTCGTCGGAATGGATCGCTTCGTTGGTTGATGTTTCTTCTTCGTGAAACATTAGAACGCAATTGGAAACTTGCAAATGGGCGTAAACTCGAGAACGTCGTTGCAAACGTTACGTTTTTGGCGTATATTGCATTTACTCTGCGCATTAAGAGGATTCTTGGTCTTAAAAGCGACGGAAAGTTAATAATTTCTGGCAAGGGAAAGCCTTCTGTTAAATTATAGTCGTTGTAAAATATACACTTAAATCGTGCGCGAAAGATTTGTTGACCTTTTGCAATCCCTTTTTGATCGGTTACTTTAATTAAGTAAGTTCGTTTCTGAAAAACGAACCCTCGCGTGGCGGTTTCGATGAAAACTTAATGTGTTTGTCGCGAAGGGGTTGGAAGTGGATGAATATCGTCTGACTCATTCTGGGAATTACGTTTTGTGGCAGACGAATTGATTTTCGATTGTCTAGACGCAGCGTCTAATTGCGTGCACGCAACTTTGCATGCCACCCTTCGATTGACTTTTATTTTTTCTCTGGTCAATATGCCAGTTGTACGTCAAAGAAAGTGATTAATGTCCTTGGCTTTTTCATTAAATACAACTTCAGTTAATTTGTTAGATAGGGGACTCTTAACTTTCCCACCTTAGCCTTATTTCTGATCGCAATTGACAGTCGAGAACAAAGGTATTTCATTTTCATATACATTTTCAATATTCATACATTTGTTAGTTAAAATGTATAGTTTTTAGTGGAATAATTGATTCAAAAAGGATGTTAAATAATACTGATTTTCTGTTTTAACAGATTCGAAATAAAATTGATATATGCAGGTCTTCCCCTTTTATTAAATAAAAAATTTTAAAAAATATCAGAGACATTTTAGGTGTCGAGGCAGATTTTAAGGAATTTTTTTACAGATTTTTTTCTTGGAAATTCAACGTGTAGAATGATAAAACTAGTTATTTATCTGATGTACAATCTATAGTATCCTGACATTCACCAAAACGAGTAATCGAAGAAAATAAATGATTTAATTTAAAAAAAAAATCCTGCGCGTGATTTAAATAAAATGGATAGGATGGAAGGGAAGAAAGCGGGAATTTTCGTGGCGAGCAAACTATAGGAATTACGCTCGCCTACTGAGCGCATTTATGCGTGTCGAAAGACAGGATGTGGCCGTGACCATAGTCGGCGCACCCTCGTCTGGATTTCCTCCAGCGACCAGTTCTATTCTTCCATCTCCTTCACCTTTCTCCGTATCTTCCATATCTGTCTCTTCCTTTGGCCTTTAGAAACTCCAGTTATTGTCAAGAGCCTTACAAAAATTAGTATACGTTTACCAGTAAAATTAGTAAAGGTGTTCAACCTCTATTTGTACGGTGACGTACAGTAAGGAGCATAATTAAACTAATAAACACTAATTTTGTACAAATCATTATTTCTTGCTAAGAATATAAAAATATATTAAAAAATAAATATTATAGTTATTTTTATCACCGTTAGATGTAACGTAAGAAATTTTTTTTAGTAGTTAATGTCTTCTCGTTTGACAATGAAAAAAAGAATAGATTGACTCGGTGGCGATTTTGTTGGTCTTCCTCCAACTTTTAATAATATACTTTTACAATATTTGTTTCTTATTCTCTGCACTGTCGATTGACTAACAAGTCGTTATTCAAACAAGAAATGATTTTTTTTAAACAATTTGGAGAAATTGGATTCATATTTATTCTTACTTATAACAGTATCTTATCTATAATTACTTACATATAGTAATATCTTATAATAGCATATTGTAAACATTTGAAACTGCTACATGTAAACATTATTTTTAGGAACTGTTGCAAAACCGAGTCAATCGATTATTGTTTTCATTGCCAAACGAGAAGAAATTAATTCCTGAAAAGGTTTTCTATACTACCTTTAACTGTTATAAAAATAACTATAATGTTTATTTTTTAACATTCTCCTATATTAGCAGTAAATAGTGATTTATACAAAACTTGTGATTATTATTTCAGTTCTGTTCCTTACTGTATACTGTCTACACGATCGTGGGAATGATTTCTTTCATTCAGGGGAAATAATTATTTTTCCAAATAATTTGGAAATTGCTGATCCCAGACCAGATCATAAAATTAATCCCGACGAGCAATCACTTTAATATTTCAAACTGCGCGTAGTGAAAACAAGCCTAATGGAAACACGGATGCTTCGAATCTGTCGCGTGTTCCGAGCGACAATTTTTCACAGTATTTTCCTTCCGTTCTATAAACTGTCGACAAATGTCTGTCGCGATTCAGACGATTCGTATAAATTTCAGTTGCGTCGGTTGTCGCGTTCAATGGAAAATTTGAACAAATAAGCGACCGACGGTGGAAATGAATGCTCGAAAATGGTCCCCCGTACGGGAATAACTGGCAGAAAAAAAAGTTTCATTGCCGCACGGGAATCAGAAATTCGTCCAAACGAATTTTCCACCCTTGATTTTCCCATTGTTTTTTGACGATATCAAATAAAACACCATTATTCTTCCGTTAAAGACGATACCGTTTATTGTGAAATATAGATATTCAGGGGAAATGTTATTCTTGAATAAAAAATAAAAATTGGAAATAGTAAATTTTGCTTGTGACTTGGCTCATTTAAATTTCCTTTTGGGGATCACGTTAGTGGATTTTATTGGGTCAAAAGAAACAAAATTTGTCGGTTCAGGTAATTTTTGAAACTTTAAACTAACATTAAGAATTTATAGACAGAAATAAATATTGTATGAAAGCTCTGGCTTTCCATATTCACGTGAATTATGTTTCAATTCGTAGAAATACGAAAACAGTAGATCATTGACTGTATTTATAATACGTAGTCTTGATGTATCTGTCAGTTATTGATAGATTACCCGTGCGTTGCAATGACAAATAAACGATCTATGTTCCAACGAGCGACGGCGATACTAATCGATACTTATCTTCCGTCGTGTCGGCGGAAATTTCTCATTTTATCCCGGAAACACGACTGCCGGACATTACCGAACGCTGGTACGGTCAGCCGAAATGAATGGACAACCATAAATTTTGCATCGCGGTTTCGTTACGACGCAACTGCTAGGTTCCGCTCAATTTCGTATCCTGGAGGACTTTGGTGTCCCAAACAAACCCGATGATGATTCATGAATGCACAGGCAACCTCTCTGCAACGCGGTCAATTCGATACTCATGTTCAGAAAAATAAATCAGACTTTGAAAAATTTTTTAGATCTCTATTGGAACTTGTTCTTATTCTGTAAAGAGTAACGAAACTGATTTCTGTTCTAGATATTACATTTCGAAGTAGATTACGTTGATGAGGTCAGGATAAGAAATAATAAACTCCGACACAGTTAACGAACAAATTAAATAGAAATTTATCGAATCAAATCTGTATACAGAAGCGATACGATAGACATGAAATGACATAATGGACGACGATCGTAATCGAACAATACGACGAGCTCGAATTGCTCACGAGTATCACGGTGTTTGTCTCAGCAGGCGATGATCATTTGGGTAGTGTCTGAGAATATTCGTCCCTCGTTCTAACAGATAATGTAAATTTACAAATAAGCGAAATATAAACACTTTTATAAAGCCAGATTCATTATTTTTTAGACACGTCTCGTAGTTTTGAATCGTAAACTATAATGTTTACGATAGCAGCGAGGAGGTTTTGGTGGCTAGCGTCGAAAAGACAATGCAAATTAGTTGTCGAATTGGTTTTACGGGTGTTTGCATTGCGGTCATGGCTGTCGGTATCCGCCGTCGATTCCGCCAAGCGATTTCCGGTTACGCAAGGCGTTTGGGGTTCCGTCGAATAACCGACGGAAAACGGGACGTGTGCGGAATAACGTTGGCCATCGGAGAATAACACGGTCGCGAGGAAAAAGAAAATTCGATTCGAACGTTTACACGCTGGACGATTCTTTTTCCTCCGCTGCGCCCTAAACTCATTTCCGAGCGGTTTTCGAACGGAATTGGAATAAACTGACTCTCCAGATCCCGATGGCCGTTTTATTTTTCCGCTGCTAGGTCTCTCTATGGTAGGAAAAATCGATCATTGTAGCGAATTTGGACGTTCGGTCCAGCCATAAATTTAGGAAATCGATCACTGTACCGGCGTCCACCGTTTGGCTCCAGTTTCGGGCAGTTATCTACGTAGGTTTACCGTTTAATCCCGGCACGTACATCCAACCTGGCCTAAGTTTGTCACGGGGCTAGAACTAACGGTCGTTAACGGGAAGAGATGGCCGGTTAGTAGGTTAAAGCAAATGGCAAAGGATGAAAGTCCGTCGATTGCGTTCCCGCGAGAGCTTTCGGAGAGCTCTAGACACAGCACAATGGTCCGTTGCACTGTCTTTCAGTTAGCTGTTGCCCTGCTCTTCAATTAACCCGAGTTTCGTCCAGTCTAATTACCTTCGGCTACACGCGTGCCCAACCTGAAACAGTCCTCCGCAGCTACCCCAGGACTCGTACTTCCATTATCCGTTAACTAGAAACAGTTGTTTATTTCTACCAGCGCACGCAGAACACGGCGCTCTTTTCGTCCAATCATTTTTTACGTCGTGTCGCGATTAATCAACTCCTTCGTGGCTCGAACAGAGATCCAAGACATTCTAAACAAATAGAAACTCGGATATTTGACAACTTTTCCTGTGACTTGTCGTTACTTTATTTACAGTGGCTGACAAAAATATTTATTTATGTAGTAGAGCCCATGGATATCTACAGAAAAGTGTTAAACAACATTTCCGTGGAGCGTCAAACAAATTTATTAAAAATCAAAACCAAATTTTTAAGAAAATTAAAATATTTCAAATCATTCTGAAAAAATTATTTTTAGTTACAGGGTTCAATTACAATCATTTTTGGTCAATAGACATACCCTCGAAATCCTAACCATTTTCGAGAAATAAAATTCATTACCAAAAATATAATATGTGGCCAGAAATGTCACTCAAAAATTTCTTGGATATCTTTAAAACGTCATAACTTCAGAACGGATTGAAGGATTTTAATGTTTCAAATGCAAATAACGCGTATTTTAGTGGAGAATATGTAGGAATTTCAACAATATTCGGCAAGTTGTTTCTTGACTCCGTAAAGTTAGAAAAAACCCATAAAAATGGCTTAATTTTCAATAGGCCATAACTCCTATGAATCTCATTGAAATTTAGTCTGGAAGTAGAGCTCATGGATACCTACAAAAAGGTATGAGACAACATTTCCGTAGAGCCTCAAACAAATTTATTAAAAATGGAAAACGAATTTTTAAGAAAAATCGACAGGGGTTAGTTGTAGAAATTTTTCAGCGAAATTAAACAATTTCAAATCGTCCTAAAAAAATTATTTTTGGTTACAGAGGTCAATTATAATCATTTTTGGTGAATAGAGATACCCCCGAATTCCTACGTACTATCGAGAAAAAAATTCTTTACAAACAATGAAATTTCTGTAATTTCATTTTTTGCCTCTCTTTTCTCTTGTGTTCATTTCTCTAACCTGTTCGTAATGTTGTGAGTAACATGGAAATGGTAATGGGTCTCTAGAGACCCAGAAAAATGGGTCGAAAAAATACATTGAATGTAAGGGCTACTCTTATACCTCGCCTGTGGTAAAACTATCGAAAGAAGCTTCGTTTTTCTTTTCGTGTCTTATCTTCCGGGCAGGGAGAAGCAATAATAGAAGAGTCGGCAAGGACACAAGCGAACCGGAAATCGGGTCAACGAGATCAAGTGTCCAGTAGATCGGAGTAACCCTCGTTAAGAGACTTTAATTCGAGAAAGTACGGTTTGCCGATACAAAAGAACACGAGGAACATGTACAATTGCGGATCTATTTAACCGTGTTTCTCTAGGAAATTTTCTTATTTCTCGGTTTGTCTCGCGTTCATCTGATTACGAGGCAACTGCCGAAATTCTATTTCGATAACATCTTAGGCATTCGTTCGAATAAACAAACGATTTAATTTGTGATAAGTCGAATGGTTAGAAAGTGTGCAATTCATAACGATTATTAAAACTTTGTATTCCTACACGTTCGTTTCCTGACTCTTGCCCTTCGTCAATCAGCATCGATGACGCATCACAAGCCCACGCTAAGCATACCTTATGATGATTACGAATCATAGAAAATTTTTATTCTTCGATTCATTGTTCTTCATGACAGCTGCAGCATCGTAATCGTACGAATATTTAAATTATAACCGCTCGTCGAGCAAAATATGCAGTTTCGTCGAAAAATCATTTTCGAGTCGAAAAGCTCGGACCTTTCCGGAAACGATCATATTCTATATTTTTCTTTTTTAATTCGGGTTTTACGTCGCATCGACCTACGGGTCATTAGCGACGATTAGGACCTGTTTCCTTCTTTTCTGTCCGGTCATATGCAGTGGTAAATGTTGATGTCCTTTAGGTAGTTTAGGGTATTTTTTATGTGTTTCTTTGTCGTCAGAACTTCTGTTGATGTTATTTTATATTTCTGTCGTTGTGTGTTGTATCTTCTGTATTCGAATAGTAGGTGGTTGGTTTTAATGATTTTCATGCAGACAGTGCACATTGGTGGTTCTGTTTTCTTAATTAGGTATTCATGTGTAAGTTTGCAGTGACCAGTTTTAAGCCTGGCCATGATTATCCAATCATGTTCTATATTATTATTAGTATAACTACTTGAAAACATTTTCGAACAGGGCTGTAAAGTATCGGTGAATTTTCAGATTTAAATCTCAGGAAACATCGATCGATAGAATGGCTTTTCTAGAAATAATTGTATTTTGATTGGAGAACTTGTTTCGTTATTCGTTGTTCTGTAAAATTTAAATATTTATCGTTTAGAACACCAAACACAATTCACTATAAAATCTTGTCTATTGTTATCGATTATTGTCTAACGTCGAACAAAGCCGCAGCGTAATTAATTCAATTCACGCAACGCGTATTATTGTAATCCACTGTTGTTTCTTACGTCACCATAACTTAGCCTAGTACTATTGTAATCTACTGTTATTCGATACGTAATCGCAGCTTTGAATTTTAATGTTTCGTCCCGTTAAAGCGCGAGTATAGTTCGCTGGTGGAAAAATAAATCTATGTACTTCGTTTTCCTCTTTTAATTTTAAATATCTATCGTCGGAGTACTGAAATTTAATTTAATTTCAGTCGAATTCAAATAATTTGAATTTATATTATTCCCTTTTTTAATAGTGTAAATAGATAGAGGAAAGTCGGTATTATTTGATAAGAGAAACGTGTGTTCAGAATGCAATTAGAAATGATTAATGTAATCGCCAGAGCCATAACGAGATAAAGATCTTGCATTATGAAACACAGGTATCTTCCCGAGTGCTGTACGTAGAACTTAAATTTTAATTAATTCCAAAAGGGAATCGCATTTAATCGTGCCATTTATTATTCTGAATCAGAATGTAACGTTAGCCAGGAGTGTTTTTAAGATATTGCATCGCAATTATAGTCAGTACGAGATATAAAATGACTCACTGGTCGCAATAGGACTGAAAATTTACATATAAAAAAGCTCAGAGACCAAACGAAAGAGGCGTGCGTGTAAATAATAGTTAAAGTGTTTTCAAATCGTTGAGAGATATTTGTCCAAAAATTGGACGACGTTTGAAATTTTTATTAGAAAAAACCGTTCGACCATATTGATTTTAAACTTCGTGCATATATTTTTGTATGTTTTGTCGAGTCGTAGGAATTTTTTCGAGTGTAAATAATTGATTTTGGCGAAGCAACACACGGCTGCGCTCGGTGTGTACGCAATTTATTTTCGTGTTTGTCACGATACCACTTTCTGGTCATTCTACGCAAAAAAAAAAAAATAAATAAAACAGGTTCCTATTTTGTAGAAATATGTTTATCGTTTCGACTGAAATATATTATTTTAGCGTATTCCAAAGACAGATATGAGTACTATAGGGTGCTATAGGGTATGAAAGAAAATTCGACGGTCGTTTGCTACTGTTTGAGAGAAAGCTTGGCGACAGGACGGTTTCCAAATCGTCGATTAATCGTCGAATAAATTCCAGTCAAGGCGAGACTAACGGAAATTCAAATTTCCGGAAAGTCGAGAGGTCTCGTTTCCAACTTCTCAGCCAAGATGGCGAACGGTGTCTCGAGTTTGGCTTTTCGTCTTTCAAAGGGAAAGCTCATGGATAAGTGTGACGGACCGGCAAAAGGCGTGGAAGCCGAACCGGGAGTCGATGACAGAGGAAATTGAATCCACTATCTTTGCATTCGTTGGCGAAGTGTCGCTTTATCCCAGGGCGGAAAAGTTTGCGCCAGGGCGATCGAAGGCGCGAGGTCGTTCGCGTCTTTCTTCTCGCGAGCTCGTTGTCTCGAATCAGAGGCGCGAGCAATCGAGAAACTCGCGAAAAGAAACTCGGTCACGGCTGTCGAAGACGATAACACCCGGTGTGCTCGACGTAATTGGCGTCACGACAGAATAGCTAAATGCTCCCTTGCAAAAGAGATTGTTGTTCCGGACGTTAAATGGATTTGCACGCGATAAGCGAGCACCGACTCGGGGGTCCTAGATGAGATACCATTTTTCCACTTCCATTCCCCTTCTTTCCTCTGCACCTTTTCTCTACGGAATCGTCGTTTTCTTTCGTTTTATTGCAACGCCGGCTATAAACGCGCGCGTATCTTCCTCGAACGTTCGCCCGACAGGAAGCAGACGGAGACGAGCCAAGTTATTGTTCCTAGGAGCCGTCGACGTTGCACCGGACCTGAATAACATAGCAATCAATCGTGAAAAATATAGCTACTTACGGGGAAAACTATTTTTAAGAATTTATTTCGAAATTGAAATTGCGTCGGTAAGGGAAATCTTTCAAAGTTCGAAGGGTCAATTGCATTTTGTGTATGGTACATGCAATTTCGAAATAATCCAAAGGCGAGAAAAAAGAATTATCGTCGATTCGAGCTTGTCGTCGTTTATTTTGGAATTAGTAACAGTTCAGCTGTTTGTAAAATATAATCGGAAGGGGGTTCGAAGAGGGTTCATCGACACAAGTCGAGCAGAAGGAAATCTGGTCAGGTAGACTAGGATTGGCCCAAAAATATCGCTGTATCGAATGACATTCCTCGATACATTATCTTCTTTAAATGGCAGTGCAACCGATGACGCAGTCGTCGTTGTACAACCGGTTTTGGAGGCGAAAAAGAAGCGTTCAGGGAACAATGCCAGAGAAATCGTCCATTCGGTTGATGCCCATACTCGGTTTACGTTTGGTTAGTTAAGCCTTAAAGAAATTGGCGTCGACAATTACGCGGACAATCGAGATAATTGATACATATAGGTCTGCACGATTCGTTCGAAATTAAGTAACAAATAACAATCGTTTCTATTTTATTGTCTCTCATAATCTCTAACGAAAGAAAAAGAAAAGAATACCAATTTGCACCCCCTAAAATTCGAATTTCCATTGAAGAAAATGTTATTCGGAGATTTTTACGTATATTATTATACTTTCCAGCGTTTGGGAATTTGGTTGACCGTCGTGCCAGAAAATTTGAAATTCCTGTGACAGCGTTTAGAAAAATGACGAAGGTTGTCGAGTTACATAGGTCTACTCGATTTTCGAAATTAAATAACAAATAACAATCGTTTCTATTTTATTGTCTCTCATAATCTCTAACGAAAGAAGGAGAAAGAAATACCAATTTGCACCCCTGAAAATTCGAATATCCATCGAATAGAATGTTATTCGTAGACTTTTACGTATATCATTATAGTTTCCAGCGTTTGGGAATTTGGTTGACCGCCGTGGCAGAAAATTTGAAATTCCTGTGACAGCGTTTGGTAAAATAACGAGGGTTGTCGAGTTACGAGGGTCGCACTGTATACATATACATATGTACACTCGGAATATTTGTTTCCAACCGGAGACATCTTCGTTCCCGTGAAACGTATCGGATCGCAGTCGCGAGTAGATCTCGTTTCAGGAAGAAATGTAACGCAGTTTTCTGCAACACTACCGTGACATTTTCCTCTCGCGACGTACTTCAGCCGACCATATTTTTCCCTCGTATTTTTCTCTTGGCGCGCGGGCGGGAGAGAAATGTCTCATTTTTCTTGACGAAAACGGGGGCTGCTCGACGGAACATTTCAATCTTATTCCCTGTGTAGGATCGGACATTATTCGCACACGTACGAATAAATATGATGCGAGACTGTTGCATAATTTTTTTATTGCGCCCGTAGCTTCGTACTAGTCCGACAGGCGATCTCCAGGAAAGATTTCGTAATAACGTTCTCGTTCACATCTTCCAAGGGCTTCCTGAAGTCGTACGATTATGCTCTTCGTATCCTCTTCCGGTGAAGCTATCGCGACGGCCCTTTTGCTTATCTTTGGTCTCGTAATCGCCCTCGATAGAGCCGGTGGCGTCGTAGGTGGATCCACGAAAGGAACGACGGCGATAAAACCAGCCTAGAAAACGTTATTCAAGATGTTAGCCAGGAATTTTGATAATGATTATCGTTTTCGGCGCAATCGACGCGCCAGGAAAAAAGATTAATTTAGCGAAACAGAAATAAAGAAAATTAGAACAAAGTAAATACAATTAATTTAATTGTTAATTTGTACCAAGGAAATTAAAACGATAGGTACGCGAAGAAATGTATAATGTAATTCAAATATATGTTTATTCATCCCTTTATAAAAAGCTATGATATAGTTTTTACAATTTTTATTAGAAATTACGAATGGGTCGTTTCGACCACTTTGGTAGTTCGTGTTAAATAATACGATTAATAATCAATAAGACAGTTCAGTTAAAAAGTAAGCGAAATAGTTATTTCATAGAAGAGTTTGAATGGACTATATACATAATTATTTCGAATACCATCTAAAGTAAAATAATATATATGTTAATGGTCGTTATTTAATTGCTTTATTTTAGTAATGCATATTTATGGAGAATTGGTAATTTTTAAATTTGTTGGGTGAGATAGGTTTGCAAGAATCTCAATTATACCGGGTGAAATTCGCGTAATCATCTTCTGGAAATGGTGATCAACGTATGGAAATCCTACGCGAATACAGAATTTCTTAGCCCACAAATGTTTCGGAACTTGGAGAATTACCATAGAATTTAAACAAGTTTCAAGGAACTTGTACAATCTTGTTAAAACTTATGCGACTCTGCCACTTTCAACGGCACGTGATGTCCCCGTAAATCCACACGGATGTTGAACGCGAACGGCCATAAACTATATTCGAGATTTAGAATAATTTCCTCCAAAATAGAGTCTCGAGCCAAAAATAATGCTGGAAATATTCTCATTTATTTTTAGATTGCTAACGTTAAAAAAAAAATAAAATTTAAACATTAGACATACAATTGATTGCAGTTTGCACGAAATATAAATTTTATAAATGCAAACTTATATTTTGTGAACATTCTGCATGGACCATATTTACCCAAAATCATCAAATTAATATTGTATAAGGTGTAGTGAAAAATGAATTTCAACAAAATGACGTTCTATTTCGACAGCATAAGAATACATTGAAATTATGAAACGAAATTAGCTTTTATCAATTCTTAAAATGCACAGGAAATATAAACTATTAAGTTGGCCAGTAATTATTTTATAATATGCAATATCTTTATTCAAGAAATATTCTTTGATTACATTCTCTCCATACATTTTACATAAATTACAGATTTGCACCTTGTAGTTTCCTTTTATATTTAATTTTTAAAATTATGTTAAAATTATAAAACAAATCTAATCTTCAAAGTTTCTTCTTACTATTTACGGTCAAAGGTTAGCTCTTTATTAACCACGTGATTTTAAGATTTCATTTGAAGTTGCATTTCAGAGTGTCTGAAGACAAATGTTGCCAAAATCTGCACATACTTTGTGGTCAACCCAATATGTTTCATTGTCAATGATTTTATTTTAAACTTCGTTTTGTTCGTGTATTCGATTTGCATGCGAACGATCTCCCGAAAGCTGATGTGGGACATCACTTAAATTCTTGAAACAATCGACTTTCTTGTAGTCTATCGACAGGAGAGGGCTTTGGGAACTAAATTTCGGCAAAATGAAACGAAAAACGTGTATTATGCGGAGAAGGGAAGTCCCTGTAGCGATAGACTTCCTGCTTGTGTCGCTGGATGTGGCCTATTGCAGACTGAATGCTGGCAGCGAGTTCCGCAGAGCTATTCGAGGTGCTTTCAGCTGGATTTGTATCCGCATAGCAAAAGCCAGCCAAAAGTGCAGCTCGAATCGCCAGGGAATATCGCGGTCGGTCGCCTGGATATAATTTTACCGTTTTTCAAATTTTATTTACCAAACGAAAAGCCTTTTTGAATCTATCGTTGCGACGCGACTCGATCGTCGTCGAGTTTCGACGAATTTTAAACGGTGCAAGGCAAGATTCAAAAATACGCTTTTACGTATCTCGATAACGGCGAATAGAAATTTTATTCGTACAAGTACTCTGCTTCGAGTCAGTTTCCAGACTGTAACTTTAAATATTTTCTTGCGAAATTGGGTCGGAATTGAACTAACCGAGCGTTTTATTTTTCCGTTGCAGCAAAATTATTTGATGAAATTTGGATACCTGCCCCAGTCGGATTTGGAAACCGGAAACCTTAGGACGGACGACCAACTCAGGAGCGCTATTAAACATTTACAGGTGAGTGAAATGTTTCGAGGATGTCGTACTCGGAAAGGTCGCCATCGGTACGTGTATCGAATACGAGGCAACCGACTCTCCCAACCGTTGTAAATTAAATGTGCATGCAATAAATTACTAAGTCGTCGAAAGTGTGAATGGAATACCGGAACTCGCGACACGATCCTATTTCCATTTCAGGCTCCTCCATTTTCGAGTCGTTTCTTGGCGATTTCTCCCTCGATAAATGGAAATTGTAGCGACACGAAAATTAGGCTCGATACGAGCACTTTGTATTACTCGTTGATAATTAATTATTATTGGACTGCGGATGTTTATGCGTTTATCGGGAAATTTTAATTCTTAAAAATATAAAAAATACTTGACGATATGAATTATTATATTTAGGGGTTGAAACAACCCTTTACAAAGCAGTTTAATAATTATCAATCCCAGAGATTCGAACTCTTTGTCGAAATATACAATTGTTTTTATATTCCGTACAATTTCAGTAAATATTTCGATCAATTTGAAGACAATTACAAATTAAATATGATCCAAACAAGAGTCGACTTAACTGTAAATGTACTTATTCGTCTATATTTATCTTGTTTCAAATTTCTTAAATAATGTCATACGTAGAAATTTTTATTTTATCTGAAAATTATTGATGTTTCTTAATAAATGTAAGATCCTCCTTTTATTAATGCAATAATTGATCTTTTACGCAAAAGTGTAAATGTGCAAAGTTAATTTGAGGCCAGAAAAGAAATAATTTAAAAGTCAGAAAGTTTGTTGAATAACTTTTCCTGGTAAAAGTTTGGAGTTTCGTTCGATTTTCGGTCGCAACCAGAGTATTTTCGGAGACCGTTCAGGGAAAACTTGTAACCCGGTCAGCTGCGGAACGTAAAAATTTTGATCACGTTAAAAGATTGTAGGATCATTTCCAATGCGGAGATTATGTTACCGGAAGCGTTTTAATGTCGTTCTCTCGTCGAGTTTCCATTTCGTTCAGATGATCCTATCGATCGATCCAATGGGGACAATCTAACTTTAGCGGCCAGAAAAAAACGGGAACGGAGGAAAACGAGAGCAAACGCGCAATTGGGAAAAAGCGACGCGAGCGTCGCTCGTCTGGTGAGGATTTACATGAAAATGGAGCTCGTTAAGAGCAAACGTCCGTAGACTTTCGACGAAATCAATATTTCCTCCGGGGTTCCGACAAATTGCCATCAAACTATCACGGTTTCCTCTAAATTCTTTCACCAGACTCCAGACTTTCGCGTCTCTGAATAGTTTTCCAAGACGCGGACAATTATACAGTCTGTTAAAAGCTTGAACGCGATAAATCGGAAAAAAATAATTTTGCTCATTTGTTATCCGATTTAAAAACATTATAGAGGTAAACTCACTAACTTTTTAATTATTAACGATTCATTATTATCTCAAAATATAATTTTAATCTATCAACATTTAATTATTACTATGGGGTAATAGTAAAGTAAGAGACTTACTAATTGTAAGTTGATCGAAGTTCGATTCCTAATAACCGTGCGATTTTTTCATCTTGATAACAGATAAATAAGATTTGAATAATGAAATTGACACATATGAATGTTAATTAACTTGTAAATAAATTATCTTTGTATTTATTAAAATGTATAACCGTGTATAAAAATATAAAAATTTGGTATTTATAATCAGGTGAAATTCTTCCAAAAAGTAAAATTA
This sequence comes from Colletes gigas, assembly GCF_013123115.1. Taxonomy (NCBI): domain Eukaryota; kingdom Metazoa; phylum Arthropoda; class Insecta; order Hymenoptera; family Colletidae; genus Colletes; species Colletes gigas. Next base: position 577,415 of record NW_025106662.1, on the reverse strand, counting down.
TGCCAGAATTATAAAAAAAACCAATCCTCAAACTATTTCGTGACAATATACAATTAAATGTTAACTGTCGAGTAATTATGTGCTTTTATGATTTGAACCGAAGTTAGTTGCGTTTCACAGTGGCTGAAGATAAGGATAAATTCGCACGAAATATTTGGCCAACCCAATATTTGGGTGGTTTTCTGTAAAAGAAAGGGGAATACGAGGTCCCGTAAGGTCGGAAAGTTAATGGCTTTTTGTTGTCGAGAAAAAAGTTGGTCGCACCGCGCATCAAAGGTGTCTCGCGGAAAGTTTCGCCGCTCTTTTCCCGATTGAAAAGAGGAGTTCTGGAATTGCAAACGAATTATCGCGTCCTGTTGAACTTTGGGAAACTTTTTCACGGGTTCAAAGACTTGGTGCCAGTCGATGGCAGCACGTTTTTAAGGTGCAAGTTTTCCCTCGGAGCGTCCACTGGAATCCATAGCCCGCGAAACTTGTACCTACTAGCGACGGGTTGCTCGGGCCTTTTCTTTCTCTAAACTTATGCAACTTCTGTCTTTCTGACTCTTGCGTAATGTACACTACCCTTAGAAAGTTTGCAAGCATCAATAAAACACTCTATTCCTTTATATTTGATAGGAGATCGAAAGTAACAGCTTCTGAGAAAGAACAAAATTATTGTATATTTTAATAAGTTTGCAGACAAAATGTACCTCGTTTCTAAAGAATTCTATGTTCCGTCGAATTTTTTTTATCGAATAAATAGGACCATCGTCGTTTGTTAAGTTTTCAATCTTTGGGGTTGGATACAAAGTATTTAAAAATTTGGTAAGGCAAATATGGGAATTCCTCTTTATTAGTTTTCAATATCTGCACAGTACATACTGTTATAGGAGACTTTGATTGTAATAAGATATCTCTAACGTGATTTTACAATAACTTGTATTGTATTTATTGAAAATCGCAAACTCACAAGCTGAGCTCATTGATCCATTCACAGGAATATAGTGAAATAAAGGTACAGGTAACGGTTTTTAAAACTAGTTAAAGATACATTATTTTCTAAACAGACTAGTTTGTTATCGATGATAAAATTATGCCAATGATAAGAAATTGCATCTTTACGTCATAACGAGTATTGTTAAAAAACAGGTACAATGAACTTGATACTAGATTGAACAAATATACTACAGGGTGTCTCACCCGATTTTGACATCTTCATTTTCTCGCTATTGTTACTCGTAACAAAAAATGTTTCAGCGGAGGCTTGAATGGTATCGAGTGGAGCATATTCTGATGTTATTAGTTTTTTCGTGAGTGGACGCGTAAAAGTTATATAAAGGTCAACTTTGTTTTTTTAAATGGAACGAGGTATTTTTTAATACATCGATCGATTCAGCTGGACAATCGTTATAAAAAAGTACTAACTGTGTAACGTCGAAAAATTAGTAGTTTAGGAGATATTTCAATTTAAATAATTGTAAAACACCATTACTGTTGTACTAAGACGTTAGCGTTTATTTACAGGAATAGTTCAACGTAACGACCATTTACATCACATCTCATTACTTAAGCTATATAAAAAAAGTTATTTAATAACAAGAATAGTTAGTTTTTAATTGGATAGTGAAAATTGACTATAGTGATATCTTAAAATGAAATACAATGAAATTCATATGAAATAGACTTATGGTATAAAAAGAAGTTATTTAATAATAAGAATAATTTTCATATATCCAATGAAAATTACTAATAGATGTATGTAATTTTTAATTGGATAGTAAAAATTGACTATAGTGATATCTTAAAATGAAATACAATAAAATTTTTATGAAATAGCCTTATGCTATAAAAAAAGCTATTTCATTATAAGAATAGTTAGTTTTTAATTGGATAGTGAAAATTGACTATAGTGATATCTTAAAATGAAATACAATGAAATTCATATGAAATAGACTTATGGTATAAAAAGAAGTTATTTAATAATAAGAATAATTTTCATATATCCAATGAAAATTACTAATAGATGTATGTAATTTTTAATTGGATAGTAAAAATTGACTATAGTGATATCTTAAAATGAAATACAATAAAATTTTTATGAAATAGCCTTATGCTATAAAAAAAGCTATTTCATTATAAGAATAGTTAGTTTTTATTTGGATAGTAACTACTAAATAAACGTTAATGTCTTAGTACAACAGTAATGGTGTTTTAGAATTATTTAAATTGAAATATCTCCTGAACTACTAATTTTTCGAAGTTACATAATTAGTACTTTTTTATAACGATTGTCCAGCTGAATCGATCGATGTATTAAAAAATACCTCGTTTCATTTAAAAAAACAAAGTTGACCTTTATATGACTTTTACGCGTCCACTCACGAAAAAACTAATAACATCAGAATATGCTCCACTCGATACCATTCAAGCCTCCGCTGAAACATTTTTTGTTACGAGTAACAATAGCGAGAAAATGAAGATGTCAAAATCGGGTGAGGCACCCTGTATATTCAATACGAGATTGACATTACACAAAATATTACTACCTAAACTATAAAACATATTAAATTACTAAATAGAAATATCACATTGTTGTAGGAATTTGCTAATAATTGTAAGATCTTTAAGATTTGTGCTATAACCTCAAAAGTTTTTACGCGAAATAGTAAAGCAGCGCCATTTTGGTACTCGAATGGTTGAGCTGAAAAAGCTACAGTAACTCGCGTAACGTTACAAGCGTTGTCCTTCGTTTAATTGTTTCGTATGGTTTCTGTCGTTAGAAATTTGGTGGTATTCCTGTAACTGGCAAAATCGACGAGGCCACATCGAAATTGATGAAGCTGCGGCGATGCGGACTTCCGGACCAACCGGATCCCAGGTATACGAGGATGAGGCACAAGCGTTATACGGTCCAAGGACAACAGTGGCCACATCGGAATCTCACCTGGAGGTAAATATTATAATATAAATAGAGTCATTTTACTATATTTACTTCTTATTTATCTCTGTTATGGATAGGAATTTTGGCAATTGGTCAAATTGAATTTGTTGTCATTAAAATAGAATTTATTCCCATTCGTAATTAGGGCCTCCAGTTTGGGTAATAAAATAAAATCTATTATATTATAGATTTATAAGAAACGCATAAATCGCGTATTTTTCGTATTAGAATTGTTACTTTTATTAATTCATCCGAGTGTTTATTCGTAATTAATATGCCTTTATATTAGGTTGGTGCGTATGAAATGTCGGATTTTTAAGTGAATATACAAAACTACATATCTTTTTTGAAAAGCTGTTTATTTAATTAAAATATGCCCCATTTGCTTCAATACACTTTTCCCAACGAGAATTTAATGCATAGATGCCTGTCTTAAAGAAATTCTGATCTTTAGAATCAATAAACTATGATATGGAATTTTTCAGGCTGTTTTCATTTTCATACTGTTTATCCCGTAGAAACTGTTCTAAATGTTTAAAAAAATGAAAGTCGGTTGGCGAAAGATCCGGTGAATAAGCTGGGCGCTGCAAAATTTTAATTCATTTAATTTCACAATTGTTTTGTGCAACATATGCGGCCGAGCGTTGTCGTGGAGAAGTATTGGGCCATGCCGATTAACAAGTGATGGGCGTATAATTTTCAATTTTTCATGCATTTCATCAATGTACTGGCAGTACTTTTCGGCTGTAACTGTCTCCCCAGTTCGAAGGAATGGGTAGTGAATTACTCCAGTCACATTCCACCAAACTGTTATTAAAATTTTCCGTGGATGAAGTGATGGCTTTGGAGTATGAGCACAAGCCTCATCCCTATCAAGCCACCGAGCACACCTTTTCCTGTTGTCGTAAAGAACCCATTTTTCATCGCAAGTAATAATCCGATCGAAAAATGGCACTCGATGAAATCGGGTTAGTAATGATGACAATACGTTCAACCGATTCAGCTTATTTCGCTCGGTTAGTTCGTGCGGTATCCACTTATTTATTTTATTCACTTTGCCAATTTCAGAAAGATGTCGCAATATTGCTGTATGGTCAACTTTCATTCTGGTAGCAAGTTCCCTTGTAGGTACAGTTGGATTCGTTTCCACCAATGTTTTCAGAGCATCATTTTTCACAGATGTTTTGGGTCTTCCACGCGGCTCATTTTGTAGGAAAAAATCACCAGACCGAAATTTGTCAAACCAACGCTGCACTTTTCGATCGTTAACAGTATTCACCCCAAACGCCTGGTTTATATTGCGTGCAATTTTTACAGCATTATTACCAAGTTTATATTCATATAAAAAAATTACACGAATATCGGTAGAATTCATATCGGTATAAAATTCAAAACAAATAACAAAAGGAAACACTTTTGAGAAAATCTTCTTTGTTGAAATGTGACTCTGGCAATGGACAGTACAACTATAAACGAGGTTATGCCAAAAACAAAAGCATAACAAAAACAGGGAGACAAACGTTCATATGTAAAGAAAAACCGACATTTCATATGCACCAACTTAATATTTTAGAAATGACAGTAAGTTCAACATAATTTACTTTTATTTGCAGTAAACGAATTTTATTGAGGTATCATATCAATAATGTACAGAAATGTCTTGGGAAGCGATTAATCGTACTGATTTTTAAATTAAAATTGAAAACGAGTCGTTTCGACTAGTTTGGTAGGTCTAGCGTTAATATCCATCCCCGTCAGCGTTAGTTGACGAAAAGAGGCGACGGTCGGGGACGTAAAACCGTTGCGTCAGCGGAAACCGTTCCAGGATAATGATACACGGCTGCGCGTTGCAGTTACTTGTTCAAGAAACAGGGCGTCTGGCCTTCTAATTGCCGGTCCCTGCGTGGAGATCGAGCCACTATGAAACCGGATAAAATTCTTTGCGAACGCAGCGTTAACTGCAACGGAAACGCCATTGACATTGTTGGTCGCGATCCAAACGGCGGATCCCGCGTCCCTTTGCTTGGCAGTTGGAACCGTTTCACCATTTTGCGTCCCCCTGCAACCGTGAAAATCCCGCTGATTCGCGAGGCGAGCAAAAACTGCCAACTCTTCTGTCCTTTGTGCCCGACGTGAATCCAGAAAAAAGCTTACAACTTGTTAGTTGACCCGGAGACTGGACGCCATTGGACGATAGACGGGCTCCGTGGATTTTCTTGGGTTCTTGGCAAAGATTCGTAGTCAGTCAGGCTTTAACGATCGCTTGGTACGTCGCTAGGAATATCCAAACGAAACTCGAAACGGATTATAGCGCGGTGTAGCAAGTTTATATCGTTTTGAACAACGAAACGTTCAGACGATAGAGTATTCGGATAATAGAATATTCTAATAATTTAAAATCTATGAGAATTTTCTTCCAGTTAGATCCTACAGATCTTAAATATCGATCGAACATTTCCACCTACCGGAAATTATTTCCACTTGCCCTATTAATTTTTAGATTCGTAACGTTCCAAAAAATAAAATTTAAACGTTAGACGTATAATTAATTATAGTTTGCATAGGATATAAATTTTGAACGCACAAACTTATAATTTGTGAACATTCTGCATGGATCATCCCCCCTCCTCCAAATCATCAAAAAGATTTGAACTAAATTTTGTCGAAAAATAATAGTTATGGTTAATACTGTTTAAGGTGTAGTGACAAATCAATTTCAACAAAATAAAGTTCAATTTCATTTTGTCATTGAAGTCAATTTACATAAATTTTTACAGTTTCCTTTCTTATTTCATTTGTAAAATTATGTCAAAATTATAAAAGAAATCTAATCTTCAAACGTTTATGTTATTATTTTGTGATTAAACGTTAGCTATTGGTTAACCATGTGCTTTTAAAATTTGTAGATTTGTTTGGCAAGTATCGCCAAAATTTGCACATACTATTTTGGCCAACCCAATACTTTTTTTTGAAAGATACACCCCAGTATACGGTGACATAACTTACAATTAGCGTTCGTTGTCACACAAATGAAGCAGTTATGGATCTCGAGAACGTCAGACGCAACTTTATTAGATCCTAAGCATCGTAAACTGGGGTTCTTGGACAGCCGGGCTCCGCGCGTTCCTAAACTAGACCATGAGTCATTTCAACCCTCTGTCATTGTCATGATTCAGACTAGTATACATCCGAGAATAATAAACAGTAAAATACTCGAGAAAACGGGACTGACAACTCCTATAGCGATCGAGATCCATGCAACGATCATTGAACGCTAGATTTATAGAACTTGAGCATATTATTTGTGAAAATATTTTAATATTAGTAAATTTAACGCCTAGTTTCCCAGCTGCCAGCAATTTTATTGTATAACAATTCTTAAAATATTTTCGATGCTTCAGCGAGCCGGCTCTAAAGTTATTCAAGTGAATCCTATTAATGGTTTTCAAAGCACGAAGAAAATATCTTCCGGCGCGTTAATTTCAGCGCAAACAGCTTTGTATGATATATTTGCAGTCGGCGATAATTAAAACTGGCACGCGATAACGCGAACGAATCGTACTATCCGATTAGGCGACAAAAGGGAGGATAGACAAATTTAATTGAAGGGGAACAACTCGGGCGCAATTAATTTAATTATCTTGGAACCGTTAGTGTCCGCGGGACACGAGGGAGGTCAAGGCTACGAACTTTTCCGACGACCAAACGCTTTAATGGAGAAAAGAGGGAAAATCCGATAAAAAGAGAGGTCACGATAGTAAAGATTCGTTTGCAATTGTACGCTTATCGCTGTCCGCATTCGCCTGCCACGAGAATTTCATCAACGATACGCCAACTATAGCATTTTCAATTCGTGATCGTTTCTTTTAAATAGAGTTTCCCCATTAATTAGGAACGATCTCTGTTCAACACTATTTCTATCAAAATTGTCGAAGTTTAAAATTTGAATCAGTTTTCATCAATAAAATTACATTAATCATACGATAACTAAAAATTATTTCCACGGTTATCTGTATGCAAACATGTCAAAAGAAGCTATATTGGTATCTTCCCATAGTGGAGAATTTTTCTTAAAAATAAACTAATTTCTAATATTCGAAATTCTACTATTTTGCTCTTTTTTTATCAATATTGTTCCCGTTCTGAACAATCTACATCTGTTTTCGGCACGCGTTAGTTATTCCGGAAGCAATCAGTATGCATATCCGGTTATATCCGGTGAGAAATGGGAGTCGGTCGATACTGTAGTTTCACAGAGGTCGCTTAACTATCGTCGGTAAATCTGCGATACCGATCACGTCTCGCAGAGTCTCGTGGCGCCCTCTGAAACCACGTTTCGTTCGATCGTAACGAACGTTCGTTCGAACAGTTTTCCAACATCTTCCGAAACGTGAACAGTTTGAACTTGTGCATCTCGAAAGGAAAATGGAAGCGAAAGTTGAACGACGAGGGTCAAGGCTGTCGGATCGTCGACGACTGAATTCGCAGCACGTTCCATGGGCACAGTAATCGAGCAAGGAGATAAGTAATATGAGGTTCGTTAGTATTTAAAGGTTCTAATTAGCACGCGCGAGGGTTGAGCGAGCCATCGTTCGCTTTAATTGCACGCCTTAACGACCAGGCTCGCCCGCACGGTATGTCGCACGAAAATTTCGTGGTAATTTCGTCAGGACGTTGAGCGGGATGATAGTCCTCGAGAATTTAAGCCCCTCTCGGCGACGAGGAGAAGAGAGTTAATCAAGCTCTGTCAATAAAATAACCGAGTGAAATGATTAGGCTCGTTAGATGCATCTGCAAACGGCATCTCGATCGATGCAAAGAGACGAAGAAAATTGCTACAACGGCGACCGTAACAATTTTCATAACGTCCTCGAAACGTTCAACATTTTTACTAGAACACTACTAAATATGTAGATCGATCGTTATGAATTATTTAATAGATAATTTGCTATCGGGAACCGTTGTTTTTCATGGTATAAGTAGAAAATTAGTGGCCATAGGTATACTTATTTTGGAAACGTAATTGTAAACACGTGCCTTTGACATGGTCAATCATTAAGTCCCAATATTGTATTACCTAAAATTGTGCTATTTATTGTTTCGTCTAAATAGCATTTGGAGGGATTGTTATTAAAAATAACAGTGGGAAAAAAACATTGGAAACACATTGAGTTCAGCGAAGTTAATATTGTATTCTGAATTTAAACTCGCGTGGAACTATTAGCAACGACAGCTGGTTCGAACGGCCATCTGGTGGCGAACTTAGGAAATAGATAAACTTTTTCTTAGAATGTCGCGGTGATTTCCAAAACAAATTCAGTAACGAGGCATCTTATTTACCATTAGCAACAAGCAACATGAAATTTGAATAATGATTTATGCTTTATTAATAATAATTGCGATTGTAGTCGTTCGTTGTTATTCTTCTTGCCTGAGTTATGGTTATAATAATCAAATTAAATTGGAACTAATTGTTATTAAAACCGGAACTGTGACCAGTCTTATAGTTTCATACTGTATAGTTTTATACTTATCGTATATGTTTATTATGAACTTATGAAATTTGTTAATTTACTACATTCGACAATCTGGAATTTGTAAAGTTCATATAAATTGTTACTAATAATTCTAAATGTAATTAATATATCAAAATTTGCATCGTTTTTGACAATTGAAAATTAACAACGGTCGTTAATGGAATTTATTATTCTACATAAAGTTTGGTACTTGGTTCTCTACCGTTTTCTTCTTATTTCACATGTTTGTCTTAACTTTTTAATAAAGCTTCCAACGATCTAAGTTTATGCATTTATTATTATTTCTTTTTTTTATAAATAGTACACCAACAAAGTTATACTATTAAAACCTGAGACAGTTTGTATAATAAGCAACAGTGATTTCGTAGCGATTTATTATACTTTGTTGGAAATTAGTGTTTAACAAGTTTATTCGATGTTTTGGTAAGTCGATCTTCTACAGCGTATTAACTAGGAAAACGGTTGTTAGGCTTCGAATGGTGTATTAATCGATGAAGAAGGAGATCACTAAGCCCAATTACTAGTAAATGTGTGGTTTTGCTGATCGTATTGGTGTGTCTTCACCCACGTAATGTGTATTGCTATTGGAAGAGAAATCTATAGACTAAGTTACACAATAAAGAGAAAAAAAATATAGTACACTCTGTGGACACAGAACGTTCACGAATCATGAAAGTCAAATTCAATTTACTATTTACTATTCGGTGCAATAATACGGTTTCAAAAGCATAACTTTTTTTCTTCTTTCCTTGGAATATTTCCAGACCGATGTCAAAAAATTTCAATAGAAATTGCTTATTTATGTAACAGTTCGAAACAATAATTAACGTAAAATCCGTTCGCGTTATTTAAAATTTAGTTACAACACTTGCTAATAACTACTGATTTGCAGACGGGTAAATTCGTCGGTGCGTTCAAATAAATCGTCGAATTAAAGCCATAAGAAATTTATTAATTCGCTGTTTCGTGTAAATAATACATGTTCTTTTCATTAGCAACGATAAAAAAAGGAATAGTAAACAGGACGATAAACACAGTTGTGCAGGACAATTCGGTTGTTTGTACATCGTAAATATGTAAACGGTGGCTTAATGTGGTGTTTGCCGTCGTTATTCATGGAATATTTGGTAAGTGATCAAAATTGCTTTTCATTTACTTCGTTTACCGGGTCTTGAAACTCACTAGGAACGTTCGATTCTTGCAAGAAGAATCGATTCTTCGTTCAATTCTGAATTGAAGCGACCAGAATTAGTATAAAAATTTCTAATTGAAGGAACGGTTCTTAAACTAGAAATTATATGCGTAGTCTGTAACACTTCTTTCAAAGTTAACATTAATTTTTCTTTTCTTACTTGTTGCTGTTTGTAAATCTCTAAAATATAAATTCCACGCTAGAACTACCAAAGCAGTCAAAATGACCCGTTCGTAGTTGCTAACAGAACTTGAACAAAATTTACTCGAATTTTCTATGAGAGAATAAACACTCAATTTCCATCGTTCTAATTTCGTCGGTACAAATAAATATACTATAATTGTCGGTAGTTCTAGTATTACTAGCAAACAAAAAAGTCTCATACATCACACTACGAGTAAAATAAAAGAAAACTGTATTTTCCTCCTTCAAAAAAAAAAAGAAAAAATTGATTTTTACCAAAGGGTCTAACGAAGCGATCGTTTGAAATTAAAACAAATACGATGTCGAGTCGAACGTCCGAACAGTTAAAATTGAATTCTGGTTCACGGGGGTTAGAGCTCGAATTCTCTGGTTTTCTTGCGTCTTGGATGATTCTCTGGCGTCCATTGTTTCGGTGTGGAAGCTCGCGAGAAGAATTCGCTGATTGAAAGAACCGCGAGGGAAAGAAATTAGAAGACACTGACCTAAATTACCAACAGAGATTACCTTGCCGGGTTAATATTTAAGATCGCACTTTGGACGTCGTGTCGACGGCCAGAAAGGAAGCGAGGGAATGTTTGCGGGAACGAGACGACCGGTGTAAGGTTCTTTCGCGTCTCGTGAAACGAACCACCTACCTCTCCACTTTGCTCTGAACGATGCTCCAACTTTTTTCCCATCCTTGCCACCTTTCAAATTTACCGGGAACCCGTTTTGCGGAGGCAACCTCGTTGCCCCGGTTTTTTCCCCAGACCCTCCGTTCGTTGATTTTCCAATTTCTTTTCCCGAAAAATATTAGCGCTTTCGAGTTCGCGACATCCACTACAAACCAGAAACGCCGAATCTAATTTTTTCTTAAACAATTTGTCGAGAATAAGCATAGCATGCGTGTGTTTTTAATGAAAATTTGTATCCATTGGTGCAGTGCCCTCCCTTGCAAAAGTCAGTACTATCTGAGGAGGATGCTCGTTTATTGCACCCCGTCCCTTTTAGACTCAAGCTCAGTTAGCAGAAAACCGTCAAAGAACAGCATTTTCGTTTTGTAAAACTACATTAATTAAATACATATTTAGGTCGAAACTGTCTAGTTATTTTTACTGACTGTAATTGGTAGCGTTGGAACGGTGATATGAGGGGGAATCCCGTGGCAGAGCGCCCGGTAGTGTGTAATGGCGTTGTGAGGGAACACGTGTAGAAATACCTATGTACGTTCATTGTTAAAATAGAAATAAATGTGTTGAAATAATAATGGGTTGTTTAAAATGAACCAAACATAATCACAACAGAAACTCTGCCGTGTTTATTTAACAAATAAATATCCAACGCAATTATTTACACTGCTTTGATCTCGATCAGCAAGACAATTTAGTATTAGTAACTTTTATACACTTTTTTTTTCAAAATTAATTACATGATTTAAAGACTCGTTCAATATAGAAATTTTGCATATTTGTACGAACACGTAAGAGGGAAAGTGCTGCTATTGTTTTTAATTACCATTATTAGGAATTAATATCGCGATCCACCACTTGGGAATAGAACGTTTTAAAATATGAATTTAAGATTTAAGCGATAAATTCGTGTTAGCCAGATTAAAATTCGGAATTAATTAATAGAGTGCCGTCGTGATGGAGTCGCAATACAATTATTCGAAAATTATTTCTGACGATCGCATTAACATTTAATGTGTCCATTAACTTAACGAGGCAATCGTCGATCGCCGTAATGGCGAAGAAATTCGATCAGGAATCCTCGTTTCTTTGATCGTAGCTCCGACGTGTCACGGGTATCGACAGAATCATTGAATTATGCCATCAACGTTCACGGAAGAGCTTTCAACGACGGGACAGTTTAAACATTTGTCGTTTCGAGTAATATAGTTCCTACGTTGTGATTGGAAAATTTAATTTTCAAATTCATTTTGACGGAAGCAAATATTTCTTTTATAAAGCAAATATTAATTTTTTCCCCCGCGATATAAATCGTGCAAATCGAATATTTAGGTAAAGAAACAATTTTAGCTTGAGAAATGAAAAGAAATTGTTGAAATTGTTAAACAGGTTATATCGTGTAGCCTCGAATACGGAACCTTTTTATCCAATATTAAAGCTGTCAACTGCAGGTATGCGCGTGCCCGACAAATGTTTCGTGTTATTGTTTTTGAGAGCGAAGCGTTATATGAAAAGGTTCTATCGCGTAATTTTTCACTTACTTTTTTTCACGGAATGAAACAACGAATTGAAAAAAATTTTCGCAATATTTATACCGCGATGTTAGTTGACCTTGTATCGAATTTTTCGAAATTCTCGCGACGAGAAATCACAAAAATTGCCAATGAAAAAGGTATTATATCTTCAGAGTAACAAAGAGAAAAGAAATATTTCAAAATTAATAGGAAAATGTTGAACGCTTGATTCGATAAAGGGCAAAGGATATAAAGGATTAAGGGCCATCGAGATTTGAATGGCAACCAGGATCGATACCGTGTCCTGTCTTATGACAGATAATACCAGAAAAAGAGACGAGATACGAGACACGATATCGTATCGATTTTCTCCTTTGCCCCACGAGGGGTTGACCTTTTTCAAGCCTATGGATTATTTTTCTAACAAGTCGTCGGAAGGAAAGGAGCTTATTCGAGGGTCCTCGAAACCATGAAGGGAGATATCATTTGTACGTTTTATCATCCAAGACGTGGGGAAACATTCTGGAAAGAAAACAGAGCTGTTCATTGCGTAGATAACGTTGGAGAAAGACTATTCGGTATTTATGAGGTAAATAATGCTATAAAGAGCAAAAATACTAAACCGTCTGAAAGTTCGGAAGCAGTCATACATTTGAATGAAACACGATATTCCTTTGTTAATGGGATTGGCAAGGCCTCCCCTTTAAAATAGCTTTTGGCTTTTGTCGATCAGACTTTCCAGTTGGGAGATGTCGTGTAAAGAAAAACGTAATTTTTAAAATTCCTCTACGTCTCGGTTCGTTTTACGTGCAATCGCCTATTTAACGCGTATTAAAAATTCTAAAGACTTTAGACGCGTGTAATTCTGAAACTACTAGTGCTTTATCCATGTTTGAGCCACCGTTGGCAGCTGCAAAGCTTCCTCTTTGAAATAGTTTTTGGTTTTTGCCGATCCGACTTTCCGTTTTCGAGATATCGTAATTTATGTAAAGGAGTAATTTTTTTAATTTGACTATCTGGCTCCGTCTGACGGGTCGCGTCGGGCCTCTCTCTCGCGCGTGAGCTGAGACAGTCGTGACCAGGAAGTCGTAGTATTTCCAACAATTTACTACGCACTGTTTACTATTTATACGCGCGGTCTGTGACCTCGCGTCAATGAACGTAAACAAACGCTTCGGACCCTTCTATCTCGGGGACTAATAAAGCTATCGACTTGTTCGACCACTCATTTTAAAGGGCATTTCATTCCCTATCCAATGAATATACAAACTACTGTTATTTAGGCTGTCTTCTATATTTATTTTTACATTTACTTTGACGCTATATACCCAAGGAAGTTTCAGCAGTTTCTATTGATCATACGACTGATATGCGGTAAAACTGGGTTATAAAAATTGTTTATTTAATTGAAAAAAAATTTCAACTCTGATTCGGTATGTTTACATAATTATTAGCCAGCATTTTTTTTTAGCGTATCACATTTTCTTATAAAGTAGTATGAATCTAAAAATACGCGTTCCACGGTAGAACACACCGTTAAGATTTATCCTTAGGAAATAATTTTACGTATTAAAAAGGAGTACAACCTTGAATTAATTAGAAGAAGAAAAACCATACATCGGGGAGAGAAAATTTTTTCAAAAACAAATTTGGCCGTTTCGAAACTTTCGACCGGTATATTCTCGCGTTGGATAATGCAAACAAACCGGAAGACAATGGGGCACCATGACAGCCAACCGACCGACAGCTCCTTTGTTTAGAATCATGGAGATCGCCGTGTGGCACAATAGCGGCCAATCATGTGTCTCGATCGAGAGACGCGATCCCGTGTCCTGGACACGAAACTACTTTGCACAAGGTCCTCGGCGGTGTCCTACCCTACCACCCCTCCCCAGACTCTTCGACTCGTGTCTCCTGTCGCTTAATTGCCAGAAACAATGGAATTATTGTGCTGAGTATGGAATAAAAGGGAGGAGGGCGTCGCGGAAGAACGGAGAAGGGAATTGGGGTCGTGTCGATTTTCATTCTGGTTACTGATGGGTGATATCAATTCTTTGTGGCAAATAATCATCATATCACAAGCGTATACGATTCCCTGGACACCGAAATGAATCAAATTCCAAATGATATTTATTAAAATCTTTAGTATCTTCGCGAGTACGTTACTTCGCAGTATTCCGTGAGAGTTTGACTAATAATCACGTCGTTTTTTTGGTATTCTTTTAACTGTGAACGATAGAACTAGCAATAATTATTGTGTATTTATTTGTACCAAAGAAATTAATACGATACATACTTGAAGAAACGTGTAATGCAATGGAAATAAATGTTTATTCATTTTCTTATAAAAAAAAACTACAGTAAATTTTGAAAAATCCAGTTGAGTTACTTTTTTACAATTTTCTATTAGAAACTACGAATGGGTCATTTTGACCATTTTAATCATTCTAATATTAAACAAAAACTCTAACGATAAGTGAGAAAAATATAAAAAATGTTTGAAATACGTTTTAAAGACTCAGTCTCGATTCGAACAGAATTTAAATCGTAGATTCGTGAATTCTGCACCTTGTGCGTTTTATTTGTTCCGTAGATTTATCGGGGTTCGAAAAAGGTCTCGCGTTGATCTCGACCCCGCCGTTCGTGGCTCGATAATGACTCGATGGATTAAATAAACAGCATCCGCCTGTAAATCGTTCATTTTTCCAGAGATGGAAAACGACGATCGAAATTTCAAGGCCGTCCGAAGCACCGAGGGATCCTTAATGCCTGGCACCGTTATCGCTTTACCGACCGAAGAAACGATTTCCGTGAAAGCATCCCCCATTCTAAGGGCGGAAAATGATTTCCGTTCGTCGTTCTTGACACGGCAGACCCGAACTTTTGGAAGAAAATAAGACACGTGAACACCGTCACCAAGATAAACGCGTTCGAAGATCGAGAGAATTCAATTCAATCACTCGTAACGTGTATCATTTAATTTCATTTAAAGAAAAAACAGATTTGTACCACAAACGGGAAGAGAGTGATTTTACGTGAAAAAAAAAACAAATCAAATATAAAAAATAAAATTTTTGCATTTGCACTACACATAGAACTGTATTTTCTGAATTAGATTTGTACGAACACATTCTAGTTTATTCTGTATCTTTAATTCTTCAAATGCCAAATGATTTTCGTTTTTAATGGAGGAAGGCTTAAAATATTTTTCTTATACACTTTTGTTTTAACACGACCCCATAAATAAAAATCAAGCAGCATCAAATCTGGAGACCATGGTTTTCCAAAACCGAAGATAATAAGATACCGAGACAATAAATAAAATTGTGATACATGCTTGAGGTTCAGAAAACATAATAAAAATCCGTATCATGTACTCGGTGAATATTCAAAGTTAATTTTTTCAACAATGAGGCCTCGAATGAAAAAATTTTACTCTTTAATTTTGATTTGTTTTTTCATGTGAAATGACCCCCTCTCTGGTTGTGCCACTGATGCTGTAAAATTCGTAGGAAAAACTGTAATAAACTGGTGATGAGCAATTTTCTTAGTGCAATTTGCCACCTGGGAAATATTGATGCGAGAACGAATCGTCCGGGGTCTGTTTCTTCCAAGTAGCGAAGTAAATTTTCACGGTCAAAGATTGAAAATATCCGAGGATTTTCGGTGCACATAACTCTTGTACGAAAGGTACACACACGCGCGAGTCTACATCATTTGACTTTCCGAGGACGATGCTGGGACGCGATAAATTCCGGCTCTTCCTTCCCCTGCGTCGTATCTTGTACTTCGTGGGGGTTTTCGTAGACATCTCTCTTCCACCGAATGATTTATTATCATTGCCGCGTGACCCGTCAGAAACAGAAAATGCTCTCCCGGTAGCTTATATACCGCGTATACGGCGAAACGGTCGTCGCTTATCCCTCCCCGAGCATTTGCAACGCGACCAGAAAGCAATTAATATAAAAATCGTTCCGCTCGTCTGCGTTCCCTGGTAAAAGATATCGACTTTATCTCCTCCGGTGTCGGGCGATAGAAACGAAATGCCGATTCTCAACAAGGAACGCCACTTGTCCCTTACGACCGCCGATTTCTCTCAAAGATCCTTTTTGTTCCCGTCACGGTAAAAACAGTTTCTTATAATCACGGTATTCAGGGTGTTCGGCCACCCCTGGGAAAAATTTTAATGGGAGATTCTGGCGGTCAAAATAAGACGAAAATCAAGAATGTCAATTTCTTGATTTAGACTTCGCTAAAAAGTTATTAATATTTAAAGTTCCGCCTGTAGAACGGCAATCTGCGTACAGCCGCGTGCATGCGATAGTGGTTCTCACTCAGCACGAGAAATTCTAGTTACTGACTCATCGACAGTCTTACAGTTTTTTTAGTGAGGACTACTATCGCGTGTACCTACGCAGCTGTTCGCAGATTGCCGTTTTACAGGCGGAACTTTAAACGTTAATAACTTTTTAACGAAGTCTCGATCAACAAATTGGCATTCTTGATTTTCGTCTTATTTTGGCCAATAGAACCTCCCATTAAAATTTTTCTCAGGGTTGGCCGAACACTCCGAATACTAAGACTTTGGTAATACGAGGTTCGCCCTTGAGAACTTCTATCCCTTTGAATCCAATTATCGCTCGATCCACTGATGTAGAAATCTTTGCTTTCTTCATTACGTATAATTAATTATAATTCTTCCAAGAACGAGAAGTCTTCTACCATTGATTTTTCTACTGTTTCTATTTTCTTGGAGAATTTATACTTATGAGTTATAGAATTAAATATTTTAATATTTACCTAGGAATCATTGCTTTCTTTATTACGTATAGTTAATTATAATTCTTCCAAGAACGAGAAGTCTTCTACCACTGATTTTTCTATTGTTTCTAATTTCTTGGAGAATTTATAATTATAGAATGAATTATTTCAATATTTCAATATATACTTTATTTTATGCTAGAAGGTACATTGTCTCTCATACAACTCCTCAATTCTTGCTACTATCTAAAAAAATTATGAAATCTTCAATGAACTTGCTTAAATTTTATTTATGCTATTTACCATTGATTTTTCTATCGTTCCTATTTTCTTGAAGAATTTATTAGTTGTACAAATGAATCCAATTTTTTCAGCCACATTCAATGCTTATTTTAAAAGAAAATAAATTGAATTGTTCCATCAAGGTATTCGCCGTTACTTTTTATAACTTTAAGCCATCTTTCAGGCAACTGATGAATTCCATCCCGGAAAAATTTTACGTTTTTGGACCCGATAAAGTCGTCAAGCCATTTTCGGATCTCATCCACTGATTGGAAGTGCACATCGGATAAGGCGTGTTGCATCGACCGGAACAGGTGATAATCAGATGGAGCAATGTCTGGTGAATACGCCGGGTGCTACAAGACGTTCTAGCCAAGACTCAAGCAATATGTGGTCTAGCGTTGTCATGCAACAATTTCACTGGACGTTCTTCTTTGCCAGTATACGAACGTTTTCGTTCCAATGCTTGACTCAAGCAGATTAATTGACGTTGATAGCAGTCCGCAGTAACTGTTTCATCCGGTTCCAACAACTCATAATAAACCACGCCCTCGATATCCCACCAAATGCAGAAAAGAACCTTCTTTCCGAAGCGATTGGATTTTGCAACCGATGATGATGCTTCGCCGGGATTTACCCATGACTTTCTGCGTTTCGGATTGACATGGAGTATCCACTTCTCATCGCCCATAACGATTTTCCACAAGAAAGACTTTCGACGCTGCTTATTGAGATGAGAAAGACTCGCTGCCACTCTTTGATTTTTGTTGGTTGCAGTGAGTTCATGCGGAACCCATTTTCCTTCTTTCTGGATCTTTTCCATCTCACATAGGCAAATAGGAAATCGTTTTCTGGGTTGCTCCTAACTATTCTGCAAGTTCTTTTTGCGTTTGTGCCGCATTTTCAGCGAGCAATTGTTCCAAATCATCGTTGTCGCACTTCCAAGGGCCTCTAGGGCGTTGTTTGTCGATTAGACTCAAATCACCGCTTTTAAACCGCTTAAACCAAAATGCCCACACATCATACGATACAACACCTTCACCGAGAAAGGAACAAATCGATTCGCATGCTCTTGCAGTAATTGTCCATTGTTGGAATTCGTAAAGAATGCAATGTCGGATTTGCACCTTATCTGTTGCCATTTTCGACTCTACTGAATTGAATACTTTTGAAGGTTATGTTGGGCCTTTCGTCAAACTACCTTTTGTTTTAACTAGCTATATTGTTGGATGACCAACCTCCTTATCAATGTATATTCTGGCTCATCGCCTCTTAGTCGCCTAGATGACAAGCTCTTGCTCATTTTGTCAACAAGGGTAAAGTTCACCTAGGTTCGTCATACCATGCCCCTTTTTCCTTTCTTCGGTTTTAGTATATAAGATTTAGAAAGTAGGCAAGAAGGGGCATTACATTCTTGACTGTCGGACTGTCAGGCGGCTCGTTTTAATGTCCGCCAGTGTTGCCTCAAATATACATATATGTATTCATATTTCACCCGCGTATAATTTCTCCAACCCGGACTTCAACAATATGTCAACACTATATGACGGCAAAAGAGCGAGAAAATCTGTTGACTTTAAACTTGATTTTATAACTTCTTAAGATGATTTGGATTATTCATTTGTTCACCTAATATAATTATAATTATAGAATTAACTATTTCAATATTTCAATGTTTACTTTATTTTATGCTAGAAGCTACACTGTCTTTCATACACCTCCTCAACTACTTACTACTTACTACTTACTAAAAAAATTATGAAATCTTTAATAAACTTGATTAAATTTCATGTATGCTAGTTCGTACGGTATTGGAGAACTTATTTAACCAATAATTCATCAAGAATAATAAAGCACAATTATATTTTTTCTTGAATCGATCCGGGCAACGAGCCATATACAGTGGGGGACAAAAGTATTCATACTCTTGGAATATAGAAATAAAAGCAACAATATTTTCTATATTATTAATTATATTCAAACATATGTTGCTGTATATCATACATAACACTTATAACAACAAATGAGTAAAAAATAAAGGCAATAACATCATTTAGTAACTTAATATGGATTGAAATTCACACGACGGTCAGAAATCGCTAGGACAAAAGTATTCATACATTTAATTTTTTAAATTAATATTTTGTAGGGTAGCCCTTCTGGCGAATTACTTCTTGTAATCTATTAGGCATTGACAACACTAAATTTTTTACGCAGTCTAGTTCTATATTATACCATTCTTTTTTTAATATTTCTTTCAGGTGTTCTTTACTTGTTATATCGTGTTTTCGTATATTTTTTTCAAGTTTCGCTCATACGTGCTCGATGGGATTTAAATCAGGCGATTGTGGAGGAGTTATTAACATGTGGGGAGTATTATATAACAACCACTGACGCACTATATACGCTGTATGTTTCGGGTCGCAGTCTTGCTGAAAGTAAAATGATCTGCCAATACTTGTAAATTTTCATTTAAAATGTTTAAATATAAATGTTTATCCATTATCCTATCTATTATCACTAATTTACCGACCCCAGAAGCAGCAATACATCCCCACAACATCACACGTCCACCTTCGTATTTCGTCGTCGGTTGCATATTTTTGGGATCCAATTCCGTATTAGTTCTCCGCCACACTTTTTTATTAGCATCCAACTCAAAAATATTAAATTTTGAGTCGTCGGAAAATATTATATTCTTCCAGAAGTCGTCACTAGCGTTTATATATTCTTTTGCAAATTCTAATCTCTTTTTTTTATTTACTTTACTAATAAGGGGTTTCCTCCTCGCAACTCTGCTGTTGTATCCTGCCCGATGCAGCTCTCCTCGTACAGTTTTCGGATGTACTTCCTTGTGTATATATTGCTGAAGGTTTGATGCAATTTCCGATGCACTGGTATTTGGATTTTGATTAATAATTCGAACAATTTTACGCTCTTCTCTAGTACCTAGTTTTCGGGGTCTACCAGTTCTTTCTTCATTCCGTAATGTTCCTTCTTTTTTATATTTATTTATTATACTTTGTATGGTGGATCGACTTCTTTTTAATATTTCTGATATATTTTTATATGATTTCCCTTCTTGGTATAACCGAATAACAAGGTTTCTTTCTTCTAACGTTGTTTCACTACTTTTCCTCCCCATATTGCAAATATCTGATATTAACGTTTACCCGTCAGGACTAGTACTAACCCAGACCAACGTGAAATCTACTAATGTAATATTAACATTAATCGGGATGTCCTGATTTCATCGTAACTATCGTATTTATCAACATAAATGATAATGTATGAATACTTTTGTCCCAGCGAATTCTGACCGTCGTGTGAATTTCAGTCCATATTAAGTTACTAAATGATATTATTGCCTTTATTTTTTTACTCATTTGTTGTTATAAGTGTTATGTATGATATACAGCAACATATGTTTGAATATAATTAATAATATAGAAAATATTGTTGCTTTTATTTCTATATTCGAAGTGTACGAATACTTTTGTCCCCCACTGTATCTTATCTTTGTACGATGTGTGGCTATTAAATAACGGGACTGACGCTGCAAAACATTTTATTTTGATTTCATACATATTATCACCTTCAATACACACTCCTCCTTTATCCCTACAATGCTCCATGCGAATCTTCCATTGTTCGAAACAGTGCTGAAAGTCTTCTTCTGTCAGCTCCTTCAGGACGCGTGCTTTCACAGCTTCAACGGACTCAAATCTTGTTCCTTTTAATGCAGATTTTTACCTTAGGAAACGGATACTCGTATGATCCTGAAACGAAGCGCCAATCCATGCACTGGAAGAACCCAAATTCACCGAGAGCTAACAAAGCTTGAACAAGTAAATCAAAATTCAAAGCAATGATTGTTTTTTTCGATATTCATGGGATTGTGTACCTTCACTGGGTTCCTGAAGGTCAAACTATTAATCAACATTACTACCTTCACGTTCTTGCTGAACTCCGTGAAAGAATAAGGAAAAAACGAGCCGAATTGTGTAAGGAAAAATTATGGGTTCTCCACCAAGACAATGGCGCCGGCTCATTCCGCATTGTTTGTCAAGAGGTTTGCTAGTCAAGTACAGCATTCCAGTGTCAGACCATCCGCCTTATTCACCGGATCTTGCGCCGTGCGACTTCTATCTGTTTTCTGAGGTAAAATCTGCATTAAAAGGAACAATATTTGAGTCCGTTGAAAGAAAAGCGGCACGCGTCCTGAAGAAGCTGACAGAAGGAGACTTCCAGCACTGTTTCGAACAATAAGTAAATATGTATGAAATCAGAATAAAATGTTTTACAGCGTCAGTCCCGTCATTTAATAGCCACACCTCGTATATTAAACATCTCGAGTTCGTAGAACCCATGACCAAACAGGAAAGGAAACTCTAAACACGTATGGAGTTACTCGAGATGATTTCTGTATCGTCGCGAGGCGGCTTGGAAATTTGATAGTCGGCGATAAGGGCCTGTTATTTACTGTTTATAAAACTAGATCGGTAGCGTTGTCGATGAGAGGAAGGCAGAAAGAGAAATTTGATCGAAATTCTTGCAAGA
Organism: Colletes gigas; assembly: GCF_013123115.1. Taxonomy (NCBI): domain Eukaryota; kingdom Metazoa; phylum Arthropoda; class Insecta; order Hymenoptera; family Colletidae; genus Colletes; species Colletes gigas. Next base: position 555,774 of record NW_025106662.1, on the reverse strand, counting down.
ACTCGGAAACGGATTAAGCATCGCTTTAATTAATCTTACTTGGTCCCACCTACTTTTCCTCTTGTCTGTCTCTTTGCTCTATTAAGAGGGCCGACCTACATTGCAGCCCCGGTGCAATTGCAACAGAGGCCTCGTTGTACAAGGCTACAGGGCCTCTTTCAAAACCTTCAACCTGCACCTGGTCTCGAGTGTCCTCGAACTAGGAACCGCGAACATAATGCACCTCGGTGTATCGTTACACGGGCCTGCTGTTTGCAACGCGTAATAACACACACTCGTTGCGTCCTCCTCTTTTCCCTAATCAGTCTCCCACAGAATAGAAACTGTCGAATCTAGATAGCATAAACACATTTTACTTATCGAGAAACACCGGCGAGAGCTATTCCGCTAAATCTTACGATCGAGACTATCGATCCACGGGGTAAACGGATTGTCGAACCGAGCCTCACCCCTTCCATCCGATTTCCATCGTAGAAATTCAGGAAATTGGAAAACGAAACGCGTTTCTCCGTTCCAGCCAAGAATAAGTAAAAATAATTCCCACAGGTTGTTTTATTCCGGGGAAATAAATAAATATTGTTGCTAGTTTCATTGCAAATATTGGATACATTTGAATTCGAGCCACGATCGAAAATCAAAAATATAAAAGTTCATATCATTTTTCAGTGGAAACACTCTGTGGGGCATGGTACTACTAAAATTTTGTAAGATTTTTATAATTTGAAAGAAAAATTCAAAGAAACGTAATTGTATAACATGAAGATGTAAACAACGAACTTCGATCGAGACATATTGAAATGATTTGCACATCTATCGAGATAAAGATTCTTTGCTGTTGGTTAAAAATTATAGTAGAACAATGTGACGAATCTTTTTTAAAAAAGATTCAGAAGAAAAACATTTCTTTAGATTATTAACAAAATTTAATTTATTTTTATCGTCACACGATTAAATCCCCGTTATAACTGAAATAGTGGCGTGGTAGAGTAACAAGACAGTCATTCGTATCCATTATTCAGGTAAAAGTACGTAGAAATACGCCAAAAGTAACGTTTTGATGCTTGGAAACACGAAAAATATACTAAGACTGTAATAACAAACCACATCTTTGTTATAACCAGAACAAAAATTTTATTTATTTAAATCTGCAATCACCATAAGTGCCAAACCTGTTTGTTCACCAATTACTTGAGGATATCAAACTATCAAAAATATAAAATACTAAAAGTATATTTCTTTGATATGATCTTTTCATTTTCTATTAGGAGCTATTGCAAAAATTTTGCTTTGGTGCTTACATTGTATTCCTCAAACGCGACGCTTGGCACATCAATAATACATTAAAATTATGTACAAGTATTTAGAAAGTAATACAGTATTTACCCATACAACATTTTAAGAAGAAAAAATTAAATTTTACCAATTTAGGCACTTACATACATTGTTTTCTGCAAACGTTCCTCAATTATGTATACGGGGTGTTCGGCCATCCCTGAAAAAAATTTCAATGGGAGAGATTCTAGAGGCCAAAATAAGACGAAAATCAAGAATATCAATTTCTTGATTTAGGTTTCGTTAAAAAATATATTAAAAAATTAAATTAAAAAATTTCAAATCCTTCACGGAAAAATTATTTTCAGTTGCGGAGGTCAATTACAATCATTTCTGGTCAATAGACATACTTCCAAAATCTTACGCACTTCAAGAAAAAAATTCGAGTAGGTGTGAAATTTTTCAACAAAATTAAAAAATTTTAAATTGTTCTAAAAAAATTATTTTCAGTTGTGGAGGTTAATTACAATCATTTTTGGTCAATACATATACCCAAAAAATCCTACGCACTTACGAGAAAAAAATTCTTTACCGAAAATATACTGTGTGGCCGAAAATATTTCTATAACTTTTTAACGAAGCTTCAACAAATTAGTATCCTTGATTTTCGTCTTATTTTGGCCCCTAGACTCTCCCATTAAAATTCTTCCCAGGGATGGTTGAACACCCTGTATAAGTATAATTTTTACGGAGATTCATAAATTTTGCTTGTCAAAATTGAATCGAAATATTTTTACAAAATATTGCAATTATATACGGTTTCAGTATTTTTCTCCGAGATATTGTCGAAAGAAGGAGTATTAAAAAGCAGTATCGGGAGGATCGATACGATAATTTTTGATGTTCAAAACACCCTGATCCTCCCCCGTGGATCATTATTACGCGATGCGGAGCATAAACTGCGTATCACTGATTTCAGCGGAAATATACGATTTTTTTTTCTCCAAGAACGGGTAATGGTAGTTTTTGTTTTTCGTTTCCGACGGCGTGTGTTTTAACGGATTTATTTAACGAGAACGTACGCGACTTATACGAGTTGCAACCTTTTTTTAAAATGGCCCTTTCGGAAAATGGGAAATCGAAACTCTCTTGTTTGATGTAAAATTCGTACAATCGACCGTTAACCATCGTACGATAGCTTTGTTTCTTTGTTGCGTGTGTCACCGGCGCGTTGTTGCTTGTAAATCATTTGTATTTACGTCAGTGAATCGATCATAGCTTTGTCTATACGCGATTCGTGTTTCGAGCGATTTTTCAATTAATTCACGGGGAGAAATTCCTGTTGTCATTGTAAATTTATTCCCTGTCGTCGAACGATTAAAATTTATTGTTCGTTTAAATGTCGTGAACCTAATGCGGTTTCGGGAAGTGGAACGGGAAATCATTTTCACGATGGACGCGAAAGGAACGAATAAAAATTAGCGAAACACTGTAAGCGTAAATTATTGTTTAATCTCCAACTTCTCCGAATGAATTGTAATTGTAGCTTTTAATCGTAGCGTGTGGGAAAATTTTTAATTAGGAGAGCTGAAAAATGTTAGATAAATATTTCTGTGTTTCGCAATTTTTCTATTATAAAACTTAGGGTGATTAGAAAATAGTTTCATTGAAGTGAAACAGAGGAAATAGCTAACAATTCGAATCGATAAGCGGGACCTTTGTTAATAATATATTTGATGAGTGACCATCCTGAATAATTTAATCGTTAATTGAATGGAATATTAATAGACTGTTCACGGCACGCGTACTGTATTAATAATCATCTAAAATAGATTCAGCGTGTAAATCAAACGCACCTTAGACAAAATAAGAGAATATGATCAACGGGAAATCGAAAGAAATCAAATGTATATGAATTTCAATTATGGGGAATAAAATTATTTTAATTAATTTAACGTGATATTGAAATTTTTTTATTTCCTAAAGTATGGAAGATAGCTTTAAATATAAACGTTATCGAAGCGCTGCATATTTTTTTTTCTAGATAAGATTTTCTCACGATTCGAAAAACTATCATTTTGTGTATTTGAAATACAACTGTTGTTTATTCTCGCATTTTTGATCGAATAGAAAAATGATGGTAGGTGGAGGTCAAAAGTGGAAGAAATAAAGTAGAGCCCATTTTGTTAGATGTCACAAATACCGCTGGCATAAAACACGATGAAAAATTGAAGAAAAAGTTGGCCAGTGGCTGGGTATACTAAACACGGTTGCCCGTTGATGCAGCATACTGCAGTGATGCACCGCGAAGGCGGATGTCAGGGCGTGCAGCATTTCCTGGCGATAAATAATGGTTCTAACGCAATACGATAAACTAGTATCTCTCCGTTAAATATTTTTAGTCCACGCGTCGTATGCTCTAGTTTGATAGAACCATAGCGACGACTGAGACTTAGAACATTTACAAAATATTATAAACTTATTTTCCTTTACGATTTAATTGACCAGAAAAATCGTATCGCAGCAATGATATAAATTTTTTCGAACGACTGTATAATTAAAGAAAATATTAGGAAAATATTAAACTATTAAAATGTTATAGGTTACTCGAAATCCCTTTCTTTATACAGGGTGTTCAGCCATCCCTGGGAAAAATTTTAATGTGAGACTCCAGAGGCTAAAATAAGACGAAAATCAAGAATATCAATTTGTTGACTGAGGCTTCGTTAAAAAGTTATTAACAAATTTTAAATCATTCACGAAAAAATTATTTTCGGTTGCGGGGATCAATTACAATCATTTTTGGTGAATAGATATACCCTCGAATTTCTACGCTCTTTCGAGAAACAAATTCGAGTAGGTGTGAAATTTTTCAACAAAATTAAAAAATTTCAAATTGTTTAAAAAAAATTATTTTCAGTTGTGGAGGTTAATTACAATTATTTTTGGTCAATACATATACCCCCGAAATCCTACCCACTTTCAAGAAAAACATTCAGGAAGGTGGACAAATTTTTCGACAAAATTACAAAATTTCAAATCTTTCTAGGAAAATTATTTTTGGTTGCGGGGGTCAATTACAATCATTTTTGGCGAATACACATACCCCCGAAATCCTATATACTTTCGAGAAAAAAATTCTTTACCGAAAATATGCTGCGTGGCCAGAAATGTTTCTGTAACTTTTTAACGAAGCTTCAATCAATAAATTAGTATCCTTGATTTTCGTCTTATTTTGGCCTCTAGAATCTCTCATTAAAATTTTTCCTAGGGGTCGCCGAACACCCTGTATATTTTTATACGCATTATTGTAAAATATTCTTATACACTTTTATTTTAACACGACCCCATAGATAAAAATTAAGGAGTATCAAATCTGAAAACCATAATTAGTCAAAACCAAAGACAATAAAATTATGATACGTGCTCAGGAAGTTTTGTCAACACGAGTGTAAAGAAGCAAGGAAAACATAATAAAAATCTGTATCTGTAACACGTACTCATATGTTTACGATTTAATTGGATAAAAAAATCATATTGTAAGAATAAGTTCAATTTTTTCGAACGACTGAACAATTGGAGATAATATTAGGAAAATATGAAACTTATTATAGGTTGCTTGAAATACCTTTCTTTAAATATTTTCGTACATATCGCCCGTCGTTCTGGTATCGCAATTCAACCTAAATTGCCAAAAAACATTTCTTGCCATTTACTTTCCTCCGTCGAGCTCTGCAGAACGGTTTAAAATGGTAGAAATTTTCGCGACCGGAATTATCCCCCTCGGCATTCCGCTTTCGTTCGCTCTTTATCGCCGCGAGAAGAATTATGTCAGCATAATTTCAGGAGGATATGCATGGCTTCGGCACCTAATGTCCTATTCATGGAACAGCCCACTTCCAGAGATCCCGATTATCCTTAAACCATTAACAATTTAAGCGCCTTGGAGAGAAAGGGATTATGTTTGCGCCTTTCATCTTTGCAACGAAGCGTTAATGTTACTTTTTCAATCGCAAACAATTACTGGATCACCCTCCTCCCGGATCTCCGAATAATTATTCAAACGATACTGCAAAAAACTAGGCGCGTGTAACTTTTACGGAGATTTAATAAACGGGGAAAAGAAATAATTTGAAAAATAATTTCGTGCTTTTCAGACGACTATTTTAGCCCCAGAATTTTTAATTTAAAATATTTTCGTGTCTTTGAAAGAGAAATGTGGGAAATAAATTCCATGGAAATGGGGTACATTTTGATCAAATAAATATGGCGCGATTTCTCAACAACGACTGCTTTGAAAAATTCGATTTTCGCTCCATAAACAATAGAACGATGAATACAGTGCATTGTTACAGCGTTATCGCCAAATATTCGTGCGTTGTAAGATGGGCCACAGTGGCAGCTGAAAGATAAATGATAAGATAAAAGAAAGGAGGCTTTGCGGATAAGATTTCTTTTTTTTTTTTTTTAAATTCTTACCTCGCTATCTTTCTCGTGAATTTCATAAATTCGATTCGAGATAAGAAATCCGTAAAAGAAGAAGAAGAAGGGAAAGATCGTCGTCGAAATCCCTTAGTCGTGTAAACGCGCGTAAGGCTGGTAGCAAGGGTGCATTTAGCCCGTTTTTTTTTCTTTTTTTTTGGCACAAAGAGCCAGCAGCGGTAGGGGTGAACAAGAGAGCCTATTGTTTCCTGTTCGATGGTACACGTCGACCACTCGAGACACCCGGTACATTCGAGCGGGCGTCCTGCGAGGGGCGTCTCTCCGACTATCACCAATAATTGTTCCTTATCAAAAGGGAACGAAACGGGCGTCGACCATATGCGAGCCACAACACGCCGCCATTAAAAGCCAACGCTATTTGGAGCAGTGTTCTACCTTACGGGATATTCACCGGTCCCGGTTTTAGTGATTTCCGAAAGCGCATAGAGGCGTGTTCTCGCTCGAGTTGACGCGTGCTTAAATAGAGCCCATTAACGAGGTCATAGAGTGGACCCCGAAAGTATTCCAACCCTAGCTATTAAAACATTAAATAACATAAATATCTTTATTAGACTTAATCAGATCCTTCGTTCAAAACACTAAAAAAGTTAGTGGTCTCTATAACTTTTTTTTTTACTCATATAGCTATTAAAACATTAAATAACATAAATATCCCCGTTAGACTTGACCAGATTTTCCATTAAAAAAAGTTAAAAGCTTAAAAAGATGGTGGTTTCTACAATTTTCCTTTTACTCGTATAGCCAACAATGGTTTTGCGTTTTATTAAAACAGTATTTGCGAGTGTGAACAAATTACTTTTTAAATATTTCACACGAAATCATAAAGTACTATTATATAGAAGCCATTAACAAGGTCATAGAGAGGTCCACGAAAGTATTCCAACTATAGCTATTAAAATATTAAATAACATACATATTCCTGTTAGACTTGACCAGATTCTCCATTCAATAAAGTTAAAAGCTTTAAAAGTTGGTCCTCTCTACAATTTTCCTTTCTTCTTTACTCCTATACCAAACGGGGTTTTGCGTTTTATTAATAGTAAAACTACCGAACTGGTCAAAATGACCCATTCATAATCTCTAATAAAAATTATTATTTTACCGTGGTTTTTTATAAAAGAATGAATAAACATTCATATATATCGGTTCAATTTCTTTCGTGGAAATAAATACACCATAATTATTGGTAGTTTTATTGTTAAAACAATATTCGTGAATGTGAACAAGTTTTTTTTAAATATTTCATATGAGATCGCGAGAAACCATTTGTAAAATATCATAATTTTATCCTGTTCGATAGTATTTTGATAGGAACAGTCAGATCTCGGGAAAATAATTCGTTTTCGAGTCATGGCTTTTAATTCAAATCATGTTTCACGCTCGCGGTAACAAAGTTTACGCGAACGCATCGCGCGAAATAATTCGTGCAGCGCCCTGCTAGTCGTTGTTGAGCAGAAAATAGCATAAACCGTGCATTAAAAAAGATCTGAAAACAGAATTATCCTCAGGTTTTCGCTTTACCGAATAATGCGATTTACATGTATTTCTACTTCACGTCCCCCTTTCGTACAAATGTTTCGCGCTAAGGAAATGGCACTAGACAAATTCTGCTGGTAGCTATAAAAGTTCTCTCGTGTTACATACTTTCATTGCAACCCGTACAACTATGAATCCAAATTAAGTTTTTTATTTCTAACAGACGGACAAAAGTTTATCTAAATAGTTCATGCAACTCATACAACTGTGAATCCAGATTAAGTTTTTATTTCTAACAGGGGGGTAAAAGTTTATCTAAATAGTTCATGTGTTCTCATGTGTTTTTATTAGTAAGAAACAAAGTTCATAGCGATTAACATTCATGAATAAGCAGCCTAGATTTTCTAACAAAACGAAAGATTGCAAAAGAAAATCAATAATGTTCAATGTTCTTTACAAGTTACTGACTATGGTAGAAAAGACCTAATTCTATTATGAATAGGTATTTTTTAAAAAGTACTCCTGTGCTTCGAGTCCAAAGATCTCGATTAAAAAACGTTTGCAACGTTTTCCCAAATTTGTTTTAATTCTCTAGCTACTTATTTCTTAAAATTTTTAAATGCCTGAAAAGACCAAATTTTTAAAAAGAACTTATTCTATTATCAATAAGAATTTTTTAAAAAGTACTTCTGTGCTTCAAGTCCAAAGATCTCGATTAAAAAATGTTAGCAACGTTTTCCCAAATTTGTTTTAATTCTCTCGTTATTTATTTATTAAAATTATAAAATGCCTGAAGAGAGCAAATTTTTAAAAAGAACTTATTCTATTATCAATAAGAATTTTTTAAAAAGTACTCCTGTGCTTCGAGTCCAAAGATCTCGATTAAAAAATGTTAGCAACGTTTCCCCAAATTTGTTTTAATTCTCTTGCTATTTATTTGTTAAAATGCCTGAAGAGAGTAAATTTTAAAAAATCGTCAGGATGTTGATAATCCTTTCCAGTCGATGAAGAGTTGAGACATCCCCGGATTTTTTTCTCCAAAATTCTGTCTATTAATAACTAGACTGCAAATGCGAGTGCGCAAGCGCGAATCCTCGCCCCACCACCGCGCCTACCGTAGAGACGCGGATGTTCTAGCTTCGCCTCAGTATTCCGCCGCGTCTCGTCTCGCACGTATCGCGTGCCAGTTTAATTCCGTTCCTAAATTTCGTTCCAACTGGAAACGAGAATAATCTTGTACTATCGCGAAGTCTGTGAACTCTTGTACACCAGGAAGGACCGTGGGTCGACGTCGGGACTATCGACAGCGTCATGGCAAGTTTTACATTCCGCAAATTCGTTTCCCGGAAACGTTAAATCGTCGCTGTTCGACTTTGTTAATTCCCCGTCTTTAAAATTCGACGTAGGGAAAGTTTGTTCGAGAATTGCGGTTGACGAGACGTTATATTATTATATCATTCGTTAATTATTCGGTCGTAGTTGATTAACTAACATCGACCGGGGCTACGCCTGCCAAAATATTTCAAATATTTCGACACATTTTTGGGAAAAAGAAAAAGAAAAGTACTATGATCGTTTCATTTCTAACGATTGCGCGTACAGTGTCTGGATATGTATGGTTGCTGGAAAGTAAATCGTAAGACTACATTGCAGGATTTAATTTTGAAAGCATTTCGTACTTTAATGGTACTTGATAATTATACATAGAATGTTTGTAAACTCTTGAGAGAATTATTTTCATCGACAGATTCTCCCAACTTTTCAAATTTGAAATCTCCGTCCGATTCTTCGTTAGTTTTATTTTCAAATTATTTCTCGATTACGTATTCAGTATGTAATACTGATTGTACAATTAGTATTCACGCTACACGGAGGATGTAAATCGCCCTCTAGTGGTACATATTTACCAGAAAGCCTAAGCTTCTTAGTCTTCCGTGTCTTCGACCCAAGATTTATGTACGTACTGACAGATACGTAATAAGAACGCATAAATATTATTTTTAGGCCATTTACGTTGCGTTTAATTAATGTATCTGTACGAATAAATTTTAATGTAAATCGTCAACACAACGGGTCTCGCTAAAAATATGTTCGAAAATCTAGTGTTAATTATACGATTTCTCGAACAGTTTGTGTGTTTTGTAATTGTTGCTTCTAAATGGAAGTTAGGTGACGTGAAATCGTTTTGGAGAAGACTATATAGCCTCCGGTGAACATAATAGATCGCTGTAATTTGGAGTTGATTATCGAACAGGGGATGAAGAACGCGTTCGTATCGAATCGTTATTATTCACGATTTGTTAAACTCCCGACTGTAATCGTTAAACTCAATTTTGGTTCCCGAATTTCTCGAGCAAATTAAAACTGTATTTCAGTGTCCCCTTGTTTTCACGTGTAAATTATTCGATCGACTAAAAAATGTTAGAAAATATAAAATAAATATTAGATGACGGTAACTATTTTTCTGACAAATACATACACAGTGTTGGGGAAATAAACTTTCGTTGCTATAGACTGAAATAGTAAAATAGCCGAGGGGAAATTTGAATAAACTGTCAATGTTAATGAAGGTGACGTTTCAAAGGGAAGCTTTACGATTAGTTTCGACGAACCAGTTAATGTTGGTAAACACCATTCGTTTACTTTGTCGTGGAAAGTCTTGTATTGGAATTTTTTTTGTGCATTATTACTATGCGTAGTATTGTGGGAAATATTTTTATGGTAATAAAAATAAACAATCTGTTACTTTGTAAGAAAAAACGAGTCGAAGCGAAACAGAAATTTTTTTTTTTTGGATGTGAATTTTCCATGAATTATTATTTTTGTCTGCAGTTGCGTTTGTAAACATTCGGAGTAATAAATATGTCCATCGATTAATAAAGAGAATCAATGAAACGTTCGAGAAATAAAAAATTCAGTATACATTGGCCAGAGTTCATGCATTCGTAATCCAGTTGGGCACAGCTGTCTACAGTAATCTCCGGATAACTGAAATTTAAAATATTGATGAAAATACATGGTATTTGAAACGTAGACTCTGCTGAATGTTTCAATAAAAAATAATTTCAAAATATCGAGAGTGAAAAAATAGCTCTCGATTTTAATTTCTAGGTCTCGAAAAGACAATTAATAAAGTTAATATAAAATTGTGTTATTTAGAATATATAAATAGTATCGTGTGTATCTTGTCATACTACAATTTCGTTACAAGTTTTCCTCTTTTATAAATATAATTTTATATATTTCTTTTTTATAATTATAATTCTGAATTTTGGATCGATTGTTTCTACTGTAAGTTTCTCTTTTCATTTGTATCAATTATTTCTACTAACGAAGGCTTAAAAATCATGTCTGTCGGAAGCTACAATAAAGTAATTAAAATCTAAAATAACTATTCGATGGGGTTTAATAACAAATTTGCAAAATTTTCAAACGTACGATGGATATTGCGCTCGGGGGTGTAGTGGTTTTTTTCGGTCAACAAATGAAAAAAAGTTTTCCCGATAAATCGATAGTTCGAAGTCCATAAAATGGCGACACCGTTTGGTTTTCGACGAATTTGAAAAATTGTTAAAGTTATGAAGGCTCTGAACAACGCCATAAAGTATATTTTTCAGAATGGTGTGAAAAATAAATGTCTGTTATTAACTTCATCTTTAGAATAAATCTTCGTTTATAGTATATGGCTGAAATTAGGGTAATATTATTATCTTTACCATTTTTTTTTTAGACTGTTCTAGTTTTTCAATTTTTAATACCATCAATGTGAAAAAATATTTTTTCTAGTATAATACAAAAGTAAAAAACTATTACCCCTTAACACATTTGCTATACTTTTAAGAGAGAATTATGGAGTCCAAAATAAGACGAACGATATTCTTTTTGTTTTGGTGTGTACAATCATTCCTTAAAAAAATTATCGTCGTTAGTTAAACATGACCCGAAGTAGTAATTTTCTATTTTTCGTACGACACATTATGCAGAATACTCATTTATGCATTTAATTATAATACACTGTTAAAAAGCACACTGTAATAAATAAAATTACTGCATATGTAATGTGATCCGTTGAAGGACGTTTTTCAACCGAACAGTAGTCGCGTTAAAAATCTATTTAGAATGACCCATAATCCACTAGCAAATCTGGGATGAAATTTTCTCTATTGCTCCTGATAATATATGTTTATTATAACCTAGTCAAAATAGATAATTATTCCAGTATTTGATTTTGAAGTTAAAATTTGGAGATAATAAACATAAAAGTTTCATATTAATGACAAAATTACACATTATTTTACTGCAACCTTGTGGATCGGTACCCAAGGGCTAAGAAATTACATTAACAATCATATTTAACCTTTCAGATCGTAATATATTAATTTATTTAAAACTTGTATAATAACCATGAAACTAAAGCGACCGATTTGCTTTAAATTCGTGAAAATAAATGCATTTTGAAATTATAATCAGTTCCAGGCTACTTGTACGTAGCGAAAGTTAGCGAAAATATTTAGTACTTATCCCGGTTCATCCGCAAAGTTTTCCCAAGTAATGTTAACAATAAAACGGGTAAAAAATGTTTAATTCCACGGCAGATATTCGTCGGAAAATTGTAAAAGTTATCCAAGTCTCGTAGGAGCAGGGGAAAGTTAGAGAACTCAATGAAAAATATAGGATTCGAAATCTGCGTGAAAAGTTTGTCATCTGCCGTGGAATGACTATCGAAAGTGTTTCCTAACTCGGGCCGTTTCAACTTTTTCTCTTTTTTTTTGCCCCAAATCCACGACGACAAAAGGAACGGAACGGAATGCGTTATGAGTTATGAGAAACGAAATATGTCCGACAAGTTTCGTCTCTTTCCACTTTCGTACAATCGACGATCCACTCACCCGAGATTGGTTTCTCTTTCCGCGTCTTTAAAAGGGCCGGCAGGAGCAATCGAGAGGACGCAATCTGGCCTTCTTTCTCTCCTCCCCCGCGCCCTCATACCTCGGAGAATTTGTGCTCCAACTTCGCGGGCGCAAAAAGTGAACCGTCACGAGCATAATCTTTCGACGGAAAGCTCGACGGACTTTAGAGGAGAAAAATTCGATGCCTCCCTCGAACACTATATTTCCTAATGTAATGGACTCCAAGCAAGAATTTTTCTCTATTACAAACATCGGTTGTCCTGCACAGGAACGATCCACGACGTCTGTGTAGATCTAGATTAATTTTTGAAAATATTTAAAAATACAAAATCAGAGGGAAATATTTAATTTGTAGGAGTTTGAAAATATTTCTGAACGGTTGGATTAGAAAATGTAATATAATGGACTCGAAGTAAGAATTTTTTCTCTATTACAAACATCGATTTGTTTAATTAGATGTCTATTTAATTAGTTGTCTATTTAGATGTAGATTAATTTTAGAAAATATTTGAAAATAAAAATTCACAGGTAAATATTTAATTTGTGGAACTGTGAAAATATTTATGAACGGTTGAGTGGATTAGAAAATATAAGAAATATGTTCTTGATTATCCCTATTCAGGTTTATTCGTTCGTAATTATAGACTAATTTTTACATTTCATAAACGAACATAAGTACTCGAAAATTGTTTCCTGAAAATCCTCAGTTTCCTTGCACGTTGTGTCACGTTTTATCTAAATTATTATAAAATATTGTTAAACAAGGGGGTGAGGGATGGTGAGAATATTTGTTCATATCGTGTTGCAGTATCGTGATAACTTATTGTGCTCGAATAAGTTTGCGATTTAAATTCACAGCAACGGATCTTCCGACGTTGGAGGTACCTACAGTGCCAAGAGACTTTTGTTTTCTGGCGTTACTCCGGGAGATAACAGCTATCTAGATTAAATAATTCGCTGCTGCTTTACGGCCGCCATTCCGCTACGGCGATAACAATTTGTTTTCCGTCGCGATGTGCTAATTAGTTAAAGTCGTATAACGCACAATCGCTTCGATCTTCATTCTCTGGTTGTCGTATTTACGACGTCGCTCGATGGCCAGTCCGTTACACGAATGGCAATCGTTGTAAAAATCTAGGACCATAACCGTTGTAACCAAAATAAAAAGAAATATTATCAGGATAACATTTTTTTAACTGGTAGTCCTCTGGTAAAAATAACAATTGTACCCGAGTAGAAATATTTTTTTTTAGTTGGTGACAACCATTGGTTACGACAGAAATTTAAAAAAATTGAAAATTTTTAAAAATTGTGATAGCTTAAGAAAAATTAGAACGATATTTTTTAATTAGAAATATTATAGTATAATACGCAAAGCAGGGGAAACAGAATAATAAAAATCGGGAACCATAATCATTATATGCAAAGTAAAAAGGAAAATTATCAGGATAACAATTTTTAACGGTAGTCTTTCGGTAAAAATAACGATTGTACTCAATTGGAAATGTTTCTTTTTAGTTGGTAACAATCATTGTCGACGAGAAAAATTTGTTTAATTTGAGCATTTTAAAAAATTGTTATAGCTTGAGAATAATTAGAACGATATTTCTGAAACAGAAATATTGTAACAAGGAAAGCAGAGTAAACAGAATGTAAATTCGAACCGCTTCGTAGGCAAGACATAAAACGAAAACTAGAAAGTTAAAATGGAATGGCAAAAATTTGTTGTTGCAACAGCGATCACGAAGAGTCCATGGCCTCTGGCTGTCGGCAACTAAAGCAACGGTGACCCAGCTGGATTCTTGGCTATTCTGCATCCCAGTGTCAAAATGGTAACGGATGCAATGTTACCATTTGAACGCAATCATAAAGATGCATGGTTACAGATGGATGCCGCGCTATTTCATCGTCCTTACGAACCTACATACTGCAATATGATTGCGAAACCTGGCCATAATGAGCCATTCGGGTGCAATCGATTGGCATTGACTGACCCAAATACTGTGAATTCCTAATGCGTCGCTGAATGCATCGGTGCATTCGCGTTATTTTTCAAATCGCTGCTTTTCGCGTGATTATCGATCACAAGCCTTCTTCCTCAAAGGAAACCTATTCAACCTCTGACGAATTTCTATTTTTCGGGTGACCTTAAACCTATTATCCTACAGTGTCCTCTTTATTTACAAAAAAATATAATCTTCGCTATTAGTTTAACTTCGTCACGTTAGAGGATAAAACAACTTCTTAAACCGGATTTCCCTGTCGATCGGTGTTACTTTTACGTAGGAACATTAATCGATTCGCCGGTTGGAGAATTTTGTTTAAGCGACGCTGTCAATGTACGAGACAGTTAATCAATTAGTCGCCAATTAATCAACGGAAAAGAACAGGAATAAAACGTAAACATGGGCGTGATTAAAACGTTTAACCAATCAAAATTGTTGACCAATTTAACAAGTTAATTGCTGCTTATTTAACTAATTGGAATATTCCTCTCTGCGAATCCCCGATCGTTTCCATTGCTGGATGCACGATATTTGAAGTCGAAACGTTTTCTTTCTTTCAACGAACAAAATTTGGCACGAAGTAATTGCAAATATTTCGATAGCACGAACAAACATATCGTTTAAATAAAACGTAATTATCCGCCGAGTTTTGTAATTATACGTGTACGTAGAATTTATTTGGAAAGAAAATTAAACTAGGATTTTCATCGAAGCGGAAATCACGTCGAAGAAAAAGTTCCGCTTCGATTCTGGACTGTTTCCAGAATTGGAAAACTCCGATACCGGTGGCCACAAAAAATGGTATTGCCACTCTATAAAACGTAAGAAACCCCGAAATATTAGAAGCTAAACAATTTTTTAATTTGCGAATTAATGCGTATTTCTCGTTATTTTTATTAACGCGGCGAGCGTTGAATCTTGTCCCTTTCTGCCATTTCTTTTCACAAAGGGCTCAGTTATAGGCGGATAAAATACCCGTGGTGCTTTTCACGAGCTCTTTTCCGCCGGAGAAATAATTACGGATTGCATTGTGCCGGTGTGGAAGGAAGAGATTAACAAACAGACGAGTTTTTACCCTCTTTTTCTCGTCTTTGACGCTGATATCGGATATCGTTTATCGAACGAAATAAGATTGCTTTTCGTTTGCTTTATGGGGCTCGTTCCCGTCTCCGGTGTAGAGACAATAGTTTATCTTTAAAACCTCTGTATTACCATCTAACTTTTTATAGAAATCGCACAACTTGTCGTTAAATAATAATACGCTTTGGATTAAACAAATTCGACTCTTACGTTTTGAATCTATTAACCCCCTGACGTACGATTCCATTCGAAATAATCTTTCAAATGTATACTATTTAATTTTGTTTACATTTGTTCGTGCAAGAAATGGTCACGAAAAAGAATAGATTTGTTTTACGAGTATATACCTCGTGAATGGAAAAATGTATTGATTATAATTTATAAGGTTTGACATCAAGAACTTGTGACGTGTCAGACTCGTGTTGGCAAGGGGTTAATATAGAACGTTAAAAATAAATAAGTCGAGAAAAATGTTCGACGCACGATCATAATTCGTAACTAGACTTCGGATCTTTGTGGAGTTTAATATTTTTGTTAATAGAATTAATGAAAAGGGAGCTTTGTGGAGGGTTGTTTCAACCCCTGAATATAATATTTCTAATATTTCTGCATATTGAATGCATTCTGTAGTATTTTGAGAATTAAAATTGCCTTTGTTTATAACTATTGTTGTATTGAGCTAGTCAATATCGACATCAATAATGGCGTCAATCCTCACTGAACAAGTTTCACCGACGAAAGTTTCAATTCCCTCGGTTCTCTGGAATTCTCGTTCGTTGGCTTTTTTCCCTCCTCCCAACAAATTCGAACTCATCCGCGGTAATTTCGCGAAACGAAAATTTAACGCTAAAGCGAAATTTTCGCGCTCGTCGAGCACCGGGTTTTCATTGTTTTATTAAGGTCATTATAAACTATTTAGACTCGCGGTTCGAACGAAACTGTTAACATTTTTACTTGTACCAAAAACTGTGTTAATTAATATTCGAGGTAAAATTTGCCTGCTTCTGATTACGGAATTATTGTATCTATTACTTAAATAATTTCTGCAGCTAAATAACAATAAAATTTACGACCGTTTGAAATTTAGATTTGTATGCAATTCGTATTTTTATTAATAGAATTAATGAAATGCGCGCTTTGTAGATTTAGGGGATGTCTCAATCCCTAAATATAGTAATTCATATCTTACTTTAAGTATTTCTTATATTTTTGTATATTACAGTAAGGAACATAAAATAATTATATACAACAGTCAATCTGTTCTTTTTCTCATTGCCAAACGAGAAGATATTTAACTGTGATAAAGATAACTATAGAGTTTGTTTTTTGACATTCTCCTGTATTGTTAGGAATAAATAACAATTTATATCAAACGTGTGATTATTCAGTTATGCTTCTTAGTGTAAGTGGGTTCTGTAGTTTTTTGAAAATTAAAATTGCAAATACTCATTCTAGAGTTCGATATCTATTTGTATAAAATAAATACACTTTATGTATAATTATTGAAACATTACTGATTCCGAGTAGTATTCGAAATTTATTATAAATTCGATTGGAATTTACTCGTATTGGTAAGTATACAGGGTAAAAGGAAATAAAAATTTTATAAAAATAAAAGGAAAATTTATACTTAATGGTATGTATCGTCGAATAATTTCAAATATTGTGGCAATCGATTAATTTTTCTTTCAATGTCATCTGAAGATCATAGTGTAGCAGTTAAAAGTTAAAAATACCTAGTTCCGTTTAAAAATATAATAACCTTAATTTTTTATCAAAAACAAATTTGTTTTTAAAACAACTACAATTTCTTGTCGGTTAAATACTGATTCGATACTAGATATTTTTTCGTCAGATCATCGAAACAGGCTGAAAACTCACGAGGACTAATTCATACCTCACCCCACATATTAAACTCGATCCCCATCACTAATTAAAATTCCGAAACGCATGAATATCCTTAGTCTACTGCTAAAACCTAGCACGCGACATTTATAAACGTCGCGAAGAATCGTGTAATTTAGTCGGTGCATCCGCGAGAAGACGAAAAATAATTGAACCCGGAAAGACGCGGTTTTGAGCGTCGTCGCGAGGCAGAAGGCACCACGTGTCGTATGACAAGGAGTATCTTGTTGCGGGTAGACGACCTAATTAGTTGAAAGCCTACGTTAGCCAGTAAGGTGCGAAGGGTTGTCTGGTAGCGCGCGGAGGGCTTTCAATTTAATTTAGTCGTTCGTTATTGCGTGCCTTCGGCGGACTGCGGTGCGGCCAGCCGGTTCCAGCCTCGCCTTTTCCAGCCCAGGTGAATATGCTTTAACCTCGCCATTCCGTGTGGCGTGGTGTGGTCGTGCGGGCCATCAATTTAGACGCCTCTCGTGTGTCACTTGGCGCCGTGCTTTCAAGTCTTCCGCATCCATTAGAGTCCCGCCTCCGTCGTTTTCTGAACTCGCCATTCGGTTAAATTCAATTCTGCCCCGGCGAACGCTTCTAAGTAGATTCGAGCCGTTAATTGTGCAGCTTTGAGAGCACGTGCTTTCGCGGGTGTCTTTTAATGACCCGCGAATTAATTCGCGACCTTTCAGACCCCGTAAACGACGCCGTATCTTATCAGCCGTGGGCCGAATTGGTTTCTCAGAAACAACGTTATCTAGTGCCGTAGGAGTCTGGGGAAAACTAGAAATATGGGATTCGGATATCAGATTATCCGATATATCTAATTATATTTGCCACGATTGCATTTAATCGCAAGGTAATTACCCAATTGCGGTGTCATTAGAATTTCGAATCTTTAAAGTTGCAAAATATCGTTTGTATTTTTAGTTACGTGGGTTTTGGTTATTCCTGGTGATTCTACGTCAAATAGTTAGTCGAAAACATGGAATACATTTTTTTCGTACGAGGCTTCGTTCTCGAGGGGTACAGGAAGTGGAAATATCGATGAATGGTCAGACATGGATATTTACATTCATTATCTCGGAAATGAAGCGTCCTATGAGAAAATTATATTCTACGTTTTCAGCCTACTTTTCCACGTAAAATCTGCAATTATTAAGACATTTTGCATTTCGACGAGTTGGGTGACAGTACAAGTGGAAATATAGCGGAATTGTCAGACGAGGAATATTAAAATTATCTCGAAAACAAAGCGTCGTATGGGAAAATTTTATTCTACGTTTTCAGCCTATTTTTTCGCGCAGAATCCGCAAGTATTAAGACATTCTGTATTTCAACGAGCTAGGTGACAGTACAAGTGGAAATATTTAATAACGGTCGGACGAAAGTATTTGAAATCAATTATTTCGAAAACGGATCGATTTATGTCGCGTATTCGACTTATTTTTTCGCGTGAAACGACCTTTGAGGGTCGTGTCACGATTACAGAGGCATCCTGAATGAGATTGCAGAGAGGTCCGAGCATCGAAATAATGGTTCCGAGTAATGGGGATTCCGGGCACGTTTCAAAAACGCTGCTTGTCTCCGAATCGTCGAAGGTAAACGCGTTTTGTCGTCGGGTCGTAATTTTTGGTCTCCCTTTTGATCGTTAGTCCCGTCTAGATATTTTCCAAGCTCTCGAAAGGGCGGCCGTGTGTGCAGGTAATCACCCTCGACAATCTTCCAAGACCGACGGGGTTCCCTTTAACGAGTATTACGTTAATTACAGCCGCCGCCGCCGCCGCGGCGGTCATTAAACTCTTCTGTGCCGATGCAAGCCGATTTCGCGTGACTAACGAATTCTTTGCGTTTTATGCGCTCTACGACGCCACCCCCGATCGCGCTTTGTACCGATTTCCGGTTCCTCGATTCGACGAGCACCGTCGACTTTTAATAGACATTTAGTTTGCCAAACAAAAAAACCAACCGGAATCTTGTACGAATATTATTGGCTATTTTTTAATCCGGGAGAGGTGGAGGCAATTAAAAACAACCTGTTTCGAATTTTGTCGGAAGGATAAATACAGGATAAATATATTCTTTTATTATTCCCACTTTCAGTTTAATAATTACTGTACAATTTTTCCACTTGACATGTTTATTAGTAATTAATTGGATACATAGGGTGTTCCAGTATCAATGGTATAACTGGAGAGGGGGTAATTCTACGTGAAAAAAAACATATCAAAAATACAGAATAAAATTTTTTTCATTCGAGGTTTCGTTGTCGAGAATATCAACTGTGAATATTCGCTATGGCTTGGATGAATAGATTTCGATACAGACTTTTATTATGTTCTCTGCACTTCTCTCTTTGCAAAATGTTATTAATATTTTTTTTATGAAAAAGATATTGTACATGCTTACAAGATGTATAAATATATCTGCAAAATCTCAGTACAAAACAGCCTACCTATCGTTAAAAAATAATTACAAAAAAAAGTGCTAACCCCTTGACGTACAATAACGAGTCTGACTCATTATAAGTTCTTAATGTCAAATTTCACAACCGTCTACTCGCTTGTCATCAAGTCCTATATATTACAGTCAACACTTTTGTTACATTCAACAACAATTTATACAATTGTTTACATTCCATATATAAATAAAATTAAATAGTATACGTTTGAAAAATTGTTTCATATTAAATTGCACGCTAAGGGGTTAAACAAACACAATATCCCTTTCATTAAAAAGTAAACTTCCACAAATATCGCGCCCACGCTCTTACCAAACAGACTGTATACAATAAAAGAATCGTAAAATCATGAAAAAAATGTGACTACCAGTATTGGACGAATATATGACACGAATCGGTACCCATCGCGGGTGCTGAGGTGGGAACGGTTCATTCAAATGGCTCGTGTAATTCGTCGGGGTTCCCCGTGTCTCTGAATAAAGGTTTAAAAGGCCGATTCAAGCTAGTGTGAAAAGGATCACGAAGAAACGGCATTAATTAAAATTCATCCGTCCGTAACAGGACTAGAATCGGGCTCGCAGTGAAACGAGCCAGTCTGGCCACGGTGCAGCGCGTCCCCCCACGACATTTCTAAGGGCTCTACCGGGAGAGTCCCTTTTCCTTGCTCCCTTTTCTCTCCCCCACCGTGTGGTCGTCGGTGTTGCATTTCGTGATCAACGAGGAACACTTTCGGTGCTCGAAGGGAGACACCGAGAGTACCCTTTCAGAGTCGGGCCCTGAGTAGGAGGCGTTGAAATCGTGCTGGAGGAGGGAACACCCTTGCCGATGAAAGTCGACACCTCGAGAAGACAGACTTTTGCGGGGCTTTTGTAACGATCGTGCGCGGAAACCCGTCAGTTTCGGGGATCCGTGTCCCCCCGTCGTTAATTGGGAAAGTATCGAGCCCCGACGAGACGTTCGCACGTTTTTTCACGGTGCGGTTTTACGGTCGACGCGCACCGAACTGTTTTTTCTACGGTTTGGCGAAATTTTATCCGGAGGACCGTGGGAAATAAGGAAAATCAGAAATTTCAACCTCTCGACGTACGATTTAATTTCAAATAACTTTTCAAACATGTACTATTTAATTTCGTTTAGATTTGTTCGTACAAGGAATGACCAAGATAAAGAATCGATTAACAAATACCTCGTGAATGTAAAAATATGTTGATTTCTCTCAATCTCAACTGAATTATTTTATTTAACGTTGATTTTTACCACATTGATAAATGGAAATCAACTTTCCTTTGAAGTATTTAAGAAATAATGAAGTAATGGAGAATTACATAAATTTTCAAATAATTATATCGACATACATATATTAAATAATTAGTTTAAACTTGCAGGGGATCGCAGCGGTCGCAATAATCCACTTAGGGGTTAACGTGTGACATGTTTGAATTTGTCTTGAGAACTTTGAGAAATTTGGCTTGAGAACCGCAAAAAAATGTATATCGTTCAATTTAAAAAATTACATACACAATACATACACAAATATCGTACGTCTTACTGTGCGTAAAGAATATTAAAACTTTTCCCACTTTCGTTTTTTTTCATATACTTAACGTTTGTGATAAAAATGCTGATCAAATTTGACACAAACACCTTGTATACTTTTTCGAAATTTTATATGAGGAGCTTGGGAAATAACAAGAATCAGAAGTTGGAATTTAAAAGGCGTTTTAAAAAACATTGAAATATACATTCTTTTAAAACAAATTTCTAGAATTCTTCAATATCATTATTATATTTCGTATTTCATTTGCACGATTTCGAATTAAATGCATCTATATTAATGTTTCTATTCCCCTTGGTATTTAGCGACGTGTCTTTGATTATGACTATTTTAAAAATTTCTATTTAATTACTAGTTTGCATTATAACACGATTATTTCTTAATATAACTATTTTGTGCCTGTTACTTGGCTTCTTAGAGTCGATTCTCTGTTCTGGTTTGTATTCGTAGTTAATTGTAGCGTTCCGAGTCCCCGAAGACCGTTTTATCCATGACCGCACGATTCTTTCTCTCGATGAGCACCGTAACGGACAAAATGACAGTTGCACGTTCCGACTGTCAAGTACAGAACCGCGATAAGGCAGGGGACGAAAGGATACGTGCTCTGGACGCCATGGACGCCAAGGATCAAAATACTTTACCGTGCCCAGACGATTCGTGTTAAATAGAACATCACGTTTAAATATATTTAGC
The DNA here is from genome assembly GCF_013123115.1 of Colletes gigas. Taxonomy (NCBI): domain Eukaryota; kingdom Metazoa; phylum Arthropoda; class Insecta; order Hymenoptera; family Colletidae; genus Colletes; species Colletes gigas. The sequence goes on along the minus strand of NW_025106662.1, from coordinate 533,928 downwards.
AGATAATATTTGACAGAATTCTGCTTGAATAAACCGATTTAGAATCGTAGTATTGGTTATTTCTTGAGCTATTGTAAAATGAAATTCCGAAAACTTTTTCATGCCACTTTAATCATCTATATTTATATTTATTTATTACGCTGTAACCTCTTACGAAATTTTTAGCACGAGTTTGCGTAGAGTCGAATAAACATATTAACACTTTGACTGCCGGACCAAACTCCTCAAATTGTCTATAAAAACAATACTTTGTTTTTAGACAATTGAAAACTAACATAATTTGTCGTAGAACTTATTTTTACAGCCTCGTTAAAATTTAAGAAGCGTATCCAGATTTATTTTCTTTAACATCTAACCTTGAAAATTCATTTTTTTTAGCTCCTTAGTGAAAATTCATGCCACCATATATGGGTGACATGGCAGTCAATGTGTTAAGGGGATTATATAAGTAACTGCATGAGACAGATAGTAAAACTAGTTGCTACTTATAGAGATTCTGAATTGACTGTGATTGGAATTTAAATATAACCCTTGTAGGAGGTACAAGTGTTTGGAAGAGGAAAGCATCGATCGTGTAGGGAGAGAAATAGCCTTTGGAGACATTGCCATATAATATGATTAAGATCTTGCTCTGGATAATTACGTTTGGCACCTTGTGTCTGGTGCAAGGTTGATTTTGAAAAGTGAGATAGTCGAAAGTGATTAGAACGTAATCAATGTATATTTATATGGAGAATTCAAGAAAATGTGGCTGGTTCGGTATCAAACGACATCTCAGCGGACGATACAACACGAATATTCGTAGAGAAACGTCAGCTTGCTAGGGAAAAGAGGTTTTTAGTTCGAAGGTACGCGGGAAAGGAATCAGTTTCACCGTGAGGCGAAATAAGACGGACGGGAAAGGAAACAAACGAGGCCGTGGAAAACACGGGCCACTGGAAAAAGAGGACAAGAGTCAGCGAAGAAAAGGGTCAACGCGTATTTGTCCACGCTTTGCCCGGAGATAACAAGACTGAGTTTAATAGAAGCCGCGAAAGGACGTTTCCCCTGAAATGTCTCTTTAAAAGGCACGCTTGAAACGAATTACAGGGCTCGGCGAAAGTCGTTTCTCTTTGAAACTTACAAAGGAATATTTAATCGTGAAATTATTTCACCACCTCCCCGTCGCCCTCGTCCTTACAATTGAAATTTTTTTAAGGAAACCTCTGCATCGACTCTCTGTTTATATGCATTATGAAATAATAAATTCCAAAGGAATCTGGGATAACAACTCAAATTTCTCGACGTTTGTACAAATTACAGCACGAAACATAGAAATATTAACGATGTACAGTCACAAAATTATTGACACGCTCAATGATGGGAATACGAAGAATAGAAGACATAAGAAAAGACTGTTTTTTACGGTTTTTGGGTCGAAAACATAATATTTATGAACTCACAATACTGTGAAAAAATAATAATATCGTCACTTATAGTTATACAGTAATTTTGTTTCGTTCCGTTTCATTATTTTACAACTATATGTAACGATATTATTGTTTTTTTCATAGTATCGTGAGTTTATGGTTCAAACATTATATTTTTCAAATGAAAAGTATAAAAAAATCTTTTATTATTTCCTTTACCCTTCATATTTCTATCATTTTCTGTATGTGCTAATAATTTTGTGACTCACTGTAACTTGTATTTTACAGCATTCTTAATTAACACTAGAACTAACGACAATTATAATCCATTTATTTTTACCAAAGAAATTAAAGCGATAGATACGCGAAGAAATGTATAATGCAATTTTGCAAAAATCCAGTAAAAATCGAGTAAATTTTTTACAAGTTGTATTAGAAATTATTAATGGATCATTTGGGCTGCTTTGGTAGTTCAAGTGTTAAAATAGCGTAGAGTTTAAAGTGCCGGTCATCAGTGACTACCATGGCAGGCAACGCGTCAATCGAGCTATATAAAAATTTTGAAAACTACAGAATAAGAGTATAATATAATAAAGAAGTTTATTTGCAGTTTTGTTTTGGAAAATATTTCGACCAAAATTCGAAGAGTTAGTGATAGAATAATAATATAGTGAAATAACATAGTTAATGTTGCGGTTGGGATTCGTGGTCGAGTCGAGAGAAACCAAGTTAGGTTAAATTGGCGCACAGTCGAGATTTTAGACTACAAGCCAATTAGAGTCAAGAACAATCTTCGCGCCCTTCCAACTTCAGGCTCTCTTGTCTGTTTTGTTGGATTGTTGGAACATATATATATAAATGTTTAATAATGATTAATGATACAGAATTGATACATGGTACACGCGACAACACACAACGACGACACGACAAAAACGTGATGGCAAAAGCAACACAACGTTCATGCGCGCGTTCTCTCTCGCGCATGTTCCTCTGCGCATACCCACAGGCGCACGCTACGGGTGTGTGTCAAACTTCCATCAATCCCCCACTTTTGGCACACATCTATTCCTCGCATACAATCTATTTCATAAACATTCGCAATCTCTTTACATGAACAGTCATTACACTGTGTGGTAACGCTTTGGTGAAAATATCCGCCACATTATCGCCAGAAGATACATACCTCAGCTTTATCAATCCCTCTTCACACTTTTCCCTAGTAATGTGATACGCAATGTCTATATGTTTCGACTTCGATCGCTCTACTCTATTCAATGTGAAGTCGATAGCTGATCTATTATCACATCTGATAATATATGGTTCACGCGGTACATTAATGCTAATCAGTCGCTGTAACTCTTTGTACATCATATTTATCCAAATCGCTTCTTTCACAGCACATTCCAATGCTATATATTCCGCCTCCATGGTAGATGTGGATATGGATCTCTGTTTATTTGACTTCCAAGAGATTGGATTTCCCCCTAAATAAGTTATCATGCCGCTGTAGGAATGCCTATCGTCAATGTCGGCTGCCCAGTCCGCATCGCTAAATATTTCTATTTCACTATCTCCTTGACTATATACCATACATCTCTCTTTTGTAGTGGATAAATATCTTAATACTCTTTTTGCTTGTATCCAGTGCATTTTACCGGGATCTGATACAAATTGTGCCAACTTCGATGTCGCATACATTATATCTGGTCGAGTCGCCAACGCTATGTACATTAGTGATCCTACCAGCCGTCTATATGGCATATTTTTCATCTCTTCTCTTTCAACTTCATTTGAAGGGCTATCCTGCCTTGATAACTTTATACCTGCCTCGATTGGTGTTTTTGTGGTTTTACATTCCATCATATTGTATTCATCTAATAATTTCTGTATATATAATTCTTGTGACAGTTTCATAGTTTGATTAATATATTTAATGCTTATCCCTAGTAAGTAAGACGCTATTTCCAAATCCCTTATTTCGTATTGTGATGTTAATAACACTTTAACTCGTTTTATTTTATCTACATTTTTGCTAAATAATACTATATCATCGACGTAAATAGTTAAAATGAGATCACGATCATATACGTAGACGCAGTTATTGCCTTTTAATCTTTGGAATCCGTTTTTAACTAGGAACATATCAATTGCATCATTCCAATTCCGACCTGATTGTTTCAACCCGTAAATCGGTCTTTTCAATTTTGCTACCTTTGATCTGCTTCGCTCTATCCTGGTGGTAACTCCATGGATATTTCCTCAGTTAGTTCTCCATACAAATATGCACATTTAACATCCAAATGATGTGCCTGCCAATCTTCACACACTGACATCGCCAATAGCAGTCTAATAGTTGACATGTTGGCAACTGGAGCATATGATTCAAAATAATCTACATTTTTCTTTTGACCATACCCCTGTGCTACTAATCTCGCATTGTACCTAACAACTTTCCCAGTGGGATCCGTCTTGATTTTGTAAACCCATTTACTGCCGATGCATGACATATGTTCGACTCTATTTACAACCTCCCACGTATTTCTACTTTCCAAGCTCTGTAATTCATCATCCATTGCTGTTTTCCATTGTTCAGATTGAGGTAATGACATCGCTTGCTCAAACGTTGTAGGTTCGATTATCTCTGTTAGGTTTATTTCAATATCTTTAGGTTTACCTTTACAACCCCATGGATTTCTAATAACCTTTCCGCGTCGTGGTTTGCTATTAACAATTTCTCTTTCTCGTATTTCTTGCGAACTGCTAACATCGCTATTCACATTCGTTTCTACTGTATCCTTTTCTAATAACGGTACATTTTCTACGGGTACATTACCTGTTGATTCATCCAGCTTCACTTCTTCCTTCTTAATTTCTATCTCATCTGTTACATCATTAGCTCTATTTTCGTTGTCAGATGGTATTTCATATGTTTCTTCTCCATAAATGTATTGAAATCCACATAATTCTTCGACAAAATCTACGTGTTTACTATGTATAATGTCGTCTTTCAAAGGATCAAATAGCCTATATCCCTTTGTTTGTGTCGAATACCCTACAAATATACATTCTTTCGCTCTTGGATTGAGCTTATGTTTATCGTATCCCGAGAGATGCACATACGCCAAACATCCATACGTTTTTAAATGCTTCACGCTTGGTCTGTTTCCAGTCCAAATCCCTTCCGGAACATTGTCGTCGATTGCCGAATGCTTGACTCTATTTTTGGTATAACATGCAGCAAGCAACGCCTCTGCCCAAAACCTTTCAGGTAATTTTGCTGTCTTTAGCATCGCACGCACTAAGTTCATTAGGGTTCGGTTAACCCTTTCGGCTACACCGTTCATTTGCGGTGTATATGCATTTGTACGCTCATGTCTTATACCTAATTTATCAAATAATGTTGCTAATTCCTTGTTACAAAATTCTAATCCGTTGTCAGTCCTTATTCTTTTTATTTTTCTATTCAGTTCTCTTTCTACTCTAGCTATATATTTTTGTACGAAACTGGATACTTCGTCTTTACCTTTTAAACAATATATTGTTGTTTTCCTCGAATAGTCATCAGTGAGAGTAAGAAAATATTTTAAACCCCCCATTGACTTTACTGGTAACGGTCCACATAAGTCTGAATGAATTAAATCCAATACGGCTTTTGTTTGTCTACCTCCCATGCTCTTACATGGAGCTTTCACAGATTTACCTATGCTACATCCATTACAATGAATATCCTTTATATTTAAATTTTCCAAGCCTCTAACTAAACTCTTACTTGATATCTCTTGAATATTTCTTGTACTTATATGGCAAAATCGTTGATGCCATTTCTCACTATCATTTAACTTATCGTTTTTGACAATATGTGTTTCCATTCGATCTGATCTGCCTTTAGTTACACTAGCTCTAACCATATACAGGGTGTTCGGCCACCTCTAGCAAAAATTTTAATGAGCGATAGTAGAGGCCAAAATAAGACGAAAATCAAGAATACCAATTTGTTGATGGAAGCTTCGTTAAAAAGTTATTAACGTTTAAAGTGCCGCCCTTACTGAATTTTTTTCTCGAAAATGCGCAAGATTTCGGGGGTATGTCTATTCACCAAAAATGACTGTAATTGAACCCTACAACCGAAAATAATTTTTCCACAACGATTTGCAATTTTTTAATTTTCTCGAATAATTTCACACCTTCTCTATTTTTTTTCTCGAAAGTGGGCAGGATTTCGTGGGTATGTCTAATGACAAAAACTGATTGCAATTGACCCCCGCAACCGAAAATAATTTTTCCACAACGATTTGCAATTTTTTTTCTCCGTTGAAAAATTTAGACACCTAATTGGATTTTCAGTAAGGAATTTTTTTCTCGAAAGTGCGTACAATTTCGGAGGTATGTGTAATGATAAAAAATGATTGTAATTGATCCCCGCAACCGAAAATAATTTTTTTAGAACGATTTGAAAAATTTTTTTTCACCGAAAAATTTCAGCACCTACTCGATTTTTTTTCTCGAAAGTAGATAGGATTTCGGAGGTATGTGTACTCACCAAAAATGATTGTAGTTGACCCCCGCAACCGAAAATAATTTTTCCAGAACGATTTGAAATTTTTGAATATAATTGTTAATAACTTTTTAACGAAGCTTCCATCAACAAATTAGTATTCTTGATTTTCGTCTTATTTTGGCCTCTACTATCGCTCATTAAAATTTTTGCTAGAGGTGGCCGAACACCCTGTATAACCCATTTTTACAAAATGCTTCCCCCACTATCGTCTTATTTCTCTTATTTAGGATACTTAATCTATGATTATCTATTATTAATCGTTTCTGCTTATTCTCTATTTGTGAAACTGATAATAAGTTTCTCCTTACATTAGGAACATGGTACACATTGCTCAAAGTTATATCAAAAGTATTATTGTTTACGTAAATCTCTATATTAATATCACCGATTCCTATTGCTTTTAAATTATCTTGCACACTGTTATCAGCTGAGTAAATTGTTTCATTCGCTATAGATTTATAATTCACAAACCAATCCCTATGTTTACATATGTGATGAGTCGCACCACTATCCATCAACCAAGAATCATCTAATTGAACATTGTTTAGTTCCGATAAAAACATATCTTTCTGCTTATACTGCTTATCATTAGACGTACCCTGTTTCCACTTTGTTATTGCACTTTGTGTCCTTGTTTTACAATACTGTGCAAGGTGTCCCTGTTTACCGCACTTGAAACATTTCCTTTCATCCTTCCTATATTCCTTTGGTTGATGATACGCTTCTCTGGTTTGATGAGACACTGCTCTGGTTTGATGGTGCGCTTCTTTTCTTTCTTCGAGGTTACTGATCTCCTTCGCTGCTCTCCTGTCGTACTTGTTCAACAATATCCCTTTTATTTCTGACGACTTAAACTTTTTGTCATCAAGGTTCGCCAATGCCATGATAATTCCTTCATACCTATCTGGTAATCCACATAGCATTGCATATGCTAAATCGTCATCTCTGATTTCATGACCTGCTTCTTTAAGACTGTCGCTGCATGTCTTTATTCTTCCTAGATACGACATCATTGTTTCATCATGCTCAAGCTTTATTGAAACCATTTGTTTCTTGAGCTGTAGTATTCTGGGCCTCGACTTTGGTTCGAATACCTTTGTTAGTGCATCCCAAGCTTCAGATGCTTTTGTGCAGTCCATAATGTGTATTTGATGTTCCGGCTCAATACTTAGTGCAATCGTGGCCAACGCTTTGTCTTCTTTATGTCTAAAGATTGCCTTTGCTTCATTGTCCTCGATCGGTTCAACAACTTCACCGTTCACGTATTGCCATAAATCACGTTGTACTAGAGCCATTTTCACATTAAACTTCCATGACCGGTAATTGTTACCATTTAATTTATCTATCCGATCAGTTTGCATTGAAGTAGCCATTTTTTTCTTTATTTATTTGTTGAACTTATTTCTTTATAATCTTTGGAACACGTGGTTATTCGCACATAACTTCACTTTCAAATACACCTTTCTTTCTATTTATGCGTGTCCTTTTATCTCCACTTCCATTCGCGTAAGGGAACCGTTCCTGGGCCCATAACCTTGTTGGATTGTTGGAACATATATATATAAATGTTTAATAATGATTAATGATACAGAATTGATACATGGTACACGCGACAACACACAACGACGACACGACAAAAACGTGCTGGTAAAGCAACACAACGCTCATGCGCGCGTTCTCTCTCGCGCATGTTCCTCTGCGCATACCCACAGGCGCACGCTACGGGTGTGTGTCAAACTTCCATCATGTTTGAATATTAAAGTTTTGCTTCCCGATGCGACGAAAAGTCAACGAATAAACCAGTCAAAATGATAGGGTTCCTTCTAGAAAACATGCAAATTGCATTTTGTCAGATTCGCGGAAACAAATAAAATTACATCCAGTCCGAGCATCTTAAAATTTCGTTCTATTTCGTATCTTTAGCACATTGTCGGATTAAAACTAAAACTTCATTTTAAACTATCGTAAACAATATGAATTAACATTTGTCTTAGTAATTATTCTCGTAACAACAACTAAAATTCATGAACCTTATTCAAAGTTATTTCCTTTCACATTCCAGCTTGAGAATTAATTGTTTTAGTTCCAAAGCGAAAAGTCTTGTCACCTACATATGAATGACGTGACAGTCAAAGTGTTAAATTATAGGTTTTGTTTCTTTATGGTATCGTTTAATTCGTTATACATTTTTATAAAAATATTTTACAATTACAATTGCATTTTGTCAGATTCGCAAAAATAAATAAAATTGCATACAGTTTTCATATCTTAAAAATCTGTTCGTATCTTCGAACTATACTTTTAATTTCCTTATGCCTATAGTTTAATTAGTCCTCTATTTTTATAAACAAGGAAACGACGAAGCGATAAATTTATTAATACGACAAAAATAAGGATAATGAGTGCAGCGACTCGAGAGAAGCCGCCCCCTCGATCAAACTTTAAGCTTCTTCCAATTAACTTTCCCGATTATACATTCCGGTATGAAAGAACTTCAGCCAATCGGGCTCCTCTTAGGTGGCAATCCCCCCGAAATCTCATCTCCCTGTTTCTATAATCCACCTACTCTGCCATCGTCATTGTCTCCGGTCGGTTCGTTTCGTTCCTTCGTCTTCTGGCAACCTTCGATTATGCTCTTAGGGGGGAGGGCAGTTCGATAATCGCCTTACCTCCGCGAGTCCCTTCGTCGTAGATCTTCAGCGTTCTCTTCTGGGAGGACGAACGATGAAATTCAGTTGCATTTCCCGCGACGGAAATTACAACGGGACGTCCGTCTGGTCGCCCTTACGACTTGCATCCTGGCAGAGTTGTCCTTCGAAAATACTCCTCTGCATTCGCACGATAACCCCTCTCCCACGAGGGAGAGAAGTTTGTCCATCGAATGAATAAGCAATCCAGAAACGCTGGTCCCATTGTATAGTTAGGAACTTCTTGGCCATTTTGCGGCCAGTTTCGTGGATCCATCGATCCTCGACGATTCTCATAACTTTTCGGCCTTTTTTGTTATTTTTTTTTAACGGTAGGTTGATTGTTTTGCACTGAGACTTTGAAGGTATATTTATTCATCTTACAAGCATGTACAGTATTTGTTTCGTCAAGAAATATTAAAAATTGTGGGAGTTATAATTTTTTGTTTAATGACTCTTCTGAAAATGGTACTTAAAGTTTCGAATTTCTATTTTTTAACCTTTCTTTCGTCTTTGACGTATTAAAAAAAATAGTTTTTTTTCAATATTTTTTTAAAAATCTCTTGCTTCGGCGATGAAAGCGTGTCTGTCAAATATTCTCTCTAGAAGTCAATCAGTCTGCTGCATCTTGAAATACCATAAAAGTCAGTTTAAATGCGTTCTTTTAAACAAGAAAATTACAACTCCCACAATTTCTAATATTTTTCGATGAAAAAAATACTGTACATACTCGTAACATGAATAAATATATCTCCAAAATCTCAGTACAAAACAGCCTACCTATCATTAAAAAAGAAATCACAAAAATGGCGGAGATTCTATCGTGAACCTACTGTCGATTTAATTTAATATCTCGTTCTTTCCACATTTTCTTTTCGTTTTGGTCCCCCGTAAACTATGAAAAATGTATCCAAAAATATGCGTACGTAGTCTCTATAGGGCGCCTAAAGGAAAGTTGCGTAAATTTTTTTGTTTATCAACGAGTGAATTAGTTTGAAATACTCCGTTGAATGAAAAAAGATGAAGGGATGTCTAATTAGCATCGATATCGAGGCACTGGGCGAATGGAGGGGGTAGAAGGCCGGAAAGTTGCGGAGAAATTGCGACCAGAGAGAGGCAGTATATAATTACTGGGGAGGAAGAGGCGCAGAAATCTCAATGGCTTTGTACACCAGTCGTACAAAAGCCGCGTTGTTTGGCGAACAATGTTAGCAAACAAAGAGTTAATACATCGACCATCATATTTCACGGCGCGCAGCCTCCGCTTTTCTCTGCCTTAAAATAACGGGAAAATGTGTCTGCTAACGCCCCGTTAGCATTCGTTCTTCGAACCTGCACCGTTCATCGTATAATCGCGTTCCCTTATTCCGCGTCGTGCAATTAGTCCCCGCGTATCCACCAATAACACCGACTTTAACGGGATCTTGTACCGTAAACCGCCAAGAAATTCGATTTTACTTTTTCTTTTTCTTTTTCTTCCATTTTCTTGAAGGACATAGTCTTAGAAATATGTGTGCAAAAGCATATCACCAAACTCTTAAAATTAACGAAGGTATACGTATTGTTTCTCTGATCTCTCTATTTAAATGCATTTTTCTCAAAACTATCTTTTCTGAATTCACTTCCATGACATCTCAAGATCTATTTGTCCGATTTCGTTCAAATTTGGCGTGTACCTCCAATACATGTGTCACTATAGCTTGTACTACAATGAAGTCAAAATCATTATTTTTCCATTTTTTTTTTTAGCCTGCTAAAGTTAAAAGCAAGAAAAATTCGATATTTCAATTTAAAAATGCTGCCATTTATTTAATTATCAATTTTTGCCCTTTAGTACCGGCTAGAGAAAAATGTATCCTAATTAAGCATCTTTTTCATTTTTTTGACTTGGACCAGCAGAACTGTTCGAATCATGGGAACCATTGGAACACTTTTTCGTTACGATTGCGTACGAGGCTCTGTACTGCCACTAATTTTCACTATTTCTCGTTGTAAAAATTTGTGAATATTACTGAAAGAGTAATAAATATATATGCAAAACGAAATAAAAATAAATACATTTTTTATTACAAATAAACACAGGAATAAAGTTTAAGTATATCGAATTACGTTTCAAGCGTATTTCCTATTCCATTAAACCTTCGTTTTTAAAACTGATAGCAAAGCCTCGCGAAATTTGTTACCGCAAATTTTCCATTTAATTTTCCAACGCGAAGATCCTGGTATCATAATTTATTCGATGGAAGACAATTCCATCTTCTCGTTTCATCGTAACCAGTGACTCGTACTAGATAATAATCAAACATCGAGGCTTCGAAGCTTTAACATGACAAATAAACACACGAATAAAGTGTAAGTATATCGAATTACGTTTCAAGCGTATTTCCTGTTCCATTAAACCTTCGTTTTTAAGAAGAGACCTCCTTAAGTGGAATCGAACAAGACGATAATTCGCAACGATGGATCTTCTGTTTTCGTGAAGCCGTCAATAAATGTGGAATATAAATTCGTACCGAGGAACGCGTCGAAAGAAGAGGATCGGTGATTCGAGGAACGCGAGTCAGCGGAGGTTTGGAACGTGAAGAGGATATCGAGAAAGAGTTCTCTGAAAATGGCGGTCACGTGGACTCACTCAACCTGGGTGTGATGCTTGCCTGTACACTGGGCCCCTAGTGGTCATCACAACCTTTTTGAGTGAGCGAACGCGACCGTTTTATCGACCGTATCATCTATGAAAGGGGGAGCTTAAGAGGCGAAATTGACGTCCAAGTCGTTCCAGAAATCGTTCAAGGCGCGCTCGGACCAAAGTGCAACGATGTATCGCCGTTCCGTGGACTGGAAACCTTATTCCTTCGCGTGTCCTCTTGTCGGGAACAGCTCGCAACGTTTACAGTTTACGCGGACAGCGTAACCAGAAACATATTCTCGAAATACGTAAGCTGAAATTATTAATCTTGGTATTAGGTCGTCCCACGTCTTCGTGGCGAGTTTTGCACTACGATTTAAAGCAATATTTCAGACATGTAATAGGAATTTTATGAAAAATATAAACCTCTTGTTCGAAAATTTTCCTTTGACTAAGCAATTACATCGTTGATACGAGAAACTTCTTTGATTTATTAGTACAATGTTTTTTTTTTACATTTCTAGTGAATCACTGTTATAGTGTACGAATACGAGAAACTGTTTACAGGGTGTTCAGTCATCCTTGGGAAAAATTTTAATGGGAGATTATAAAGGCCAAAATAAGACGAAAATCAAGAACATCAATTTGTTGATTGCGGCTTCGTTAAAAAGTTATTAAAAAAACTAAATTAAAAAATTTCAAAGCATTCTGGAAAAATTATTTTCTGTTGTGGGGGTCAATTGCAAGTATTTTTGGTGAATTGACATACCCCCAAAATCCTACGCAGTTTCGAGAAAAAAATTCATTACCGAAAATTTCATGTCTGACCATACCATTGACATGTTTCACTGAAATTTCACGCGTATGTTTAAAACATCATAACTTCTGAACGGACTGGAGGATTCTAATGATTCAAAAGGCAAACAACGCGTATTTTAATGGAGAATATATAAGAATTCCAACAATATTCGGAAAGTGGTTCCTTGACCCCGTAAAGTTAGAAAAACCCCATAAAAATGGCTCAATTTTCAAACGGCCATAACTCCTACAATAATCAATGGATCTCATTGAAATTTAGTCTGGAAGTAGAGCTCATGCATACCTACAAAAAAGTGTAAGACAACATTTTCGTACAGCGTCAAACAAATTTATTAAAAATGGAAAACGAATTTTTAAGAAAAATCGACAGGGTAGGTGCAAAAATTTTTCAACGAAATTAAAAAATTTCAAATCATCAAAAAAAAATATTTTTTGCTGCGGGAGTCAATTACAATTATTTTTGGTAACAGACGTGCCCCCGAAATCCTACGCAATTTCAAGAAAAAAATTCGGGAACGTGGACAAATTTTTCAACAAAATTTAAAAATTTTGAAATCGTTCTGGGAAAATTATTTTCAGTTGAGGGAGTCAATTACAATTATTTTTGGTTATTAGACATACTCCCAAAATCCTATATAGTTTCGAGAAAAAATTTTTTTACCGAAAATATACTGTGTGGTCGGAAATGTTTCTATAACTTTTTAACGAAGCCTCAATCAACAACTTAGTATCCTTGATTTTCGTCTTATTTTGGCTTCTAGAATCTTCCATTAAAATTTTTCCCAGGGATGGCCGAACACCCTGTATATTTTTAATTCATTATTTTCTAACGACTCGACTAATCCATAGATATTAAAATTTTTACAAAATATGTATTTGATCATGTACACATACAAATAAATCTATTGATATTATAAGTAGGATGTTTATGCATTTATAGGAAATTTTAAATCTCAACATAACTACAGAATGCACTTACAAGGAACCATCGCGAACGGTCCGGTTTCGATTTTGATGAAACTTTGTACACTTATAAAGCAGCAAAAAATAATCGACACGTATTTTTTTTTAGCTGCGGTAACTCGAGTTTAAGGGGTGAAACCACCCCTTGAAGTTTTGGCTCGAAACGGCTATCTCGAAAACGGAAAGACATACAAAAAAATTGTTAATGGGCGAGGTTGATGGTTTCTTATGTACAATAACATGGTGTTAAAAAATTAAAAAAAATACAATTTGTTTATAACAAAAAAAAATTTATTAACTTAATTTTTCATTTTATTGAAATTTTCATAATGACAAAAAATGACGAGCATTTTAATCCAAATCCATTGGTATGCGATTTTTTAAAATTGCCTCCTACAGTTTTGCAGATTTTGATGATTTACATCTTGCGCGCACATCCATTATGGTAGTAGCCGTTCTAACTTTGATTTTAATGAAGCATTGTAGGCTTGCACTAAATTATACAGTAACAAGTAACAAGTAACAATAACAGTAACAAGTTTCTTAACAGCAATGAAAAGATTTTTTCTTATGCCCACCTATGACATTGTGGCAAAGGGGGAGCGATTTATAAATTATAAATACATACAGTGTGTATACCAGGAGATAAAGATACACTTATTATTCTCATGATGTACTTGCTTTAAAATACAAATTGAATAAATAAATATTGTCATTCCTGCGGCTCGCCTATCATGCAGTTTACGCACGTTATCTAAATCTTCACTGTTGTGAAAGCATTCTGTGTAATTTGTATAATAAAAATACGTGTCAAATGAGATTAGTATGTGCATCTGTATCTCTGTTGTTATTAACATTCTTTAAAATCGAGACGGTTTTTGTAATAAACATGATAAAATGGGTATATTGAAATGGAGTTTGTATTATACCTTTTGATAACGTGACATATCGTAAAGTTAATTAAATTGATTGCCCTTGTCATGTGAAAATAATATTTGTTGGTAGATAAGTGGGAGAACTTGGATATATATATATATATTGCAATTAGCTCTTTATAAGCGTGTAGAACATTGTTGGTTATCCATACAGCCGAGGTGCCGATTCTGGGCATTTAAACGTTGCACTTATCCAGCCAATCTTTTGTTGCATATATCCAGCTTTTACTGTATTCGGAAAGATGGTAAATATTAATCCTATTAATGTAATAACTTTACTGTCTGCTGCGTTTGTTGAGTGGAACCAGGGACCCACGCCAATTAATAGCGCAGAAGAAAATTTAAGGGATGTATTATTCGATTTAATTGTAAGAAGTGTCGAAGACACGGCATTCCTGGTTGAACATGAAACGTGTGTTGAAATGGACGGGACGCCTATCGACCAAGAAAATCAGGATGCTGATTTGAACTGGTTGTGGGTAGATGAAGAGGAGGAAAATAGGACACCGAATATTCCAAACATATACGAACAAGACGTTGTATGTCATTCGAATAAGGAATACATCCCATTCGAATATAAAAGGAAAGCTGTGGCGTACTGGAACAGCGGGAAGTCGAAGCGATTAAAATTAGACACCGTACGTTCCAAATTCCGTCACGTGAAATCCGAAAGAATGCTTCGCAAATGGGCTTTACAAATTGAACAGGGTGGCACAAAAAAGGAAAAGATAAAACGTATTGCAGAGTATACATTTAATAAATTTATGGAAGCTCGGCAGTTAAGAGTAATTGTGCATGAAGTAGATCTACGGCGATGGGCTTTACAAGTGAGGGACATAGAAAATTTACAAACATTTAAAGCCGGATATACTTGGCTATATACTTTTAAAAAGATGTTTAGATTAGTGTCCAGAAAAATTACCAGATTTGTAACCACAAATATGGTAAATCGAGAAGACGATATTCATTTGCAATGCAGCACATTCGTGAATGAAGTAAAATCATATATAGCCCGAAATGAACCACACAATGTTTACAATTCCGATCAAAGTGGTTTTAATTTGGAATTACATTCAGGGCGCACTTTGGCTGAAGAAGATATAAAAATCGTAGAAGGAGGTGTTCAATCAGTGTCATCCACCACTCATAGTTACACCATCCAGCCAACCATTTCAGCTGATGGACAATTACTGTCACCATTATTTATTGTACTGAAAGAGAGTACAGGACATTTCGGGCCGATTGTGGAACAACATTTATTTCGCCCTGACAATGTATATCTTGTAGCTTCAAAGTCAGGCAAATTAACTACGGACCATTTCAAGACCTGGTTAAGAGAAATTTACTTCGCAAATACTGGGGCCGCAACAGTTCTAATTCTTGATTCCTGGTGTGGTCACTGTAAGAAGACGGTGAACGAAGTTACTCCCGAGGGTAAAAATGTAAAACTTTTTATAATACCAAAAGGTGGAACAAAGTATGTTCAACCACTGGATGTTTACGGTTTCCGCACTTGGAAAAATTTCGTCCGCCGATTTTCCGATATAGTTCTCGTTTTAAATCACGACATGCTAGGAATAATATAATTAAACTTCAATCTCTGGTCCACAATCAATTTTCATCGCCAAGGTTCCAAAATTGTCTTAAATAATCCTGGTATAAATCCGGATATATAGATGAAAAGCCAAATGCATTCCAGAATCCTGTTGAGTACTGCTATTCTGTTGAAAATGAGCCAACATGTCATATTTGCGGTGACGTGGCAATAATTAAATGCGCATGGTGTAAGAAATCTTTATGTTTCAAACATTTTTTCGACGAGTACCACTATTGTCGGAACTATATAGAATAATTGTTATACACACTGCATATATTTATAATTTATAAATTGCTCCACCTTTGCCACGATGTCATAGGTGGGCAATAAAAATAATTAATCCTTTCGTTGCTGTTAAGAAACTTGTTACTGTTATTATTACTCGCTACTTATTACTGTATAATTTAGTGCAAGCCTACAGTGCTTCATTAAAATCAAAGTTAGAACGGCTACTACCATAATGAATGTGCGCGCAAGATGTAAATCATCAAAATCTGCAAAACTGTAGGAGGCAATTTTAAAAAATCGCATACCAATGGATTTGGAAAAAATGCTCGTCATTTTTTGTCATTATGAAAATTTCAATAAAATGAAAAATGAAATTAATAAATTTTTTTTTGTTATAAACAAATTGTATTTTTAAAAATTTGTTAACACCATGTTATTGTACATAAGAAACCATTAACCTCGCCTATTAACAATTTTTTTGTATCTCTTTCCGTTTTCGAGATAGCCGTTTCGAGCCAAAACTTCAAGGGGTGGTTTCACCCCTTAAACTCGAGTTACCGCAGCTAAAACAAAATACGTGTCGATTATTTTTGGCTGCTTTATAAGTGTACAAAGTTTCATCAAAATCGAAGCCGGACCGTTCGCGATGGTTCCTTGTTAGTACACAAAAATATAAGCAATGCTTGAAGTAAGATACGAATTATTATATTTAAGAGTTGAGACAACCCTCTAAACCCCTCATTTTATTAATTCTATTAATAAAAATATAAATTTGCATAAACATCCAGAGTCTATTTATAAGGTTTGGTTTTATTATATGTATGCTAGCGAAAACATTCATGCAGTCAGGCTCAAACACGATTAAGAAGTATCGTTTCCAAATTTCGAGCTTCGACACAATATCTATTTGTTTCAAATTTCTATGAATTCTTGATGTTAGTATGTCTAAAATTTGAGAAATTCCCTGAACCGACAAATTTTGCTTCTTTTATATTGCATTAGAAATTTTATCACATTCAGAATATCGAACAGAACGTATGGGACGATCTAATATTTTAATTTATTCAGTATTTTCGGCATTTACAAAGACTCTTCAATTATAGATTCGTCATATTATTCTACTATAATTTTTAATCGACAGCAAAGAATTTTTCTTTCAAATTATAAGGATTTTAATATCAATATTGACATCAGCGAAAAATGTGAGAGTTTAAATGTCCTTATGGGAGCATATTACTTGCTAGTAATTTAAATTTTCAGTGTATCCTCCAGTATGTTAAACACAAAATTGACAAAGAAATGTGGAAACTTCTGTACTTATTTAACGATAAATACCGATTAGAGAATAGCGAGAGGGAAATAACGCAAAGGGAAAAGTATAGAGTTACTTTGAGGTACGGGTTCCGGGCGACCCCGGTCCTTGGAGTACGGTTTGAACAAGAACGTCGACAATGGCGACGGAAAGCGAAGTGGGATGGGTCGAAACGACGTTCCAGAAGCAAACGGAAAAAGCTACATTGCGTTGGAAAGTTGAGGGGGTTTGAGGAAAAGCAGAAACTCGGGCGTATCCGTCGACTGCTTGATTCTTCTTGCTGGCAGAAGTTTTCTTTCAACGGGGTCGTGACCCAATTTGTCCAGACTGGGAGACAGAGACATTTTAGCCTTGGATACAGAGCAATTAAGTCCTTATTCTTCTCCCTGCGCGAGCTCTCGTCACCGATTGGATATGGTTGAGGCCAATTTGGCCACATGGTAGGACTTTATTCACGTCCGTAATAGACTTCAATGATATTATATTGGCTGCGTTATCCGCGCAGTCGATACGCCTGGCGATATCTCTTGGCGATGAGGCCGTCTGGACTCCAGCAACCGAGTAATTAATCATAGATTCACCGACGATCGATTTTCAAGCCCGAAGGCAACCTGGAGTCGTCGATAATTGGCTCACATAATCGCTACGAGGCGACCTTTTACTTGTACCTTTTTGCTACTACGTTCCACCAAAGGTTCCTTTTTATTCGAAATATATTCCAAAGCTTATTTATATATTTATTTTGATCAAGTAAAAGTACATTATAAAATTTACAGTACAGTAATAATACAGCTACTCGGTTCCATCAAAAGTTCGTTTTTATTCGAAATATATTCCAAATTTTACTTACACTATATTTTTTTTTGATTTTGTAACGTACATTATAAAATTTAGTAATAATACAGCTACTGGGTACCACGAAAAGTTTGTTTTTATTCGAAATATATTCCAAAGCTTACTTATCGTATATTTATTTTGATCGAGTAAAAGTACATTATAAAATATACAGTACAGTAATAATACAGCTACTGAATTCCACCAAAAGTTCGTTTTTATTCGAAATATATTCCAAATTTTAATTACCATATATTTATTTTCATCTTGTAACGTACATTATAAACTTTTGTAATAATTCAGTAATAATACAGCTACCAAGTTCCACCAAAAGTTCATTTTTATTCGAAATACATTCCAAATTTTACTTGTCATATATTTATTTTGATTTTGTAATATATGTTGTAAAATTTACAGTACAGTAATAACTAGACTGCGGATGTTTATCTGAATAAAATATGTCAAAATATGTAAGTGACATATGGCAAATATGTATCGATAATATGTAAAAATATACAGGAATATACAAAATATGTTCAAACAATTTTATTACTTAGACATGGCAATAATCAATTATAATTTAAATTACGATGTATTACGAATATTTTTTCAATATTGTCAAGAGTTAGTCGATGATGTTTATCACTCAAAGTAAATTTATAAGTTGAGAACGATCGCTCAACATTACAAAATGTGATTGGAGCATATTTGAATTTGCTGAAGTAGCAGACTTTAATTGTTTTAGGTTCTTTAACAATCTGATCTCATAAAAATCGTTTCCTGAAAACCTATCTGCCAAGAATACTCCAGAATTATTGATTAATATTATTCGTAGAATCTATCAACTGTTACCATTAATGATTCACTATAGGTAAACACATAGGTTGTCATTTCTGTCATAATTTTATGAAAAGAAATGCAATAAATATGTTTGACATATGCAGTATATTTTGACATACGTTTTTATAAAAGATATACAAAACATGTGCCATATGCAAAATAAAAAACTATATTTTTAAGGACCTCTACTGACGAAACAAACTTCTATTTACGTTTCAGTCTTTTACTCATTTCTTAGAAACATATGCATTTGCATAAACATTCTCAGTCTAGTAATAACTTGAAACAACTAAACGCAAGATAACGATGTCGCTTCGGAAGATTGTATCCGCATTTTAATTCGCGTTTTCTAACATCGAACCAGCGTACAACGTGTTTTCCAAATTTATAAAGCATCTTGAATCGGCGTAAATGGTATTCTAGAGACTTTTTCTACCGGAAATAGCAGTCTACTCGAATCGTTCTGATTTCAATTTAAATTCAATAAAAAGCAAGAATTTGCAATAGAGAAATTAGGAATCACGTGTCGGGAGTAAATTAGCAATTTCCAGTAGCCGATTGGCGCCCCAAACGTCAGAAGCCAAGGGTTCGAGGCCGGTCGATCGAGTCAATTAACGACGCTGTATTCAATGACGATTGACGATGACTTACGACGCCGATCGAGACTCGTTTCAACAAGCGATCGGTATTGGACGCAATTACGAGATAACTTGCTACCCCCGACAGACCGTTTCGATGACCTGGGAATTCTTTCTCGTTCTCAGAATTGTCTCCGTTGTTTCGAAGATGCTCTTTATCGAAGTATTATTAGAGTCATGATGAATCGGTTCAATTCAATACATTTGGTAAGAAAGTAATTTCGTAGCTTTTGACATGAACGTAGATATAATATTAAGGCATATTTATTTATTTCGGTGGCTACACACGATGATAGTAATTTCGTTCCATTAGTCTTCAATCTTTTTACACCCAAAGTAGATATAATATTAAGGCATATTTATTTATTTCGATGATTGATCATAAATTTTTACGACTTTGTTAATTTCCAAAAAAAAAAAAACGTTTACCATAAAATGGAAGTAAAATCGACAGCCGCCAAAAGCAATTGGTGGACATTGAAAGACAACGAAGCATTTAACATGTATAGTTTCTCGATCGAGAAAACTTCGTGGATCGAATACGCGGTTTACGCGAAGGGATCAAGCGATCGGAATAAATGTCAATAGCATTGCGCAACACGGCACGATGAAACGCTTCGCGACGATATTTACGAGAGGAAGGTCGAATCAGGTTTCATTACTTCGTAATTGACGTGAATCCGTATCTTCATTAAAAGAAAAATCGTATCAAAAATGTAGCGCTAAGAGAATTAAAAAAATATCAAACTATAGCTTTTATTTCTTTATGGTATCGTTTAACTCGTTATATATTTTTTATTTAAAAAAGAAATCATGAGTTCCATTTAGAAAACATACAATTACATTCGGTGAGCATCTTAAAATTTCGTTCGTATCTTCGAACTATAGTTTTTACTTCTTTGTGCCTCGTAGCATTTAATTCGTCACATATTTTTAAAAAAATGAAAATCATAAGTTCCATTTAGAAACCATGCAATTGCATTTCGTCAGATTCACAAAAATAAATAAAATTACGTTCAATTTGATCTTAAAATTCTGTTCAAGAGGAAGGTCGAATCAGGTTTCGTTATTTCGTAATTGACCGTATCTCGATTAAAAGAAAAATCGTATAAAAAATGTAGCGTTAAGGGAATTAAAAAAAATCAATCCCACTTTAAGCGAGAGGAAACAAATTTGTAAATTCTTTTTGACGGAATGTCAGTTTGTTCGAACTGATAGTTTCGAATTAGCGAATTATCTCGCGAAAAAGTTGGGAATGGTTGTACCTAATCCTGGGAGGCATTCGAAATATTTTGTCGCGACAGAAATTCATTAAACGGGATCCGCGTGTCATCGAAAGTGCGATCCCACTAATCACAGACACCAGCGACGATTAATTTAAATGGCCCCAGCCGGCTGACAAGAGCGTAAATTCCTTGCAGAGCGTTTAACCACGCCAGTCGTTATCCTATATTGCATCCAATTTCTCTTGTAATCACGGCGATACAAGGCCATACGCGGAATCTAATTTCGACGAGGCGGAGACGGTCTGATAACGTATCGTGGTGCAAACTGGGCAATCGAATGGCTCGCGCCAAGTCGATACACGTCTACGTGATTGAAAACAGGGACAACGTGTGTCCTGGGACGCGCAAAACTTTTCGCGAAAGTGACACTCTGCGCGATCTACGGTGGACGAAAATTTCTATAACCGAGTTTCGAGCAGGAAGTAGTCGAACGTTTCGATGGTACGATGAAACGAAAGTACGATCGAAGAATAACAAAATGGAAAAGTCAATATTAAGGGTGGTCTCGTGTGAGGCCTCAAAAAGATCAATTTGTTTTTATTAAATCTCAAAAATTATACGTTCGATTGCTCTGAAATTTTTACACGTTGTTCCACGCACTAATAGCTCTTGCCCGTGTAAAAATTATATTTTTATAGCGAGTATATCATATACTTTTCTTAAAATCACTTTGCCAATTTTTGACATAAATTAATTATTATGCTACGGACGATAACAGGAAACTATGGAGTAAAAATCTTTTTGATTTTTTCATCATCTACGCCAGTGTTTAAACATATGTTTACCGTGGGCGTAATAAAAACTTGAAAAGTCGATAAAAATTATTGAAAAATTTATTTCGTATTCCCAAAGGATAGTTAAGTAAATTGCGAAAATAAATTATAGCGTTAGATGTAACATTTAGTTTAAAAAACTTAATAAAGATGGTTAAATTTTGCAACATACAGATGAGACTGCCCCCTTAAGAACGAACGAATCATTTTATTTTTTATTATAAACGAAATATAACGGTCGAAAGTGTGTCTTCGGTGTAAGGGATCGTGAATTTCCAGTCACGTTGATCGTTTGAAATAATAAAGTAACGATACGCAACGGTATGTCGACGGAAATTAGATGCAATTTAAAGCCTCGTCCCGAAAACTGTCTAAACCGGTGAGTTGTACAGGCAGAAATTCCTGGAATTTACAATATTATCCGAGTGGAAATTCCGAATATTCATCGCGCGTGTGCTCCAGTTGGTATTTTCGTCGTAACCGAGCACATCCGTAACGACCATTGAAAACGTCGCGAAGAAACGGCACTTATTCTCCGCTAAAATTATCCCTCCCTCTTCCCCGCGGAATGTCTCGTTCGACCTGTATTCTAACGCGCGAAAACCCGCTCTGGAAAACAACGAAAATTATGGAGTTTCGCTGGAACGCTGCACCCAACCTCTTCTTTGACCTGAAAACCCAACGAATGATCGATAGTCGAGATCGTTTTGCTTTTTGTTCGACGAAAAGATGAATTCCAGGAAGCGATATTTATTTTACGAAACACGTCGAACGACTGAAATTGAATTTTTTTCATGGAAACCGAAGCATCGATCACTTTTGACACGTATTTTCTCGTGGTATTCGCGGTGGTTTATTTAATTTTGTATTACGAATCGGAGATAAATGAAAAATTCGCTAATTACCAGTTTTATATACAAAACTTGCACGGTACAGAGGGGGACACATTGTGATATACACATTTTTCGTGTGGGTGGAGGCATAGAGGAGATTTCAAGATCACCTTCATTTTTTTAAATGGGATCACCCTTTTTGAAACACCTACAATGATAGTCCCTTTCATTAGGAATTCAGTGACTATAATTATACAAGGTCATTCAAGGTCACGGCCGGTGAAAATGTATAAGATTTAAAATATGAAAGCAGAATACATTTATCGTAAATGAGACTTGTAGTAAACATACTAAGGTCCTTCAATGTCGAATTAATTTTTGTCAATGGGGATTACATCAAAATCGTTCATTTTTTTCTAATGTCTTGTTTACGGATGAAGCAACATTTAGTAATCATGGCTCAATTAATCTACGGAACGCCCATTATTGGTCTGTTAGTAATCCGCACTGGCTTCGAGACGTTGATTACTAAATACAATGGAGCGTAAACGTGTGGTGTGGTGTTTTGAACGATAAAGCAATTGGACCATACTTCATTACCGGAACGATGACAGGGCAAAAATATTCTCAATTTTTGCAAGAAGATCTGCCAATTTTGTTGGGAGATGTCTCTCTACAAAACCGTTATGATATGTGGTACCAACATGATGGCTGCCCGGCCCATTATGCAAAAGAAACATTGGATTCTAGGTTTCCAAACCGATCGATGGATTGGACGAGGTGGTACTGTTTCATGGCCAACATGTTCGCCTGACTTAAATCCACTGGATTTCTTTTTATGGAGTATGCTAAAAGAGACCGCATACGCGAATGCCCCAACAACAGTTGAAGATATGCATCAGCGGATCACCACAGCATGTACGAATATCACCTCGGATGTACTTGTCAGAGTTCAACATTCCTTCAGAGCCTGTTTACAGCAATATATCGACGTAAATGACCATCGTTTGGAATATTTATGAAACACAGGTATTTTGCTTTCATATTTTAAATCTTATACATTTTCACCGGCCGTGACCTTGAAAGACCTTGTATAATTATAGTCACTGAATTCCTAATGAAAGGGACTATCATAGTAGGCGTTTCAAAAAGGGTGATCCCATTTAAAAAAATGAAGGTGATCTTGAAATCTCCTCTATGTCTCCACCCACACAAAAAATGTGTATATCACAATGTGTCCCCCTCTGTACCGTGCAAGTTTTGTATATAAATTTTTTGAATATTATTACAAATAACGGAGATATTCAAGGTGGACATAGTTATTGCCCCACCCTGTATATATTTCCTTTTGTTTTATCTTCTTCTCTTATGTTATAAAGAGAAATGTCGAATTTCACATCATGTACAATAATTGTTGCTCACATGTAAAATGTGGTTTTATATTCTTAATGGGCCTAATTTAAATTAAATACACCTCTGCTTAATATTTATATACGTTATACATTTTAATAAATACAAAGATACTTTATTTAAAAGCTAATTAGCATTCTTATGTGTGAATTTCATTATTCAAATTTATCTGTATCAACTTGAATCAATTTAGTAAGAGCCTCTTACTTTGCTATCAAGCCATGTTAGTAATCGATAGATGATAGATTCAAATTATATTTCTAGATAATAATGAAACTTCAATTATTAATATTTCAAAAATTTTATTGGATATCTAACAATTTTACATATATTTTTAAACCGGATAACTAAATCTACTAGTGAGCAAGTAACTTGCAAAATGGCGATTTTGATTTACGAAAAATTTCAAGATTATTTAATTTATCTATGCACGTTTCAAAAGATTATAGGAATAATAACATTCTTTTTTACAAACAGGCACAGTAAAAATATAATTAAATAATAAATAAACTTTATTGTGTATTACTGCAATGTAATACAATATATACACGAAAAAGTAAGAATAATTTTGGATATATGTAAATATGTTACTTTTCCTTTGGTCTGTATTACTTATAAACCACCGGTCAAAAATAGCTCTATTTGCGAGCGATCGTGAATGACCTAAATAAATGATTATAAAAAATTAAGGGGCAAATGGGAGCAGCTGTGATCTTTTGCAAGATACATCCACATAGATTTGCAGCCAGAATTATGAAGGTGTATCGAGGAGTATTTGAGAAAAGTCTAATCAAAGTTAGGAAAAATGTGTGACTTCAAATTGTTAATGGAAGAGAGAAAAAAAACGAAAATTCAAAATAAAGAATACTTGCCTTGAACAATACGATCCATCGAAAATAATAAAATAATATTCTCTTTACGATACAGAATCTTTACCTTGTTTGCCATGATATGCAAGAACTAAAATTTCAGTCAGTCAAGAAATTTCCTTTCCAAACCAATCGACGACGATTCGTTTTACTAACACATATTCTCAACCTAATACTATCTAACAACGTGTCTATGGATCGCATTATTGCCTCTAAGCAAGTTGATTTTCTTACTTTTGTCTCTCTTCGACGCACTGTGCGGCATTTTGAACAGCAAACACACATGTTTCCCCAATGGGAATGGAATTGGCAGTAAGTCGCGCGTAGAACTAAGCTACTGTCACGGAATCGAATCAGAACGGTTAGACGAACTCGTTAAGTGATCGCGAGAATGGCCTAATAAAATACAGACAGCGTCGCGGCGCCTTTCACGACGCCTCAGGAAATTCGAACGGCGCCGTGATTTCCCGCTTTCGTCGTTCCGTGCCCCTGAAGCTTTCGTCTCCGTAATTAGGATTCGTCGATTACTCGTCGACGCGTGAATCACCGCTAATTCAACGCGCCTTAATATATTATCCGATATAGTTTCGAGAAATTTTACGCTCGAGTCCTGTGCATGTGTTTCCTGCCACGGATACCGATTACTATAGCAAACAAAAGCTGTATAATAGCTTTTCAGTCACTTTGTATTATTTATTTGTCCTTTTCTTTTTATTCGCTTTTATTCACCTTACACGGATCGAGTGTAATTTATAATCGTTTTACGATCCATAAAAGGCTCAAGGATCGGTAAAGTAACAATTTTTATTACTACCTTGACTATCTAATTTAATTACTAATTACCAGACTGCAGATGTGTATGCATTTGCGAGAAATTTTAGTTCTCAAAATAGTTAAAGTAAGATACGAAATATTATATTTAACCTAACCCTCGACAAAGCTCCCATTGGTTAATTCCATCAATGAAAATATGAATAAATTTTAATACAACTGTAATTGTATAATATATTAACTCTTTATCTACCACCTAACCCCTTAACGTACGATTTGATGTAATTTTTCAAACGTATACTATTTAATTTTGTTTAAATTTGTTCGTACAAGGAGTAGCCACGAAAAAGAATAGATTTGTTTTTTGAATACTCTCGTGAATGTAAAAATGTGTTGATTTTATTATATAAGACTTGATGACCAGTGAATAGCCTCATGATTGTGTAAACTCGACATCAGGAACTTGTAACGAAGGGGTTAAGAACGAAAAAACATTTTATTTTAATTATAAACGAAACGTAACGGCTGAATTTATAAAAGTTTAACGAAATTTCCATAGGAACATTCGATTAAGAATTGTAATACTAGTAATCAGTACTTCCACCATTAGTCACAAGGGGTTAAGGTTAAAGTAACCGTAGATAATAAAGGGTTAATAAAAACTATCGATCAAGAGTAAAGATTCCTAAACTTGGTAAATACTCTAAACAGAAAAAAAAATGTAATAAAAAGTTTGACTGGAATAAAAGTACGTTTAAAAAAGAGAGAAACAGTATTGTGCGTCGTAGTGGAAGGATTGAAGGGTACAAAGCTAGTCCGATTCGACTTGGAGAGAAGCAGAATCCGAAAAGAAAGCATCTGGAATTTAGACATGGCGTCTTCTTTCCGTTTCCCTGGCGTCTCCGCCATCCTCGCCGCGTCTCCAGTTTCACGTTCTTTATTCAAGAGTCTCGATGGCACTCTCCCTTTGATATCTTTTGTTTGGGTGCCCTTGCCCTTGCCTAGGCGGACCCTCCAGCACCGTCTCCGGCCCGAGAACTCTCTCGAGAAGTGGTTGCACCACCCTCTCGACGACGGGGCGTCATATATTCACCCCGACGTGCGTGCATACGGATGAAACGTCTTGCATTTCCACGAGTGCATTCGAGGGTGTTGCCTATGGCGACGGGGGAGAAGAGAGGCTCTCTCGCGGACGCCGAAAACCAGACGAAATTTTTATTATTGCGTCCGTTGTTACGCCCCCCCAGTGCCAATCAATTTTTGTCAAAAATTATACATGCGTACAAATTACATACATGCGTAAAAATTAAATTGTCAATTCATACACAGTACATAATATAACTTTTCCATTTGATTAGTCTCTAACAAGGAGAAAGCAGGGCCTTTGAGTCACCAATTTCACGAATCTATAGCATTATAGGGATAAACAAACTCCCATCAGATTTCCAGAATTTACAAAATTATCTTTAATTGTTCGAAATATATCCGTTCTGTTTGTCCTGTCCAAAAGTTTTCAGCATGCTACCCTAACGTATATTTAAGTCAGAATAGACAAAGTTCAAGCATCGAATCGTTCTTATATAGAAATTTCGTCCGATTATTTGTCTGTATTATTTGGAGATTTTTCCAAGGATCAAGGGGGGACCGGGAACGGTAGAAAAACCAAGAAAATCCGAGGGTCGAAACCGGATTTACACGGGCGACCAAAAGACGTATCTCCCGGCGACATCATCGTTGGATTTTCCACGACAAGGAGACCATGTCCCCGACTGCTTGCTCAAGAGCTTACAAGCCTTTACACGCGTTTACATAGGTAACAAGACACACAGAGATCAGACAGGGTCGCGTAGTCTCTTTTGCGACCCGGTATTTGCTCTCCGAACAATCTCTTTACCTTCAGACACCTTCGTTATTCTATCAAAGACGCAGACTGAGACCCTTTTGTTGCCAGAGTCTGTTGCTTCGAACAGTCGTATTTTCTTGTTCTTAAAATCCGAGGACAGCCTCCAGTATACCCATGACAATAAGCAGTGCATATACAGAACTCGCACAAATTTTTGGGAAATTTAAAATGTAATCTTTATCCATCGATTCAATCTGACTGATTGTTTTCAATTAAATTACGACGATTTAACACTAAACCTACCACGACCGACCAAATGTTTTATTAACGACCGTTTTTAAATTTCGTTTAGAATTTTGAACATACAATGTTATTTTAACGCCATTTAACTTCACGACTTTTCTTATAGTATACGTACAATGAATTTTCTCAATATTCACTTCTATTTTTATTGTTTGTTTTAACATCTGACCACATGAACGATTTATATTTTGTTGTAAAAATTAATTATGGTTAGCTTCCTATACAAATAGAAAATATATAGCAAAGATGAAAGGAGAGAATCTTCAATGGCCACTGTCTTAGAATAGCCCAACAACACGTATTAAAAATAGTTAAACTTTACACACATGCAGTTCTGAAGCTATTAGTGTTTTCTCCATAATTGAGCCACTGTTAGAAGCGGCAAAGCCTCCCCTTTGAAATTGTTTTTGGTTTTTACCGATCCAACTTTTTGTTTTGGAAATATCGTAATTTATGTAAAGGGGTAATAGTTTTAATTTCACTATATGTGTCTCCGTCTGACGCGTCGCGCACTGTTTACTATTCACACGCACGGTCAATGACCTCGCGCGGACGTCATCAATGAAAAGTAAACAACGCTTCGGGCCCTCGTATCTCCGAAACTAGCCATCGCATTAACTTGAAACTAAAGTCGCTACATCTCTGGAATTAATTACGCTATCGGCTTGTTTGAACGCTCGTTTTAAAGAGCATTTTATCCTCTATCCAATGACTATACCAACTATTATACTTTATGCTGTCTTCTATGTTTATTTTGACATTTATTTTGACTCCATACACCCAAAGAAGTTTCAGCAATTCCTATTGATTATACGACTGACGAAACCACGATGACATTATGATTACACAAAGTTATTATGTATTCGTTATCTTTAATTGTAGAGTTGTTGTGAACACAAGGGGTGGCTATTTGCTCGATTGGGTTACGAATGCGTTAAAAATAATTTTACATTCGGTGCATAGAATGGATTAACAAGAAACCCAGGGACATTTCCAAGGGAATTTCATCGAGTTCCGGATTCAGTTTCGCGGCTTCGGAACGGCGACCATTCCCAGGCACCTTTTTCCCCGCGTATTCTGACACCGGCAGCTAAAGCCGTCGCTAACTTTTAATATCTCCCACTAATGACCCTTTCACCGACGCTTAATCCGATTTCGCGTTTTTACGCGGCACTCGAGTCTCATCCACGCGCTCTCGAGCGGTTAATTGCGCTAATTGAACGGGATTCCATCGAACCGGTGTACATAATGTAGACCCGTAACGTTTTTAACCCATCCCAAGTGCAGCTTTCAGCCTGCAAAACCGATTAAAAGTGTACCTTTTGTCGAGTCACCAAAAATGGACCAGGTGCGTCACGAACGGCTCCAATCGATCCCCCATACTTTTTTTTCTCTCCCTATCGATCTCTCGATCTTCGCCTAAACCTCTTCGATTCTCCATACGATACTTGAAACCTTTATCTGCCATTTTCCACCAGGCAAAAATTTTCTTTTCACAAATTTTTCGTTCGTGAGTTTATACAGATTCCAAAATTCTATTTACTTTTATTTTATTTAACATCTAATAATGGAAATTTTGTACTTTTTGGTTCGTATTCATTTAACCCTTAACTGGTATCGTGGTGTATTTTTACACCCCAGCGATTCTATTTTTTCTTTTTGCGATTAAATGCATAAAATAAAAAGTACTATTTTTTCATAGTATATTTTGGAGGTTTTTAAATGTCTGTATATTTTGCAAATGAACCGTATCAGTTAACCCTGGAGTGGCGCTAGGGTTCTGTATTAACGCTGGTTCGAATTTATTTGCGACGATATACTTTAACCGCTCAAAGTACAC
This sequence comes from Colletes gigas, assembly GCF_013123115.1. Taxonomy (NCBI): domain Eukaryota; kingdom Metazoa; phylum Arthropoda; class Insecta; order Hymenoptera; family Colletidae; genus Colletes; species Colletes gigas. The sequence continues at coordinate 504,554 of NW_025106662.1, read as the reverse complement.
AGGTTAGAAAAGTTGGGAAGCTTATCTATTCCGTTCCAGCGGGTCCGCTGTTAATTAAGTTCCGGGTCCGTCCACGAAAACCATCTCCATTTCCATAGCTCTCGCTATTAAGCACCGTTTCGTCCACGAAAACTATCCGGGTAGCTCCTGGTGTTAACCACACATCGCTTCGTCCACGACACTCCATTCTCGTCCGAGGTTTCTCGGTTCTCGAGCATACACTGTGATGCAAAAACCCCTGGGCTTTCATACCCGATTCAACCGTTGCTCCAGAAAAGGGAGGAGGGGACAAATAATTCTTATAAAATGGAAATTAAAGTAGCCAATTATAGTACATAGGGCGACTCGTAACGGTCCAAATTAGGTCAAGTAGATTCTATGGCTCGAAATAAGACGAAAATTTAGAATATTGAAACTAAATGGGAGGCTTCGCTTTCGAGAAAATTAAACAAATAAATATTCGTGTCCACAAATTGTAAATCACGTGCCCTATATTCATTCTTAACGCTTGATATTATAATAAAAATAAATCAGTCTTCCATAATTATTAATCGAGGAGCCTTTTATTTTAAATTTCGTTACGAACTAAAAAATTCCAAAATAAAAAAACGATATATTATTTCTTAAATATTTACTCGACGCGCGTTGACAATAGAAAATTACAGCCAACAAAATTCTAAACGCAATTTCGTATAGAAATATCCTTGATGTATAAGTATTTTGAAGCGTTCTGATATTTATGTAACCCGATAATTAAATTATCAATAATGCCAAAAATAACGTTTCTATCGTCCAGAGAAATGCTTTAATTCCCGAAAAATAATTCGTCGAGTCTCCATTACGTGTCTCCGTTTACGTGGCAGGAGAATAATTAATTAATGGCAGACACGTTTAAATATCGTTTAATTTTCAGTAGAGAAGGAAACGAAATAAATTGTTGTCGTCTCCGGGTACGTGGTCGAATTTAATCGAAAGTTTAATCCGTGTTTCGCGCGGGTGGCCGCGAATATTTTAACAGTTCGATAATCGGCTCGGGCCGGGAGTTGGTTCCTTGGCCATTAATTTCGTCGATTTCTTGTTTTCCTCGCCTCGAGACTCCATCGAACGAACTGCCGGGCGCTGCTTCGCGTCGTTAAATTAATTTCGCCCGCGGAATTTAATAGTCCAAGTTTTCGAACGGGCGTTACTCTGTTGAGAAAACCGATTTTCGTAATCCCTTCATACTTTCCGCACTCGTTTAATCCAATCTCGTCGAAGGCGAGAAACGAGAAAAGGGACCACCGAGCGTCCTCCGACCGCTTTTAAGCTTTAATGCAAATGTAAAAAAACGAACGCAGCTTCTAGCGCGATTATTGAACTCGCGATTAAAGAATATAGTTCCTTCTGCTACGCTGGAAGAATTGGACGCCCGGTATACAGGGTATCTCACCCGATTTTGACATCTTGATTTTCTCGCTATTGTTACTCGTAACAAAAAATGTTTCAGCGGAGGCTTGAATGGTATCGAGTGGAGCATATTCTGACGTTATTAGTTTTTCCGTGAGTGGACGCGTAAAGGTCATATAAAGGTCAACTTTGTTTTTTTAAATGAAATGAGGTATTTTTTAATACATCAATCGATTCAGCTGGACAATCGTTATAAAAAAGTACTAACTATGTAGCGTCGAAAAATTAGTAGTTCGGGAGATATTTCAATTTAAATAATTCTAAAACACCATTACTGTTGTACTAAGACGTTAGCGTTTATTTACAGGAATGGTTCAATGATGTAGGTAGGTGCGGTAGTAATGATGCCTTAAGAATTTAAATATCTCCTGAACTACTAATTTTTCGACGTTACACAGTTAATACTTTTTTATAACGATTGTCCGGCTGAATCGATTGATGTATTAAAAAATACCTCATTCCATTTAAAAAAACAAAGTTGACCTTTATATGACCTTTACGCGTCCACTCACGGAAAAACTAATAACGTCAGAATATGCTCCACTCGATACCATTCAAGCCTCCGCTGAAACATTTTTTGTTACGAGTAACAATAGCGAGAAAATCAAGATGTCAAAATCGGGTGAGATACCCTGTATATCGCCAACTTCTTTCTGACAATTTCCAAATACATGTCCTGATAAATTATTTGCAGTGCAAAAGAGTGTTTTAGATAAAAGTTGGTTTTTAATAATCGATTATTATGTTATTTTGCTTTTTTTATCGAGATACGAAGGGCTCTTTTAATTCTTTAAATGAAATGGTTAATTTGGATCAAACATTAAATTCTACATAAAAAAAAGTACTGTACCAAATAGAGTCTGTATCTCAGTAATTATTTATTTTAGACCCTATTTGGTATTCATTCATGGCATACTATTTGAAAAACTGACCTTTATATTTTGGTAAAAAAAAAAACAAAATATCATAAAAGCTATGCAACTTTTGTCTGAAACATTTTTTGGTACAACAATATGAGTTATTTGAAGACATCATGTTACGAGACTCATCCTGTATATTCCTTCGTTGAAACTGTTTTAGGACTGTTAATTGTTGTATCCACTGAGAAGGGTTAAGAGCGGATCAAGACACAAAATAACGAAGTTTAAAAGGATTTTGGAAAATTACATTTAACGAATAAAATTAACTTTGACAGTAAGTGGAAAGTACAGACGCGTTTGACCGTTGTCCGCTGTTTCTACTGAATGCTAGAAACGCTAGAATCAAGTAGAAATAACGAGTAACGATCAGACGCGTTCTCCAAGTCGTACTCATTTTAAAGATTAATTTTCTCGAAAATAGAGCGTCCTACGAGAAACTTTTGCTCCACATTTTGGATTAATTTTTCTTGCATGTAACGATCGTATTAACTATTCGTTACAGCCGAGACATCAAAGTTATTTTCACGATGGCCGTTTGTTTCGTTTTCTCTTTCGTTTCCGCCGAATTAAGCTCGAGAAAATTGCACGGAGATTAAAAGTGTCGCCGTTTTATCGCGATACATTTTATCACAGAATCATCGTGCCACGTTGAACGATCTTCACGGGTGGCGGGAAAATTAACGAACTACGTGCTGGTCTGGGAACGTCGACTCGCGATATTTAAAAAACGCATAAATTAAGCAAACCGTTTACGATCGATTGCAAACAGGATACAGATTATAGAACGCAACGAAAAAAAAAGTATAATCTTTTAACGCCTCCGATTTGTCCACCTCCTCGAAGATTTACAGTAAGGAGAAAAATTATATTTTATTTAATATTTGCGTGTAGAATGCAAAAGAACTAAAATTCTGCGAAGCGAATTAATAATTGTACTCTAAATGTTAAATGTATTTTAAAAAGCCAAGAAGATCGTACATAATACTAAGTATTTTTCTTTAATATTCCACACACAAATATCGAATAAAAAAATTATTTTTATTATAAACGTCGTGTGTGTATTCAGTTTTGCTCCTCGCTATAGTAATATACGATCGAACGTTTATTTCAGCCGCTGTTCATTTCGCTTTTACAACGAGCTATGCTGTACACAGAAGTCGTTATTGTCTCTTGGCCAATATTAATTTTCCCCCTGGTGCACGAACCGTACGTGAATATTAAATTCAGCGCGAAACATTATTTATGAGTCGATGAAATATTTATGGTATTCTCTCGCTAACTGATTGAATTTTGACCCAGTTAACTGAAGCGGAATTATCCTTACCACTGTGTTATTGTTTACTCAAGCCGCGAGCGTGATCGATAAACCACGCACGCGGGATCGAATTTCATACAGTAATAACAATTAAACCGTACGCAAGAAAAGAGGTGAAAAGTTTTGACGTTCGATAGGAGACGAATATTATTTTTTAAATTTAAATACAATTTTGATATATACGCAGGATTCGTTTAAAATTTTACTCAAACTCGTCGAGGGGCTAAAAAATATATAATTTTGTTGGGAGGGGGTAGAGGGTGGTATCGTCTTGATTCGTTCGATGGAAGTTTCGAGGCTGATAACAAGGCGTTCGGAACTCCGCGTGGAAGTTCTGTGATTAGTATAGAAGCGGCGTTTCCCGTAATGAGGGTCCGGCGAAAATTACCCCGAGGACGATGAAGACGTCAATGACGTCAAGGAGTTCGGGGGATAGTTTGCGGAAAGTTTTAAACGGCGATAAGGGAAGCGCAAAGTGTTGCGTCCGTCCCCATCGGAAGATCAAAATGAAATTTTATCGTACAGGGCTTTCTCGTTCGCTGCCTGTTCAACTCAAACTTCTTTCCGCTGCTCGAAAGTTAGGCCAAACGGGATGAAAATTTAAATAGACCCTTATTAGCAAAAGAAAATAAATAAAAAAAATTAGATCGTACAACGTAACAACATTTAAAGTTATTGCTGTCTAGACTGTTTTATGATTTTTTTTTTAATGCTAGGTAGGCTGTTTTGTACTGAGATCTATCAAATATATTTGTTCATCTTCTAAGCATGTACAGTATTTTTTTCATCGAAAAATATTTAAATAGTTCCTTATTAGCAAAAGAAAAGAATAGGAGAATTAGATCGTACAACGTGATAACGTTTAAAGTTATCGCTGTCTAGACTGTTTCGTGATTTTTTTTTATTAGTAGATAGGCTGTTTTGTACTGAGATTTTGCAGATATATTTGTTCATTTTCTAAGCACGCACAGTATTTTTTTCATCAAAAAATATTAAAAATTGTGAGAGTTATAACTTCTTGTTTAATGACTCTTCTGAAAAAGGTGCTAGGGTTTCTATTTTCTAACTTTTCTTTTGTCTTCAGCGTACCAAAAGAAATAGTTAAACTCAATGTTTTTAATAATCTCTAGTTCCAGCAATGAAGGCGTATCTGCTAAATATTCTCTCCAAAGAAGTCGATCGCTCTCTTAGGTCTTGAAATACATACCATGAAAGCCAGTTTAAATGCGTTTTTTAAACAAGAAATTACAACTCCCACAATTTTTAATATTTTTCGATGAAAAAAATACTGTACATACTCGTAACATGAATAAATATATCTCCAAAATCTCAGTACAAAACAGCCTACCTATCATTAAAAAAAAAAAATCGCTAGTCTCCGTAGTTGTTGGAATTTTGGGGGTGATTATTATTGTTAATACGGAAGGCACGATCCGTGTAATCGCATAATCGAACAAACGCACGAGCACTCGTAGCATTCGTCGGCTCGTTTGTCCAGAATTACGAGTGAACTGTCAGCTTCGTTTCCGGGAGGAAAATTAAATTGGCGATTTTACGAGATCTGATCAGAGCCTCGGTATGCAACGACCCGTCGCTCTCTCGGTTCATCAATTCGCGCATCGATCACTTTATATCTACTTGTCCATCCGTTCCATTTATCTGCTCCATTGTCTGTTCATCACACTCGATCAATTTATCATTTGATTCGTCAAACGGTGAACCGAGCTCCGGCTGCCTGTTATCGCGGTGCGCGAGCTTACGTCTTCCTTGAAAATCGTACGTTAACAAGATTCTTCGTGTCACCGATTTTATCGAATCTTTATACACTCGTGGATCTAGTCGGTATTAAACATGAGATCAAGTCTGATATGTACTTACGAATACGAGTAAATTTCAATAAATGTGCTTCGTTTCGAAGGTTTCGATTGCTACTCGGAAGCAATAATGTTTCAATATTGTAGGATTTAACAAAGAGAATTGTATTTGGAACAAATGTACTAAGGATAGAATTATATAATTTAAAACACACCAAGCACACAATCTTTTTACACAAATTAATATTATATACGAATCACGTCTGTTCCTTCACAACCACTCTTTTTTTTCTCCCTGTTGTCTCGCTGTTCCTGGTCGCCCATTCCTTCATGAACAAACACCTTCGACCCTTTTGCACATAAATTAACATTCAACAAAACTACAACGCTACATAAATATTCAATACAAATTTCCTACAATAATAATAATTATTATTATTATTCATTTATTAACGAGAATAAACCCTTTAACACAAAAGATTTCTTCATAATGAACATTGAAAGATGAGTTAGAAGAGAATTATACCAAGATCTTTAACACGATTAAGCGAGGTTAGTACGATACCATTTAGAGTATAATTATAAACTATATTATTTTTCTTATTACTAAATTTAACGACATGGCACTTATCTAGATTGAGGGACAATTTATTTAATGAGCACTAATTCTACAAAAATGGAACATGGACAAAATTATGTTACTTTCTAACCAAATATACATAGATCGACCAAAGGATGTCTTTCGACGGGAATAACCGTGGAAATAAAATTTGATTTTAATATGGCGTTATCGGAGGAGAAGCGATTAAATTTGGAAAATAATTAAAAGTTTGAGACGATTGGAGGGATGGGTTCCGATGGAAAGGTGGTCCCCTCCCCCACCCGTTTGCGAGTTCGTCTTCCGGTCAGTTAAACCCGTCGCAACGTGGCCGGACATCGATTCGATTCTCATCACGGTCATCGCGCGCACATTTCAGCCCGAATGGGCCCGGATTCTGTAAACCGTGTTTTGTCATTTGCTACGATCGAATCCCTCGGCTCGGCCAGTTTCCACGTACCGGCCTTCAATCGAGTTTGTTGGAATACCTGCTGGGAAATTCTGTTTGAGAAGGGACAGATTTATACCTACCGCGTGTCTCTCAATTTGCTTTTTCCCCAGAAAATCTCCGTCGAGGGGGAGAAAAATGACGGGACCGAGTAATTAAGTTCCTAGTAAATACAAAAGGAACACTGACTTCTAACTTCGGCTTTGTTTAAATATAATTTTGAAATAAAGACGCGGTTCTAAATATCTAACAATTGGCAACGAAGAAAAATTGTACTCCACAGTAGTTACAAAATGACTAAACCACTGTAAAAATTAAACGAGTATTTCGTTTTTTGGTTTTGGATATACTAAAAACACCAATGGGCTTGCACGAGACGTAACAGAATTTTATTAATTTTCTATAAATAATTACCCAAAATAGATTTTCTGAAAACTTTGCGTACTTTTAGAGACGTAGATGGCCCGTCGATTGCTAAAATATATTGCATGTGAAACCTCGCAAAAATTGAGTAAACGATAATTTGAAAGATTAATTTTCTCGAAGAAATTGTAATCTCGCGAAATAATCGCAAGAGCGAGCCAAGAAAGAGTACGGTCGATGTTTAATTAGGATTTAGGTTAATTCGTTGGCGATTTCGTTTTTCAATATGTCCCGAGGTTTCGACTCAATCGGACAACGACAATAAAGTTTCAGCGAAACGGGGAAAAGGAATAAAAGGCGAAGGCGTACACGTGGCACCAACGTGTCCGAATTTTCCGATATCGGTGGACCAAGCACGAAAGATTAATTCGTGGGGTCAGGAAAACGTCCTCGACAGGATCATCGATCGACTGGAACGTGGGGGGGCGGGGGGGCGGTCCGGACTTTACCGTGGATTTATTTACCAGTGACAATGGAAACACGGAAGGGGCCAGAGCTATCATTTCGAACGAAAACCCACGGTCGTTTCGCCGTTTTGCCGTTTTGCCCTTTTGGAAGTCGATACGATCCTCTTCGTCGAAAGAAGAAACGTTCCTCGCGGTACGTGGCACTTTCTATCGGACGTAAAACTGTTTCGAACTAATGGATACACGCCCCACATTGGGAACAGTCGGGTAACTTGGTCGACAGTAACAAATATCTGCTTGTTCAGCGACAAAGTGTTTGTGTAATAAATATTGTTCGTAAAAAATAAATTGTTTTAGAGTTGGATTTTTTCCAGTTCGCTGTTTGTTCGAAACTGGTTCACAGTGTCGTCGAACGATTTAACTTTGTCCGACGAGCAGTTTCTTGCTACGTTCAACAGCCACGGAAACATTCTGGCGGTTTCGTCGAAGAGGTCCACTCTTAACAATTAATTAAAGGTGGTTCTAACTTGGATGGAGTAAGTGGAAGAAGGTGTAGAGGGGATGGGGTGTTGCGGTAAAGATGACTTTACGGGGAAATTGAAGGAGTAACTAAGAAACTGTAGTCTAAGTAAGAAAGTTTAGGTTACCAGCGCCATTATCCATTCCGAGCTTACGGTGCGCCGCGTTTATGTATTTTCGGCGTCCCCTATTAATCCCTGGTGCCAAGATTTCTTCGGACTACACGTTTAAAATAGACATCATAAAACTTTAAAAAATATCCAAATTATTCTTCAGATTCATTATTATTAATAGCATTTGAAAAAATTATTTTTAGTTGCGGGGGATAATTACGATCATTTTTGGTGAATACATATACCATCGAAATCCTACGCACTTTCGAGAAAAAAAATCCTTACCGAAAATGTACTGTCTGACCATACATGACTTTTTTCCCTGAAATTTCATGCTTCTGTTTAAAACGTCATAACTCCTGAACGGATTGGACAATTTTAATGTTTCAAAATGCAAACAACGCGTATTTTTGTGAAGAATATGTAGAAATTTTAAGAATATTCAGAAAGTTGTTCCTTAACCCCATAAAATGAGAAAAACCCCATAGAAGTGGTCCAATTTTCAAACGTTCATAACTCCTACAATAATTAATGGATTTCATTGAAATTTGGTTGTGAAGTAGAGCTCATGGATACCTACAAAAAAGTGCGAAATAACTTTTCCGTACAACGTCAAACAAATTTATTATACATCGAAAACGAATTTTTAAGAAAAATCGACAGGCGGTAGGTGCAGAAATTTTTCGACGGAATTAAAAAATTTCAAATCATCCTAAAAAAATTATTTTTGGTTACAGGGGTCAATTACAATAATTGTTGGTCAATACACATACTCCCGAAATCCTACCCACTTTCGAGACAAAAAGATCCTTACCAAAAATGTAATGTCTGACCATACATGACCTTTCCCCCTGAAATTTCATGTTTCTGTTTAAAACGTCATAACTCCTGGACGAATTGGAGGATTCTGATGCTCCAAAATGCAAACGACACGTATTTTAATCAAGAATATATAAAAATTTTGACCCCAGAAAGTGGGAAAACCCCCACTCATTAAAACCATCGCAAAGTTTGAGATGAAATCTAATAATAGTATTATTTGCATATAAGAGGAGCCAAACCTGCAAATAAAATATGTTATAATTATTATTATTAATTTCTTTTGACCGTGTGTCTCGAATCTAATCGACGAAAGATTATTTTCTGTTAGAATTTTGCAAGCTAAAATTCAGAAGTTTCATCGGTATGTTATCTCTTGGGGAATAAAAGTTTGTTCGATTTTGTGATCATCGGTTTCGTAATAACGCGTATGCTAGTCACGAATCTTGAATAGAGGCAACGTGCAGAATTAATTAGCGCATTGGTTCATGCCCGAGCGTTCCTCCGGAGTCTATTATGCGCCGATGTTACACACAATTGTTCCTGCATTAATGCGTACACTTCGGAGAAGAATTGAAATTGACATTAACAATGTCGGATTATCAGTAGCCTTCATTTTGCTCTTATTTTCTTCTTTGTTTCGAAGCGTGCAAATTAGGAAGTCTGCCTCTAATTGAAAATTTACCTTGTATCTCTCTAATTCTACGCAAGGGGGCTGTTCAATGAAATTTCTAAATATCTTTTCTGGAAAAGCAATAAAAATAGAAAGTAAACGTGGACAATGTATTTAAATGACCCGTTTAACGAATCGACATGGAATTTAATTAACGCCAAAGCCCGCTGAAATTGATGATATCGTTGCGATGGTCCCCAGGTTAGTAGTCACGAAATCCATTAAGTACATCGAAATTAATTAACAATCAACATAGGCGTGGTATATCTTGCGATTCCATTCGTGCGTTGCGTGGAATGGAAACATCTGTTTTTCGTGTTCGCGCTACGCTTTGAAATTCTTCGAGTAGCGTGTCCATGAGCAATGAATATTTTCCGTAACTTCGAGGCTGCCATTTATGGCATTTGATATCTTCCAGCGTGCACGCCAACTATGCGGAACCGGGCGTCTTGCTTTTCAAACAAGATTAAACATCGTGAAATTTCCTTTCCTTTAGATAATATTAAGAATACCGAATAAAATAGCCAAACGTTCTATTCGGAAATAATAAAGTCTCTATCGAGTCTCAAATTCACGATCAATTCTGGTAAGAAAATACTTGAAACCACTTATTTTAACACAAATTCACTCGTACATTTTATTTTATTCTTCGAAGGAATTCCTCTTAGAGTCTTTGCTTTATTATTACGATTTATCCTCCAGTATTTACCCATATATTTTATTTTATTTTATCGAACGAGTTCACGTAAACGCCTAACCTTTTACGAACCAAAGAATGAGGATCGAATTCGTTGCTTATTTCCGTTACTATAAAAAAACAGGATGTCCTCGGTTCCCAGCGCCAAAGTTCTAAAAAAATTAGCTCTCGTAAAGATTCTCCGCATCCCTCGATCATCCAAGCGATCTTTTCGTTCTACGGATCGAAGGAACGCGATCGAATTAAAGTTCACCGAGAAACAGAACTCGTAATAAGGATATATTCCCATTTAATTGAGGCAAGTGCATAGTACGCGACAAAGGGAGCTCGAAATAGATTAACCTGAAATTATCCGCGTTAAGAGGAATAAGGATCCCTGTGTCCTGCATAAACCGCACACTACACAGTGGATTTCCATGCGTGACGAGCAGGTCTTTGTCAAGAGCAGGCTTTGTCGAAAACAGGATTCCCCGGGAGCTCGCTATACCGATCCATGACTGTCACGGACCGGGATCACTCGATCCGTGGGATTTCCCCACCGTCGACGCCCCATTGACACTGAAGGCACGGAGTGTTGAATGCCACTCGGCTACGGGACAGCTCTCTATAATCTGTCGATCACACGGCTTCCGGCGCAAAGCTTCGAGAGCTTTTTAGCCGCGACTCGAGTGATCGGATTCACGATCGACGGGAACGCCAAACCCACCAGGTAGAAATAGAAAAACAAGAGACGGGGGGAAGACATCTCTCACCCCAAATCAACTTCTAATGGGTCTAAATGTCTATCGAGATGAAAAAGAATCCTTTAGAAAAGACTCTCTCGGAGAGCACAGACGTTGTCATTTCACAGAGATATGAAGATGAACTCGTCTTTACGACACACAATGGTAAAAATATCGATTTTTGTTGGACAAAATCGACTTTTTCCATGTCTTTCAATCATAATTAATATGATAAATTTTATCAATAGACAAGTTCAGTTCCTTCATTTTTTATCCGATAATGAACAGTTGAATGTTCTTAAATTTGCTTTGGTTCCTACTCGCGTCTTTTCGATCAAATTATTAAAGAAAGTGATTATTTTTTAAATGTGTAGCAAAATGGAAGGTAATTGGTTATAGATTGGTTGTCTTGAATATTTGCTTTCTATTCCTTCAAAATAATAAGTAAAAAAATTTAAGGAAAAGAATAGTTCTCATGTTATAATTTTCAATTCTAATCTCCAATTACTAAAAAAAAATGTACATTTAAACAATAAAATTGTAACGATTGAGTCATAAAGGGCCATAATTATTCAATAATAATTTTGGCCAGCTAAAACCGACATTTTTACCATTAGGCGACATATTTTGATTTATTGATTATTTTCTAAAACGTCAATGGATTTTCATTCCTTGCTAAATATGAGCATTAGGGCGGACCTTAAAGTCGTGGAAATTGTTTTAGAAAAAATAGTAGGCACAAGTTCTAGTATATACCTACCTAGTATGTATTGTGGGATCGGGAAGATAATGACTCCGCTCTGTTCCGTTCCGCACAATTGTATTGTTGCTGTCGTACAACGACGTGACTCGTGGTGCGGGTTACGCTCGACTCTCTGGTACGATCATCGCCCCCGTACCAAGAGGCCTTCAAAAACAAAAGACGGTCAGAGACGACGACAACGGCTTTTCGGCCACGCGGCTCTGGTCGTCTCGTGTGCAACCATCGTCTCGTGTGCAACCATACATTGTAGCGGCTTCGAACGGCTAAGGCGTATGTGGTGCCTTGGCCGCCACACTACCCCCCTGCCAGTAATTGGCACAATTACGAAAAATTGACCGACTACATTACCACTACCATTTACTCTACTATATAAAATACGTTATCCTAACTAAGATTTACATTACAGTATTTGAACAGAGTTGAAAAAAAAAGGAATTTACATGGAGTTTAATATATAATACGTAATACCTAAAAATACATGAAAGTACATAAAAGTGATGGAAAAAAATAAATGGTATATGATACTTATTATAATAATGCGCAAGCCTTAAGTACTACCGCGTAATTTGAAATCGCTCGGGAAAACGTACGCGTCTACCTGAACGCGTAACACGTTGCTGTATAACCGGCGCATTGTCAGGTACGTTTGTTTGTGTGACCGGCTGATTTTCTATGCTCACGGGATCCGGTCTGTTTTCTGCTAGCATATAAGCAGGCTTTAGCCTTTCAATTGATATATTTATTTCCTTACCTCTAATGTTTATTGTAAATGTTTTTTCGCCTCGGCGCACTACGGCGTATGGACCTTCATAAGCGGGTTGTAAAATAGTTTTGGCTGAATCTGTTCGGATGAAAACATGTGTTGAACTGCTAAGATCTTTGAAAACGAATGTACGATTAACGGAATGGCGTGATGCATTAGAGGGACTCAATTTAGAAAAATGGTTGCGTAGTCTATTAGTAAAATCGGAAGCATTTTCTGTGCCTTCCGCTGAATGCGAAGACAAGAACTCTCCCGGTAATCTTAATGGCTCGCCATAAACTAATTCCGCTGAGGTAGCGCCGAGGTCTTCTTTCCAGGCGGAACGAATACCGAGTAGAACCGTCGGAAGTATTTCTGTCCACTTGTCGGATCCGTGGCACCTTATAGCCGACTTGATCTGTCGGTGAAAACGCTCTACCATCCCATTGGCCGCTGGGTGATACGCCGTTGTGCGAAGGCGTGTGGATCCAATTAAATTGTTCAGCGCAAAAAATAATTTGGATTCGAACTGCCTACCCTGATCGGTGGTAATCCGTACGGGAGCACCAAACCGCGCTACCCAACCGTCATAAAAGGTTCGAGCTACGGTTTGGGCCTCCTGATCGACCATGGGGAAGGCTTCCGGCCACCGCGTATATCTGTCTACACAGGTCAGACAATACCTGAAACCTTCGGACACCGGTAAAATTACTATGTCTAAATGAATGTGTTCGAATCGCGCAGAAGGTTTAACAAATGTAGCCAATGGTGCAGTCACATGACGGGAAATTTTTGATCTTTGGCACGGTATACAGCAACGTGTCCACGTGCGAACATCTCTTTTAATCGACGGCCAAACATAACGTTGCGTTATGAGCTTGATCGTCGCGTTAATACCTGGATGTGATAATACATGTAACATATTAAAAACTGCACGTCGGAAAGGAGGGGTGACATAAGGTCTTACATTCTTAATCGAAATATCGCAAAAAATTTCGGAACACGTGCCAGGCAACGAGACTTTGCGTAATTGCAGGCTAGATTCGCTATTCAACAACCGCTGCAACTCCTCATCCTGGGCTTGCGATTTTGCCAATTCTTCGAAATTAATCGAGTGGTTAACCGTTTCCACTCTGGACAGTGCATCGGCAACGACGTTGTCTTTACCGGAAATATGTTGAATATCTGTAGAGAATTGCGCAATGTAATCTAGGTATCGGAATTGTCGAGGAGAGCATTTATCTAATTTCTGTTTGAAAGCGAAAGTTATGGGTTTATGGTCTGTAAAAATCGTGAAATGTCTGCCTTCGAGCATATGTTTGAAATGTTTTATTGCTAAATAGATAGAAAGTAGTTCCCGGTCGTAAGCTGAATACTTCTTTTCGGCAGATCCTAATTTCTTAGAAAAGAATGCTAATGGTTGTCGTTCGTTGCCGACGCACTGATGTAAAACAGCTCCTACGGTGTAATCAGAAGCATCGCAGGTAACCGACAATGGAGCGTTGACCGCAGGATGAGAAAGCAGGGTTGCGTTTGCTAAACTATTTTTGGTATTTTCGAAAGCCTGACGCGCTTCCGAAGTCCAGGCTATCGAGGGTCTTGCCCTTTAAATTGCCGGCTAGAAGGTCGTTCAAGGGTGCTTGAAAGCGAGCGGCATCTGGGATAAAACGGCGGTAAAAATTAAGCATTCCCAAGTACTGCCTCAAATCCTTCGCGTTTTTCGGAAGGGGAAATGACTTTATGGCTTGTACCTTGCCGGGCAAAGGTTGAGTGCCGCTTTCATTTACCCGATAGCCTAGAAATTTAACTTCTTCCTGTCCGAACGTGCATTTATTCGGATTAACAACAATGCCATAATCTTTTAATCGTTTAAATAATAATTCTAAATGGCGCAGGTGATCGGCTTGGGATTCTGAGGCGACCAAAATGTCGTCTATATACGCGTAACAAAAATCGAAACCGCGTAAAATTTCGTCGATAAAGCGCTGAAATGTTTGCGCGGCATTTCGTAACCCGAACGACATGTACGGGAATTCAAAAAGCCCGAACGGCGTTGTAATGGCCGTTTTTCCGACGTCTTCCGACGCAACCGGAATCTGATTATAAGCTCGGACGAGATCTATTGTGGAAAATACCTTTTTGCCACTCAGTTGTTGCGCAAAATCCTCAATGTGACGCACGGGGTATCGGTCGGGAATTGTCCGTGCGTTTAACGCTCTATAGTCACCGCAAGGCCTCCAAGCTTCTTCGCCCTTCTTCGGAACCATATGAAGGGGTGCTGACCACGCGCTCTTCGAAGGACAAGCGATGCCCATCTTCACCATCGCGTCGAACTCCTTCTGGGCAGCCCTGAGCCGGTCCGGTGCAAGCCGCCGCGGCTTGCTGGAAACGGGTGGTCCAGGGGTTGTCTCGATGTAATGCACCGTTTGGTGCGTAGTCCTCATCGGGGTGCCGCTAGGCCGTGTAAGTTCCGGCATCTGCATCAGGAGCTGGTGGTAAACGGTAGTCCCTGCTACTGTCTTCACCGACGGCGTTTCATCCTCGGCTCGTGTTCCGCGGACCGTTAACGACGTGGTCCGATCGACGAGGCGACGATTGCGGATGTCCACCATAAGATCGAAGTGATCGAGAAAGTCTACCCCGATTATGGGGTTTTGTAACATCCGCAACCACGAATCGCCACACGAAATCCCGTCGTAGGCCGAGGTGCAGGTTTAACGACACTGTCCCGTAGGTGTTAATTACACTCCCATTCGCCGCCGCCAGCTGGTACTCCGATCTTTCTCGCAATCCGCCTAGCAGGCGGCGCGGAAAAACGCACAAATCGGCCCCGGTATCCACTAAAAATTCCGTCTTCGAGCTGTTGTCTAAGATGAAGAGGCGGCGTGATGCTGGATTTGTGTCGCTGGCCGCCATCAACGACTCCCCAGGTCGTTTCCCTGATCCGTGGCGTTCCAATTGCACGGTGCAACGCACCTCTGCGCGGCCGGACCGAACCGCCAATGGTACCAGCATTTCCCTTGATGGTCCATTTGTCCTCCCGCGGGCCGCTCTCGCGATCGCGATAGAGATCGTCTGCGGTAGCGCGAGTTTGGATGATTTCGGTGGGTCCACCTGCGACGGGAAGATTGCCCCTGGTCCACCAAGGATTCACGGATGGCAGAAATTTCCTGCCTCAAGGAAAGAGCCAATTGTGACATCTTAATGTTTAACATGGCCTCGATGCTCGGGCCCGGCGGGGGTATTTGGCAGGATGTAGATACGCCCGTAATCGCGGCCTCCGTGACGTGTACCCGCGGTGTCATCGTATCCGCAACAGCGTCTGCCAACTCTGCCACCTTATCCAGCGGGGTGTCCCGCTGCGTGGCTAAAATCACCTGCATATTAGCAGGTAGTCGGCCCATCCAAAGCGTCCGCAATACACCGTCCGAAAAAGCCGTACCGGCCAATCCGCGCAGGTGACGAAGAAATTGGGACGGTTTTCTGTCCCCGATTTCCTCGTGTTCCAATAACCGCCGCGTTTTCTGTTCCTGCGACGCACTAAGCCGGCGAATGAACTCATTTTTTAGCGTCGTGTACGGATCCGCGGCCGGGGGATTCATGATAATGTCTCTTACTTCCGCGGCGTGTCGCGCACCTAACGCGCCGAGAATGTACCCGAATTTCGTGGTCTCCGACGTTACATTGGATACCTCAAAACTTCTCTCTACCATTGAAAACCACATCTCCGGGTCTCCCGGACAAAACTCGGGTATCCGTACAGCGACGCGATCAACTGCCAACGGCACACCCGCGGATGTCCCTGCGTTAACGTTAGGGTCAGTCATTTTACCAGTCTTGGTCACAAAAAAAAAAATAGTTTCACCGCACACACACACCGCGCTTACTATTTGTCAGACCGTGTCCTTTTCTTATGTCCTTAACACTATACACTTATTTCTCTACCCTAACTAATATTGTCCGTATACGAAAAATGTCCAAATTTTCTTTAAAAAACTTTACTTGCGCGGCGAGATCACGTCGGGGTCACCAATGTGGGATCGGGAAGATAATGACTCCGCTCTGTTCCGTTCCGCACAATTGTATTGTTGCTGTCGTACAACGACGTGACTCGTGGTGCGGGTTACGCTCGACTCTCTGGTACGATCATCGCCCCCGTACCAAGAGGCCTTCAAAAACAAAAGACGGTCAGAGACGACGACAACGGCTTTTCGGCCACGCGGCTCTGGTCGTCTCGTGTGCAACCATCGTCTCGTGTGCAACCATCGTCTCGTGTGCAACCATACATTGTAGCGGCTTCGAACGGCTAAGGCGTATGTGGTGCCTTGGCCGCCACAGTATAAAAAACCCCTGATAGGTTTCCTCACAATGGATCTTCATTTTCGAGATATTTTGATTTAAAGTTTGGTACACATATAGTAAAAAAATTACTTAAATTTACTTTATAAATGTGGTTAATTATTTTGAAATGCAAAAATATATTTGATTTATTATGTATATATGACACACAGTAGTAAAATAATACTATATATTATTATTATAGTCTATATTCCTATTATCTGATTATACCTATAGAGTGTAAAAAGACGAATTTAACGATAGACAAAAATCTGTACAGAAACTTACCAATCAAAACGAAGAAAAACGAATTATTACAATAAAAAATTGCCCGACTCGCGCCAAATTTTGTACGCACCAATTCTATCGTTAAAAAAATTCAATGGTCGAGAAATATGGTCCACCCTTAATGCCTCGATGTCTAATTATTGGATAAAAATGGCGGATCGTTGGATCCGTGTAATTTTCCGAAGAGGAGGCGAAGGAGGGAAGGGGGGGGGGTGGAAGGCCGCGTTGTTATTGGAAATCTATGCTGAATGTTGAGCTGTGCATCGTGGCGCACAATGCGCAGCGTACCTCGCGGAAACGATGCAACAGTTTATACAATTTCCACGGAGAGAATCGGAAGCGGGACTTGTTTCACGGGTAGCGAAACGACTTTCCGTTGATGCTCGCCCGTGCACGACGCTAACGAAACGGTTTCGTTAAAGGATCCCCGACTAACAAGGGTTTTCTTTGATTTTACCGGCGAACGGAACAGATTACAAAGTGGACCTCGCGAAACTTTTCATCTTTTCTCCCCATACAGCTTCTCGACTGTGTTCGTGTAAATAAAACGTTCCGTGAGAAGGGAGGGAAAAAAAGATGGTATTCTCTGCCACCGAATTTATCATGGTCACCCCTCTCGCGGAAGGCGCGGGTGGGAGGGGGTTGGCGGCAGCTTTAATACCGGATGTGCTGACAACGCCAGGCTAACAGCTTTAAAGCAAACGGGGGAATTCGTTCCGAACAATTTACCTTGACGATCCTCGGCTTTAATTTGTCCGTTTACCTGGATGACGGTTCTAAATAAGCGTTACAAGTTGTTTTTTATGGCCTGAAACAAACAAAAAAATTCCAACCTTTCGCGGGGGAAAATTTACTCGATAGCTCTGGATCGTTGTCACTTGTGTTAGCGTGGAAACACTCGGAAACTGTTATATCGTTGCTTTCCATCACGCGGAAGCACTTCTAAAAAATGAAAAAAAAACCATTCCGTTTTAAACGCCAAATAATTTGTCCCGGAGATCTTCTCACGATTTCGCTGATAGCAATTTTTCATGTACCTTTATCGCGTCCCGTTTTTGTTTTTGTTTTTGTTTTTTTTTCTTTATTTTCTTCGTATTGTACGATGGTACGTAATCGCTATAATCAAGCGGATGCAGAGTCGGAGTGCAAACCGCGGCGAAAGAGGGCCGGGAACTGCACGACCAAGAGCAGAAAATTAATATCGCAACGCTCGTGATGTATTGTTTCATTTTCTACTTTATTTCCTTCGTTCCGGTTCGCGCGAGCTCATGAACGCTCGGCCATTTTGTTACACCAGCACGATTTCAATTCCGTCCTTTCATTTCTGTCATTATATTGCCCCGAATATCGTGCTTTGCTTGCCCGCTCACGTAGCTGCGACTCCCAAGTCGCGAACTTTGTGTACGCCGGTTTCCAAACACGGACAGTTTGGACGCGTTCACGAACATTTATTACGAACTCGTTTTTCCCTTGGTTCTCTACTACTGTAATAACAACGTTGTTTTAACATTTTTATTCATAACTCTCTCAGTGTTTAATGCACGTATCTCGCACACAGACTTTTTTTTATGTTTACACTCGTGTACATAAACACACTTTTGTTGCGTTGACACGACGTCCTGGAAACTTATTACAGTCTCATTCGGTAATATGTTACTATTTTTGGGTTTGACTTACAATTTCTATCGATTCTTCCAAATTAATTTATATGGAAATGGAGAATATGTGGATACGATTCGTGCAGTTATTTATTTTCACATGACACATCTCACCATGATGATATTAACGATATTAGTGCTATTTATTAGTGATATATAACTTCTACTGACATCCATGCACCTAACAATGGGTCCTTACAGTCGTGGAAATTGTTTTATATACCTAGTATCAAAAAACCATAATAGGTTTGTTCACAATGAGCCTTCGTTTTCGAGATATGATTTAAAGTTTAGTATACACATGATAGAAGAATTATTTAAATTTATTTTGCAGAACAAGTTTTGGGTAAGACCGTAGAGCGAATAGCTACTATGCTTTTGATAGTGGGTTCGAATATTATTTCGAAATACAAAAATATATATTTTATTTATTATGTGTCCATATATGACACACAGTAGTAAAATAACATTATATGTCGCGTATATCTTTCTATATTAATAATTCATATCGTCAGTATCGACGTTTACGATTTTCGGACATATTTCAAATACAGAATTTACGTGGTAATGATTATGATATAAATATAATGCTATTTTACTATCGTATTGTACTCTGTCGATACTTACGAATCGGTCGATAATGAATTGCAATTTCATTCACGGTGGAATGAAGCGAATCAAATTTATTTATTATTAAAACATTTGTCGGACTGAATGCGATTTTCTTGGCTCGTCTGACCATTATTGACTATTTCTACTTGCACCGACGTCCAAATAGTAAAAATACAAATTGTCCTAATAATGCGTGGATTCTACGTTGAAAACTGAATCGAAAGTATAGAGTAACATTTTTGCGGGCAATGTTTCCTTTTCGAGATAATTGAATTTTAATATATATGTCTGACCATACCTAGATATTTCTACTTGTCATACCTCTGAATATTCAAAGTCGATTTTCTCAACAACGAAGCCTCGAATGAAAAAATGTCATTCCACGTTTTCGTTGTGTTTTTTCCACGGTATAATCATCCCCTCCTCGTTAAAAAGAATCGACGATAGAACGGACTAAAATCGACGTTAATGAATATCATATTTTCGCGACTCGCTGTTCCCTGGCGATGCGTAAACGTAAAATCGCGATTCGGTTGTTTGGAAATTTTGCAGCAACAATGAATAATATTTGCATAGAGATTAGAGCGTCCCTTTGGCTTTGGAATCAAATTCCAATGGACCTCGGGAACGACCATAGATATCCGTGTCGTCTATTTTCGTCGAATTTCGCCCCCGGAAGAAAGCGTTCCGAAAGCAGCATTTTGATCCCCGGTTTAGAACTCGACGAAGAACGCGGAGGAAGGCGGAAGCACACTGGCGCAGAGAGTTGTCTCTGGGCGTTTTGCGAAAGCTGCAGGAGTTGCACGGGGAGCTGCATAACTGCGTATCTGCATCGCCCGCGGGGTTCCGGGCGTCAGCTTTTTAGCCTTTCAGCTTTGTCTTGGCGCGCGGAAAGGGTAAAACCACCTTTCGAAATTCACCGAGTCGCGATGTACACGCTCGTTCGGACGTAGAGCACCGGAATAATGCCGCTACGCTCGCTTCAACGAACAGTCTTTTTCAATACTCGCGGCGTGTTCCTTTTTGTCGGCTCTCGTTCCCCTTTTTTCTCGTCTTTTCCGGGGCCGATTTCTTTTAATTAGAGACACATCATCGACGGACGAACCATCACGCCGGTTTAATTAGCACCGTTACAATGCCCGTTCGCGGCCTCGTGAGCTTCCTTTATCAGTAACCGTGCAAAGGGTAAAGTTTGGAATTATTTTTTAATGGTTTTCAACGTTTCTCGTCGCGATAAAAAATAGTAGCGATCGAAAAATAGCAATTATAAAAAATTCTCAAACTTTATACAGACCCTTCAAATATTCTGTTATTTTTTTATTTAACCCCTTGACGTACAATGACGAGTCTGACTCGTTACAAGTTCTTGATGTCAAGTTTACGCCTTCATGAGGCTACTGGTCATCAAGTCTTATGTATTAAAATCAACACTTTTTTTAAACAAATATATTCTTTTTCGTGGTCATTCTATGTATGAATAAATTTAAATAAAATTGAATAGTTATTGAAGTCGATTGTAGATCGAGAGCACCACGTAGTCGATCGGTGAGGGCGCCACCATAATGCAAGTAGTTGAATTGATTTAGTTAGTTCGTCTTACGACACGCGAGGAGATGTATCGAGATACAGTTTTCTTATAAAAGGTTATCTCGTGGTAAACTATTTCTTCTTACTCTGGTCAACTCCTGCCACGTACCTCATCAACAATAGTGTACGTTTGAAAAATTGTTTGGAATTAAATCGTACGTCGACGGGGTTAAACGAGGCTACTATCCTCCAATCGTGGCAATGTAAAACAAAATACTTTCTATGCAGTTTGAAGAGTGGTATAGAAAGTTATAATTTATTACCTTGGCGTAATAACGAATAACTCTACAACTAACAAATAAGTCTTATCAGAGATATAAAAAAAAAAAATGTTGTAGTCCTGCGTGGAACCGTCTTTTCGACGCAAAGGGTGTCTGGAAACAGGCTGAATGGAGGAATAACAATCTTTTTAGTTCTCTTTTGCGGGCGCCGCGGAGACAATGGGACTGGCTGGGACACGATATTTGCCATGGTGATAGGTCGATCCATCTATATGGCAAACAGTCGACGCAGTTTGCACGGCGTGTAATCTTTTTAGGGGATGCTTCGGGCATGACCTGTTTGCACGCTTTCGAAATGTTCTCGTTTAAAAGCTGGATGACCTTAATTATGAGAAACGCCGTTTAAAGCGTCGCTTTCAAATACTTGGGAAGCGCTATTGCGACGCGAGATATCGAGCAAAGGTTCCGCGTCGCGATTAATTACTCCATCTGTTTTATTTTCTTTTTTTTTAACCTATTCCCTGGCGTGTGAGGTTCGTTTCATATTTTTTTCCTATTAAAATGTAGTATACGAAATGTTAAGAACAAGGGCTTAAGAGTTGCACGATTTATAGTACTTGCTGGGAGAAGTAACTCGTTTCTAATCAACGGTAGATCTTAATTTGTTATGTGAAGAATATTTTTCGAAACCTCAAGGTTATCGATTTTGAGAAAAAGAATAGGACTAAGTAAAAATATTAAAACTATTCAATTGCAAAAATATTAAAACTTTTCCCTATTTCGTTTTTCCCATATACTTAATACATGGAATATTATAGAAGCAAATACTGAATGACTTTTAAATATTAATGATGAAAGTTTCAGTATTCTTTGAAAATACAATTTGAATTGTTCGTATATCAAGTAGCACTGTAGCTCAATGGTACATTATTATATATATTCTCCTTAAACATTTAATTGGGAATTTCAAAAAAATAAAACCTGCATAGAACTATGTTATTTTCTAACCAAATATACAGGGTGGTCTATGCAACTTGTACACCTCTACAAACTTTGCAGGTTTAAACTAATAATTATTTAACCCTTAAGTGGATTATTGGGATTATGTAATCCTCCATCAGTTCGTTATTTTCTAAATGCTTTAAAGGAGAGTTGATTTCCATATACCAATTTGGTAAAAATCAACGTTATGTAAAATAATTTGATTGAGATCGAGAGTCGACTGAAGGGTTAATCCCTGTCAAAAATAAATTTTCTTCTAATCAAGAGCAGGAAAACACGTCATTCTCCCGTCTTCCTTATTTAGACCCGCGTGAACATAATTTGTGTAATTCCGCGGGGTTGGATTTCCGCCGTTCGACGAGCAACAAAGTTTCCCTTATTACTTTCCTCTCGACTCGAGAATAATTTAGCTAATTTCCCAAAGACCCCGGGCCCTCCCTAGCCCCAGCGATTGAATCGTCTTCCGTTTCAGCGTGTCTCGGCCGGAAACATTTTCTCCCTCCGAGGGGAGGTCTGGCTCTCGTGGTTATCGGGTCGGAGCGTCTCGAGGAGGGCCGATAAGCGAGCGAAAAGCGCTAGATATCGATTTTTGGGGCCGAGTTCCTAATGATCTACCTTTCTTTTTGTTGCAGCCTGAGAACCGAGCAACCGAGTGGCCTCGACACGGGTGACGTTCGTTTCGAACTGAGCAAAGCCCTCGGTCTCTGGGCTCGAAACTCGAAACTCACGTTCCAGGAAGTGAACAGCGACAGGGCGGACATTTTGGTATACTTCCATCGGTAAGTTTACCCTGTTTGTGCATCAGTTTGGACCCTACGAATCTTCCGAGTCCAAAGGTCAATGCGATGGGAATAAAAAGTTTTAACTGAATTCGATATTCGCTTCTATTTTAATATTTTTCACGTTTGGAGTCTTAATGACAGTTGAAAGCAGGATAAATAATATTCTTTTTGGTACGAATTACAAGTAAATTTTATACTTTACGGAATCACCTATCTCTTACTTCAACCAGGCATCAACGATTCGCTTGGCAAATAAATTCCTGTAGCGATCGATGGACACCAACAATAATCTCTCTGGTAACCTTGCCGTCGCCATTTTCTATAACGAAATATCTCCAGATACGAATAAACTATTTAAAAATCATCTATTCTATATTTTTTTTAGATTATTTTATTATTTTTACTATATCAACTACTTTTTAAAAAATCTTCTTTCGCAACGAAAAGATGAAATTTTATTTCTATTTAAAATTTTATATAAATTCTATGTTTCGTTTGTAAATTAGTTCGTTATTAAAAAACAAATAGTTGTAATTTTAAAGGTGAATTCGTAAACTAGGAAATAATCTGCTATTTAAAATTTTATATAAATTCCATGTCAATACGATGCAAATAAAAATTTTTAAATGATTTCGATATTTACTTCTGTTTTAATATTTTACACGTGGAATCTTAATGGCAGCCGAGAACAGCATAAATAATATTCCTTTTGGTACGAATTACAGCTTTTCATACTTTACAGAATCACCAATCTTTTATTTTATATTATTACTTAATTTTAGTTCGAATCGAATGAGGATTTTTCTAATAAATTTTAATAATTTCAACCGTGTATCTCTTCACGATTATTCGTAAAACACTATTGAATAGAAACGTCACGCGACTCGAATATACTCCTTTTAGTACGAATTACAAGTAAATTTCATACTTTACAGAATCATTAATCTTTTACTTTATAATATTACTTAATTTCAGTTCGAATCGAATGGGAATTTTTCTAATAAATTTTAATAATTTCAACCGTGTATCTCTTCACGATAATTCGTAGGACGTTACTGAATAGAAACGTCGTGGATAAAGAAATTGGATGTAAGAAATATGGTGGACAGGAAAGTAATTCCGCGTCAAAAGTTCCGTTCGGTTCGCTGGCTATTTATTCAAACGGTTACAGCAGATCCGAGTTCTCACGGCGATGCGCAATCCATCCCTTAGTTTTGCGGTCCGTTTAATTCGGCTTTTCTCCGGATCGGAAGGAGACGGGCCATACTGGCCTGCCCGTAATTAAATTCCCCTTGCGAGCGGCCGTCGATTATCTAGACAGCCGATACGCCACTGATATCACGGCATTCGGGGCTAATCCTGAAACTGCTTCATACGACTCTCGATATCCTTCTTTTGCGATTTTTTATCATTCGTTATCTAGACTCTTTCCAAAGCAGTGAAATCCAGCAAATTGAGTTTTAACAAATTTTGAATGACCAATTTCACAACCCCCAAAGCAAATAGCTACTAAAATACATGCGAATGTTTATGCGTTTATTGGGAAATTTTAATTCTCAGAAAACTACAGAATTGCACTTAACATGCAAAAATATAAATTGAATATTTAGAGGTCGAGACAACCCTCTACAAAGCTCCCATTTCATTAATTCTGTTAATACCAGAACTATCAAACCAGTCGAAGCGACCCATTTGTGATTTCTAATGAGATTTGTAAACAATTTACACCACTGTATTTTTGAAAGTTTCATTTCCATTGCATAATACAATTCTTTGTGTAATAAATAAAATAAATACACTATAATTTGCATAAATATCTGTAGTTGAATAATTAGTGTTGTATAGTTTCCTAACTTCCAGCTATCCATCATATTCCTCTTATAATTCTTGACTTTTATCTTTTTACTTTACCGTTTTAATGATATTAAATGTCGTCCGAAACTGCGACAAGTTTGTTCAAAGTCTTGTCACGAGATAAATAAAGAACAAAACGCTGGTCCCTGAAAGTTTGATGACCTTCTTAAAAAAAAAATATCTCCAAAGATAACTTATTTTTACCTCGAACGTTCGAGTAACCAGGACATTTGCATTAACTATAAATGGCTGAGTTTTGTTTCAGTGGTTATCACGGTGATGGATATCCTTTCGATGGCAGGGGCCAGATCCTGGCACACGCCTTCTTTCCTGGCAGAGATCGCGGCGGAGACGTTCATTTCGACGAGGAAGAAATATGGCTGCTGCAGGACGACAGCAACGAAGAAGGTAACGAGAAATTCGATAAAGTTCATTTTTCTTTCCGATTCTCGCGACACATGGTAGAATATCGTCACGCGGGAAACGTCCCGTTACGACCTCGTTCGCGAAAGGGAAAATAAATTTCGTCGAAAAACAAAATGTTTACTCTGAGATTAACGGGGGGAGGGGGAGGGGGAGAGGGGGCTGTGGGACGATTTTAAAGTAACGGAACGAGCTGGAAACGCCCCGGGTACGAGCTTTCGCTTGGCAGTTTCAAGTCCTGAAATTCAAAGTAGGATTTTACGACGGAGAGAAAGCTCACGGAGAAGAAAGTTTATAGAGACTCGCAAATGGAAGAAAAGATTCCTGAACCGAGGAATTTTCGCGGGGGCAATATATATCGAGTCACCCCATACCTTGGCGATCCGCCAATTCGGTCACCCCGTGACCGAGAAGAAATAAAGGAACGACGATGAAAGGTTTCTCCCGTTACGCCATATTCCTATATCGTCATTTTCGATCGATCACGCCGTTTGAAATCTTCGAAACTCCAAACAAACATAGGTACAATCTATAAAAATTCGAAATATATCCATTCTACGTTTCACAGACGATTAATACAAAATATAAAGGAAGTAAATATATCGTAAGAAAGGCTCAGTTTTATCTGCCACAAGTTATTTTTGTTAAAGGACTCGGTTTCATAGAGATTAATTTAAGATTCTGCTCCATATATTAAATAGATTTTCTTTCTCTAAACAAATCTACGTACCCTCTATCAAAATTCGAAATATATCCATTTGATGTTTCACAAACGATTAATACAAAATATAAAAAAAGTAAATATATGGTTAGGAAAAAGACTCGGTTACATTCAGATTAAATAAAGATTCTCCATCATTTATTAAATAAATTTTGTCATACTCTTTATTTTGTATTCCTCTTCCTTACACCCTAACATACCCCTTGTGTATGACTTGTGTCATACTCTTTATTTTGTATTCCTCTTCCTTACACCCTAACATACCCCTTGTGTATGACTTGTGTTAGGATAACAAAGATAAATAATAAAGAATTATAATTCTTCTAAAATTAACCGACATATATTTATATTAATCGAAAGACGCATTTCCATTAATTAATATCGTTACCAAAGGAGGATTATTTTTCCATAGCGAATGCAAATGTGAAACGAATATGGTAAGCGTATGCAAAATATGTGCACGTATGATGAAATAAAATATTGAAATTATTATAATCGCGAGAAAAGGAAATCTTTGAACACGACTTCAAGGCAATCGTTTAAAAAAATCGTCCAAGACAGGTTCTATTGAAAATTAGAAAATAAAATAATTTCAAGTAAATTAAATTCCATCGATATGTTTATTGTTTGGCGTTGTTAACGAAGAGGAAACGTCGAATATGGGATTTCCTTTGATAATTAAAACAGGAAGTAATTTGGATATTGGCTCGTTTACTAAGTCTGAGACCTAATCCACACCGAAGAACCAGTCCTCGGATCTAATCTAAACGCGAAACTTAAGCCCCCGGGGCTGAATTCTCGGCCAAATGGGCCGAGGGATCTAATGCCTGATACCTAAGTCGATCCCGAAACAATCCTGACCTCCAAACTCTAACAATGAGAGTTTACTATCTGGACAAACCAGAGATAGGTGTCGACAACCAGAAACAAATCCCCGGGACATTGTTCCGAAAACTCTCTTCGAGTTACGATCAGACCCATTTCATAATACACGACTCTTTCGTTTCACATAACATTTTTGACGATAATTTGACACGGTGCAACGAATGCCAATATATTCGATCGGCGTTAATATCACATATGAATTGCTAATATCTTTGCTGACACATCGCGTCAGGAGCCGCAGGACATTCATAAACGATGAGGAACCGGGATACCACAATTTGCAAATCCATTGGAAAATTAGCATCCTCCGAGATTGGTTTCACTAGAGACTCTCATTTGAATTCTAGCTAGCTATGTCAGATTTCGTACATCAACGATTCACTTGACAAATAAATCCCTGTCGCGATCGATGGGCACCGACAATAATCTCTCTGGTAACCTTGTCGTCGCCATTTTCTGTAACTAAATATCTCCAGATACGAATAAACTACCTAAAAATCATTTATTCTACATTTTTTACATTATTATATTATTATTTTTACTATATCTACGTTTCTCTTCGGTTAATTTTTACAAATATTTAACTTTGGATAAGAATTTTACTTTTTAAAAAATCTTCTTTGAAACGATAATATTAAATGTTATTTCTATTTGAAATTTTACATGAATTCTATGTTTTGTTTATAAATTAGTTCTACTTATTGAAAAATAAATAATTATAATTTTAAAGGTGAATTCGAGAACTAGGAAATAATCTGCTCTTTACAATTTTATGTAGATTCAATGTTTCGTTTATAAATTAGTTCTACTTATTAAAAAATAAATAATTATAATTTTAAAGGTGAATTCGAGAACTAGGAAATAATCTGCTCTTTACAATTTTATGTAGATTCAATGTTTCGTTTATAAATTAGTTCTACTTATTAAAAAATAAATAATTATAATTTTAAAGGTGAGTTGCTAAACTAGGAAACAATCTGCTACTTAAAATTTTATATAAATTCAATGTCTCTTTTATAAATTAGTTCTACTTATTAAAAAATAAATAGTTGTAATTTGAAAACAGAATTCGTGAACTGGGAAACAATCTGCTACTTAAAATATTATATAAATTCAGCCTTTCGTTTATAAATTGGTTCTTCATTAAAAAATAAATAATTTTAATTGTGATTTCATGAACTGAGAAATAATCTACGAACAATGAAATGAAAAATTGATTAAAATGATATATCGTTCCAAGTTCCAAATTGTTTGCCCTATAAAGAATAATCTTGACCGGAGAAACGTTAACCGAGTTATTCGTTAGGAAAAAGGGATCGCCAGAAGAAGGCTGGGCCAACTCGTTTTAAAAGTAAGAACGTCTTGTAAGTTTTCGAGCAAGTTTCACGGGATATCGAGACTCTGCAATCTGAAGCGCCCTCCGAGGACAACCGTAATTCGTTCCACTTATTTTCGTGCTCGTCCTCGAGCGGGGCTTTTGATTAAGAGCACACTTGACTTCGCTATATCGTAGTCAGCTGCTGTTAACGTTGAAATTCCAAAGTATCGCGGCGGGGAAAGTTACTAACGAGGAAACTTCCAAGATACAGTGACAGGCCTCTGTGCACGAATCCATCTTCCACCGATTGATGTTCGACAACCTCCGCGATTAGTGTGCACGACACACTCGTAATTGCAATCCACGACTCATAATTGCCACGCTGGTTAGTAAATTTTACAATTTTATTCGATATCGAATCTGTCGAAAAATTATTTTCGTCCATCGTTGCTAGCCAAGTTTAACCATTTCTGTTTTGTTCGAAACTATTTTCCGGCTATTTTTCTTACCAGACTGGCCCCGAAAAGTATTTTTGATTCGATTCGGTTTGGGGAAAGTTTGCAACTAGTTTAATCTGTTGAGAGTCTTGGGCGGCGAGAAGTTTTCTCGTTACGAAGTATCGACACCGATTCGACATTTTGCTAATGGATTGTGTACTGACAGAGACCGGAAATCTCATATAAGTTCGAAATAACATTGTGCAATGTCGATATTTTTGAATCAAACGACAACGAATTGCAATTTTATTCACGGTGGAGCAAACCGAATAAATTTCATTTATTATTAAATTGTTCGAATAATCCGTAGATTTTACGTAGAAAACTGAATCGAAAGTTTAGAGTAACATTTCTGCGTGCAATGTTTCGTTTTCGAGATAATTAAATTTTAATGTCCACGTCTGATTATATGTAGATATTTCTACTTGTCATATCCCTGAATATTCAAAGTCGATTTCCTCGAAACTGAAACTACTTAGAAAAAAATTTTATTCCACATGTTCGACTTGATTTTTCATGGAGAATCTCCCCTCTTCTCTTTTCAGTTGAAATAACCAGTAAGTTAACTATATTATTGTAAGGGTTTCTAACATTATTTTCAAATTACGTTAATCACCGTTTCTACTAATTCTGGTTTCCAAAGTCTGAACTTTATTTTGCATATACGTATTCCAGTGAAATATTCAAAGTCCAATAAAGCTTTCAAAGATAAAATCGTAACAAAAAGTCTGTAATATTGTTCGTAGACAGATAAGAAAGGAAACAATCAAATTCATTTGATTTTCAGCGCGATGATAGGGCTTTCTTTTACCGGTTCGTACCTGGTAGCTTTAATTTTATGATTCCGACCCACATTCGAATCGAGTGTCCTAGATGCGAAGCGAAATGGAACGGAGGTATAATAAAAAAGCTGCCGAAAGAAAAGCCCCGTGAACCAGCGCCAAATCCGTGCAATTAATGTAAAATAATATTTACAAAGTGAACGTCGTTTTAATGTCTAAAATATATTCCAAATTTTTCTTACTTCGTCCATTCAGTGCGCCTGATATTGTTCAAAATTTGGAACGATTCTTAATAAACGAACAGATGTTTCGATTTTACAAAAAAAAATAAATATTCGTAAATGGAACGGGTAAAATTGAAAATGTCTATTTTATTAGAATTTACTTTGTTGAAGAGTGGATAATTTTCACGAATCCACGAAGGGTTAAAAAACGAATGTTTAAAGTATATTCCAAATTTTTCTTCGTCCATTCTGTACGCCTGATATTATTCATTGTTTAGAACGATTTTTAATAAACGAACAGATGTTTCAATTTTACAAAATATAAATATTCGTAAATAGTACTGGTGAAGTTGAAAATGTCTATCTTATTATAATTTACCTTTTTGTAGAGTAGATAATTTACACAGATCCGAAAAGGGTTCGAAGACGAATAAAATGGCGACTACCGAGCAGCCTGAAGTGTCTTCACCGCGGAAATCATGTTTTCATCCTTTGTGCGCTTTTATTTTCCCTTTCAGATGAAAATCGTTAGTCCGTTGCATCGTATTTACGTCCGATTTCTACGGTTTTTTTCTAAAGGATCCGAATCACGCGAATGAAAGCGAGTGGCCCGGTGAATGGACGGTCGCGTAAGACGTTGAATCCTCGTATCTTTTGGCTTTCAGGGACCAGCCTTTTCGCGGTGGCGGCGCATGAATTCGGCCACTCTCTCGGCTTGGCGCACAGCTCCGTTCCTGGAGCACTCATGTATCCGTGGTACCAAGGATTGAGCTCTAATTACGAGCTACCGGAGGACGACCGAAACGGGATTCGGCAGATGTACGGTAAGTGGGTCTGCGTGTTTGATAATTACGTCCAAACCTAGTAATTATGTCACTCCCGTACTTCCCGGACCGCTTATTTTCCCATAACTGTATTTCTTCGGAATTACAGGTGGCCCCCGAGACCCGCGATTCTTATCTTTTTCCGGTATAGAAACGTCAGAAATTATTTATTAACGCGTTAGCCGCAAGATTAATAATATTACTTATTTTTATAATAATAATCCACGAATTAATTATGTTCAGTTCCCACGATGTCGACATTTCGTTTTAAGACAATTGGATATCAAGGAAAGATGACAAATAAAAATCATATGTGAATAGAAAGAAAGTTGGAACCATTATTGACTATTTCTACTTGCGCTGACATCCAACTCATAAAAATATAAATTGTTCCTAATAATCCATGGATTCTACATGAAAAACTGAATCGAAAATATAGAGTAACATTTTTGCGTGCAATGTTTCGTTTTCGCAATAATTAAATTTTAATATATGCGTCTGACCATACGTAGATATTTTTACTTGCCATAACTCCCGAATATTCAAAGTCGATTTTCTCGGCAACAAAGCCTCGAATGAAAAAATGTTATTAGACATTTTCGACTTGGTTTTTCGTGTAGAATCTCCCCCCTCCGCTCTCCAATTGAAACAACCAGTACATTAAATATATTATTATTGTAATGGTTTCTAACATTATTTTCAAATTATCACTGTGAACTCTATTTTTCGTAAACGTATCCCAACGAATTATTCAATTATCTGATGAAGTTTTCAAATCACGTAAGTATTGTAAAAACGACAAAAAAAAATTGAATGTAGATAGAAAGTTTCGAAAACGAGGAAAATATCCGGGAAGGCGATCGAGAAACGGGCGAAGATTCTCGTTTCCGTTCAGCGAGAACGGTTCTCGTATTTATGAGTGTTCGTCGCGTGATAATTGAAGTATGAAAAATACATGGCCGTAGCAAGGAATTTCAGGAGAAATCGGGGAAAAACAATTTTCGCAGGATAATCGCGGGTGGAAGACGTGTCCCCGTGGTTGCTAACAACAGGGGGTGAAATGAAACGTGAATAAAGTATAAAGGACGGACTACCCTTCTCTTTAGTTCCAGCAGGATGTCGGCCGTACGTTCGAATGATTTAGTGGAAAGCTTTGCAGATCCCGGAGAATCGCAAACGTATTCTGTCTGCCCTTCCCCGATTTCTGTTTTTACCTACCCTTTCCCACTTCCCTTCGCGTTCCTATTTGCCCTTTACACGCTCCCACCGTTTGTTCCGTTCACCCCCACGCCCCCTCCTTTCTTTTTGTCTCGCCTCTTTACTCTGCACCTCTCGATTTTATTCATCCACCTCCATCCCCTCCTCGTGATTTTTTTCCCCCCACCGTTTCTCTTCTTTTTAACCAGTGTTTCCGCCATTTTCTCTGTACCCATACTTTTTTACTCCCCTCCACCCACACACACACACACATCAGCGTCCTGTGTTCCTAGTGTCTTTGTACCAACGTCGTAGAAACGTTCAGTTTCAATTTTCGTCGAGTATTCTAAGGGAAAAATATTAGTTCCAATTTTTGATTTTTTTTGTTTTTTTTAGCATTGTACGCCTGAAATATTTTAATCAACTTTTTTACTCGGCCCTTAAAACAGATACAAATATATTTTGTCTTTAGGTAATCTCGTATAATTATTTATTTAAAAGTAAAGCGTGCCACGTTTTCGGTTCCAATTTAAAATAAATTTCGCCCGAGTCTGGTAACACGAGATTATGTATTAAAGGGGAACAAATTACTGGCATAATTCACCAGAATTAGGATGTGATCACTAGTGGAAGTTGGAAGATTAACTTATCCCCTCTTGCCTCGCAGCTTTCGGTTTAATTCGGCAATTTGTCTCCCGGAGTTCGCCAAGTCGACGCATCGTGATTGTGAAAATATTATACACCGTGTGTGTCGGGTTCAATTGTAATTTCTAATCCCGTCGTTCGTCTCCAAAAATAATTAATTATTCAAACGGTTGAAACACGGTCCCCGGCATCTGTACAAATATTCCGCAGTTTAATTCGACCCTTTAATTTTAATCGCGCAATTAATCCTGTAATTCCATTCCGTCAACTATTTTCATTAACAAAATGTAGGTTATCGTTTACCCGCGAGCGCTAATTACGCGGCTCGATGGAAATTCGACCGATTAATTTGTTTCGAGATTTTTTCCTTCCGCGGTGTAAGAAAAATAATGAATTTATTTACGCGGGCAAAAATACGGGCTTTCGGAACGCGTCGAAAACAAAGCAATTAACAACGGATGAAAACGTTTGTAGATTGCTGTTACTTTTAATAAATGGGATCACTTAAATTATATAAATTTGTTCTGCGATCTGCAAAATACAAAATATCGAACGCGATAATAAATTTATAATTTTTGATATAATCCAATCGCGAAATTAAACTATTAAAATTAGGAGATCCAACAAACTTTGAATAGAATTAATATTTTGAAATCGTTAATAATTTTTACTGTATATTCCTCTAGATGTTATTTAATAAATCATAATCACTTAAATTATATAAATTTATTCTGCATTCTGCAAAATACAAAATATTGAAAGCAATATTAAATTTATAATTTCTGATAAGATCCAATCGCGAAATTAAACTATTAAAATTAGGAGATCCAACTTTTAATAGAATTAATATTCCGAAACCATTAATAATTTTTACTTTATATTCCTCTGGGTGTTATTTAATAAATTATAATTTCCGTATCGACGTTTAAAATTCCAACACTTCCCTTTCCTACCATAAATATCGCCGGATATTTGTTTCTGCTTAATTGTTTTCTGATACGAACGCAAACGCCGGTTTTAAAGGCTGGGAGGGGAAAATAAAATGGTTTTCATTTAGCGAAAACAAACCAATATCTTTCCTCGTTCCTTCTTCACGGATGAAAACTCGCCGGGAGTAATTGTTTCATTAAATTCTAAGTGGAAGAACCGTTTCGCGAGGAAACATTAATTTTCAGAACGTTTCTACGGCTCGGTTACACCGCCGTTATAGTAAACGCGAACAAATTTGCATGCATATTACAACAGGTAATCGAAACGTCGCGTACCAGATTGTTTTAATAATCGTTACTGGAAAAATTTAATACCTCGACACTCCATTTATCCATTTTCGCTCACCAACTTGTAAAGAAGACAAATTATCTAGTGATCATGATATAAAAAAAAATATGTTTAAAAATTTTCCGAGGTTTGCTGCATTATTTTATTCACTAAATTCGTCATATTTTTTTTTATTATGTGTGTTCGATAAAAATTGTTTGAGAGTGTTTTGTAAATATTCGATACTTACAAAAAATGCATCAGAAAGGTGAGCCTGAAGTAATAAAATCTGCTCGCTATTTTTGAAATTTGTATTTCGCCTAATTTTGGATCCCATTTCTTTGAACGAAGCACGTCGATTATCCCCGTGGCGCGTCGCATAAACTACACGTTCAGTGTCGTGACGTTTCCACGGGGAAAAAAGCTGGAAATTTTCACGTCGGAACATCGTGGGTGAAATTTGAAGTTAAACGAGCACGTTCAACTAGACAGCGAGGCAAGAGAGGATTTTAATATACGACGAACCGTGTGTGGGATTTTCATGGAAGACGTCGAAAGTGATTCAGGATGAAAAAAAGCATGAATACGCGACCACGAGTGCCTCGCTGAGCTGCTGGATCGAGAGTTAACTTACAATGATTCGGGTTTGATTGAACATTTCCAGCGAACGAAGAGAAAGATAAATCGGAACAAAAAGGACTTCTTGTCTTTGAATATTTTTTGGAAACTTTCAATACGAAGGATTGAACGACAAAGGCCAGAGAACAATTGAAATCAGACGAGTCGATACCACTTGATAAATTCGGGATTTGGAATTTTTCAATCGAGGCACAAGAAAATCCGTCCAAACTAATTTCAATCAGTTTTAGAAACGAGGGATAGAAAGATATCAAAATTTGGGACAATGGTTTAAGTTTATAAAAAAATTTGTTTATAGACACGGTTATATCTAATAAATGTGTTGTTTCAGAAACGCGAAAAAAAATTTTTTCAAGTCGTTTTGAAAAAATTATTTTTTGTTGCGGGGATCAATTACAATCATTTTTGGTCAATAGATATACCTTCGAAATCGTACGTATTTTCGAGAAAAAAATTCTTTACCGAAAATCTAATATGAGGTCAGAAATGGTTCCTCGAAATTTCATGAGTATCTTTAAAACGTCATAACTTCTGAACGGATTGGAGGATTTTAATTTTTCAAAGTGCAAACGATGCGTATTTTGGTGAAGAATATGTAGAAATTCTAAAAATATTCGAAAAGTTGATCCTTGACCCCGGAAAATGAGAAAACCCCCATAAAAATGGTCCAATTTTCAAACAGCCATAACTCTTACAATAGTGAATATATTTCAATGAAACTTTTTTCTGAAGTAGAGCTCATGGGTGTCTACAAAAAAGTAATAGATAACTTTTCTGTAGGGCGTCAAACCAAAGTATTAAAAATCGACAGGGGGTAGGTGCCTAAATTTCTCGGCGAAAAAAAAATTTTTCAAATCGTTCTAAAAAAATTATTTTTAATTGTGGGAGTCAATTACAATAATTCTTGGTGAATACACATACCCCGAAATCCTACGCACTTTCGAGAAAAAAATTCGAGTATGTGTGAAATTTTTCGACAAAATTAAAAAATTTCAAATCGTTCTAAAAAAATTATTCTTAGTTGCCGGGGTCAATTACAATCATTTTTAGTGAATAGATATACCCTCGAAATCCTACGCATTTACGAGAAAAGAAATTCCTTACCGAAAATGTAAATGACATTTTCCCCTGAAAGTGTATGTTTAAAAAATTGTTCCTTAGCTCCGTAAAGTAAGAAAAACTCCATAAAAATGGTCCCATTTTCAAAATAAAATAATAGTTCTATTATTCGTTGGAATCTACTATTTAAAACTATTTCTATTACTATTTTTAAACACAAATTATTGCAAATAATTAAAACCATATAAAAATAAATCTTAATACTGTTTGCTTCGAGTTTGTTTCTAACTAAAACTACCAAACGGTAATCAAAAAATAATTTTCCGTCTTTCGACTGGCTGTTCTCTTTCTAGATTTTAGTTTTCCCGGCTTCTTTGTCCGTTGCTCGAAATCTTGTTTATTCGTATCGCGTTACGATGCGTAATAAACGTACCTCTTAAGACACTTTGCTCTTTGTCTTAATTACCCTTCCGATTACCCTTTTCTTCCTGAAGGACCCGAAGTTTTCCCGGTGGAAGTTTCCATACCGCGGCGCGGCGTGCTGTTTAATCGAAACTTCCACTCGAGTTTTACCGCTACGGTACTCGTGTTTCTTTTATCGTTCCACATTTCTTCTTTGCCGTCACGCTTTTCCCACGGCGTTCCTTTCACCCTGTGCAAACTCGACGTTTTCATACCGGGTGGAAGAACTTTACAAGTTACCCGTACGTAATAGTAAATAAACAGAAACGCCCGAAATCTCGTTTCTCCGGACGCGGAAAATTTCGCGCGGGAAACCAAAGAACCCGTAAACCACGGGCAAACAATTCCAATGTTTGACGTGAAATTTTACCCAAGTATTGCTCAAACATTACAAGAAATTCCTCACGTATTCCCAAACACGATAACATTTTATTTCATAATTTCTAATTGGCCGAGGGTTGAAACTGCACGTAACAAAATTTTTTTTAAGTATCTTTGAAATACAGGTTTCGTTTTGCTATAATTGAAAAAAAAATTTTACGTCGAGAACTGAATTAAAAATATAGAATAACATTTTTGCGTGTTGCGTTTCGTTTTCGAGATAATTGAATTTTAATATCTATGTCTGACCATATCTAGATAATTCTACTTGTCGTACTCCTGAATATTCAAAGTCAATTTTCTCGAAACTGAAGCTACATAGGACAAAATTTTATTCCACTTGTTCCACTTGGTTTTTCATGTAGAATCTCCCCCCTCCTGTTTTCAGTTGAAACAACCGATAAATTAGCTGTATTTTTGTAAGGGTTTCTAACATTATTTTCAAATTACATTAATCACTGTTTCTACTCGTTCTGGTCTCCAAAGTCTGAACTCTATTTTGCATATACGTATCCCAATGAATTATTCGAAGTTTAATAAAGTTTTTAGAGTACGTAAGTACTGAAAACGAGTTCCCAAAAACGACAACATTTTATTTCATAATTTCTAATAGACCTACCGTAGTTGAAACTGTACGTAACAAATTTTTTAAAAATATCTTATACTATAAAATACAGGTTTCGTTCTGCTATAATTGAAAAAAACAGTCGTGGGGTATGTAAATTATCATTTGTACATTTGTTGAATATTTTGTACGCGTCGAAACTTTTGATTGTCAACGTACCTGTACATCATAGAGCTTCGAACGCGTTTTCGTGGGTGCAGCTAGGCAGAAATTCCTTTCTTCTCGTTTCTTGTCGTCGCAACAATGCAATTTCCATCGTTCTTTCGCAACTGCCGTGATAGTAGTTTCTTAGCTAAGAGCAAACACCTCTTGCAAATTGCGCTGACGCAAATTGTTCGAAGAAAAACATTGCTTCGCTTCTACGATCGTTGTATTTCTGCTTCTACGGGTGCACAGACGCGCGTGAATATTTTTTATTCCACCCCTGCGCGATACAAATGGGTTTAACAATTCAACTGGTCGCGAATACGTTCCTAGACTGTACAATTTTAAAGTTCTTAGATTTTTTAAATACGATACTCATCAAAGTTTACGTTTCCTTTGAGACCTTACAGAGAAATAGTTGTATAATATAGTTTGTATGATATACACATACTATATTTTAACGAAAATAATCTTTTTTTCGGAATTTACACGTGGAATACGAAAGAAACAAAATACTTACAATTAGTATCATCTGTTATTAGTTGTATTTTACTTGCAAATATTGAGTAAATATTATTTTTATTACAATGTCGTACGTGTGTTCAGTTTTGTTCCTGACTAGAAATAAATAAAGAGAATACAGAACCGTATATTTTACGGGAAAATAATTAATTTTGATTAATTCGTTATAGTGGCTTGCAAAAATACGAGCCCACTGTGTTTTCGATCGCTCGAAAATATAAGGGAAAATTTCCCAGCGAGTGTTCGACCAGGGAATATTTCCTGCCTCAGAATCAGAAATATTTCGGTGGAGAAAATAAAGAATAAAAATGAAAACAATGTTCGTCCGGGTTTAATGCTGCTCTCTTGGAATACGGAAACACTGTGCCGTGTGCATTTCCCCTCCGGAGAGCCCAGCCATTTCAAAATACGTTCATTACCGGCTCGCCGGAGTGTGTTTCCTTCTTAAGACTTCCTCGCTCTTCGAACAAGACGCACAGTGGCTCTCTGGAATCGCAAACTAAATCAACAGTGTTGCTATTTACACATTGTGAAGGATAAACGAAACGACTTTCGGGGGTTTTTTAGGCGTGCAATCTGATTTTGATACTTTATTTTCAACTAGAAACGAGAAAATACTTAAATTTCCAGGATAGAAATGATTTTTAGATTGTACAATAAATTTTAAAATGAATTTCTGTATGGTAATGGAAGCCTTCAGTCTAGAAGATTAACTATTTTGTAGTAAGAGTATGAATGAGACTAGATTTCCTCAGCATTCATATTAAATTTCCAGGATAGAAATAATTTTTAGATTGTGCAGCAAATTAAACTAGATTTTCTTGACATTCATTTTAAATTTCCATGATATAAATCATTTTTACATTGTGAAGTAAATTTTAAAATGAATTTCTGTATGGTAATGGAAGCCTTCAGTCTAGAAGAATAACTATTTTGTAGTAAGAGTATGAATGAGACTAGATTTCCTCAGCATTCATATTAAATTTCCAGAATAGAAATAATTTTTAGATTGTGTAGTAAATTTTAAAATGAATTTCTGTATGGTTATTGAAGTCTTCAGTCTGGAAGAATAACTATTTTATAGTAAGAGTATGAATGAGACTACTCAGCATTCATTTTACATTTCCAGGACAGAAATGATTTTTAAATTGTGCAGTAAATTAAACTAGATTTTCTCAGCATTCATTTTACATTTCCAGGATAAAAATGATTTTTAGTAAATTAAATTTAATTTAGATTATGTAGTAAATTATTTGATTTATATTGTGTAGTAAATTAAACTAGATTTTCTTGACATTCATTTCAAATTTCCAGGATATAAATCATTTTTAGATTGTGCAGTAAATTTTAAAATGAATTTTTGCGTGGTAATAGAAGCCATCAGTCTGGAAGAATAGTAATTTTGCTGTAAAAGTATGAATGAGACTAGATTTTCTTAGCATCCATTTAAAATTTCCAAGATAGAAATGATTTTTAGAATGTGTAGTAAATCTTAAAATGAATTTCTATATGATAATAGAAGACTTCAGTCTGGAAGAATAGTTATTTTGCTGTAAAAGTATGAATGAGACTAGATTTTCTTAGCATCCAATTTAAATCACCAAGATAGAAATGATTTTTAGATTGTGCAGTACACTTTAAAATGAATTTCTGTATGGTAATAAAAGTCTTCAGTCTAGAAGAATAACAATTTTGTTGTAAAAGTATGAATGAAATTAGATTTTTGCAAATTTGGCCCTATGAACGTACATTTACTTTCGAAGGTTATTATTTTTCTTTGCTACTTTCATTAAGATTATAATTATCTTCAATGTTCGATTTGTTCTTACGTTTTAATAGTAATTGTTAAAGAATTTGCTAAGGTACTTTAGAAAGTAGTCCTCGAGTAACGTCTATCGAACAATTCGGTCTTCCGTCTTGGATCTGCCGACGTAGCAACGGCGTTAAAAATTCATTAGCATCAGAAAGAGTGTCACTTAATCGCAAGGCAGTATGCCGTCCTTGAGTTAAAGGAGAAACCTGAAGTCGAGATGAAAACCGCGAAGCAGAATAGCCGACGTAAAGAGATTTCGAGATACGAGCCTTTTAATTCCAGATTAAAATTAGGATCGTAATTGATTAGGAACGAACCAAACACTAATTTAAAAAGAAATTTCTGAGTTTGTATCTCCATATTCGTCGTCAACAACTTAAAACACACCCAAGAATTGATCATTTTTATCGAAATCGACATCTCGAGTCAGTATAGTGGCTTTTGAAAATTCAACGTCTGACGATTATCTGTAAAAAAAAAACCAATTGATGTGAAATGGACCAAATACTAATTTTGAACAAAAATTGAAAAAACATTACACACAATAATTTGTAAAAAAAAATAAAAATTAAATAAAATAAAACTCTTGAAACTAATTAAACGAGAGACATTTGATTCGAAACAAATGAAATTATTTAAGATAAAAGTGTAATCCGTTTCCCAAGGAAGGAAAGCCAAGACAGAGGAAATAGAATGGTTAAGTTTCTCCGAAAACTATCCCCTAATTACGACGGTAAGAAGTCACCAGCAATAAACCGTATGCATAATACATCGCGTCGGGTAAAGTATACATCACGCGCAACCCCGCTATCTGCATTATTGCATTATTCAGGAACAGCGTGTGTCCCAGAATCGAATGATAATTAATATTCGCTGGGGAGCTACTAATTAGCGAAATCTGCACCCGGTAGAAGAGAGGACCCAGAGGAACGGATAAACAAACCGATAGCAGAAACTACAACATTCTTAGCTACGCCAATTCCAGCCTTTAAGAAGGGATTTTCAACAACTTTAAAAGTGAATCGAATATAATATAGAGTAACATTTTTTAATAGGGCGTCTCGTTCTCGAGAAAATTAATTTTAATCGTGTCTGACCATGCGTTGATATTTCTACTTAATCCAGAAATCTCGAGGATTTTCGTTAATTGATATTTACAAATTTTGTCTGATATAAAACCCTTTTTGAATATACAGGGAGGCATCTTTAATAAATAATTTATTTACCCAGATTCCTTCTATTGTTTGCTAATTAACATAAAATTAAAGAAACGGAATAAATCTTCTAAGTTAGATAATTTACTCTGGTATCGACCATGGTTTTAAATTAAAGGAATGGAAAATTGGAAAGCTTCGTAACGTTTGATGGA
The DNA here is from genome assembly GCF_013123115.1 of Colletes gigas. NCBI lineage: Eukaryota > Metazoa > Arthropoda > Insecta > Hymenoptera > Colletidae > Colletes > Colletes gigas. The sequence goes on along the minus strand of NW_025106662.1, from coordinate 464,006 downwards.
AAAATTAACTTCTTTCCTCGGAGGAAAAATGTAAAGAAAACTAAAATGAATTTAAAATTGAGCCTAGACGAGAATTAGAAAAACGCGTATGTTCGAAGTTTGAAAGGTTGTTTTTAAAAAATATTGTACTCGCATTTTCCAAGAATCCCTGACTCTAATAAATCAGAAAGTAAGACTGTGTCTGGGTTTGCAGAAATTGTATCCAGTGCGGTGGATACGCAAATAAGAATGTCCCTTTTTAAGGGGGCGGATCCGACGAACGGCGACATGATAAATTGATTTCATCGCGAAGTCTGGAATAAATTTTTCTCCCGTTCCTCCGGGCGTATTGGAAATGAATTCAGGACCGAATCATCTTCGACGGATAATAGACCGGATTTTTAAATAAGTTTCCCGTCTCGTTCCTTTCGTTCCCGTACCTTTTTATGCGAGTCGATTCGCACGTATTCTCATTATAATTAATAACACGATCCAGTAGCTTTCCCTTTTCGTTGATTCCCTTTTAAAGAAATTTAACACTACGTGCATTAGGCTAAAAAAATATTGTCTGACAAAGCTGCGTCAGTTATTCGAAAAAAAAGTTTTCGTTGATTTATAAACGTCTCTAATTAATGCTAGAACTACTGAAAGTGGTGTAAAAATGATTCGTAATTCCTAATAAGAATTGTAACAAATTTACTCGACTGGATTTTTGAAAATTTACTCTACTTTTCTAGAAGAAAATGAATGATTCATTGCATTATACATTTCTTCGAGTATTTATTGTTTTCGTTTCATTATTATAATTAATAATACGATCCAAGAGCTTTTCTTTTTCGTCGGTTCCCTTTTAAAGAAATTTAACACGTCGTTCACTAGGCTAAAAAAATGTTATCTGACAAAGATGCGTCGATTATTGGAGAAAAAATAAAGTCAATTCTGAGAAAAATTCATTGTCAAAGATTTCGTTAATTTATAAACAGAAGTGGTCAAAATGATTCGTAATTCCTAATAAAAATTGTAATAAATTTAGTCGATTGGATTTTTGAAAATTTACTCTACTTTTCTATAAGAGAATGAACGAACATTTATTTTCTTTGCATTATACATTTCTTCGAGTATCTGTCGTTTTCGTTTCGTTATTATAATTAATAATACGATCCAAGAGTTTACTTTTTCGTCGGTTCCCTTTTAAAGAAATTTAACACGTTGTGTACTAGGTTAAAAAAATATTATCTGACAAGGATGTGTCGATTATTATTAGGAAGAAATAGAATCATTTCTGAGAAAAATTCAACGTGAAAGATTTTGTTAATTTATAATTTATAAACAGAAGTGGTAAAAATGATTCGTAATTCCTAATAAGAATTGCACAAGCTCTTACTTTTCTGAACGAGAATGAATGAATTCTTTGGTACAAATAAATACACGTGTGTCTAGTAGTACTAGAAATTGTACGGGAGAGTTGAATGAAAATTTAATAGATTTTCAAGGGGATAAAAGTTTGAGTTGACAAGGACTAATGAAGAGCGCGTGATCATGTTCCAGGCGATCCCGAGGAGAAACTTTGGGCGGATCTACCGGGTGGTCCGTCGCCTCCGTTACATCCAACAACGCAGAGGACAACGACAAGCGTCGGAACGACCTACAGGCCATGGAGAACACGACCGACCAGACCGAATCACTATCCAAACGACGACCGACCTCGACGCCCTGATCGTTACCCTCAAAAGCCGGATTATAGGACGGAGAGACCGGACGATCGACCTCAGAGGCCTCACAAGCCTCACAGGCATCACACGACATCGACCACCACCACTATGAGAACAACAAACACTCAAAGACCGAGGCATCGATGGACACCGACGCCCAGGTCCGACGTGCCAGATAAATGTGACACCAGCTACGACGCCATTAGCATTATTCGAAGGGAAATCTTCGTGTTCAAAGGACGAGTGAGTAGTGAACCCACATAGAAACAAAGGGTATAGCCGAATAAGGGGGTCAAATGTGCCCCCAAACCGAATGGAACGAGCCACGGGTCATTCGATAGCAAAAAAAAAATAACCCCTGTGTGCAAATTTTTAACTTGAAATCTCGACCGTGGGGGTAGTAATGGGGTGAAAACGAAAATCATGTTTTTGAATTATTTCTCTTGACCTATTGAGTAAAAAAATGTAAAAAAATTCAGAGACATTTCGGGTACCGGGGCACATACTTTGGGAGATTTTCAGATTTTTTGATTGAAGAACCAGGTAGTGAAAAATAAAAAACAGCAAAAAATGCCGAAAAATGCCGATTACGTATTGAAGGAGGCCCGGAACTACTTTTATACTTTTACAGTAAACAGGTATTACTATTACTATTACTCTCAATTTTTTTCAGATTTTTCATTTTGGTGCGCCGCAGTGAAAAAAAATAAAAACCGAGTTTTTCCTCGTTTTCTGCGTATTAGAGTAACTTACACGTTGAATTTTTATGCATCCTTCAATATATAAGTGTTTTGTAGACTGTTTAATGTTTCTACACTAAGCAGAATTACATAACAATTGAAACAAATAAAATAAAGCCAACCATTGGGTGTATATATCCTAAAAAATCAACGATATTTTCAACGGTGTCGATGGCGCAGCGTTAGAGTGTCCGACTGCTGAACCGCTGGAAGTTTTTTTACCGTAGGTTCGAGTCTCTCTTCTGGACTTAGTATTTTTTTTTCTTCATTATTTTTTTTTTCAAATTCTATCTATATAACAATGCTTTATATTTATTTATAAATGTTCTGATAGCATTTTACAAATATTTTAACCTGAAATATGTATAAATATAGTCTTGAAGTGTTTTTGCGTTTTTATTTTTTTTGTCAACCACGATTATTGTTTAACATCTGTTACACTGAAATTAATGTGAAATGTTAGTTTTCAAATCTCTTACCTTTGACTACTGTGAATGGATCGGAGCAGAAGATTGTATATTGCCTTACTATTGCTTCTTCTCGCCCTTCGATCAAGCAGATCTTTCCTTCTCGTTCTCTTTCTTTGATAAATATGAATGTTTGCTGCGGCTTTAGTATCTAACGTAGACATGTAAGGGTTATTATCTTTTCCTTACTGCTGGTTTTAAAGATAATGAAAACACTTGTAGGACCAACCTCTACGGACCATGCCAAGTAATTATGTATAAATCCCATCGCATACAGTAGCTTGAACTGAGTAATTAAAAAATACATTGTGAAACCCGAACGCGACAATCACCCATTGACCTGAACGGTCTGGGCCCTCACCCAACGAACCTTTATTTCCTTCGTAACGCAGGTAGGACAATTAATCATTTTTCCCCGTGGTTTCCATCGAGCAATGATACTTCATTCAAAAATAAGCATGAAACGATCAAACTGGTACTTAAAAATGGGTTTATTAGAAAAAAGTATCATTGGCAGAGAGTGGGTTAATAGATTTGGCGTGGAATGGCCCTTACATGTCTACGTTAGATACTGAAGCCGTAGCAAACATTCATATTTATCAAAGAAAGAGAACGAGAAGGAAAGATCTGCTTGATCGAAGGGCGAGAAGAAGTAATAGTAAGCCAATATACAATCTTCTGCTCCGATCCATTCACAATAGTCAAAGGTAAGAGATTTGAAAACTAACATTTCACATTAATTTCAGTGTAAGAGATGTTAAACAATAATCGTGGTTGACAAAAAAAATAAAAATGCAAAAAACACTCCAAAACTATATTTATACATATTTCAGGTTAAAATATTTGTAAAATGCTATCAGAACATTTATAAATAAATATAAAGCATTGTTATATAGTTAGAATTTGAAAAAAAAAATAATGAAGAAAAAAAAATACTAAGTCCAGAAGAGAGACTCGAACCTACGGTAAAAAAACTTCCAGCGGTTCAGCAATCGGACACTCTAACGCTGCGCCATCGACGCCGTTGAAAATATCGTTGATTTTTTAGGATATATACACCCAATGGTTGGCTTTATTTTATTTGTTTCAATTGTTATGTAATTCTGCTTAGTGTAGAAACATTAAACAGTCTACAAAACACTTATATATTGAAGGATGCATAAAAATTCAACGTGTAAGTTACTCTAATACGCAGAAAACGAGGAAAAACTCGGTTTTTATTTTTTTTCACTGCGGCGCACCAAAATGAAAAATCTGAAAAAAATTGAGAGTAATAGTAATAGTAATACCTGTTTACTGTAAAAGTATAAAAGTAGTTCCGGGCCTCCTTCAATACGTAATCGGCATTTTTCGGCATTTTTTGCTGTTTTTTATTTTTCACTAACTGGTTCTTCAATCAAAAAATCTGAAAATCTCCCAAAGTATGTACCCCGGTACCCGAAATGTCTCTGAATTTTTTTACATTTTTTTACTCAATAGGTCAAGAGAAATAATTCAAAAACATGATTTTCGTTTTCACCCCATTACTACCCCCACGGTCGAGATTTCAAGTTAAAAATTTGCACACAGGGGTTATTTTTTTTTTGCTATCGAATGGCCCGTGGCTCGTTCCATTCGGTTTGGGGGCACATTTGACCCACTTATTCGGCTATACCCTTTAAAGAATTTATTCGAAGCTGAAAAATTTATACTAGAATCGAGCGTGTTTTCTCACGAACGTTGAGTATATGAAAACAAACGAAAGAGGGAAACGATTTAATAAAATCGTTATCGTTCACCTATTGTACATAAAAAATATTAAAACTTTTCCACCTTTCGTTTTTTTCATATTCGAATTTAACGCGAACACCCTGTATAGGGTAACGCTTCTTAATGGGGGAGACTCATGTAAAATGATATTTGACAATTTTTTTTATAGCATAAAGGTTTGATGAAACTTTTCTCCGCTTTTCACGTATATTTTTTTAACATTTCAAGATACAAATATTTTTTTCCGTTACGCTTTATCGACTTTGGATGATATAATAAATGTTCTTCCTTGTGTCGACGGCGTTGATCGACGTGCAGTCTAGCATTTTTTTCCTTTGATCTGAGATAAAAAATCGAATGACATTGTATTGCATAATTAAATTAGAAATTTATTGCAAGAATAATTTTTTTGTGCACAGAGCCGTGTATCTTCGACAATTTTGCATTTTTTAAGGAGAATTTTAAAAAATGTTTAAATTAATGGTCACCTTCGTTTTTCGACAAAATCGGTATCGTTCACCTTATTGTACATAAAAAATATTAAAACTTTTCCTCCTTTCGTTTTCATACTCAAGTTTAACGCGAACATCCCGTATAGGGTAACTCGTATCCGATTAAAATAAATAAAAGTTTCTGTAACATTCTGGTCGTGGCACGTCAAGTTTTAACACCGTAAGAATGAAAAGATTCAAATTTTTAGGAAATGTTTCTACACCATTGAGACTAGGCTAGATCATGTAACCAATTAGATACCGTGGCAGTTGATTGATAATCCATGACACGAACTTAGATAGACAACAACCGAAAGCGAACTTAGACACGACCGCAGATCCCTGACGAAGCCAACTACGAACTTTCAAATCCTCTAAAAGTTTCAGCTCATCGTCGGTAAGAACCCCCGAAGCCATGGAAGTTGGACTATCTTGTTCCGTCTAAAGAGTTTTCTTCTTCGAATATACTGTTGCCTGAATATATATTTTTTCTAAAAAATCAAACGATATCTTTCGATTTGCAATACTATTTCTAACGTTACAAAACGAATTATTTTCTATTATAATAACGATTTTTTTCAATGACCGTCCAATAGATACAAATATAAAATTTATTCGATAAAAATGATATGCAAGAGATATGTTTTATCGAAAACTTCAATGCTCGTTAAACGTAACACGGAAATATACTTAATTGAATACCTTGCACGAGTATCAAAACAACTCTTACAAATACTTAATAACTTATGGGTACATCCAATAGTTGATCCTGGCAAGTACAATTAAATTAGGCATAATTAAAAATAAGATAATTATTCCAATGATCGATCGAAGAAAAATTGAGTGTCCCTTGGGAATTAATTAAAATAATTGTTAGTTGCATTGATTTTTCCAGTATCTGTGGAGAATCGGCGACCAAGGATTGTACGAGGGATACCCGGCGGAAATTACGCGTTTGTTTAATCTTTCCGAGGATATCGATCACGTGGATGCAGTTTACGAGAGGCCGGACAAGAAGATAGTATTTTTCATCGGGAAACTGTATTACGTTTTCAACGCCAACAATCTCGAGCCCGGTTATCCGAAACCATTAACGGTACTGGGACTTCCGGATTCGTTGGAAAAGGTTGATGGGGCGATGATTTGGGGGCACAATGGAAAAACTTATTTCTTCAGCGGATCCATGTATTGGAGGTACGGTTAATTTTGTATAGTGTTATTGGATGCACAAAATATCGTGACAAATATTACCAATTTGTTCATGCAGGTTCGATGAATCTGTCAACCAAGTAGAACTGGATTATCCAAGAGACATAAGTATGTTCGCTAATGTTGGGAACGATATCGACGCTGTTTTCCAGTGGAAGAACGGTGAGTCTTACCTTTTCATACAGAAAATTTACAAACTACGCTAAAACGTCCTTGAAAACGAATTTTGTTGCGATACCGTAGTTAAGTCCCGAAAAATAAATTATTTACGGAAACATGCTGGCTAGTAGTTATGCAAACATCCTGTGTACAAATTAACATTCTTTTTCGATTAAATAAACAATTTTTATAATCCAGTTTTATCGCACATCAGTCCTATAATCAATAGGAATTGCTGAAACTTCTTTGGGTGCATAGAATCAAAGTAAATTTTAAAATAAACATAGAAGACAGCAAAAATTATAATAGTCGTTATGTTCGTCGGATGGGGGATGAAATGCCCTTTAAAATGAGCGTTCGTACATGTCGATAGCGTAATTAATTCCTGAGATACAACGATTTTAGTTTCAAGTCGATTCGGTGGCTAGTTCCGGAGATATAGGGGTCCGAAGCGTTTGTTTACTTTTCATTGATGACGTCGATGCGAGGTCATTGACCGCGCGTGTAAATAGTAAACAGTACGTAGTAAATTCTTGGAAATACTACGACTGTCTGGTCACGAGACTGTCTCGACTTACGCGCGAGAGAGAGGCCCGACGCGCGCGTCAGACAGATACAGAAATAGTCAAATTAAAAAAATTATCCCTTTACATAAATTACAATATATCCAAAACGAAAAGTCGGATCGACAAAAACCAAAAACCATTTCTCTCCTTTCATCTTTGCTATATGTATATTTCCCATTTACATTGAAAGCTAACCAGGATTTGATACCAAATTTTGTCCGGTATTTTTACAAAAAGATATCAATCGTTTGCCGTGGTAGGCAAGACAGACTACATATTTTTGACAAAAAACAAAGTAAGAAAAGTCGTGAAGTTAAATGGCGTTAAAGTAACATTGTATGTTAAAAATTCTGAATGAAATTTTAAACCCCATAAAAATTGTACTATTTTTTACTAAGTTACAGCAGTTAACCAATCGCGAGCTTATTCAATAAAAAAAGAGATGAATATTACGTAAAATATTTCTTTTCTAGGCAAGACGTATTTCTTCAAAGGGAAGGGCTTTTGGGAATTCGATGACTTAAGGATGAAAGTCGCCCACGAGAAACAGAAACTCTCGGCGCCAGTCTGGATGGGCTGCCCTCGAGAATTGGAAACGAATGACGTTGAAAGTTATCCAAGAAAATCAAAGATCATGGACTCGAGCGACGCGTCAGCACTGCCAACACTTTCTCTCGGGTTATTTTTTATAGCATATTTTAGCAAATATTTGTAAACTGTGATATTTATGTAAAGTCGCGTATGGACACGAACGCTTACGCGCGTACGCGTTCAAGTCTACAAGCGACTAAAATTTTAACGCACTTCCCTTATACTAATAATGTATAATTAAAGTAATTTTAATAAAGTAATTTTTAAATAATTTTAATAAAGAATTTTAATAATAAATGACAATTCTTTATTCTACCTAATGCCCGTCCCAAACTACTTTCAATCGATAAATAACAAATAGGTTGTAATTACATTACTTCTACAATAAAAAAACCTTGAAATATTATTTAACTCATATATTTAACAAAACATGTACACATTTATTTGATGGGTCAATTTTTTACACGATATGTGAACAGAATTTCTTTACAATTTTCTTTTTTTTCATTCTGCAGTAGTATGTGAACTCCATCTTGAATATATTCCTTGGCGCAGACGTTCTACAAACATTTTACTTGAGCAACAAAATATTGCGACCACGGTGCATTCAGAAAAGCGTAATCGTACAAGTTGAAACTTGTTATTGGACATGAATTTTAACTGTGAGCATAAATTATTTGAATTTCGCCGTGGCACGCATTACGAACTCTCTATCTTTAAATTTATTTATTTTTTTTTTCCTCATAAAATATTTCACATTCAATCTGTACGATGATAAAAGCTTTCCGTCGAATATTTCGTTTCCCGATATTAGATACGTAGATCTGGTGGCGGATACGGATCCCAAGGATTGATCAATCTCAACGTAGTTTGAACAATAGTGTCTACTTCCGCCATTCCGCCCATTCCAGTATCACCGCACATAAGTGTTTTAGAAATGCAAGTCACCTCCTTGTATCCCCAGGACTTAAGCAGGGCTATCTGAATAGGGTAAAAATATTCAAAATGAATTACACAATACCATAACATCCACGTTAAACAAACTTTAACGCTAGATTTACGGAACCCATCCATTTATCCGTTTTTCATACTTATGGTTACAGAACTTGCAAACATTATTTCTCAGCAATTTATGTTAATTTGTTAGTATTATATTCTAATTAAAAGAAAAACCATATTTTCCATATCTTTCTATAAAAATATATACAATGAATGTCCGTAAATCTAACGTTAACAAAACTCGTAAAAATATTAAAAATTTTTTCATCTGAATAATTTTAATTCAACGACAAAATTGTTAATCTTAAAGCTCCTTAAGCGCAATTATCTGAGTGAAAATGACCCTGCATGCGCTGTATAAAATTTAATAACTCCGTAACTAAAAATTATTTGAAGTAATTGAAAATTGTATTAGAGCTAGATATTAATTCATACCTGTGGTGCAGTGACAGGATGTTCCCACATTTTTGTGTTCATAGCAGGGCAAAAGACCAAAGGTTTTGAAGGATTCCAAGCACGTGCAACACACGTCAAAATATTATCACATATACCGCTAGCTATCTTGCCCAGTGTGTTAGCATCTAATGGAGCGATTAAGAACAAATCGGCCCATTTAACTAAATCGATATGTAACACTGGGTCACCTCTATCTTGCCAGGCAGCCCATTCTACGGTGTCCGATAAAACTTGAATCCCTATAGGCAATTCTGCCTCTTTCAAAAAGTGCTTGGCTTTCTCTGTAACCACTATTCTTACTTCCAAATTGTTTTGCCATAATATCTCTACCAATTGTGGCAGTTTAATCGTGGCTACGCTGCCTGTACAACCGATCAAAACCTTCTTTCTAGACATGCTCGACATTTTTACAGACCGGTATTTGTTTTTCCTTTTTAATGTTTTGTTACTCACTACTTCTTACTATATAAAATGTAACTCTGTGCTGTCTATAATATCGACAAAATAGGCCTGGTCCGCCTAAATACAACAATAAATGCTTTACTACGAATAGATCGGTCGACTCAAAATACCTTAACAGTTAACAGAAAAAATTACAACTAAAGGATTTCTAGGCTTAACAGCTGTTTATCTTAGCCTCCTTAAATTTCTACGAGTGTGCGATCGTCTCTACGTAACGAATCGTTTTAAAATGAACAGTAATTGGTTTAGAAGTCCATTCACTGCACTGAAATTACGTGTCACGTTAATTTGTTCATATAATAAGAGAAATTCACTATTAAAGACGTCGATTCTTTTTACCTATACACGCATACATATATATATATACATATATATGTATATACGGTGTGCATTATTAGAAATTTATACACGTTTTTTAAAAACCGTAGAATTTATTTTCAAAGACGAAATAAAATTAACCAGGCATAAATGTTCGTAAATACTGGTCGATCGTTAAAAGACTTCGATAAGTGAATCGATTGGCAATAAATCGTTGCTGTTATGTCTCCTTGACCTGATCAGCGTAACCCATATTGGTCCATTCTTCCTGCGCCATCAATTGATTATCCATTCGGCAAGCAAGATAATCTTTCGCGGCGCTTCTGCACATCGTGTTTTCGTTACGATTTTCGTATAAACACTTCATATACTTGATCATAGCCAATTTGCAGATACCCTCATGATCGAGTGGAAAGCTGCCCTTCTCCGGTGGTATGGGCGTAAACGTCTTCTTCGACAACGTGTACGAGGTCATCACTGACCCTCAACGGTGTTCATGCAGAAAAATCAAAAGTAACGAATTAAATGCACACTAATTTCTCACGAACCACTCGACGAACGGCCATGCAGTGCCACTGCACCAGCAATGTTACCAGACCGGGCTCTGGGTGCACCGGAAACTCCTCATTCCACTTTTGCACACCAATGCCAGATCACGTGTACGTGAGCTCGTACAGTTTCGGAGAATCGACAAAGACAAACTGACACCCGCTCTCTTCCTCAATTCTGCAAAGCTACCCAAAGTAAGCGCAGATGCACTTCGAATCGCCTCAACGGAGTCGAGAGAAAAAACAAATCTGAGCCATTCCCGACTCTTGCCCCTCGTCCCTATACTACGAATAGTTAGTTACTGGATAGTATGTAACTAGATTGCGGAAAGTTAGTTAATTAATGTAATAGAGTTTAAGCACGCGTAAGACTAAAAAATATAGATTTTATATACCTTTGAAGCGAGCTGGACGTGGGACATTAGCCGAGCATGATTGCTAGTGTTACGTTATCACGTGAACGTAGGTTTAATGCACATAGCGCCACAACGGGAATTAATTGTAACCCGATTATTCACCGTCGAGTGCAGAGTCATGTAACTGCGTTTTAGTTAGGAACGAAATCCAAACGGACCGGCGTATTGTAATAAACAATACGATTGTATGTTTTTCAACGTGGGCGATTAAGCTGGGGAAGATAGAGAGAAAGGAAGGCACTTCTTTTCAGATACTTAGTTTATTTTCTAAAGACCACGACACATCGGAGTTTCCGTCGTTCCTTCTTTTTGTTTATTACGGACCGTGCCAAATTAGCTATTTCCGTTAAGAGTTTCAATGGTCTTGACACACAGCAGGGCCTCGCGACACTTCGCTTCGAGTTTCGTTTACTTTCACAAGGGTCATAAATTTTCTTAAGGGTTGTTTAGGCCGCTAGCCTCGTTTTCTCTCTCGACTCCCACGCTCTCTCTCACGCGCGCCCGCTCCAACATGGCCGCGTAACCTCCACCTCCACTCGGCTCGGGGGTGGATCATCGATCGAAGACGATCCGGATGGATGGGGCAAGGCACAAACCCCGATTGGACCAGGACAATCCAGAGGGAGGATCGAGGAATATTCCGGAGAAGGGATGAACACCGAGGACGACGAGAAGATTTCCGCGGAGGATCAGATCGATTTTAAAAGTCAACCAAGTTGTATCTAACAATCGAGACGAAGACGAATAAACTTTTACCAACCCTTTTTCGAACATACTTAGTAGTTTGATTTTTGCGCGTCTCGCCGAGCAGAGCGGTTCAGCGCTCCACGGGCACCAACCCACCGTCCTTTTTCCCTAAACCGCTATCTCGGGACGTAACATATTTTGGTGACAGCGGTGGGATAGTTTAAAATAAATATATAGACAGTTTAAATAGATAAGACAAACTTTGCCGGCTCGCGAGTGCACGCTTCAATAGACTTAATTGTGACGAACTATTTTATTGAACTTTTACAATATAAAGTGGACATTAGAATCAGTGCATCCGCTCTCCCTTGGGTTTTCGCACGGTTTCCCTAAGGGCACGGGTAAATACCGGAGACGGGTGATTTCGGCGGCCGTGCAAGCCACCACCGTTATCACATGCACCCTGTTCACCATCACGGTTGAACTTTCGCCTTAATTCAACACGGAGAGACGATCGCCACTGAACGAGGTTCCTGAAGGGCAGAGAGTCGAGCATCACCGCCGATCGGAACATCTGAAGGACATCACGGACCAGTCCATCGCCGATTCCGAACATCTTCCGGGACGCAGGCCGCCGACTCAGCAGATCGACGACGAGCGGAAAACCCCTGTTGCAGGAGAACTGGTGAATAAATTCTAGAGCGTTTCCGTCGTACTTTTAGTAAGTTTAGTAAACTAATAATAATCGCAGCGCAGACTAGTAGTTAAATTTAGTTGTACTGGTCTGATTTATTCGAACTAAGTAGATTAATCAATCGATAAAATGCCGCCGTTCTTAAACAAATACGTGAGTGCTAAGGGAAGCCGTAAACGTCTGCGTGGTGATAAGGGAGTATTCATGGAGGAATTACTGGAATCTTCCCGCGTAGAACCCCCTACTCCCGGAACTGTAGTGTCGCGAGTAAATGAAACAGGTTTAGTTCCTGTACAGTCTTTAGTTCAAGGGTATAATTCGACGAACGGTCCCTCAAATATGATTAATAGCATGTTCGCGTCACCTCCTATGTCGTGCTCCTCCCAAACCCTGTCCATTGACCCTATCGTAACCCCGACTCGATCTTCCGAACCGATACCGTCGCCTGAAATTTCAAAATATCCGTCACGCATGCCATACGACTTGATTTCCAGTTTTATACCCCATTTCGACGGGAATTCAGCCCAAGTTGAACAATTCATTGCCCAGTGCAGGCTCGCGGACTCGTTGATTAGGGCCGAGGATAAAATGTATTTACTCGCGTTGATACAGAGCCGGATGCCATATCTAACCTACCGCGGCATCGTAGGCGACGACCCTCCCCGGACCGTAGAAGCACTAGTTAATTTAATAAAATCCGCGTACCCCCGGACATTTAACCTTAACGACACGCGAAGCGAATTGTGGGACGTACAGCGACGCGATCACGAAACGATCGAGGAGTTCGGCTACAGGGTACATGGAATGTTAGATCGCGGGATTCAGGCGGCGCGCGAGGGTTTCAAACCGGAGGAATTCGTGGGGGTCAAGGCATTACTTACGAAAAACGCGGTACACAACTTTTTGAAGGGCCTGCGAAACGATATTATCGCGGGTATAATATCCAAAGATGATTTGCGGGATCTACGATCGGCTATTAAGGCAGCCTCCAGAATAGACGGGCTAACGAATTTTACGCGAACCCCAAAACTTACGAACACCCCCCGGGACCGGCCCAGAATATTTAGGACACAAGCAGACGAGCGAGTTTGTTTTCGTTGCGGGAAACCCGGGCATCCGATCGCAGCTTGTCGGCACGAGGCTGATAATCGATTTCACGGGCCTCGACCCTATGCACCGAAATGCCATCAATGCGGGAAGATAGGGCACACGGAAAGACAGTGCCGTCGGAACAGCTTCGATCATGTCCCTAAGGATACGCGTCCCCCGGTTCCCTTACTCTCCGCGAACCTAGGGGCTAACCCTTTAAACTCCAAGGGGACTCCGTCAACGGGCGCGATATTTCCATCTCCTTGACCCACAATCACTTCCACCGCGGCTCCGCTGAATTTCTGGTCGACACCGGCTCCCAACTTCACCTAATTAAACAGAAAGAATTAAAATCAGACCCACTGACTAATATTAAAGTAATTTATGCAAAAGGAGGAAAAGGAAGTAAACTAGTTTTGGAACATACCAAAAGGGACGCTGAAAAAAATGTTGACTAAACTCTGATAAATATTTATAAAATATATCTTACCACGTGAAATTTGCGGTAACCGTCGATCGACGTCTTCCTCTGTTCGTACGGCCCCAGGGAAAAATGATAAATTATCAACGGAATCGGACGATCATCCTCTATGAAGAGGCTCGAAACGAACGAGAGGCGCGATAGGAACGGAACCCGAAAGAAGAGATATACTCTGAAAAGTTGGTCGCCCCATGTCTCTCTCCGTTATATGTGTAGATTGATTGCGAAACCGCGCGTTTAGCCGATCATCCGGTCCACGAATGCCTTTCTTTCGAATTTATTTGTAGAATTTGCGAGAATAGTAGACTATCAAGAATTAACGAAAATCGGATCGGGTAGTTCTATTATAAACGCAGTTCTTCAATTTTGAAAAGCGACGGTAGGACGTTAAGATATCAGCCGGTTACGCCTAGCGAGCGTTTCGCATCGAACAAATGAAAAGAGAGAGGCACTTTGGCGAGGTGCTAAAAACCTATCATCGATATCTTTTCCTCCGAGGAAGCAAAACGCCGGACTGGCTCTTCAATCAGAAAAAGGTCGTTTCCTGCAAAAGAAAAGTGCATATTTAAGTCATAAGATTACTCGCGGAGGAATGAAACCTGATATTGTCTGATTTGCCTGACGTAATTCCGTCGTCGCCGACATAAATTCCAGTCTTCAACTGCAACTTGTACGATCTTGCGCGGACTCCAATTCTAATCCGAGGTGTCTAGGAAGGGTGCACGTCTGCGCAGACAAACCACCAATCATAGATTCCGAAGTGGACAGGACGGATGAAGCGTTATCCGCGGAAAACGATAGATTCATAGCCTCTGTGTTCCTAGCGCGCAGGAAAACAGCGAGCAAATTAAGCGAGGTCACCAACAACGTATTAAAGACTTTTGATTCGGGAAAATCATGCTCAGTAATGAATTTCACGCGAGAACTTCCTGAAGGAACACCCCAATCGAGTACCCCAGAGTCTCCTCAACTCGGTCTTTTGTTGGCTAACGGGTGTATAGTCCGAACCCCAGGAACCCGCTTCGGAGGCCGTGAGAGGGAATCTGTACTCGATGTGCAACCTGTATCGTCTCAAGGGAGAGGGGCGCCCTGTATGCCTGGGTATCCCATCCGGGTAGGAGACCCGGATGGATGTTTGCAACTCGGTCAGGTGGACCGAGGTTTGCGTGTATCCCGGCGGGAGAGGCCGGAAGGGAATGAATGTGAGTATCCCATCCGGACAGGAGAACCGGATGGAAGTACGCAACTCGGTCAGGTGGACCGAGGTTTGCGTATATCCTGGCCAGTGAGGCCAGATGAAAGGGTGAATGGAGATGATCAGGACTGCACAGGGAAATCCAGTGGTGTGACCTCGGTAGTAAATTCGGTAGACCCCATAGGAAATCTTTTAAATGCACAATATGCTAATGACAAAAACAGAATCAATGTTGGGAAAAGGATTTTGATTACAAATACCGATATAAACGAACCAACACCTTCTCCTACCGCTCCTACTATATTCTATCTAAATGACCACCACTCAGACGACTGCGGCACAGAATCTAGAAAAAGCGAAACAGAAAAGTAAGAATTATTATGACCGAACCTTAAGGCCATGTAAATTTAATTTAAACGATATAGTATACCTGCTTAAGGAGCCCAAAACCTCCAAATTCGATTGTAATTGGCTAGGTCCCTACAAAATAAATCGATTATTCAGCGATTTAACGGCAAAATTAGCGCTAGGGAAAAATAGATTTAAGATAGTACACACAAATAAACTTAAACTGGCACATATAAGACCGAACTCTCCTTCCAAAGAAGACTAAATAAATTAGTTAACCTGTAATATCCAATGTAAAGGTTACTCAATGTAATAGTCTGCGAATTCAGGACTGCGCTCTAATTATGTTCTCCATATATATAATTTATATCACACTTACCTCTAACCTTATGTACCTCTGCTTGTAGTTGTCAATGATGTATAGTTATTGCGAATCACCTCACTGACTATTATTAACTTTATATTTCGATAAGCATCTGTACCGGGAAATATTAACTATTTTTTCTGCGAGAGGTAAGTAATTTCGAAAACATGGAGGCATGATAAGCATGAGAATATTGTACGCGTAAATATTGTAACGGACACCGACCTACCACAGGATAATAATAATGAATATCGGCGTTTACCTAAAAGCTGTTTTATCAAAACACCTTTTTGTATAAGAAGGGAGGTGTTACGTTATCACGTGAACGTAGGTTTAATGCACATAGCGCCACAACGGGAATTAATTGTAACCCGATTATTCACCGTCGAGTGCAGAGTCATGTAACTGCGTTTTAGTTAGGAGCGAAATCCAAACGGACCGGCGTATTGTAATAAACAATACGATTGTGTGTTTTTCAACGTGGGCGATTAAGCTGGGGAAGATAGAGAGAAAGGAAGGCACTTCTTTTCAGATACTTAGTTTATTTTCTAAAGACCACGACACATCGGAGTTTCCGTCGTTCCTTCTTTTTGTTTATTACGGACCGTGCCAAATTAGCTATTTCCGTTAAGAGTTTCAATGGTCTTGACACACAGCAGGGCCTCGCGACACTTCGCTTCGAGTTTCGTTTACTTTCACAAGGGTCATAAATTCTCTTAAGGGTTGTTTAGGCCGCTAGCCTCGTTTTCTCTCTCGACTCCCACGCTCTCTCTCACGCGCGCCCGCTCCAACATGGCCGCGTAACCTCCACCTCCACTCGGCTCGGGGGTGGATCATCGATCGAAGACGATCCGGATGGATGGGGCAAGGCACAAACCCCGATTGGACCAGGACAATCCAGAAGGAGGATCGAGGAATATTCCGGAGAAGGGATGAACACCGAGGACGACGAGAAGATTTCCGCGGAGGATTAGATCGATTTTAAAAGTCAACCAAGTTGTATCTAACAATCGAGACGAAGACGAATAAACTTTTACCAACCCTTTTTCGAACATACTTAGTAGTTTGATTTTTGCGCGTCTCGCCGGGCAGAGCGGTTCAGCGCTCCACGGGCACCAACCCACCGTCCTTTTTCCCTAAACCACTATCTCGGGACGTAACAACGTAATAATTCTGAACAGAATAGTTATAAAAGGTATCCCTGAATTTTTTCCAGTGACTAAGCTATAGTATTGAACTCTAAAAGTTCATAAATTAATCCCAGGAAGAAAATAAATAGTAAATTATCAAGCAGTGGTTTGATTTATCACAATGGCGGAACAGTGATCACTTTCTCTTTGACGTGAGCTGGTAGATTTACGGAGTCGACAAAGGCAAATTTATACATGCCCTTTTTCTCGATTTTAGGAAGCTGCCCGAAGTAATTTCGGACCGTCTCGTGGAAGTCGAGAGAGAAAGACTCACATTTGCCTTCTCCTAATGTACATAACAATAATATGTAAAAGTTAAATGAAACTAACAATTTTTCGATCTATTATATTTGGCACGTCAACTATTGTTGTACGGAACGAACAACTTCTCGACAAGCTTGGGCAAACTGGTCGTCGATAGCTGTATAGTCCATCATAAAGTATCATGTACTTTTGAATTTTCACACTGTTTTTTTTTTGTACGTGGTAAAATCCTTATGGACACCCGCGGGCCCACCCGAAGGAAGGGCCGGCAGGTAGTGCCAGATTCTTACCGGCTAAAACCCCACGGTGACCATCCTTAGGCGCCTGGCGAGGGACCGGGAACTCTACTAGTAAGCCATAACAGAGTCTCCCGCCACGCCGTACCTTTTCTGACCCCACCCGGTGAGAGGCACTCTTACCACCGCATTCTCACTCAACCGCAGGCACCTGGTCACCAGCGCCCCCGACTCCGTGACATGGACTAAGCCGCCGGCCGCGTGGCCACGTTGGTTGTAAGTTGTAACCAACTGGCCAACCTGCAGCCTTAGGTAAAACTCACGGCAAATATCCCATGCTTCAGCCCACTCACACACACATTCATAGCGGTGTTTGGCCCGCGGAAGCTTTCGCTCCGACCTCCGGGATGCCATGCGAGGATGCGGTCACCAGCCTTTTCACCTCCCCTGCCGCCTGGACAACCAAACGGGTGCATGGAATTTTCCTACTGCTATGTGATTGCTATACATAACATTACGAAAAGGCAAATGTGGACCTTTCTCTCTCGACTCCCACGAGACGATTCGAAATTATTTCGGGCAGCTTCGGAGAATCGAGAAAGGGGGCATATATCAGTTTGCCTTTGTCGACTCTACGAACTCACGTACGCGTGATCTGGTATAGTGTGAGAAAGTGGAATGAGGTGTCCCCGGTGCACTCGGGGTTCCGTCTGGTATCTCTGGCCGAGAGAAACAAGCTTAGCTTGTAACTCTCTCACTGCCCAACTGTATCTATACCATGCTTAATCTGTGGTAAAACATCAACCTCCATAAAACAATCGATTTATCCTATATCACGTTCACGTCTATTCCACATCTCGTTTATGGTGAAACCATAAATATACGTATGCAATAAGTACATGTAATTTATAATAGTAATTTGTTTTAACCTCGGTAGCAAAGAGATCGTTCGTAAACTAATTGAACGTACTGTCGTAGGATGGCGGTAGTATAGACTAATAATATCGTTCGATATATCGAACGTAGTTATTCGTTTCAACGTCTTCTTTTGAAAGACACAAAGTGCTAAAATTTCTGGTAGTTTTGTCCATTTCAGGCATTCGAAACTTCAAGTACATAGAATTTCTTTCGAGTTTCAGTATTTGTGCAATCATTTGTATGAATTAAATGTAAATTTACGACGTTGAACGTTTGCATTTGACATTACGCTCGAGACGATTCGATAGTATCGAGCTTTTTTGGCAGGTCGAAAGAAAGATGTCCCTCGATGGTAGATTAGAATGTTATTAGTCATTCGGTCTTGTGTTTGTAAGTAAATATCAGCTGGATGTGCAAAGAAAAACATAACGCGATACCGTGACATCGCGTAATAGACATAACTGTCGAACGTGCTTTCCTTCGTCAAGTTTACGAGGTAAAATGGGCCTTTTCCAAACCTCCTCGCCTTTCGACGCTGACGTCGGTGAGTGGTTTACTTCTTCTTAGCCTTAATTCACTTAGAATCGTTCTTCTAAATTGCTTATCATCTTGATTAAAATATTAATCTTTCGCATCGTGACATCCGTTGTTTTCTACGACTTTGCTCGGTTTTTTTGCTCCTCAAGATGTCGAAATTCTACGTTTGATGGATGCATTAAGCGGTTGTTGACATTTGACCTCCAATTAATATACCAGATTTTGCGAATTACTTTATCATCCTTTTTGTTTCGCTTTAACGAATTGTTCGTAATGTTTCTATGAAAATGCTTGTTCGTTAGCGATAATTTACGTCATATTAAAAGAAATAATCAAAATGGTAAAACGTAATAATTTTTTAACACAACGATATTATTTTATTTTTTTCGATTCGTGTACAATAGACACCAGATTTGTACTTAATTTGTCAAATAATCAGTACTTTTCCCCGAGCGATGTGTTTTATAAAATATTTATAAGACAATGATTAATCTTGACAAAATTTATGTACGCATGTATTTTTATGTAAAATTATTTAATGACATTAAACAAATTTATTATCTTGAAATTACAGTTAACAGAAATATGGATGTTAATAAATCAAAATATAATATTAATGCTTAATGAAACACTTTGTTATTTTTCTTAATTCATATTAGTAGAAAAACAGGAATAACTTGTTTATTAGAAAAATAAAATATCATTTTGTGACTTATATTTTGTGGGCGATATATTATTATTTTCACTGTTATGATTTGTTGTAATAGAAAAGGCAACCAGTGAGAAAAATATATCCGAAGAATGGGGAAAAATAATGGATATCTGTGACAAAGTAGGAACCTCGACTCAAAGTGCAAAGGATTGTTTACGATCAATTGTCAAGAGACTATATTCTCCGGACCCCCACATTGTTATGCAAGCATTAACAGTTAGTATATTCTTTTAAATATATGTAATTTTCTTTCGTAAACAATTTTTCCAAAATATGTGACCTCTGTATGTAAAATTAATAAGTAATTTATATGCAGCTGTTGGATGCATGTGTCAGCAATTGTGGTAAAACATTTCACTTGGAAATTGCATCGAGAGACTTTGAAACCGATCTAAGAAAACTAGTTAATCATTCCCAGCCCAAAATTGCAGAAAAAATGAAAGGGCTTTTAAAAAAATGGGCGGAAGGTGATTTTAAAAGCGATCCTCAATTAAATTTAATTCCAAGCTTGTACAACAAATTGAGAAACGAAGGCTACAAATTCACTACTCTGCAAGATATGGTAAGATCTTTTTATTTTTAAACTAATTTATAAGACTCGCGTTTATAGGAAAACATGTATTCCGCTTAGTCTTTTTTGAAATTGTTAGTACTAAGATAATGTTATCTCTTATTAATGTCCTATTGTTTTCTTCTGTATTCATACATTGAGCAAATAATTATTCTACAGAGCTAAATGGAAATTTTTGTGTATAATGTTAGATTATATTTCATAAACTGCTTATTTTTTATTAAGTTACAATTTAGAATTAAATTAACACGTTCGCTACCAAATCCCGTTTTAAGATATTTTGTTTTCTGTCTAAATCTCATCTCACCACTCTGTTACCGTTTGAATTTGTCACCGTAAGGGTAAAAAACTAAAAAATTTGCAAAATGGTATAAGGTACAACAAATGGAGCCATTGTGAATGCACGGCAGCGAACGTGTTAAATTGTAAACAAATATTACAGTCACTAAATTCGTACGAAACCTACAGAAAAGCCTACTACGTAAAAATCCAAATGTAGCAACAAATTCGCAGGAAGAAGAAGATCTTGCAAAAGGTATTTCGAATATTTAAAAACATCGCGTACTTTTGTTTCTCAAAGGTATAACATTCTATTAATTGCGGTTTATTTTAGCCATTCAACTTTCACTGAAAGAGACTAAAACTCAGAGTCAAGCATCTTCTTTGCATAGTTCGCCGGCATCCAAAATGAGTACCAGTTTATATCCCAGTGTAAGCTCAGCGCTTGGCACTTCGAGCAATTCTGAAGGCAGGAAGGTCTGCGCTTTGTACGATTTTGAGGCGGCGGAAGATAACGAATTAACATTCTTAGCAGGGGAAATAAGTATGAATTATAAATTCTTTTGAAATAATTATATTTTAATTATGTAATATACGATACAATAACGAAATTACTATTATCGATTAAATTTTAGTTAACATCTTGGACGATTCTGATCCAAATTGGTGGAAAGGCAGTAATCATAGGGGGGAAGGACTTTTTCCCTCTAATTTTGTTACCGCGGATTTATCCGTAGAACCTGAACAGTTCATAAGTAAGATTCAATATATGTTCAGTTATTCGTAATCGATGACAAAACGTTATAAATGAATTTGTATACAGAGTTAGACTTCCCTAACAAAAAAATGGTTCAATTTGCCGAAGAAGTTGAAGTAAAAACAGTAAAGAGAGAACCAGAAGTGATCGAGGTTGAAATAGATGAAAGAAAAATGGATAAACTTTTACATCTATTACACGAAGCAGATCCTCAGTGTGACACATCTGATCCACAAGAGATGCTCGATTTGGAAGGTAATGGCTTTGTAATTTGCGCAACACCAGATTATAATCGTTAATCATATTTTTACTCGTAATGAATTATTCAGAACAAGTTACCGCGATGGGGCCGCTAATTGACGCAGCGTTAGAAAAAGTCGATAGGAGGCACGCGCAGCTGACTCAATTAAGTTCTGATTTGGTAGATGCACTTAATTTATATCATACATTGATGCGAGAACCTCCACCCCCTACATCATCTAATTACACCCTACCTAAGATGCCACTGCACATAAACCCATATCAATTCCCGGCTCAAGGACCACCACCTCAGCATGTAAGTATTAGTACACTCAACGTAACGAAGCTTGCCCATATTATCAGAATTAATCGCAAGCGATGTTAGTCTGGGTTAGGCGATCGATTCTACTTTCGATGTTTAAAACTCGATCTCTTGATAGATGTTCAATGGGGTACCTCCGCCTCATCAGTCTTTTCCTGTCGGGAGTGGTCCATCCGGACCATACGTTACCAATAATTCAACCAGTGAATACATGGGTCCTGCTAGCATACCGAACATGACGTTACCCCAACATTTCCACGTGCAATCAGGCCCACATCAGCATCCACCAGGACATCCTCAGGGTCCACCAGTACTAGAGCATAATAGCCTTCCTTATTCTCATCAAGGGTACGTACTAATATAACTCTCCCTTCATAAATTATTATTGAAAAATGAAGTTATAATTCACAATCATCTAATGGCAGACCTAACCAGACGAATAACGAATACAAATTTCTGATTCGTTCGTGAACTAATTTTCCTTTATGTTTTATTTGTAAAATTTGATACCAATATCCAGGCAAACGAAACAACACGTAAAAGCTAATTTTAGAATTAAATTCGCCTAGCTTTGATACTAACTAAATTACACTTTCTAATCCCATAAATAATAGGACTCCATTTATTTGGACAATGTTTCGCCCTGTGCTTGGATTATCGAACTCACTTTTCTGAATCTTTATTATCTGAACTATTATCGACTCTTAATATTCCAGTTGCATGAATGTTAGTTTATGAATAAGTATAGGTTTAAATCAAGAACAATGGGTCTGTAATTTAAAAACGAAACAATTAATTAATGAAATGCAATTAAGTGTCGGTTTGGATAAAACGATGGGATGTTCTGATATTTAGTTTGTATTATTCGAACGAAAAATTATTAATAGAGGGAAGATAATCCAATGGTTTCATGCCTAATAAAACGAAGTTGACGAATAATATTATGCAACAGATTTCCACCTCAAACTGGTTCTATGCCAGGACCCTATGGTCCACCAGGGCCTACAGGACCTTCAGTAAATCAGCAGTCTCAGTATGCTCCTCCGAATGGACAACATATGATGTAGAGGGATGCCATGTTTCAAACTCACCCTGTACTCTAATTCAAGCTGTACAATATTACTATATTATAATTATTTAAATAAACATACCCGAAGTAGCCAAAGATACTGGGCTTTTGATGGAAATTTTGCATTCGAAGATTATTTTTTAAGCTGATTATGTAGGCGCATACACGTCAGATTTAAAGTACATTAGAGAATGACGATTTACTTTATTAATCTCAGATTAATTGCTACTAATATGTTGTTTAATATCTCGTTGTTTAAAACAACCTCAACACGCTTTTTCGGCCTGATTCGGCGTATAATATTTTATTTTAAGAATATTATTATAACTTATAAAATTTAAAATTAAAATGAAAAACGAAGTGAAATATGACTATTATAACATGTAAATCTTAAGTTTGTGGCAAAATGTCGCGCGATAGTTTTTGTCACTCGTTTATAATAAATTGTGTACAGTTCGTCGTACGTTTGTAATAAAGTTATAAGTGTTATACTATCATTTACGATATACATAATTACATTAGAACATAAAACTCTACGGCAAACGTTGAAGACTGTGTCAAAAGCATGCCCGTATTTTATAGTTTTTTACCGTCATTCATTCTCAACAAATAACTAAACGAGCCTTGAAATACAATTGTTGCAACATACGAGGATCTTTTCTTTAAATAAAATACGCGTAGCTTTAAAAGCTGCACGAATTGAATATCGTTGACTTAAAACGTAAAACTATTATCACAACAAGATGTTTCAACTTGATCTAGTCTGTCCACTGTGTATAATAAATCTATTTCCTATTAATTGTTTAATGAGGTGAACTACGAGGACATTCTATGAATTGTTAATGCATAATACTCGCATAGTTGCGTTTATAACTTAAAAAAAGAAGAACAAAAGGAGATAACGACTGTATTCTTTTAAAATTATCTTGAAGTGAGATACAAAGCAAGAGAACTCGAAATTAGAATAAGTTGATTCTCAAGAGTTTCTTTACTCGGCCTTTATTTTGAATTTACGATCGAAGTTTATATCTAGAAATTGAAATATAATGTTATTTGTTGATAATATTATTAAGAAACGAAATAACAAATGTTGGCATCGATTCAATAAGTAATTGTTATAATATGATTCAGGATTTACTGAATTACGAATATGAGGGTTTATTAAGGGAAACAGTAATTCTGATAAATCATTTTGTTCTTGGCTCAGGAAATTGCAGCGTATAGATCGAATGTATGATGAACAAAGATTTTATGTAAATTATTTGCTAATAACATTTAAAGAACAAGATATTAAAACAGAACGATTATATAGCTAGAGTAAATTAAAATTATATATTTGTTTATATAAATTTCTTACGTATTTTATGTAATGTATAGTAGTAAAATGCGTATAATTCTCTAAATGAAATCCATGTACTAATTACCATATTAAGTTGTTTCAAAATAAGTTATACTATTTACGAATTAACTAAGCCATTAATTAGAATGCTAACTCTTCTACAAATATTTTTCTTTTTAATTTCTTTTACATATTTTGATTTCTTGTTTAGTTTATTAGCTGTTAATACTCATAAGTATTCGTGTACTGTGAACAAATTAGATTGTTACTGGACTTTATTAATGTACAAGGAATGTAATGGAAATTAGCAAAACAGTGCTTTAAAGTATCAAAAGAATAAAACTGAAATCCAAGTGTAACTCGTTAATGAAAAGCAGAATGCACCAACACAATAGTGCAATATATACCTGGTCGATATAGGAATTCAGAGAAGAAATAACAACATCAACAGGATGTAAAAAAAACTGTGTATAAATCATGTAAAACTGTGTCAAACAACAGTGGCAAAAGAGTTATGAGTCAGTTTTGGACTTAATAGGTGAATAAATAAGAGGAAGAGAAACACATTGATTTTTTGTAACAATTATGTACTGTATTCTGAGGAAGGGAGAAAGATAGCATGAGTGAGAACGAGTGAATGAGAGGGAGTGAAAGCACGAAAAGTCATGAAACATGAAAGAAGAATAGGTCCTATGAAAAAATAGATGTAATTTACATTGTATATGTTATGTTATTATTAAATTCTCATTATTTACATAAATGAGGGCGAACTCTTATTGCAGCTGTATAAACGAGAATAAGTTACTGTGCTTTTGTTAGAAAACCAAATCGTTATTTGGTTTTGGAACAGAATGCAATTAAAGCTTTTTTCGAAATGCGTAAGTAAAAAATGAATTTATTTTATTAAAGACTAAATTGGTTTGGATAGGCCTACATCTGTTCCAGACATCTTGATTTTAAAAACATTTTACGAAAAGTACAATTATCGTGCATTCGTTGTATTCAATGTCCCGAAATTGGGGTCCATATACAGTATATGTATAGTAAAAGTTCGACATATGCCCGAAAATTCGGGCTCTAACCTAGGCGTTTATGGAATAGATGTATCAATTCTAATTATAGAAAAAGCCCAAGTCGACTCCCGAACGTACAAAAGGACAGCGAGTAAAAGAAAAGTAGGCCCTTTTTTGGTATGTCAAAGTGAAACATCCCTCAGTAGTGGGGATAAGCACTAGGCCCCAACGTATATACAACGTACCCGGAAGCCAGAAGGGGGGAGTGGCGGGACAAAATATTTATAAAATTCTTCATTTGTTGCAACCGACGAACAAGACGACTATAAAATTAACTAAGAATAAATATTAAAGATAAAACAAACCAAATAGCCGTAGATTTTGCTTTGAATTTCGTAGGTCCGTAGACGGTATAAAAAATCCATAGAGGTGGAATCACTGGTTGAAACTTTTGATATTCGAAATCCGAATATTGGAACCTTGTTCATACGCGAGAAGGTGGATAACGAATGGTTATATCCTGTTACGCTACACGTGAACGTAGGTTTAATGTACATAGCGCCACAACGTGAATTAATTGAAACCCGATTACTCACCGTCGAGTGCAGAGTCATGTAACTGCATTCTAATTAAGAGCGAAATTCAAACGGATCAACGTATTATAATGAACAATGCAATTGTATGCTTTTCAACGTGGGCAATCAAGCTGGGGAAGGTAGAGAGAAAGCAAGTCTTAGCGATACTTAGCTAATTTCTAAAGGCCGTGTAGAATCGGAGTTTCCGTCGTTCCTTCTTTTAGTTTATTACGGACCGTGCCGAATTAGCTATTTCTGTTAAAAGTTGCGATGGTCTTGAAACACAGCATGGCCCTCGCGACACTTCACTTCGCGTTTCATTCAGTTCTTTCCATGAGGGTCATAAGTTTTCTTAAGGGTTGCTTTAGGCCGCTAGATTCGTTTTCTCTCTCGACTCCCACGCTTTCTCTCACATGCGACCATTCCGAACATGGCCGCGTAGCCTCCACCTTCACACGGCTCGGGGGTAGACAGAGATGCCAGAAAAGCACCGCCGGGTGCACACGCAACATGCCAGATACGCGTACGTGAGCTCGTGGAGTTTCGGAAAGTCGACAAAGGCAAACTGACGCATGCCCTCTTTCTCGATTCTCCGAAGCTGCCCGAAGTAATTTCGGATCGCCTCGTGGGAGTCGAGAGAGAAAGGCTCACATTTGCCTTCTCGCTCTAAACAACTGAAATCCGACCTCCCGTCAACGGCATACGATTTGGATTCTCGAGCGGAGATTCTCGACTGCCCAGGCATTTTTACTTTCCGACCTATGTAGGCGCACATAAGCAAAGTACCCATAATGAAAAAAAAATTTTGTAAAATTTATTTTACGGAAATACACGTTTTAAGACCTCCTGATCATATTTTAATTATTGAAAAAAAAGAAATTTTTTTTATTCCCATGTATGAGCACACATATGTATATTATTAATACGATTGAATATAAATAGCTGAATGAATTTAAATGAAACTTTACATTTAAGTTTTATGTTCTCATTTCAAAGGCGTGTGGACGGATTCAAATACGTGAACACTAAACGTAACGATGTAATTATATTATTTAATATTTACTAACTATTTAACATAAAGAACATAAAAGAAAGACATAAAACGTAAACGTAAAAGATCATAAACGTAAAACTGTGATTGCTCTCGACTAACGTTCGATACAGAGTGACGTTCCTGCAGTCAAAGTCGACCCTTCCTTATTCCTATCTTATAATAATGATCTAAACAAAACGCACGTTCGAGACGCAGTCTCTAAAACGTATTTCAGCTTAAACCTAAACACCTCACTCGATACCTACTCTAGCTTAGACTAAACACTCCTATCGACGCAAACGATAACGGTTCTCCTAGCCACACACATACACTCCTTACAGATTATACCTCTTGTTTCATAGTTGTTCCGATATATAGGCATAATGTATAAAAAATCTTTTAAATGTTTCATATAAATCTTAGGACGAATTAAATTTTATATAAAAAAAATTATATAAACTTTTTCTCTATCTTCTCTAGAAAAGAAAACTTTAAATGAAATCTTATACATTACATGCTTACTTAAATCGCATTGAAAACGAATACCACAAATGTTTTAGAATAATGTGCAAAATGTGATTGCGACTTTCGCTAAGACAAATTGAAAACTCGTTTCTAACAAGGAAAAGTTGGAATGGTACCAGGTTTTGAGTTAGGTTTTACTTTGAGATATTATTAAAGTTATTACAGATACTTATTTTCAGAAATAGAACTATGTTCACCACTAATCAGCGTGGCGTGAGTGATGAGGTCTTTGCCTGCAAGTTCCGAACTTGTTCTGCTCTGCTGGTTCGAATCCTGCTTGAACTTTTTTTTTTTATTTTTTCAATCATACTTTAATCGTACACTAAATATGACATTATATTTTTGTCTGACCTTCGAATATTTTTTTTTAAAGTTAAATTTAACCGATTACATTTAACATATGTTATTTTCAATGTACGAAGTACATGAATCTGGATGGTACTTTTCACAAAAACAGTCAAAACATAAAAATTTCAAACACCACGTACATTTACTGAAAGTTTTGTTTTCACAGAAATAACAAAATTTTGTATTTAACTCTGATGGAAAGACCGCTTCATTTACATTGATAAAATGTGAACGATTTTCGGATAGTCGTACCTTGTAGCTCGTACTTTTTACCTTATACTTCAGGTAAAAAGGGATATAGCTGGGAAAAACAGTTTTATGACATTACCTGCTAACTTATGTTACTGTTCTACAATGAAACGCTATGTTTTGTACCTTTAAAAATATTCGACTATGTCCTTTTAAAATTTAAGATACAACCCATACTTTGTATTAAACTGGCAAACGGGATCACTTTTCCTTTGTTTCTAGTTAGTTCTATTTAGTTCGTCATAACAAATTGATACGGTTATCTCAAAACAATCGAGGAAAATCATTATTAATTAATTTCTGCAATTATTAATTCTACTGTTTTGTTTGTTATAAAAGTAAGTACTCTTCTTATTGAAAAATACCACAGCGTGCTCAATACTGGTAAAGAGTGGAATCTCATTTTAATTTATTAATTTTCAATCTTAAAGTATTTTGATTTTCAAAAATCGTATTAATAATATACATATGTGTGCTCATACATGGGAATAAAAAAAATTTCTTTTTTTTCAATAATTAAAATATGATCAGGAGGTCTTAAAACGTGTATTTCCGTAAAATAAATTTTACAAAATTTTTTTTTCATTATGGGTACTTTGCTTATGTGCGCCTACATAGGTCGGAAAGTAAAAATGCCTGGGCAGTCGAGAATCTCGGCTCGAGAATCCAAATCGTATGCCGTTGACGGGAGGTCGGATTTCAGTTGTTTAGAGCGAGAAGGCAAATGTGAGCCTTTCTCTCTCGACTCCCACGAGGCGATCCGAAATTACTTCGGGCAGCTTCGGAGAATCGAGAAAGAGGGCATGCGTCAGTTTGCCTTTGTCGACTTTCCGAAACTCCACGAGCTCACGTACGCGTATCTGGCATGTCGCGTGTGCACCCGGCGGTGCTTTTCTGGCATCTCTGGGGGTAGATCTCCGATCGAAAACGATCCGGACGAATGGGGCAGGGCACAAACCCCGATTGGACCAGGACAACCCAGAGGAAGGATCGAGAATATTCCGGAAAAGGGACGAACGCCTAGGACGACGAGAGGATTTTCGCGGAGGGCGCAGAACGATTTTCAATCTCAACCGAGTTGTACCTAAAAGTCGTACACCGAGTTAACTCCAACGAATAAATTTTGCCAAAGTATTTTTGAACGTATCGAGTAGTTTGATTTCTTGCGCGCCTCGCCGGCAGAGCTGTTCAGCGCTTCACGGGCACCAACCCACCTCTTTTTCCCCTAAACCGCAAATTCGGGACGCAACATGGCAGAGTAGCGATGCGAGCGA
Source organism: Colletes gigas (assembly GCF_013123115.1). NCBI lineage: Eukaryota > Metazoa > Arthropoda > Insecta > Hymenoptera > Colletidae > Colletes > Colletes gigas. The sequence goes on along the minus strand of NW_025106662.1, from coordinate 434,835 downwards.
CAGTGATGCCAGAAAAGCACCGTCGGGTGCAAACTCACACATGCCAGAAATACGCATACGTGAGCTCGTGGAGTTTCGGAAAGTCGACAAAGGCAAACTGACGCATGCCCTCTTTCTCGATTCTCCGAAGCTGCCGGAAGTAATTTCGGATCACCTCGTGGGAGTCGAGAGAGAAAGGCTCACATTTGCCTTCTCGCTCTTAACAACTGAAATCCGACCTCCTGTCAACGGCATACGATTTGGATTCTCGAGCCGAGATTTTCGATTATTGTTATCCTTTAAGACGTCGGGAAAAGGCGAGGTCTCAAGCCGAGGCGTTCAAAAGGGACCACGTCTGGTCTTCGTTCGTCAGCATTCCCACCCCTACCGATGGGGAAGAAGGCTGACGACAAAGGCGAGGGACTAGGCCCAGGACGGGGCACATTCGTTTTTCCGACGCCGGAAGGAGAACCCGAATAAAGCGCAGATACGAATACCCTGCGTATTTCTTCATTCCTAGTACCATTCCACGTGTCATTCTAATAATCCATTGTTGTTATTTATTGTTGAATAAAGTTTATTGTTAAAAATACATAAACTCTCTACACCGAATGATCACGAAATATATACGTGTGCTCGTAGATTAATTCCACCAACGAAGAGAGCCACAGCAGCCACGGGGGCGGCGTTGCTTCTTTTGCGGCAAGACAGCGGAAATCTCGATTTCGATTGGCAGAGCCCGAACTCCAAGTAATTGTGTGTCTGCGGGTGCCGGCCGACGTAAAAGGATCGCGAAACGGCGAATTTGTTGGCGACGACCGGGGCGACGGGTTCTCTTAGGCATTTAAATTTTACGAGTACGTCGATTCGCTACTATTTTCCCAGGCGAGCTTCGACGCTCAGTAGCCCGGTAGAATAGTAGAATATTCTGTGGTCCTTGAATATTCTTTTAAATGTCGTGGACGGGTTTCGACGCTGAATAACCCACTGGATAAAAAAATATTAAAAGACTCTACTTTGATTTATATATATGTATACATATATTCTTTTAGACATTGGGGACGGGCTTCGACGCTCAATAACTAGAGTTTCTGATTTTGAACGTGTATTGAAGATACACGTGTAGTTAATATATGCGTATCTTAATCCGTGTACTTTTCAATACACGGGTACACGGGTATTGAAATACACGGATACACGTGTATTGAAGTATATGGGTACACGGATCATAATATCTATACATGTATCCGTTTATTGAGGTTCGCGGATACACGTGTCGAAATGTACTGTTTCACATGTATTACCCGTACCGCAAGTTTTATTTTATAATTAAATATCAGAATATTTAGATGTGTAAATTGTTTATGAGACTTAATTTACTGGGTAGTAGGTGAAAATAAGAAACATTATGGTTTTGGTTAATAAAGTTCAATTTATTAAATTTTTGTTTTGAGATAAGAAAAATTTTTGTTTTGGTTTTTTTTTTATACAACGAAATCACCGATAAGAATGATGTTTATATTCAAATTGAAACATATATGACCGAGCCACAATTACGCTTTGATTTAAATCCATTTGAATGGTGGAAAGCTAGGGCAAACAAATATCCAGCAATTTCCGAAGTTGCCAAAAAATATTTAACAATTCCAGCAACCTCGGCGATGTCGGAACGATGCTTTTCATGCGCTGGAAATATTGTAACAAAAAAAAGAAACCGTTTGCTTCCAGAGAATGTTAACACCTTAGTTTTCTAATCTCAAAACAAAAATTTAATAAATTGAACTTTATTAACCAAAACCATAATGTTTCTTATTTTCACCTACTACCCAGTAAATTAAGTCTCATAAACAATTTACACATCTAAATATTCTGATATTTAATTATAAAATAAAACTTGGGGTACGGGTAATACATGTGGAACAGTACATTTCGATACGTGTATCCGTGAACCTCAATAAACGGATACATGTATAGATATTATGATCCGTGTACCCATATATTTCAATACACGTGTATCCGTGTATTTCAATACCCGTGTACCCGTGTATTAAAAAGTACACGGATTAAGATACGAATATGTTAATTACACGTGTACACGTATATATTAGATACACGTGAAATCAAGATCGCTATCAATAACCCACTGTCTAAAAGAATGTTGAAGACTCTATTTTAATTTTGACACGTATGGTATTGCCGTTCAGAGAATTGGATTAGGAAAAGGAATTAATTGATCACCACTAAAATTTGATTACTTTGATTTATTTTTCAAATGTAAGCCCTTGCACGGCTCTGCGATATAAGACAACCGAGTAATCAGAAGAGTGGCAGACCTTCCCCTGTGCTCCAGTCTCCTTGCAATACCAGGTATCCCCGAGTATCACCGGCTGAGACTTCGCGCCCAGGAGCGTTCTTATGTTCCTCCGGTCACCTGCGCCGGATGGAGATAACATTCTTTGATTTGTTTACTAGCAATCACGCTCGGCTAATATCCCACGTCCAGCTCGCTTCAAAGGTATATAAAATCTATATTTCTTAATTTTATTTTTATTTGTATTACTTTTGTTGCGACCCAATCTGCGGTCTAGGGGGATAAGGAGGTAGGTTGGTACACGTGGAGCGCTGACCACTCTGCTCGATGAGACGCGCAAAATAAAACTTGGAAAAGTTTCAGTGTAACTTCAACGATTTTATTTATTAGGAGTCTACTCGGTAATTTGACAGACTGTACGATAATTTTAATGTTCTCTCTACTCTCTCGAGAATTGATCTGATCTTCCGCGAAAATCTTCTCGTGGTCCTCGGCGTTTGTCCCTTCTCCAGGAAGATTTTAAATCTTCTCTCCGGGTTGTCCTAATAAAATCGAGGGTTGAGCCCTACCCCGTCCGTCAGGATCGATCGGCGATTCAACTCTGAGCCGCGTGGAGGTGGAAGCTACGCGGCTATGCTCGTAGCAGGCATATGTGGTAAAGGAAAGCATGAAAGTCCAGAGAGAAAACAAAGCTAGCCAGCGAGCTAAAGCAATCTTTAAGAAAATTTATGACCTTCTTGGAGAAAATGAACGAAAACGCGAAATGAAGTACCGTGTGGGCCCCGTTGTGTTTCAAAATCCTTGCGAGATTTAGCAGAAATAGAAATTCGTCAGAAGACGACGAAAAGTCCGCCTTTAGAAAATAAACCAAATATTTCTAAGGAATACCTTCTTTTCACTCTTGACCCTTGACTTTCCCTGCTTGATCGCCCACGTTGGATCTTATACAATAGCGATGTACATTATATGACGCTGGTTCGTTTGAATCTCGCTCCAAATTTTAATGGATTTATATGATCGCGCACTCGATGGTCATTAATTGAGTTTCCATTAATTCCCGTCTCGGCGCTATATGTACTAAGCCCAAATTCACGCGATAGCGTAACAAATTATTCGTATGTTTCTCTGCCGAAAATTTATATAATGCGCCTAGAACGATTAAGTTTCTAGAGAGACCAGATTGAATTTAAAAACGTAGTGGCTGTTGTGAGCAATTTCAAGCGACTGTTTGAGTTTACTGAAAACTTCATATATGGGCAACGGAACTTTAAAGTTTTATCATTATTTTCGTAAAGTATCATCATGTTATTAACAAGGTATTGCACGAATTATTTTCAATGATACAATAACAAGAATAATTTTCAGTACAATTTTATTTCACTCGTATGTTTTCGTGTATTTGCTTACAATAAATTTATAGCATAACCTTCGACTTTCGACATTCTTCCAAACATTGTCTCAGCACTTAAAGATACATGTACTTTTATTTCTTTACAGAACACGTATACAATATTCATTACAACTTATTTAAACATGTATTATATTCAATTGTATCCACTGCCACGCTTGCAGACTTAGTAACATTTATTAATTGTATATCAAATCATGGCTCTGCGTCGAGGGAAGAGAAACTTGAAACTGCAGGTCACAGAAGGGACGCCTGTGCCTGTGTAAGTAATTTTATGGTTGTGTGTTTTCTCTATTACGATATTTATTTTTAATATTGTTGAATTAATACAGTGTCTGCAATATTTTAATTGAAATACATATAAGATATTTTTACATGCAAGAGAAACAATTTGTTAAATATTATTTGTTGTTTTCATAAATTTAATGTTTTGTAAAATAAGAAATTAAGGTGTATATTATATATAGCACACCACCAAGAAATTTGGACAAAAGAACTACGATAACAATAGGTGAGAAGACATTTGTAGTAGAAGCAGATGATTTAGAAACTATCTGTATCCTTGGACGTGGAGCATATGGTATTGTGGATAAAATGCGACACAAACAAAGTGGTACCATTATGGCAGTTAAGGTATTATGTATAACTGTATATATGGATGTATCATGTTAATTCATTCTTTACATATTTCTAGCATATATTATTTATTTCATAGAGAATAACTGCTACAGTCAATACACAAGAACAAAAACGATTACTTATGGATTTAGATATTTCCATGCGTAGTTCTGCATGCCAATACACGGTACAGTTTTATGGAGCATTATTTAGAGAAGGAGATGTTTGGATATGTATGGAAGTTATGGACATGAGTCTTGACAAATTTTATACAAAAGTGTACAAGCATGAACGTGCCATTCCTGAGGATATCTTAGGAAAAATTGCTTTTGCAGTAAGAAATAACAGAATAATTGCTGTAGAAATCTTATTCTTCATTGTGTAAAGCACTTACAATTTTGATTTTATGTTATGTTTATAGGTAGTAAGTGCATTACATTACTTATATTCACAGTTACGAGTGATTCATAGGGATGTAAAACCTAGTAATATTTTAATTAACCGGAAAGGAGAAGTTAAAATCTGTGATTTTGGTATTTCTGGTTATCTTGTAGATTCTGTTGCTAAAACAATTGATGCTGGTTGTAAACCATATATGGCTGTATGTAACTTTTAAATGTATGTCATAGAGAGTACCTATTTTTATCTATTCAATAAATTCTCCATCCTGACCTTTTTTTCAGCCAGAAAGGATAGACCCGTCGGGTAATCCTTCACAGTACGACATCAGATCCGATGTTTGGTCGTTAGGTATATCTCTTGTTGAGTTAGCAACTGGAAAGTTTCCTTACGAATCTTGGGGTACGCCGTTTGAGCAACTTAAACAAGTTGTAAAGGACGAAGCGCCAAAGTTACCTGCTGGTACATTTTCTACTAATTTTGAAGAATTCATCAACAAATGGTAAGCAGAATTACTTCTAATGGAATTATGTACTCTGTGCACGTAATTTCATTGATTGTTAATATTTCAGTTTAATGAAAGATTATACTGGCCGTCCAAATTACAATCAATTGTTGGAGCTTAATTTTATCACTGAGCATGCCAAGAAAGATACAAATGTTGCAGAATTTGTTGGAGAAATTTTAGACTTACCTGAAGTTGAACAGTCAGTGTAGCATACAAATATTTTTGACATCATGTATTACATGTTCTTTAATGTAACTTCGTATTGCGCGTCGAAGTTAGTTAATCGATTTACTATATCCACTTTTATAAATCGTATTGATCACTCATCAGAAAAAAAGTGAATTGAGATTTAGCGTTAAAAGAGGATATATAGAACTTTTGTTTAAAGAATAATTCCATCAAAAGTTCAGTTTTTTTATTTCTCCAATATGAAATTTATATATTCGTCGTTAATAATCCTCTCGGAATAATAGATACTCTTCAACGAGGAAGTACAATTATGTAAATAATATACAAATATTTTTTACAAATGTAACAATTGATTGTCACTGTAGCAATATAGCAAAAAAAAATTCAAATAAATATTTGTTTAATCGCTAAGTATTTCCATATAACTCAATGTACACTTTCGTAGAAAAAGAATATATTACACTTGTACAATGTAATAATGCAGCAATGTAATTGTAATAAAAAATTATATACTACAATAGCGATATTAATATAAATAGTGCAATCAACAATAACAGTCACATTTATAAAGAAACTGTAAAAATCATGTAGTTTTACAATAATTGTAACTAGAGAAATGTAAATCCAATTACATGTTTCTTTTATACATATTGTAATTGTGTAACAAAGATTAATTACCAATAAACATAATTATATAATGTATTGGAAGCTTGAAGTAGTATAAAAACTCTGTCTCCGATTGGATGATTTTACATTAAAGATTATAATATGTGATATGAATCTGTAATTTAGAAGACTTTAAATACAACTGTAACAATGTCATGATTTATGAACTCATTTTATACAATTTATTTCTTTTAAGAAACAGGTAAAATGTTTATATACATATGAATACTGTATATAATGGTTTACCTATTCAAAATATTTATTTTATCCACGTTTTTTGTTTTATGTACATATGATGAACAAAATTAAATAACCTGAAAAGGTATACATACAAAACCACATTTTTTTTTATCTTCTAACAGTACTTATAACTGCAAAAAAATAAAATATACATCTACATGTATAATGTGCAAATGTAAATACATTAATAAATATTATGTATCTTCAATCTCAAGCGGAAATTGGCGGCATTATAACTGTTCCATCACATTCAAGAGCAATCTTCACGCCTAGTACAAAAAATCCGATACTTTTAACTATTGACCTGTAATAAAAAAGTAATTTTTTATAGTTTTAATTCATTTTTATTAATTCATATCTAATATAAAGAAAAATGTTTCACTTTACAAGGTACGCTAGTTCTGGAACACAAATGTGATATTAATATTAATATAATGTTGAATATACCATTTAAAAGGGTCGTGATAAATCTGCTTTACGAATCTCACAATACGTGCCATCATGTATGCTGTGTATCTTTAAAAAGAAACTTTCGTTTGTTTCGAACGCTGCTGCTTAAGCAATAATCGAACTTGAAATTACTTGAAGTTGTACTATTAAAAGAATCCCACTTTAGCGTAGCTTGTTCACAATTTGAGTATTTCGAGTATGGAACGTGTTGGTTGGAAGTTGGAACCTTAGATCATATATATGAACTAAGATTGGAACCATACATTGATTATATTATAGCAAAGAGTAGAATACCAGACATAAAGAAGTACAACTCTCTGTTTAGAGAGAAATGAAATGATCAATTTAATAAATGTTCATTTGGCAATTATAGGGAAATCTAAGTTTTGATTAGGTGATTGAAATTAGAACAAGTGTTGGATACCATTTCGATTATTGTTTAAATATCGTACATTATATTGAAAAATAGATAATTAATAATCAACTTGTCTATGAAATAGATTACAAATTATCGTGATATATGATCGGGATTGTAGAATAGAAAGGAAATTAACCAATCAAAGTTGTAAACAATTTTTATGCTCGTTTGGCTTTAGAGGACTCTATACTTCACCTACCTTCATCTGTAATCGCTCACGACGATTAACGTGTCATAATTATTTAAATTGGCTCGTTAAGAAGGTCATGTTCATTTCCGTTAGCGAACGTCTTTTAAGATCAGCGTTCATGGCAGTAAATAACATATGTATGAAATTAGTAGATAATGTTCTACTCAAATATACGAGGTATTTTACTCTTAAGGAGCATATACATACATACATATGTATGTGGCGGCTCACATTCCACTCGGAATGTTGGCGCCTAGGAACGTCAGGCGGCGCTGCAAGCGTCAGGAAAAAGGTTTCCACTCTTGATGGAAAGAAAGCAAAAAAACAGAAGATAGACAAAACAACTGCCGTCCTCGTTCAGATTCGCTTGCGACTGCTCGTACTAAAATAAAAAGATTATTATTGTTATTTATTGTTATCCATTGTGTTATTGTTATTGTTAAAAATATATAAACTCTCTACACCGAACGATCACAAAATATATACGTGTGCTCGTGGATTAATTCCACCAACGGAGAGAGCCAAATGTATGCTAGGAACCGGAAAATTGTATAGCCTTTGCCATATAGCCATTTTTTAATAGCAGAGGAAAATTTAAAAGTCTGAAAAAATTTGAGAATACTGTATGAGAGGAATGACCGAAACGGGTCGACATCGCGTTGTTTAAAAATCGTGACCTAGACTAAACCCGAGCAACGAACTCGGAAGGCCACGGCCTTCCGAAACAGGTGCGAATGTATCAATATGAGTGTGCAATAATACAAAAACGATGGAAGCGTATGTGAATGAAAAAGAAAGAGAGAATGAGCGCGGACGACGAATAGAAAAAGTGTGAACGTCAGGAAAGGAATCGTCTTTTGAGAGTCTTGCGGAAATACCCACGAAAGTGGCAATTATACTTTATTCCAATTCAACACGGCTCTTTTATTTACCCTTCCGCACCCTGTCCCTACAATAGTGTCCTATTTCTCCTCTTTGTTTAATAATTTAAAAAAACGCTGACTCATTAAAATCAATCATATGAAAATGAAACACCGTCCCTGCTGAAAATAAAAGATTGGAAAATTTTTCTTCTTTCAATGAAGGAAACTCTTTTACTTAATCTTTTTCGAAGGCAAAAACAAAAAAGTCGATTTCGCCACGACAACAATGGTTGGACGCGACGCATGGACGTTCCCCCGAAATAGGGAATCGGTTTTTGTTTTCCAGAGAAGCGAGCGAGGCGATCGAAAACGCGAAAAACGTTAGCTGATTAACGAAGAGAATCGCAAGGTTCTGTAAGAAATAAAAAGACACAACAGTCTCACTCCGACTGCGGAATCAATCGGACGTGTTAATGTTAGCTCGTACCGTCACGCGTGCCGTAGTTTCAGTGTTGGTACAATCACCACTACATAAACCTCTGACATAGGTATTCGTACGCCGTACGTATCACCATGTCACCGACAGTAAACCGTTGCAGTGACAAATCCCAATCTGTGTATCCCTTCCAAACTAACGAGAACCAAAATATCCAATCGGAAAATAGCCAAATAACCAAAAAATTTAATATGACCGAAACCAAAACCTCATACGCCAACATAACAAAACATCAATACACACCAACCCAAGATCAAGCTATTATTCTGCAATCAATCGATGGAATCATCATTAAGGAGTATGTCTGGGCAATCGGGAACATAACAGGACCCAAAGCTATAAAAAATCTATCAAGGATCTCCAATGGAAGAATCTATATGTACCTAGATAGCAAAGAAACGGTTACAAACCTAACCTCTAAAAACAAAACAATTGCAATAAATAACGTAAATATAGAAATCCGCCCAATGGTACTACCAGCTGTAAGAATCATACTATCAAATATCGCACCTATAATACTCAACACAGCTATTGTTGCGACGCAGGATGACGATCGGTCTTGGTGAAACGCGATCGTTTGCGGTCGCTAATTCTCCGTACAAATTAAGGTGCGAAAGGTGTGAAGGGATGTGATTTTTGACACAGTAGATTAACAGTTAACTAGTTTAATTGACACACTGATGCTACAGGTATGTCTGCGTTCGGAGTGGTCTTTACGTGTGGTCTGTCTGCTGGTTGATTGATTGACTGATTGACTGACCGACTGACCGACTGCTTTCGTGATATACGGATAAAGAGCCCCCTAGGCGATCGGGGCCCTGGCTTATATACCCCTGGTCCCGATCGTCCTTTGGTTTTCCTTCGCGCCGGGTGCAAAAGTTCTCGGCGCATGTCGTGGAACATTCTCGGTCCTTCGAGGATCGCGAATATTCCGCGACACGCGCAGCCGATCGATCTTGCGCCCGGCCTGAATCGGTTGCACACGGCACCGTTTTTAATGGGCCTCAACAGCTATCGAAAACGTTTTCAGAACAAACAATATCAAATTATACTCAAAAATAACCTCATTAAAAGCAAGAATCGTTGACCCAGACCTGTCGCATATTCTAAGCTTCAGGAAACAAGTCTACGTAGATCCAGAAGATGCAAAATAAATCCCGGGCTACTTTCTTATTACTGTAGGATTCTCTGGAAACGGGGAGGTTAAATAAAATGTAACCCGCTGGTATATACATATATATATGTGTATCTATTATATTTTAACAACGCGACTTCTCGCACCAACTCGCCAAGACTCTCCGACGTGAACTCGCAACGATCTGATCTACGCACGGCACGGTGCTCGTCTTAAGAACGGTTCGATTTAACAATCGACGATCGCCCTAACCGAAAAGGGCGATTGCACGCCGTGTGCAAACCACGACGTGTGCAACGCTGAACCGTTAACGGATTCCCAAACATATCGGCGCCGGTCTGTCGCAGCATGACCTGGTCGCCAGCACACGCACACGCACTCACCCCACATTACGTTAGAAAATAACACCTACAGAATATTCGCTACCACGGAAAGACAGACATGCTTCAGGTGCAACCAAGAAGGACATATTGCTACGCAATGCCCTAACAACCAAAATCCAAACGGAACCAGCTCACCAAAAAATGCCAACTTTCAACTCTTCCCATCGCCCCACACCGAAGATCGGCCTAAAGAAACGGAACTAGAAATAGAAATGCCAAATACACCTGAACACATGGAACCAATCTCGCTAGACGACTCTAACACAACAGAACTAACAGCAAGAAGATTAGATAACTCGATTGTAGATAAAATAAGTAGCAAAAGACAGTTATTCACAACTCCAGAAGAAAGTAACACAAAACCAGTAAAACTAAGCGATCTTGAATTCAAATCACCAGGCGCAATATCCAGAAAACCTCATAGAAACCCTGAACCAGTCTCTAAGAAAACAAAACGGCCCCCATCACCCGCCTTTTCGCTAAACAAAATCGACGACATGATGGAACCAGCCAAAAACTACATTGAAGACCAAGGAAACAACCACGTGCTAAGTTATATACAATTTAAAAGCTTCCTAGAAAACTCAATCACAGCCCCAAACCCTTTAGAAATTTCAAAAACATACACAACCAACACTCTCGTCTTAGCTGGAATGATTCTAAAAATCCATCCCTTGCTTAATGAACGTAGCATGAAAAACAGACTACACAGACTACACAAAAAAATAATCCAGAACTCCTCAACGAAAACAGCTGCCAACTGGTCATCGGAAATGGAGAGTGACTCCTCTTAACCACAAGGAAACATATTATTGAATGGAATATAAATAGTTTTTACACGCAATACGAACAACTCAGCTCCTTCTTGACCAACACAACCCATCCATCATTTGCCTACAAGAGACAAACCTCAAAAAACACCACCTCCCAAGACTCAAAGGGTTCGTTATCTTCAACAAAAATAGAGACTGCGATAATTACGCGAGTGGGGGAGTACTCATCGCAGTATCCAAAAAATTCAATGCCGTCAAAATTCCGTTAAACACAAACCTAGAAGCAATCGCAGTTACAGTACTACTTCCAAGCAAGATACACATATGGAACATCTACCTCCCGAAAAGCCATACCATAACCCCAACTGACTTAGAAGCGCTTACAAACCAACTTCCAACACCCTTCATACTAATGGGCGACTTCAATAGTCACCATTATATTTGGGGGCCGTACAAAATAGACGGCCGCAGGAAAATAATTGAGCATCTACTCGAGGACCCCGACATCATTCGGAATCGGGAGTACTGGGTTGAAGTGGTTAGTCACCACTGCTAAAAAGCGTCCCTGAATAGCGATATTCATGATGAACAGTTCATCTGCGGCCGCAGCATCGATCACGTGAACCTTTTGTTTATATTTCCTGACAATTCTCATTGAACCGGATATATGTTCCTGTTGAAGATTTTTGAATAGGTCTCTTGCATGTTCTTTATGATTTCGCAGTTTTTCTTATCTATAGATGCTAAGACTTTAATCACGCTCATGGAAATCGAAAAGATGGCCAACTTGAACATGATGTTGTAGTGAATATAATTCATGGCTCTAAACATGGCGGACGCCTCGGCAGTGAAAATCGTAGCTTGTTTAGGGTGGTCCTTCTTGGCTCTGCTCCTGGATTGATTTTCAAGTGTCTGAATATGTATTTCTCCCAAAAGTGTAATCAAATTTTAAAGTGTAAAAAATTCATAAATATCTGTTTCTTTTCGTACAGATGTACGAGGATCTCCCGTAAATAAAATTAAATAAAGAAAGGTAGGAGAAGAGGATTGGATGTAAGAGGAAGTATCAAAGAAGTAAAGGAAAGCTCACGTAACTCTACGGGGAACCAGTAATTAAATACATACATACATAAGCAATAAGCAATTTATTGCTTAAGCATTTATTGAAATATACAATTTTTATATTAGCAGTTTTGACATTGTAAAGTTTAATCAGTTTTGTCTGCTTGAGTCATTATAGTAAGTAAATTGGCTAATTCTCTCAAATTCTTGATATCTTCAGAATTACCTTCAAACGTGTTCAAATTTTGTGATGTATTACATTTATGTACTTGTATATCGCCAATAACTATGCCCATGTCTTTTAATAGGTTAGAACCGAAAATATCGAAAAATCTAGTTGTCGGAATTGTTGGATCGTTATAGTGAAGGGTAGTAAGATTTAAATATTCTTGGGCTATTGGCAATTTTGTTTCCCAATTCTCGAAGAATTTTTGGTTTGAAAAAACCGTTGCGACGTATGGATTATTATTTTTTATTTTCAACACTCCAAATTGCGAGCCTTCCTTATTCGCATAAATTTGAATCCTGCTCGTTCCAGCTTGATCATACACATCGCTATACAGATACTGTTTCTGAAATAGATCCTTTGGAATATCAGCAAGATACACATGCATTGAAATTTTATTTCCGAACTCGAATCCGTGTTTTCTATAGTGATATACAGCCAAATATTCATGATCAAACTTTAACTTGACATTTTTCAAGATATCTGTAGCTATTCCACAATCTTTTTTAACGTCGGCCACAAATTGTTTTCTGGTATCGGGATTTTTTTGAAATTCCGCCAAATATGAACGATACTGTGATCTGGATTTTCCTAAAAAGAAGAAAAAGAGGCATAAAATTAACGTCTATGATGATTTCAAAAGCGAGTCTAACGTTGTTTGATTGTACCGTGACTTTCTAATGCAATCAATTCAATGATAGCACCGAATGTATGAACGTCATGGCAGCCTAATTCTTTCGCTGCCGCGGCGGCGGCATAAATGATATCTTTATCGTAATTCCTCGCTGTATCGCTGAACACTGTCCGCATTCGATCTATCTCAGCACCTGTTAAGCCGCGTCCCCACTGGGTCGGCTTTTGCCGTTCGGCACGGCCGATCGGCAAAAGCCGAGAATTGCGTCTACACTGCGTCCGCATCTGTCATCTAGCACGGCCGATCGGCACCCTAAGTACTTCTCGGCAAAGCCAAACACTGCATCGTCTTGGATAGCATGGCTTGAAAAGCCGACCGGCATGCCGACGAGTCGATCGGCACGATGTCGGTAACCATCAAAAGAGATCGTGCCAAGACACGAGAGCACGAAAGTTTCATGTCAATTTCGTTCCAAAACCATCATCGAGATACAAAGATACAGGAACTTTAAACGTTAATAACTTTTTAACAAAGCCTCCATCAACAAATTGGTATTCTTTCGCGATCGAACGGAAAATTTCACAGCGCGACGATTGCTACCTCCAGTTCTGAAAGGCCCAGGCAGGGCCATAAAGCCCCGTCTTGTAACCAAATATGGTCATAGGCGAAAGATTTTTTCCTCGTGCCCATATTTTTGCATAGTCGATGTTTCCGGAGCCCGTTTCTTCCTCCGATACGCGATTTTGGGGGTGTCAACCGAATTTGGTATTAACTTTTAGCTCGACCGATTGGTCATCGACTAAGGGAAGGAGGACCCATTTTCACACCCCGTTTGGGAGGAAAACTCTTTCCTCATACCTGAACGTGGTGGAGGAAGACTTCCAGGTCACCCCCAGAACGAGGGTGCCCGAGGTTTTCTCCCCAAGTCGAAGGCTACGTTAATTTATCGAAGAAAAAACGGGACTCCGGATTAGGACGCGACGAGTGGCCGCGCGTGTTTGACAGCTGTTTTATGGCTATACACAACGATTTGCAATTTTTTTTCTCCGTTGAAAAATTTAGACACCTAATTGGATTTTCAGTAAGGAATTTTTTTCTCGAAAGTGCGTACGATTTTGGAGGTATGTGTAATGATAAAAAATGATTGTAATTGATCCCCGCAACCGAAAATAATTTTTTTAGAACGATTTGAAAAATTTTTTTTCGCCGAAAAATTTCAGCACCTACTCGATTTTTTTTCTCGAAAGTAGATAGGATTTCGGAGGTATGTGTACTCACCAAAAATGATTGTAGTTGACCCCCGCAACCGAAAATAATTTTTCCAGAACGATTTGAAATTTTTGAATTTAATTGTTAATAACTTTTTAACAAAGCTTCCATCAACAAATTAGTATTCTTGATTTTCGTCTTATTTTGGCCTCTACTATCGCTCATTAAAATTTTTGCTAGAGGTGGCCGAACACCCTGTATATTCTTCTGCTACGTAAACTCGGACGCATCCAAAATCTTCGTTTTTTAGGCATTTTTTTTGCATTTGCTATTACTATAACTGCAGCAGCACCAGTTATTACTTCGTCGTCACTGTACATTTTTTGTGTACTGAAATGGCTTTGCCGCGGTGCATAGCAGTGGCACGGCCGTGCCGCCTTTTGCCGAACGCTGTGCCGATCGGCAAATGCCGAGCCGTGCCGACCCAGTGGGGACGCAGCTATCGGCAAATGCCGAGCCGTGCCGATCCAGTGGGGACGCAGCTTTAGATCTGCGAATATCGGTTTGTTGTTTATTTTAAAGTTCTTCAAGCCGTCTGGGTCCGTTCCAAATACCTCTGCCATCTTAACCAGAGTTTCTTGGCGCCTGACTTCCAAAGCTATACATTCGTTTTTCATAATTTCATTAGAATATTTTCCATATTGTGGATGGTTCTTATCCATTTTCGTGGCCCTCAACAACTATTTTATCCTATCCGGTCTGATTTGGTTAAATCTGAATTTTTAATTTTAGGAAAGAAGAAATATTTTAATTAGGAGAATAAAACAGCAAAACTATCAAAAGATAATATGATTTTAGGAAAGAAACGTTCCCCAAAATAAACATATTATAAAAATGAGACGAAAGATGTTCACATGCTCACCGATTAGGATTTATTTTCAGTTCATCGTTAATGATGAAGATTCCCACAGTGTTGTCGATTATTTTGATAGAAGTCTCGGGCCCAACTGATTTGAAAAATGTTTCAGGATCATAGATAGTATTAATAGTCCTGGTAATATTCGCACCACTCTTTATGTTCTTATAATTGTCGTCGATAAATTTCTGGAAAGTTTCCTGTGCAACAGCATCGGTCATCTGAGACTTATACTCTTGAAAATATTGGGCTTGCGCTTTCTTGATAATTCCGTTTGCTGTTTTTGGCTGTATAAGCGTATGTGAAAAGAAAAATACGGATACAGACAACTACAAGAAGTCCAATGGTTGCATTTGTTCCCTCCTGCTTCTTATCATACAAAGTTTTAAGTCCGATTAATACTGCGGAAGTATCTATAGTTACAGCTGTTATATTCAAGAAAGTTGCACCAACTCGTTGCAAGGATGTAAAAGTGCGTTCTGTTCGTGCACCGGCTATTAATTTACCATTGACTACGCTTGTTCCTATGTGTAAAGGTAGCATAATTATGTTCAATGCGCACATCATTGATTCCATATCGAGCAGACTTTCGCCGTGAGTTCCTTTGTCTACCAACTGTTGGACGCTTCTCACGGCTCCGTATGCCGCGCTTGTTGTACTAGCTATTCCTATGGTTGTAAGCGTGAGAGGAGCCAGTGGAGTAAACAAAGAAGCCACTCCAACCCCTGTTCCGATAAGTCCAGTCACTCCACTAGTAAAATCCAGTGTTCTTCCTATACGCGAACTCAGATCGCAAGCTGGCGATGTACCGATTTCCAAAGGACAATGTTAAGTCATAGAGGGGTTTACTGACCCAAGAGCGTACAGCCTATGCTATACACCGTTGGAAAGGTCTCGCCAAGGCGAATCGACTGATACCGTTTTTAACTTCGATATCAGATGGGATCATGTCGAAAAATGGCCTCAAAGTTCGAGATTTTGCGGTTTTGAACAAAAGAATCCGGTCGTAAAAGCCCATCCGGCCCGAGGGACCTCGGGTAGGCACCTGAGGGAAAACCGAGCGGTGTAAGCGATACTCTAGCAGATTGGGACGGCAAATGTGCCCCACCACCTTCATTTCAGTGCCGTGTTGGGCCTGCGTTTGCCGCATGGGCCCCGTTCGAAATGCCCAGGGCGAAATCGCCAATGGATCAGTTGTTTTTCATGAACATAATATATTCATGATAGACGATTCGCAGGTATAAGTTGGGAATGTGCAGGTTAGTATTCAGACTAATGCGTCACTTACAATAGTGAATGGAGTGACATTTTATTGATTGAACGAAACATAATGATGTGAATACTGAATACTAACCTGCACATTCCCAACTCATACCTGCGAATCGTCTATCATGAATATATTATGTTCATGAAAAACAACTGATCCATTGGCGATTTCGCCCTGGGCATTTCGAACGGGGCCCATGCGGCAAACGCAGGCCCAACACGGCACTGAAATGAAGGTGGTGGGGCACATTTGCCGTCCCAATCTGCTAGAGTATCGCTTACACCGCTCGGTTTTCCCTCAGGTGCCTACCCGAGGTCCCTCGGGCCGGATGGGCTTTTACGACCGGATTCTTTTGTTCAAAACCGCAAAATCTCGAATTTTGAGGCCATTTTTCGACATGATCCCATCTGATATCGAAGTTAAAAACGGTATCAGTCGATTCGCCTTGGCGAGACCTTTCCAACGGTGTATAGCATAGGCTGTACGCTCTTGGGTCAGTAAACCCCTCTATGACTTAACATTGTCCTTACATCGCCTTTCTCATCGAATTTGTACCTGCTGCCCTTAGAACACGTGTAAAAGCCTGGCTTTGGATAACAATATAACAACATTGGTAGTTTATTGTTTTCTTTCCAATCGTTCCAAGATTGGTACACGCGGAAATTCGTATCGACGTAATAGCTTTCTTCTGTTGTTTCGTTTATACGTATACGAAATATCGGAACGTAAAATTGCTTATCGTATTGCTTGCAACATACGAAAATAATGCCAACATGCAACGACTTACAGCCCGAGTGATTTTTGTGCACTTCTATGATCTTGTCTTTGATTTTGTCGCCTGAATCACGTTTATCTTTATCATACGCGTTTTCGATATTGCTAAAGTTGTCGTTTGCATCCTTTGGAGGACCAAATAAAGCATAACAAACTTTTGTGCTTAATAACTCGTATTCCTTTTTTTGGTAAACGTCCCATTGTTTACCTTCGAAAGTTAAATAGAACATTTGCTGGATCTCGCGTGCTGTCTTTGTCCATTTCTTGGTCTCTGGTTCATCCCACACAGATGGGTATAACTCCGTGAGCGTTTCGAACATTTCCTTAAACTGCTGAAAGCATTACGTTACTTTTATATGCCAGCATCACGAATAAATGAATATACCTACATGTTTTGTAAAAAAATCTATTTAATCTACATAATTACGTATCAATTTGAATTACACAAAACGAAGAAAGAATGGATTATTTGTAATGTTTGTAGACTTCAAACTATAATCGTTCGTATGACGAGTTCTTTAAATTCTTTGACAACTATAGAATACGATACATGTAGATAGATATTTGGTCAATCGATACGGACGCATATTAAAACGTCTACATCTTTCGTACCTTTTTTTTATTCCCTCCTGAATTCATTTCTACAAAATGGAATACATTAAATTTACGCCTAAATACTGCTAATCATGCAATAGAATTTTATTTTTAATCATTGCCCTTTAAAAACCTATGGAGACTAGGCTATGAACATATACAGGGTGTCCACGCTAAAGTGTGACAGTCGCGATATTTCAATAACTGTTGATGATACGAAAAAATTGTTTATATGTAAATTGCAGGATAAAATGAGATCTCTATAAGTAACAAAATCGATTGTGAATCCAATAAACTCCTTAATACCTTCCATCGTATCAGAAAACATTAAATCATAAAATTGTTTCTTCTTATCGCCACTATTGTTTCCAAAATCGTCCATGATATAGTAGTGCCCACTTAAGTAGCACGTAAGTGTCGAGCGTAACTTGACACCGGTCGTTATCGATACATTGTATACGAGGTCTGTCACAAAAATATCCGACCTTCCTTCATATTTCCCCGTTGGTGTTATCCTGCGTCATCGGGCTACTGGCATCCTTCGAAGTAGTTCCCATTTGATTGAAGAATACGCTGCCAACGGCCTTTCCACTTTTGGAAGTGTGGTGTCGCCTCCCATGCTCGCCACCAGAGGGGTCGAGCTCTCACAAGCGCTCGACCAACCCCTCGATTGCTATATGTACATTCCTCGACCGACTTCTCAATATCTCAGTCGTCTAAGACAGGGCCTGCTAGAAAGCCTTACTGATGAGTCCACTAGCAGGTCCGGACGAAAAGCGCTCCCTCCTTTCCTTTTTTACCCTCCTATGAATTTCCCGAGTTCCTACTCGCAGCAAAGCAGGGCCACAGAAGCAGTCCTGGCACTCTCATTTTTTGGCATAACCTTTAGAACGTTTGTCGTATTAGTTTCGACTGTTTCTTTGTCGTCGAATCGGTGTTCTTTGAGCGGCATTTTTAATTTTGGAAACAGCCAAAAGTTGCAGGGAGCTACATCAGGACTGTACGGAGGCTGACGGAGCTGTACGACTTTGTGCTTCGTCAAATATTGCTGCACGAGATTCGATACATGCGCTGGCGCGTTATCATGATGAAGATGCCAGTCACCGCTTGACCAAAGCTGAGGCCGTTTTCTTTTAATTGCGTCACGCAATCTTTTCATAACTTCAAGATAATCAATCGACGATCTTCGTTGATCGCAAGTCGAACACGTTCAATATTATCCGGTGTTGTTGTCGTCGAAGACCGGCCAAAGCGTGAGTTACTATCAACAGATGTGCCTCATTTTGGTGGTCTCCGCACAACTCTTTTCGAGTTTTAAGCAAAATTTGATGCAAATTCGTTGCTCCGATCTCTCCGTCATTTCTTACAATAGCAAAATACGATGAACGTAAAAGACACTTTGTAAACAAACGCACGCTGCATGTTCGGTAAACGAAAGCACGCTCATTCCGCTGGCCAACTCGAGTTGTTTCCGGTCCTTTATGTTGCCAGATGCGGGATCGGTACTACGTTGCAAACGTCTTCGAGTCTCTCGCATCTGGCAAAGGTCAATGTAAAAGAATAGCATTTTGGAAAACGAAAGAAACGCGACACTCGAGTTGACCAGCGAAGGGCTATATTGTTCCGCGGGTGGTACGGTCGTCGAGGCCAAATGTAGGCACCGACGACAACGGCCATCGCCGACACGCGGAACAATATAGCCATAAAAACAGACGTAGACCAGACGCAACCCCTTGTTGCGTGGATAATCCGGAGTTCCGTTTCTTCCTCGATAAATTAACGCGGCCTTCGACTTGGGGAGGAAACCTCGGCCACCCTCGCCAGCGTGGCCTGGGACTTTCCTCCACCACCGAGGTGAAGGAGGAGTTTGCTGCCAAAATGGGGCAGGAAAATGGGTCCTCCTCGCCCAAGTCGATGGCCAACACCCCCAAGTGTACCTCTTGGAGGGGATCTAAGCTGAGGAGGAAACGGACTCCGGACACAATTTCATTCTAGTTTCAGTCGTCAACCGACAAACCAGTTTCAATTCTAGTTTCAGTCGTCAACCGACAAACCAGTTTCAATTCTAGTTTCAGTCATCAACCGACAAACCAGTTTCAATTCTAGTTTCAGTCGTCAACCGACAAACCAGTTTCAATTCTAGTTTCAGTCGTCAACCGACAAACCAGTTTCAATTCTAGTTTCAGTCGTCAACCGACAAACCAGTTTCAATTCTAGTTTCAGTCGTCAACCGACAAACCAGTTTCAATTCTAGTTTCAGTCGTCAACCGACAAACCAGTTTCAATTCTAGTTTCAGTCGTCAACCGACAAACCAGTTTCAATTCTAGTTTCAGTCGTCAACCGACAAACAAGTTTCATTTCTTTAGAGTTTCAGTCGTTAACCGACTAAGTCTAACAAGTCTAACTAACAAGTCTGTAACAGTACAGCAGTTTTACTTGAGTTGAACGCATTTTGTTTAAGTAATCGCGGGGGAAACAGTTCCTCCCAAAGTTCAACGCGCTTGAAAACATATCATACAGTCCACTTTGTTATTGTTAAAAATAAACCATTTGAAAACTCTCCAACACGACGACATCGCATTCACTCCAATTCGACCATCAACAATTCGAGCGCGAACACTGCACGTGAACTAAGGCGCTCCGACGAAAACTGCGGCATCGAAGGAGTTCGTAAAGCTTTGCAGTTGATATTCGTATCCGGCAAAGGATGCTAAAATTGTCAAGCGCGAAGATATGAAAGAAGGTTGGATACTTTTGAGACAGACCTCGTATGTAAGTATATGGTTTCAGGTGCCAGCTATTGTATATCACTCGCACTTATCCTCTTTCCTTATCTCCGTTGAATTCTGAGAAGTAATCATGCCCACTTAAACGACCGCGGCAGGTCTCGAGCGCGAACATTTAAGTGGGCACTACTATATGTTGTTAGTGAATTACTTTTACAATAAATAACAAACGTATTTTTGTAATTATATAGGTCAAAAGTGCACTGCGATTAATACGCATTCGATAATGAAAGAACAACTCGAGGCTCGTTTGAATACACACAGAAAAGCACAATTTACACATATTCTTCACGAAACTTTCATCTTCTTACGTCGATCAGTAAACTACCAACTATTCCACGCTGCAGATTTATTATTTTTGTCTTTGTAGTTGTTTCGGCCGCAAAGTATTATGCCCACATGCTATACCGCGCGGACCGTGCTTATCACACAGCTCCTTACTGTGTTCCTTTTCCATAGGCTCGAAGGATCACTCAAACTGGCGTTTGAGAAAAAATTTTGGGAAGAGCCCGATGCTCTTTTTAGGTGCACAAAAATATTTCAAGACTTATGGAAAGTCTAGTCGAAATTGTAAGGCTCGATCAAACGAATCTAAACCGAAATCTTACCCTTAAACTAAGCTTGGCTTCCCCTACCAAGTTGACGAAAACGCATAGCGTTAACCGGTGGAAGGATTGGTCAAGCCAATCCTTAAAGTCATCACCTTTGTAGGACGTTTCTTATCCTTTGCAACATTCCCACCTACCCTGCTGTTCAGTGTCCGGGTACACCATGCAAGGGTGAGCGAGAATGTTGCCCCCTTTATAAATAAACATTTTGGGGAAAGCCAAAGCCCCCAAGATCTCGGTAGTCTGCAACTGTGCGCTACTGCGGGTTTACGATACGTCAATCGCTATTGAGGCAAGGAAGAGCTCCAAGGATTCCAAGTCCCGTGTGGAGTTTGGAGGTTCCTTAATGACCGTAACGTAATTTGTCAAGTAAAAATGTCTCGAAGTGTAGGCGCACATAAGCAAAGTACCCATAATGAAAAAAAAATTTTGTAAAATTTATTTTACGGAAATACACGTTTTAAGATCTGATCATATTTTAATTATTGAAAAAAAAGAAATTTTTTTTTATTTCCATGTATGAGCATACATATGTATATTATTAATATGATTGAGTATAAATAGCTAAATGAATTTAAATGAAACTTTACATTTAAGTTTTATGTTCTCATTTCAAAGTCCGGTTAGACTTTGACTATAATCAGTCCATAGATAATAATGATTATACCTCTTGTTTCATAGTTGTTCAGATATATAGGCATAATGTATAAAAAATCTTTTAAATGTTTCATATAAATCTTAGGACGAATTAAATTTTATATAAAAAAAATTATATAAACTTTTTCTCTATCTTCTCTAGAAAAGAAAAAATTAAATGAAATCTTATACATTATATGCTTACTTAAATCGCATTGAAAACGAATACCACAAATGTTTTAGAATAATGTGCAAAATGTGATTGCGATTTTCGCTAAGACAAATTGAAAACTCGGTTATAACAAGGAAAAGTTGGAATGGTACCCGATTTTGGGTTAGGTTTTACTTTGAGATATTAAAGTTATTACAGGTACTTATCATCAGAAATAGAAATACATTCAACAACTAGCGTGGCGTGAATGCTAAGGTGTTTGCCTGCAAGTTCCGAGCTTCCTCTGCTTTGCAGGTCGAACCCTGACAAAACAAATCCTTTTTTTTTATTTTTTCAATCATATTTTAATCGTACACTAAATGTGACATTATATTTTTGTCTGACCTTCGAATATTTTTTTTTAAAGTTGAATTTAACCAATTACATTTTACATATGTTATTTTCAATGTACGAAGTACATGCATCTGGATGGTACTTTTCGTAAAAACAGTGAAAACATAACAATTTCAAGCACCACCTACATCTAATGAAAGTTCTGTTTTCACTGAAATTACAAAATTTTGTATTTAACTCTGATTGAAAGGCCGCTTCATTTACATTGATAAAATGTGAACGATTTTCGGATAGTCGTACCTTGTAGCTCGTAAAAATTTCTTTTTTTTCAATAATTAAAATATGATCAGGGGGTCCTAAAACGTGTATTTCCGTAAAATAAATTTTACAAAATTTTTTTTTCATTATGGGTACTTTGCTTATGTGCACCTACATAGGTCGGAAAGTAAAATTGCCTGGGCTGTCGAGAATCTCGGCTCGAGAATCCAAATCGCATATTCGTATGCCGTTGACGGGAGGTCGGATTTCAGTTGTTAAGAGCGAGAAGGCAAATGTGAGCCTGTCTCTCTCGACTCCCACGAAGCGGTCCGAAATTACTTCGGGCAGCTTCGGAGCATCGAGAAAGAGGGCATGCGTCAGTTTGCCTTTGTCGACTTTCCGAAACTCCACGAGCTCACGTAAGTACCGCGTATCTGGCATGGTGAGTAGGGCACCCGACGGTGCTTTTCTGGCATCTCTGACTTGAAGTCTCGCGGGACGGCACAGAGGCAAGGGAAGTTGGACCGCCCATTTATCTATCTCGCTCCCTTGCTCTCAGGCAGTCCACATGCTGTGTAACTGCCGCAACGAATAGCGAGCTAGAAATCAATGTGTGCGTGGGAATACATGTATCCCTTCTACTTCTCCCGCATTCCTTCCGCGAGACTTCAAGTCAGCGGAGGACTGTACCTATCTTCAAATCAGTGTTGATTAAAATGCGGTAGGTGACGAATGAGATTCAAATGATTTTCAGAATTTAAAAGAGGTAAACAATGTTTATTTATTACTCTTTTTTATTTGTTGTGATTTCTTAAGGAAAAGTGGCTCATTGTATTATAAACATTCTTACTTTTTTCGATAAGTAAATTATTATTAAGTTGTTGAGTAAGAATTAGTTTACGAATGTCTAAAACATTCTATCACGTTGCTTCTTATCTTAACATCGAAAGAAATTGGAGAACTTTGTAATTTATATAATTTTTAGTCATTTTATGATTCACACTGTAATCGTAATTTGTTTAAAATGTTTAATCTTTTTACAGGGAACCATCATAATTTTTGGAAGGAATAAAATTTGCTCGAAAACATGTTAGAGGAAGGATTAACTACCGTTGTTTTACCTACATTATCTACTATGATCTTTTTCATATTTACATTAAATTTGTTTCGATACCTTGTAGGAAATCCTTGTATTCATATTAGGGATGTTACTAAAGAGCATAATTGGAAATCTATTACAAGAAAAAATAAGGTATACATACCTTTGATTTATATTGAATTGATTTATATGGAATGCTTTAAAACAAGTTATCCAAATAATTAGCTTACATTGATAATGGAAAAAAATTTATTCAACCAATCTCATTTGATTGTAATGGGCAAATATTATGATACAAACAAGTTTTCTCAAGGTCATAATTTCAGAGATTTCAAGGTTATTGAGTTTTTTTTTATGAAAATACATATTTTTACATATTTTTAAAACCAAAATCAATTCAGTAATATATGATAACATGGCATTAAAATGACCTTGAGTATGAAGAAGTCAGTATTCGACTATCTTGTATATCTCAATTGCTTGTAATAATAGTAAAAAAACAATTTTTTTTCAGGTTAGACGTTTTAGTATTTCTAGAACATTTTTTAAAATTCGAACTTAAGAAGAAAACAATGATACGTTATGACTTAGACCTTCAAATGCCCTTTAGAGTGTAGATAAGTTATCTTATTTAGATAAGATTAATACTTTTCATAATTTATGCGTGTACAAAATATATAACTTTCACATAGTTTAATTATATTTAATTTAATTCAATAATTTTAAAAACGTATTTCAAATATAACTGTTGTATCATAAAATATAAATATGTAAAATTTATGTTGTTGTAAACAGTAATCACATTATGTAAACTCAATAATGATAGTTTCAAGATTATTAAAATTGAATTATTTCTTTTGCAGGCATATTATTGTAACATTTGTGAAGGTTTATTATTAAATGTGGATGGATTGATCTGTGATTCCTGTGGTATTTGTGTCGATCAGTCTTGTATTAAGATCGCAGATAAACAATTAAAGTGTAAAGTTATTAATTTAAGCACAAATGAGTCAATGAAACATCATTGGATAAAGGGTATGTTCTACAGTGTTACTCTTTTGTATAATATAAAGTATTCAACTAATGGAAAATATTTTATATTTTAAATGTTGTGTAAATTATAATTAACTTTTTATTTATTTTACTTAAGGTAATTTACCTCCAATTGCTACGTGCGATGTTTGTAAAGAGGAATGCGATTTAGAACCTGGATTAATAGATTGGTGGTGTTGTTGGTGTCAAAGATGCATTCATGAAGCTTGTAGACCTATATTATCAGAAGTATGGTATACATATTTTATTTACGTTATATTAATGTACAAATTTAATTTGATTAATTTCTTTTACAGACTTGTGATTTTGGTAAATTTAAATTAATGATAATTCCACCAACCAGTTTAGAAGTTGTACATCAACGTAGTACTGTAAGGCGTAGGTTACAACTTCGTACAGTTATACCACCAAATTGGCCTAATTGGAAACCACTTATAGTTGTCGGTAGGTTATTACTTAATATAATAAAAATATTACAGTAATATTATGACACGTTGCATGTCTAAAACAATTTTTTTAATAATTGTAGTGCAATTTATGGAACTTCTATTTTAGCAAACAAAAAATCTGGTAATAAAGATGGAGCTGAAATTTTATCTTTATTCAGGAAGTTATTAAATCCTGCTCAAATTGTTGATTTATCTGAACGTGATCCGGTTGCTGCTCTTGAATGGTGTAGACTACTTGGAAAAGTAGCATGCACAGTCCTTGTAGCCGGTGGAGATGGAACGATAGCTTGGTTATTAAATGCCATTCATAAACTTCAGCTGCAGGTAATATATATACAATGAAAGAAAACTGATGTCAAACTTAACGAGATCGTTCTACCTATTGGAACAACAAAGAAATTCTATATACGATTGTGTAATAATTATCAAATTTTAACAGAAATGTTTCTTACCTTTGTTTGTACCAACATTTTGCACTTATATTGTGATAATTTATACGTGTTTTAAATAAATATTTTACAGGCAACAATTATAAAATTTAAATTTGAGAAAATGTGTTTATAAATCTTGCAAAGTTTTGGACATCATTTTTCTTTCGCCTTGCATATATTTGTTTAGTTGAAAGGTGAGTGTGTAAGTTTTACCTGTTTTATTTGATATTGTGTTTAAATTTGTACAGTATTTACATTCGTACATATTATGAAACACATCGAAAGAATAGGTACTTTCTCTGAATAGTATCTCCAAACGTAAATTTTGCACAATTTTGTGCGAAGAATACGGTTTTAAAAATTTACGAATGGAAATTGTATTAAGAACTAGGTTTTTATTAATTATTAAAATCAGAATTGGTGGTTCCGGATTTATATCATGAATCATGAACTCCGGCCGCGAATGTCTCAAATCTCAAATTATTAAAGTCAATGACAACGAATTATTGGTGATAATTGATTTCAAATTTTTAATTCTTAAGCAGCAAAAGTAGAAGGAAAGATAAGTCGATAATAATGTTAGATAAAATTATTAATTCCAACTGATTTTTTACTATAAAAATGGGTTAAGCTTGTGCACTCTATAATTAAATGATTCTGCAAAAGTGGTACATAGTTGAAAAGATTATGTTTGTCACACATACATACGAATAAGATATTTTTATTTAAAATAGCCAGTTCCATCTGTAGCAATAATTCCTCTGGGAACAGGAAATGATTTATCAAGAGTATTAGGGTGGGGAAAGGAACACGACCTAAATAAGGACCCCGCGGATATTCTGCAAGAAATACAAGTAGCACAAGAAGTGAAACTCGATAGGTGCACATATAATATGCAATAAATATAAATATAAATGTTACGTATTTACATTTACATTAATAATTTATTAGATGGACTGTGGTGGTGAAACCTTCTAGTGGATTGGGATTTAGAGGGTCGCATCAGACGTTTCATATGTATAACTATGTAAGCGTGGGAGTAGATGCACAAGTGACGTTAAACTTTCATCGTACAAGAGAAAGTTGTTTTTATTTTTATAGTAGTAGACTGTTTAACAAGGTATTGTATTTTATTTGTCATTTACATTGTAAATTGTATAAAAGAATGTGCTTTTTTTGTGCTTTTGACAGCTACTGTATTTATGTTTCGGTACTCAACAAGTAGTAGAAAGGGAATGCAAGGATCTTGATAAAAACGTAGAATTATATTTGGATGGCAGGAAAATCGATTTGCCCTCTATTGAGGGTATTGTGATATTAAACATTCCATCTTGGGCAGCAGGTGTTGATCTTTGGAATACAGGATTAGAAGGTTTTTAATTACCTTATAAATACGAGTGGTGACAAATTTGAGAAGAATCTGTATACTTAAAAAAAATGTCTTATGTTAAATAGATCATGAAGAATATGAAGAGCAAAGTATTAATGATGGGAAGTTAGAAGTGGTTGCTCTTTATTCTTCGTTTCATATGGGTCAACTTCAAGTAGGACTTTCTCAGCCTTATCGCGTTGGTCAAGCTAGTACTATAAAGGTATTTTATACATTATTTAACTATTTTAACCTTTCCATTTGTGTTTTTTTTCTACAATAATAAGTATATCTTCTATAGTATTTATAATAAAACATAAGATTTTTAACGAAATAATTAGTCCATTTTGTTTGTTTTGCAAAAAGTACGATTATAACCTGTCTTATTCGATTTCTATCAATATACTATTTTTTAAATAAACATTTTACAAAATACAGGTCAAATTATTAAAACCATATGCTATGCAAATTGACGGTGAACCCTGGTATCAACATCCTTGTGAATTTAATATTGCATACTGCAACAAAGCATCTTTGTTGATGAGTACGGTTAACTAAATCTTATTCTTGGAACTAGAAGATTCCATTTAATGAATCATAAGATTACAAAAATATTTAATACAATCTGACGATACAAAGCGTAGATTAATGTAGTAAAGATAACGAACCAAAATTATTAAATGTAAACAAAGAAAGATCTAGTCACTATTCTACAAAAATGTATAAACTGTACATTATGCTTCGAATATGTGAAAGGTAATTTATAATTTTACTCATATTTGTTCCTTTTATTGCATGAACATTATGATGTCACGGCAATTCCTTAGTAAAAGTCTTAAACATAAGTGCATAGTGTGGTAGGCAATCTGAACGTTGTAGCACAAAATTATT
The DNA here is from genome assembly GCF_013123115.1 of Colletes gigas. Classification (NCBI taxonomy): domain Eukaryota; kingdom Metazoa; phylum Arthropoda; class Insecta; order Hymenoptera; family Colletidae; genus Colletes; species Colletes gigas. Next base: position 407,041 of record NW_025106662.1, on the reverse strand, counting down.
TTTATATCTTTCATTATATCTTTATGAGAATGGTGATGTTTCCGAAACTTTTCATGGACTTTTAATGAGGAACTCCCGTATATCTTATTTTATACATAATAAATAATGATACCGGAACGTTTTATTTACGTATGTAGAAATTTCTCGAATATTTCAAGTATTTTACTTGTTTTACTACTGACACGTTCATACATTTTCAGGTATAACTCATTCTAATTAAAAGTTATTACGTATATAATGATTTCTTTCGTTCGGTTTTATTCGATTTAAAAAAAATTACATTTATTTAAAATTTCAGCAAATTATTATAAATAAAGCAAAGGTTCATAAAACACGGTATATTAAATTTTAACAAAGTATTATTTTTATTTATAAATTATAATGTTATTCGTACTTTAATTATTTATAGTAATTAAGTTATATTCTATAATGAATATATTTTATTATTTTCATATAATAAAGGCAGAATACAAGTGTATTAATTGTTATTATTATCAGTGTAAAAATGTAAAAATCAGAAGTTTTAGAACAAGAAACTAAAAATATCAATTCAATAAATTTTTGGATCAATTTAAAGAGTCCCGTTCCGCTAGCTAGGCGTCGCACAGTGTTCATTCTCAAAGGTGGCAGCCACTAAATTTCCAGTGTATAGAGATTAATGGCGTCTCCCCACTCTGGTCCCTCGTCCCTATATTACGGATAGTTAGCTACTAGATAGTAAGTAACTAGATTGCGGAAAGTTAGTTTATTAATGTAATAGAGTTTAAGCACGCGTAAGATTAAGAAATATAGATTTTATATACCTTTGAAGCGAGCTGGACGTGGGATATTAGCCGAGCGTGATTGTTTGTAAACAAATCAAAGAATGTTATCTACATCCGGCATAGGTGACCGGAGGAACATGAGAATGTTCCTGGATGCGAAGTCTCAGCCGGTGATACTCGGGGATACCTGGTATTGCAGGGTGACTGGAGCACAGGGGAAGGTCTGCCACTCTTCTGATTACTCAGAAGAGACATTAAATAAAAGGAGCGTCTCCTCCTAATAAGGAGCAGAAATAATACGCGTCAATAGTCAGTCAGATGGGCAGTCAGAATGTCAGTCAGAAGAAGAAAGCCCGGTTAATAGGCCGCGACCACTTGCAACTCAGTTGTCATATATCGCAGAGCCGTGCAATAGCTTACATTTGAAAAATAAATCAAAGTAATCAAATTTTAGTGGTGATCAATTAATTCCTTTTCCTAATCCAATTCTCTGAACGGCAATACCATACGTGTCAAAATTAAAATAGAGTCTTCAACATTCTTTTAGACAGTGGGTTATTGAGCGTTGAAGCCCGTCCATAATATTTAAAAGAATATTCAAGGACCACAGAATATCCTACTATTCTACCGGGCTACTGCGTGTCGAAGCTCACCTGGGAAAATAGTAGCGAATCGACGTACTTGTAAAATATAAATGCCTAAGAGAACCCGTCGCTCCGGTCGTTGCCAACAAATTCGCCGTCTCGCGATCCTTTTAAATCAGCCGGCACCCCCAGACACACAATTGCATTACTTGTCGCCAGTGATGCCAGAAAAGCACCGTCGGGTGCACACTCACACATGCTAGATACGCGTACGTGAGCTCGTGGAGTTTCGGAAAGACGACAAAGGCAAACTGACGCATGCCCTCTTTCTCGATGCTCCGAAGCTGCCCGAAGTAATTTCGGACCGCTTCGTGGGAGTCGAGAGAGACAGGCTCACATTTGCCTTCTCGCTCTTAACAACTGAAATCCGACCTCCCGTCAACGGCATACGAATATGCGATTTGGATTCTCGAGCCGAGATTCTCGACTGCCCAGGCATTTTTACTTTCCGACCTATGTAGGCGCACATAAGCAAAGTACCCATAATGAAAAAAAATTTTGTAAAATTTATTTTACGGAAATACACGTTTTAAGACCTCCTGATCATATTTTAATTATTGAAAAAAAAGAAATTTTTTTTTATTGATAAAATGCTTCATTTACATTGATAAAATGTGAACGATTTTCGGATAGTCATACCTTATAGCTCGTACTTTTTACCTTATACTTCAGGTAAAAAGGGATATAGCTGGGAAAAACAGTTTTATGACATTACCTGCTAACTTATGTTACTGTTCTACTGTTCGAGAATTAACTCTCATTTTTAGCAACACGCACGTGCCTTGTTTCCTTTCAATGTTTCGCTCATGCCGTGGCCACCACGACGCTCATTGGCAGCACCTCTCGGGCACACTTTGTGCGCGAGCAGGATAGCTGGCCCACCTGCGCGCGCAACGATCTCGCTACCGGCCGGTCGAAACCTCGTGGTGACCACGAGCGCGGCCATTAAGCAGTCTTGTTCGTAATCTAAAACGCGACAAGTGTGCTCTGTTTTTCAGTCTTAGTTTCCTTTGTTCTTTTGTGCCGCATATAATCTACTGTGTTCAATGTAGTTAATTCACAACTAATTATCAAGGCTCACGCTCATAAATCCCTTGCAATTAATATAATTGCAAGGGTATTATGAGTTTTAAACTCGTAATAAACGGTTGATTCTCATTCTCACTCGCGCTCAGAAATGGCGATCAATAATATCGCCATTTCTCATAACCGCTCGTGTAAAACTCTTACTTAACGTACCGCTCATTAATTATGTATTTCACAACGGGACAATGTTGTTAATAAAGACCTTGTTTAATTAACTTTGCACCATAGTCATTTTTCGCGAACCCTCTCATAACCGGCATCTCAATGAAAATCTCTACAGTTCACTTCAATCTCAAACATTTTTGGTCCTTCGAGCCGGATCGCGATATGATATGGTGCAAAGGTGTGAAGTGAATTCATAAACCATTGTGGTTTTCTCTTAACATAACGCTCGTGAACTTTCAATTCACCTTGTGTGCGCGTGTTCGTTGTGAACAATGCCCACGCCCCAACGGTCGCGCAGTGTCGCTCAACCAGTGCAGTGACGCTCAAACTCACTAGTGACTCTCACTCTCAACCAGTGACACTCAACGTTCACAGTGACACTCAACACTCAACAACTTTCTATCTGCCTCATCATGGTGTTTTGAAACCAGACAGCACGACTACGAAGCTGAGAGTTGTCTTCAATGGCTCAAGCTCAACATCTTCTGGATATTCTCTCAACGACATCATGCACACTGGTGAAAACCTACTGCTCAACATCGCTGACGTGCTCCTATGGATTCGTCAGCACAGATACACATTCTCAACCGATATTACCAAAATGTATCGGCAAATCAGAGTGCATGAAGACGACTGGGATCTGCAAAGAATATTGTGGGTGGATAAGGACCTGCAAGAGACTCAATTTCAGCTCACTACGGTCACCTACGGTACCAAGGCAGCACCGTATCTTGCGGTCAGAACATTGCTGCAATTAGCTGAGGATGAAGGTCATCATTATCCTCTGGCCGTACCATCGATCACTCATGCCAGATATGTCGACGACATCTTTGGAGGAGCAGATTCACCAGAAGATCTCAAGAAACTCGCTCATCAGCTTCAAGGTCTGTGCAACGCGGGCGGTTTCCCACTTGCTAAGTGGCATTCAAACTGCCCCGCGCTACTCGAAGCCATCTCACCTGAAGCTCATGCTCAAGGCTCATCACTCTCATTGGACGACTGCAAAACCAAAATACTCGGAATGCAATGGAATTTTCTCAAGGATACATTTACATCCTCATCGAAGGAGGACTCATTCTCACCCCCAACCAAAATAAGTAAACGCCTCATACTATCTCAAGTAGCACAGATATTTGATCCACTTGGTTTCCTCTCACCGGTCATAATTCGCTGTAAGATTTTATTGCAAGAATTATGGCTGCACAAACTCAACTGGGATGAATCACTACCATCCCACATCACAGCACGATGGCTCATCCTCAGAGAAGATCTCACAAGTCTGGCCAGACTCTCAATTCCACGCTGGTTCAACACCTGTCAAGACTCAGTGGTGGAAATACACGGTTTCTCTGATGCATCTCAGCTCGCCATGGCAGCCGTGATCTACATCACGGTCTTCTCACCATCCACAAATCTCAAGGTGACGTCACAGGTGTGCGCCAAGACGAAGGTCGCACCTCTCAAGAAACTCACTATCCCGAGACTGGAGCTCACAGCAGCTCTTAAGCTTGCAAGGCTGGCAAGCTATGTTCAAGCGAAGCTCAATCTCAACATTGCTACAACTCACTTGTGGACGGATTCTCAAGTCACACTCATATGGATCAAATCTCACGCATCACGCTGGAAGGATTATGTGAGAAACAGAGTATTGGCGATACAAGAACTCACACCTGAGGCACATTGGGGGTATGTGTCTGGAACATCGAATCCAGCTGACTGCGCATCACGAGGCCTTTCAACTGCTCAGCTTGAACATCATCAGCTATGGTGGACGGGACCACCATGGTTTACTCAACCCCAGGACTCATGGCCATCACAACCGAAGCTCAAGGACGCCTCATGTGCACTAGAAGCGCGTCCAAGTATTCCTACTGCGCTCATCTCCCAAAAGATCGAGTATCAGTGGGATCTCATTCACAAATACTCAACGCTCAAGAAACTTCTCACCATCACTGCTATTTGTTTCAGATTTATAGCAAAATTAAAAGGGGTCCACTGCTCACCAGCCTATACCTCACATTTGCCGAGTGATCTGGAAGATGCTCAGAAATTCTGGATCAGGGCAACTCAGACCATCTACTTCGCTCATGAAATGAAGATGCTCACCTCACACTCATTGCTGCCTTCATCTCATGCCTTCAGTCACCTGACTGCCTTCATTGATGATAAGGGAATCATCAGAGTCGGCGGACGATTGGAAAACTCTCAGCTCCGCTACGAGGGTAAACATCCCGCTATTTTGCCTCGCCACTCACGTTTGTCTGAATTGATTATAGATCACGCTCACAAACAAACTCTTCATGGTGGAACTCAACTCACACTCGCCTACATTCGACAAACCTACTGGATCATCGGAGGAAGAGCTCCAGTCAAGGCTCATATTCTGCGGTGTTTGACGTGTGCTCGCCAAAGGGGGATCCGTGCCCATCAGCTGATGGGCCAACTACCTCTTTCTCGAGTCACACCGTCATCGCCATTCTCTCATACCGGCATGGACTATGCCGGTCCACTCACTCTCAAAACTTGGAAAGGACGAGGCGCCAAAACATCCTACCAACAGCGGAATCATCAGCCACAAGTGGCTGATGGCGGGCGGAATGTTCGAGAATTAACTCTCATTTTTAGCAACACGCACGTGCCTTGTTTCCTTTCAATGTTTCGCTCATGCCGTGGCCACCACGACGCTCATTGGCAGCACCTCTCGGGCACACTTTGTGCGCGAGCAGGATAGCTGGCCCACCTGCGCGCGCAACGATCTCGCTACCGGCCGGTCGAAACCTCGTGGTGACCACGAGCGCGGCCATTAAGCCAGTCTTGTTCGTAATCTAAAACGCGACAAGTGTGCTCTGTTTTTCAGTCTTAGTTTCCTTTGTTCTTTTGTGCCGCATATAATCTACTGTGTTCAATGTAGTTAATTCACAACTAATTATCAAGGCTCACGCTCATAAATCCCTTGCAATTAATATAATTGCAAGGGTATTATGAGTTTTAAACTCGTAATAAACGGTTGATTCTCATTCTCACTCGCGCTCAGAAATGGCGATCAATAATATCGCCATTTCTCATAACCGCTAATGTAAAACTCTTACTTAACGTACCGCTCATTAATTATGTATTTCACAACGGGACAATGTTGTTAATAAAGACCTTGTTTAATTAACTTTGCACCATAGTCATTTTTCGCGAACCCTCTCATAACCGGCATCTCAATGAAAATCTCTACAGTTCACTTCAATCTCAAACATCTACAATGAAACGCTATGTTTTGTACCTTTAAAAATATTCGACTATGTCCTTTTAAAATTTAAGATACAACCCATACTTTGTATTAAACTGGCAAACGGGATCACTTTTCCTTTGTTTCTAGTTAGTTCTATTTAGTTTGTCATAACAAATTGATACGGTTATCTCAAAACAATCGAGGAAAATCATTATTAATTAATTTCTGCAATTATTAATTCTACTGTTTTGTTTATGTTATAAAAGTAAGAACTCTTCTTATTGAAAAATACCACAGCGTGCACAATACTGGTAAAGAGTGGAATCTCATTTTAATTTATTAATTTTCAATCTTAAAGTATTTTGATTTTCAAAAATCGTATTAATAATATACATATGTGTGCTCATACATGGGAATAAAAAAAAATTTCTTTTTTTTCAATAATTAAAATATGATCAGGAGGTCTTAAAACGTGTATCTCCGTAAAATAAATTTTACAAAATTTTTTTTTCATTATGGGTACTTTGCTTATGTGCGCCTACATAGGTCGGAAAGTAAAAATGCCTGGGCAGTCGAGAATCTCGGCTCGAGAATCCAAATCGTATGCCGTTGACGGGAGGTCGGATTTCAGTTGTTTAGAGCGAGAAGGCAAATGTGAGCCTTTCTCTCTCGACTCCCACGAAGCGGTCCGAAATTACTTCGGGCAGCTTCGGAGAATCGAGAAAGAGGGCATGCGTCAGTTTGCCTTTGTCGACTTTCCGAAACTCCACGAGCTCACGTACGCGTATCTGGCATGTGTGCGTGTGCACCCGGCGGTGCTTTTCTGGCATCTCTGCCAGTGATGCCAGAAAAGCACCGTCGGGTGCACACGCCCCCATGCCAGATACGCGTACGTGAGCTCGTGGAGTTTCGGAAAGTCGACAAAGGCAAACTGACGCATGCCCTCTTTCTCGATTCTCCGAAGCCACCCGAAGTAATTTCGGATCGCCTCGTGGGAGTCGAGAGAGAAAGGCTCACATTTGCCTTCTCGCTCTAAACAACTGAAATCCGACCTCCCGTCAACGGCATACGATTTGGATTCTCGAGCCGAGATTCTCGACTGCCCACTCCAGGCATTTTTACTTTCCGACCTATGTAGGCGCACATAAGCAAAGTACCCATAATGAAAAAAAAATGTTGTAAAATTTATTTTACAGAAATACACGTTTTAAGACCTCCTGATCATATTTTAATTATTGAAAAAAAAGACATTTTTTTTTATTCCCATGTATGAGCACACATATGTATATTATTAATACGATTTTTGAAAATCAAAATACTTTAAGATTGAAAATTAATAAATTAAAATGAGATTCCCCTCTTTACCAGTATTGTACACGCTGTGGTATTTTTCAATAAGAAGAGTACTTACTTTTATAACATAAACAAAACAGTAGAATTAATAATTGCAGAAATTAATTAATAATGATTTTCCTCGATTGTTTTGAAATAACCGTATCAATTGGTTATGACGAACTAAATAGAACTAACTAGAAACAAAGGAAAAGTGATCCCGTTTGCCAGTTTAATACAAAGTATAGGTTGTATCTTAAATTTTAAAAGGACATAGTCGAATATTTTTAAAGGTACAAAACATAGCGTTTCATTGTAGAACAGTAACATAAGTTAGCAGGTAATGTCATAAAACTGTTTTTCCCAGCTAATATCCCTTTTTACCTGAAGTATAAGGTAAAAAGTACGAGCTACAAGGTACGACTATCCGAAAATCGTTCACATTTTATCAATGTAAATGAAGCGGCCTTTCCATCAGAGTTAAATACAAAATTTTGTAATTTCTGTGAAAACAAAACTTTCAGTAAATGTACGTGGTGCTTGAAATTTTTATGTTTTGACTGTTTTTGTGAAAAGTACCATCCAGATTCATGTACTTCGTACATTGAAAATAACATATGTTAAATGTAATCGGTTAAATTTAACTTTAAAAAAAATATTCGAAGGTCAGACAAAATATAATGTCACATTTAGTGTACGATTAAAATATGATTGAAAAAATAAAAAAAAAGGATTTGTTTTGGCAGGGTTTGAACCTGCAGAGCAGAAGAAGTTCGGAACTTGCAGGCAAAGACCTCATCACTCACGCCACGCTGATCAGTGGTGAACATAGTTCTATTTCTGAAAATAAGTACCTGTAATAACTTTAATAATATCTCAAAGTAAAACCTAACCCAAAACCTGGTACCATTCCAATTTTTCCTTGTTAGAAACGAGTTTTCAATTTGTCTTAGCGAAAATCGCAATCACATTTTGCACATTATTCTAAAACATTTGTGGTATTCGTTTTCAATGCGATTTAAGTAAGCATGTAATGTATAAGATTTCATTTAATGTTTTCTTTTCTAGAGAAGATAGAGAAAAAGTTTATATAATTTTTTTCATATAAAATTTAATTCGTCCTAAGATTTATATGAAACATTTAAAAGATTTTTTATACATTATGCCTATATATCGGAACAACTATGAAACAAGAGGTATAATCTGTAAGGAGTGTATGTGTGTGGCTAGGAGAACCGTTATCGTTTGCGTCGATAGGAGTGTTTAGTCTAAGCTAGAGTAGGTATCGAGTGAGGTGTTTAGGTTTAAGCTGAAATACGTTTTAGAGACTGCGTCTCGAACGTGCGTTTTGTTTAGATCATTATTATAAGATAGGAATAAGGAAGGGTCGACTTTGACTGCAGGAACGTCACTCTGTATCGAACGTTAGTCGAGAGCAATCACAATTTTACGTTTACGTTTTATGTCTTTCTTTTATGTTCTTTATGTTAAATAGTTAGTAAATATTAAATAATATAATTACATCGTTACGTTTAGTGTTCACGTATTTGAATCCGTCCACACGCCTTTGAAATGAGAACATAAAATTTAAATGTAAAATTTCATTTAAATTCATTCAGCTATTTATATTCAATCGTATTAATAATATACATATGTGTGCTCATACATGGGAATAAAAAAAAATGTCTTTTTTTTCAATAATTAAAATATGATCAGGAGGTCTTAAAACGTGTATTTCCGTAAAATAAATTTTACAAAATTTTTTTTTCATTATGGGTACTTTGCTTATGTGCGCCTACATAGGTCGGAAAGTAAAAATGCCTGGGCAGTCGAGAATCTCGGCTCGAGAATCCAAATCGTATGCCGTTGACGGGAGGTCGGATTTCAGTTGTTTAGAGCGAGAAGGCAAATGTGAGCCTTTCTCTCTCGACTCCCACGAGGCGATCCGAAATTACTTCGGGCGGCTTCGGAGAATCGAGAAAGAGGGCATGCGTCAGTTTGCCTTTGTCGACTTTCCGAAACTCCACGAGCTCACGTACGCGTATCTGGCATGTGTGCGTGTGCACCCGGCGGTGCTTTTCTGGCATCTCTGATGTCAACATTCCCGAGGGCGATCCACGGCGGCAGCGCTACGTGGAATCGGTGGAATACCTTCGCCAGATCGGCGCGCCACCCCCGGAGGAATAATAAACCAAGTAAGTCTAGGGAAATCTTTTCTCACCAATGCCGACGGAAGACGGACGTAACATTAGGCGGAAGACCGGTATCCAAAAGAAATTGGTTTTAGAACAATCTTCTCGTTTGAAGAACGGTGGTTTTAGAAATTATAGGCAACCAAACTGAAATCGGTAAAGCTAGTAAACGTAGAAAAGTTTTCCTTCCTTTAAATGATGTGCAGGATTGTTATTTTTAATCACTGATGGCGAGAGTGCATTCGGTGCGTTACGAGATATTCTGAATCGAAGCGGAAATTACTGTATTTGCGATGGAATTGGTGTGAGTGATGAAATTATGAAATTCACTTTGAGTAGATTGCATTGAGAAGGTCTCGCGTCGTCCATATATGTATCAAATAATGTACGTAATTATGCAGAATATGTACGAAATTAACTGCAAGATCGTCACTTGGTTTTCAATACGATAAACGTCTTTCGTTATAATACTGATCGTCTAAAAATTTGTTGGTTATGACAGAACGACAGATAAATTTTCTTATTATATTAATGACAGTTTGGTTGATGCATGAGACAGCCAGAATCGTTAATGGCATGAAGTAAATTTCTCGCATTAAGGTAGAATAATAATTTAATATTCATAATATGTTACATACAGAAGAACATCATTAAAAGTGAAAGCAGGAAGAATTGCTCGAACATTGACCAAATGATGTCGAATAATATAAGAACGTACGATTGTTGTGTAACTAAAATTTTATTAAACATGGCGCATTTGCCCTCGATTTTAGTTTGTATAAAGCTATAATCAATTGACTTAGAATAGCGTCGCGAAACAATTCGGGTGAAGTATTGTATAATAAACATAACAAATTATATTTTTTCCAGAAATTTTAAAAAGATTCTTTTCTGAAATTAAAACCAAACCTATCGCATTTGTGGCGTAAAATCTTTGCTAGTTGCGGTGGGCCGCAATAAAATACTGTTACTTTGCCCTTTTTTTTGTCCTGGATCTGCTTGAAAACTTTATCCCAGTTTGGTCGGCCAGCATTTGTCCTTGTTTTTAAGCCTGTTATAAGATCTCGTTTCTCCTGAAAAATAGAACACAAGTTTCTGAAATCCTTGTTACGATGTTTCTAACCGAATATTTTTGTCAAACTAAAATTGATTTTGAAAGAGTTTTATTTTATGGACAATGCCTTGCAAAAAAAGCATAATGTTCTATGCATAATTTCCAAACCATTTGATGAACTAAATCCATAGCTAGTTGCAGACCAACAGCCTTCATATCGTTCTTTTGTAGCGCGCTGGTAATATACATGTGCATTTCAAGAAACCGTTCCATCGCATCGCCAAGTTCTGCTTGTTCCATTTCTAGCTGAGATAGCAAGTTCACAAACCATTCGAAGGATCTCTGATCTCTGTTAATCCAGAAGAAATCTACCTGCAAACAAGATGATTGCATTGAGTTCGGGTGTGCGATGTAGAATAAAAAGATTAGAAGAAAATATGTAAATAGCAAGTTAAATCCACTTTCCTCTAATTTTCTTCCTTGTTTGAAGAAAAGCGAAGTTCATGTACAAAAATATTATAGACAGGGAAGAAATATTTGCCTTTCGTAGATGCATGACAGTGGATGGAATCTCGCTAGCCCAGGAGAATTTGCAGTTTGGGCAAGTGTGTCTGGCTTTCCAATAACGGTGCATGATGGATTGTAATATAGAAGCAAAAGGCGTGACTCCGATTCCTGTTGCAATTAGAACCGCGTGCTGTGCTTGAAATATGTGACTCGAAGGAGCTCCATACGGGCCATCCAGAAAGATCTGTGTAACAATAAATCAAACACTTTTTATGCTATCCATTATATTATTTTATGTGTCACAAAAGAGCATAATTAGCAGACATTATTTGATTACTGTATTTTGTAGTATACTCTTAAAAAGTAACTATTAAACGGTCCTGAAGAATCAAATACAGTCGTACTCCAAACTTATATGTACAAGTCGAGAGAACGTAAATCAGGGTATGACCATGTAGTTGAATAAGTTAAATAAGATCATCGATGCCGGATAGCGATAGCATAAGCGGTAGCATTGTAATGTCCAATTTCTCGCAGTTATGAATATGTTAAGTACCAAAATGAATGTTTACCTCCAATGGTTTTCCTACAGCATAATTCATAGATGGATGTGAAGAAACTTCAGATCCGATATCATCCATATTTCTCTTTGGTATTTCTTCGAATTTTGTCTGCGGTCCATCTCTTTCCGCTGTTATTTGTATCGCGACTAAATTAGGCGACAATCTTCTGGCCACGTTTACGTTTGTTTGCGACGTTGCTGTTTCACCAAGTTTATTAGCTTTATCTTATCATTTTTGTGAATGCATGTAATTAAGACTAATCGCGAGAAGTAATTGTGACCTTGTTATTTTAATTATCAAAATTCGTTCCCTTTGCTTCACAGGAAACAAGACGGATTACAGCGATTTTTGTTCCCAGGCGAAATTAATTAGAATTTGAACGTGCCTGCTTGTTATAAAATCCGGTTTCAAAATGTTTAGAAGTAAATAGTTGTTCACTTACTGCGTTTGTTCGTAGGCGTTTCTACTTTGCACTCCCAATTCTCCAAACTTGGAGTTTTGAAAGCGATTATAGTAGGTTTGGTCCTCATGTATCTAAAGCTTTGCGCTAATTTTTTATGTTGCGGGCTCGAATAAGCTTGTTCCAAAGATTTTATGCGTGCATTCCGCATTTGGTACTCGTTGAAGTTCCTCTCCGACTCGGATCTCATATAATCTCGAAGCCTATCGAGGGAAAATAACAACGATATAAAATAATGTAACAAATTGTACATTGCATTATTCAGAAAGAGTATACGTTCGTTATTTATTCATCAAAAAATTTACATTTTTATTCCACTGTTTAGAATAACGAGTTTCTAATGTTTTAATTATGGTAGAGAGTAAATTCATTATTTTTATTGTGTTCAATTTATCATTTTACTGTTAAATTTATCATCCATATATAGAGTTTAAAAACGGGAATCACTGTACGTTCCTACTACGGAACAGTATAAATCTTTCTGAACGATCCAATGTTTAAAAGAAAAGATACAATGGTGTAGTTAGCTTACGCCATTAGTCTCTCTTTCTTTTTTTTTTTCGTTTGCATGTCAGGTACCGAGAAAGACTTCTCTAAGGGCATTTTGCTACTAAGCAGCAAACGATGAAGATTTCGTTCCTTCGAAGTTTTATTACTATCCGTTACACCTATACGATAAGATGAATATCACAAAAATTTATCGAGCAGTTAATTCCTCTGGACCGAGACAGTCTCTGTAACGTTTTGTAATAACTGGATTTTTGTTAGACTTTTAGAATTTTAAGTAGCGTTAATAAAATAAAATACTGCGTGTATCTTCTGTCGAGATAGTAATAGATTATTAAAGTGATGCAGGTGAATCCTATGAATTAAACCGAGATAAGGAAAGAGGATGAGTACAAGCGTGATACAATAACTGGCACGTGTCGAAATCGAGAATACGACGATCCCAACATATCATTTAGATTATTCGCGATGGCTTCTTATAACAGTCCCGGTAGTTCTAAAGAAATGACTGTCGGAGAACGGTTGAACATTTTAAATAAATTAGAAGCCGGTGCAACCGTGAGAGATCTTGCCATTGAATATAACGTAAGCGAAAGAAGCATAAGGCGGCATCGGCAAAGTGCCCAATCGATTCGGAAATTCGCGGAGGATTCACACGGTATACACAGAAAAAGGATACGGACACGCACTTTTAATGATCTAGACAAGGAAGTGTACAATTGGTTTCTGGAATGTCGTTTATTAGGACATCAAATAACCGACAGTGTTTTGCTGGAAAAGGCAAAGGAATTGCACGAAGAGATAGGCGGCCGGTACGGGTTCGCTGGAAGCCGTGGTTGGCTATGGCGTTTTAAAAAAACTTACGGAGAAGCCGCCGATGCGGATAAGGCAGCCGTGGACACGTTTAAACAAAAACTTACGCAATTATTGAAGGAAAATGAAATTACAGACGACAATCTATATAATATGGATGAAACTGGTCTGTGTTGGAGAATGCTTCCGGGTAAAACATTGGCGGGAGTCGAAGGAGGAAAAATGAAAAAAGAGAAGATTACGTTGGCTCTGTGCGCGAACGCTAGTGGAAGTCACAAATTGCCATTACTGTTCGTGCATAAATATGAAAGCCCGAGATCGTTAAAACATTGCAAGGATAGTTTACCTGTATCTTGCGTGTACCAAAAAAACGCATGGGTCGATAATGAAATTTTCCAATCGTGGTATCAGGACGATTTTAAACGTTACGTAAAAGAGCGTCAAATTAAAGAAAATCGTAGCGGCAAAGTGCTGCTGCTAATAGATAATTTTAAAAGTCACATATTGCCAAAAGAGGAAACGGTCGATGAACATTTTAAAGTATATAATTTATTTAACTATCGTATTAATATGTAATTTTAATTAGTCATTAGTTATTTATCCATTAATCGTATTTTAAGGTGCTGTTCTTACCGCCGAACACTTCGTCGCTCATTCAGCCAATGGATCGAGGCGTAATTGCGAAATGCAAAGAACGTTTTCGGCATAAATTATTACAACGAGCGCTGCAGCACACCGAAGGGATTTCGGAATTTTATGCGGATTACGATTTAAAAGACTGTATAAATTTAATTCACGAGACGTGGATTCAAGTTACGGCAGACGATATTTTTAATGCTTGGTCCAAAATTCTTAATCGTTCTGTGAGACAAAGCATCAAAGAGTGTCCCAAAGAAGATGAGTCAACATCAGACGAGAGACAATCGTTCCAAACGATTTACGATGAAGAAATTAGGGATTGGTTTAACGAGTGCAATGTAGAAGAAAAAATCGGTGAAAAGGATACAATAGCAGAATGTTTCGAGTCAGAACCTGTTTCTCTAATAGGGGAAGAAACGGACAGACTATTGTATTATTTGCAGAAAATAATGACAACGGAGCCACAGATTCAAGAACACGCTAAAGCTATAATAGATTATTATAATGAAAAATAATTTTTATTTTAGTTTTCGTTAATATTATTTATCTAATTAGTATAACTGTTATGATTATCATTATTACTTTCAACGTTAATAAGTTTTATTACTTTACTATAATTAACAGATACCAAGTAAAATAATATTACGTATTCATATTTTTATATTACCTTGTGCAACATATAGTATTTAAGAGAATAAAACTTTTTATTGTGTCCATGAAATAACTTACCGTTTGTACAGTGTATCGATAGTATTATCTTGTCAGTATCGGAAACGAAAGCCGGATTATCAAATTCGCAGTGATTCTCTGTTTCCGTAGACGACGAAGACATTATCGCATTCAATACTAAATCTTGATTTTTGTTAAGGAATCTGAATCGAACAATTAAAAAAAGTAACATTTTTGTTGTCCGTAGAATGTAAATTAAACGAAAACAATTGTTACGTGGCATTGGAACTTGCATTTTTCCAGAATTAACGGTATCGCTGCACCCTGCGATCGGAAACACATCGTTCTCGTGAAGTTTTACTTGTTCCTTTTCAAAATAAGAATAAAGGCTGTTTGTCCATTCACCGACCGCTCGAATATGGAGCCATATGTAGTCTATAAAACAAAAACATATGTTCTGGCGTTTATGCAATTAATATTGGAAAATCATTTTGTTATTATATC
Organism: Colletes gigas; assembly: GCF_013123115.1. Lineage (NCBI taxonomy): Eukaryota > Metazoa > Arthropoda > Insecta > Hymenoptera > Colletidae > Colletes > Colletes gigas. The sequence continues at coordinate 391,922 of NW_025106662.1, read as the reverse complement.
AAAAACCAAGTGCGGAGGCCTATCGAGTCCACACAAAATGGCCACGGGTGGACTAATAAGTCGGGCATTATTCAAGCGTTCGTCAGTGTGTTAACCCCTTCCTGTACTTTAACGAGTCTAATTCTTAATGAAGATTTTGGCCCAAACCGGAATATCACGAGCCAGACTCGCGAACAGAAAGTTGGCCCAAACGTAAACATCACGAGCCAGGCTCGCGAACAGCAAATCATGGTCGTGATTAGTTTTAGTTCCTATCGGTACGCCACAAGAGTCTGCCAAGATTCTTATAATCTCTGTTACAAAGCAGTTTAGCATCAGTCTGGTCTGTTCACCGCGCAATTTCGTCTAGCTAAATGGCACGGGAAGGGATTAACATTTTTATAATTTATAATTTTTGAATTACCATCGTAGTTTCACACATAGTTGTTTATATAATACAATAACATTAATTTAGAAATAAGCGGTACACATTTTAAGCGTGCAGATAAATAGGAATACGATTAATTTATAATTTCTATCTGATGTGCATTCTATTTAAAATGTATTTTTCATTTAAGCAATCAGTTCTAGTTCCTCGTCACGAATTCAATGACTTATATTTTTCAAATTAGAGTCAAGTAATTTTGTTTCTCTTATTACTTCCTATCTCAGTATACATAAATAAGGGCGAGATAGCTTAATTGTAAAGAAATACAAACTGTTGTTTGAAATTTATTGACCAGTGATATTTCAATTTTGTTGAAATAGGTGATTTGTCTAACCTTCCTGTTCCGGAGTGCTGCTGATGGTGAAAGGATGCCATTCGTACCGGGCGATGGCGGGAACGTTTACGAAAACGTAATCGCCAGGATGAAAGTCAAAATGTAGCGGCCTTTTGATGACTAAATGCGTGACTTTCGACGGCAGTAAGAGACCGGAACTGATGTAAGTCTTTCCGAGTTGAGAGCGAGACCAGGCGATTCGTCGAATTCTTTCCGCCAGATATATCGTGCCCGGCACGATAAACCATTTCCAAAAATTCGGTCCATGAAGTATCGTTAATATCCAGAACGGTATATAGAGCAGGTGTGACCAGTAAAATATCTGCAAAACGGTAAACGAGCTTATCAAAACGAAAATCCAACAAGAAGGAGCTTTTAGTAAATTGTAATATTGAATTTCATTATATCTACTTCTGTTCAAGTTCAACCGCTGAGAATAAAATATGTAATAATCAAAATAAACTACGATAAAATTGAAAAGCAAATGCACGATAGTGCACATTTTTAGGGGATTCCTATGTGCACGCTTAGTCAACGAAATCAACCGATTTTGATTACTATTTCTCTTCGGCAGTTGTACTTGAACAGTAGTACGATGAAATTAAATATTACGATTTATTATATTACCGCAATCTTTTGTTGCTATATTTTTAGTAACATTAAAATGGAAATTACACGATAGGATTTCAATAGAGAAAAGGAAAAGAATAAACGAAATAATCCGTGTGACCTCGAAGCATCCGCCGCGGCGAACAAACGGCATAGAGCAGACTGTCATTATAACGAGAAGGAGGACAAGAATAATTCCAGTTGGGTTTGCACAACCTCCTATAAGACCGAACAGTCCTGGACGATTCGTAAACAGCCATTCGGATATAGTATATTCGTTACGATTAAGTACGGCATCGTTCACCACGATTGTGCCTGAAAATATTAAGTTTGTTCTCCATTTTGTTCCTCGATATAATCGTTCTTATTTTGAATGTTGCGAATATATTGGTGCATCTTTATTAAAAGTGGACAAAAATAACAGCAACATAACGATGGTCTACCGAAGTTCAAAAGATGCATAAACGTGTGCAGTAGACTGAAGGCACCGATTAGAATCCCAGTTATTTTGTGGAGGTAAATGTGTTGATCCAATGGTAGCACAGAATTGAAGCCGTGGCTTCGTAGAAAGGTAATGCACTGGCGTAACATAAGAACCAGGATGAAACTGCAGTTGAAATTCAGACACTGACCTGCAAGAACCGTAGTCCCCGTGAATTATTTTTAGAGATTCTATTTGAAAGCAAGAATAAGTACATAGATTTAACTGTTGGAAACAGTTTCCTTACCACAAGCACGAGCAAGCATTACGTAGCCATTGGCTCGTCTATATTCATAGAGTCTCGATACGAACAACGTTACGTTAATCAAAATAAAGACGGAGATGAAAGCGATGTAAACATAATTGTTCTTGATGTACGGTCTTGTCAATTGATAAGGTCTTAACGATGCAAATAAACCCAATAGCGATTTCCGCTTTGCTTTCGGTTTCGGTGGTACCAGCCATCGGTCGATACTGCGATTTAATTTCTGTTTTTAATCAATTTCCCTTGCAATTAATGCGACACGATTGATTAAACGAGCATCGTTTTGCAACGATTCCGATAGAAAGAGTCGTTTACCTAATCGATAGGTTTTCCAAGAGTCCTTCGTGCTTTTCCAATTGGTTTTTCAAAGCCTCGTAAGTAATGGCGCCTCGATTGGCTTGATCGGCGTCCTCGAACAACGCCATTGTCAGTTCCTTAACTTGTTCTTCGCTGAATTCCATTCCATTTTCCTCCATGCAAGCTCTCACCACGTGTTCTAATTCGAGAAGTTGTATCGATCCGTCGCCTTTTCACAATTAAGAATTGTGTGAAAGTCTTTGTTTCGAATAGAATACGGCGGAGTCGCGTTACATCGCCAACAAAATGGACACAGCTCGGTTCAAATTTAATTTATAGTAACACAAACTGATTTAACAAAATAAACATTTTTCAACTTTTTTTTTTTTAGAAAAAAGAACACTTGATGTTGCTAGACAATTCTTAGAGTGCAAAGGGTCGTACAATGTAGTTTGCAAGTAACTCTAATGGTAGGTGTCCGTAAAGCTAAACATAATTAAGCTTAGAAGCAAAGAAATGTGGTTGTATTTTACCGTCGATGTCGTAAACTTTAAACAGAAATCTGATTTTATCGTCTGGACTTTTTCCTGCAAACTGATGCATCGCATCCAGAAATTCCTGAAGAGATATGGCCCCGGAATTATCCTTGTCAAATATTTGAAAGGCTCTGTCGGTGAAGAATGGCTGAAAGAGACATTTTTTTTGTTACTACATATTAAAATACAAATTGTAAACAATAATTTGTATTAGATGGAAATTATTTGGTTCTAGTTCCAAAATTATAAGGCATGATTTATTTAATTCAAATACACTAAAGTATGTGTATGTTAGAAAGCCACCATTGTTTATGTTTATTCAGCTTATGTCTTCTGCTTACGTTTTTTGAAGTGACAATCTTGTTAAATTCTTCGCGTCTTATTTCTTTCTCGTTGCCTACCATTTGCTTGAATAGCTTTTCCAACCATTCTAGGCTACTGCTGTCGAAGCCGGCGCGAGGTCTGCAAAAACATAGTAAAGAATAAGATTATCGAACACTTTTCTAACACCTTAAGATTTAAAGTCTAAGACGAAGTCACCTTCTGTCGCTGATTTTGGCAATGAACTCCATAATTTGAGACGACGTTACATATCCCACGTTTTCGTCATCGATTACTCGATATAATTTATCTACGACCTGTAACACAAATACTTTAACAAAAAAAAAAAAAAACGATAACTGCAGTGTTTTAAAATGCGTATTTAATATCAGATACGATGTTAATGCATTGCCGATCGAAATTTGTATAATACCACATTGTACTAATAGTTTCTCTTGATATGTATGTATAGGGTGTTCGGCCACCTCTGGGAAAAATTTTAATGGGAAATTTTAGAGGCCAAAATAAGACGACAATCAAGAATACCAATTTGTTGATGGAGGCTTCGTTAAAAAATTATTAACAATTAAATTCAAAAATTTCAAATCGTTCTGGAAAAATTATTTTTGCTTGCGGGGGTCAATTGCAATCATTTTTGGTGAATACACATACCTCCGAAATCCTATCCACTTTCGAGAAAAAAAATCGTGTAAATGCTGAAATTTTTCGACGAAAAAAAAATTTTTCAAATCGTTCTAAAAAAATTATTTTCGGTTGCAGGGATCAATTACAATCATGTTTGGTGAATAGACGTACCTCCGAAATCGTGCGCATTTTCGAGAAAAAAATTCAGTACTGGCGGAACTTTAAACGTTAATAATTTTTTAACAATGTCTCCATCAACAAATTGTTATTCTTGATTTTCGTCTTATTTTGGCCTCTAGAATCCCCTATTAAAATTTTTCCCAGGGGTGGCCGAACACTCTGTATATCAATACTATCTTTTGGAATGAAATTATATAATATTGTTAAATAAGACAATTTTTTGTAAATAATTGTATCGATGGTATTATAAATCATTTTTTTTCTATTGAAATAATTTCTAATGAAATAAATGTTTCTCTTTAATGCAAATAGAGACTAAATAATAATGTATGTATGTATGTTTATTTTAAATGTCTGTTTTATTTAGTCCTTGTTAATACTGTCCATGATTTTAATTTGTAAATTGTCAATGAGTTAATGTGTTATCAATGCGTGTTTCTTTGTCATTTGTCACATTTTTAGAGATTATGATATGTTTTCAGATGCAATAACAAAAGACAACTAGCGAGATGATACGGGAATAAGAGGGGTGCCGCACATGTGCAGTTGATTCCCATCCTCAACGCCCTTCTAACCAACTTCTGGTCCATGAAGGGACGCTCTGGATTTAGTAGAGACGACCGTTTCGATCGGCAATGATCGATGACAGAAAATCTGTGCGCGTGGAGGGCTGACTAAATCAGATGCAGCCAATCGTGACTCCCCATACTTTCCGTTCATCGTCTCTTCAGTTCTGAACACTACTTCTTACTAATTCCCCGTACAGAGACGTTAAATGTAAGCATGGAAAATTATTTCCAACAATATTAATATTTATTTCTGTAGATGGTAAAAACCCATTAATATAAATAAGGTTTATAAATGTGGTTGATTCGTAGAGACCCAAAGCTTTCTATTACTTTCCTTACAGTGTAATAGACCGAAATACCATCTTACTTTTTAACATTTTAACAGTTTTTCTTAAAGAATCACAATATTTACATTCAACGAAAGTTATTCGTGGAATTGCTTTAATACTAAATTCTAAATAAGCAATGACTGTTTAGGAATTAAATTCAGTTTTACAAATAAACAACTTAACAACTTACCTCTTTAGTGGAAAATATTTGTTGAAAGTTTAGAAAACTAACAGGATCATCGCCGCATATAGTGTATACAACACTCTCAATTTCATTAATGAAATTGTTCTGATTTTCATTTCTGTGAAAGTAACGTTTAATAATTTCGTATTACAAACAGAACGTTTAGTTTCGATAAGACTTGGCGCGTGATAAAATATATCTTACGTTAATCTTCCTTTTAAAAATTCAATCCAATCATCCTGTTTTAACGTCTTGTCGTCATCCTGGTCGAATAATAAAAACAACTTCTCCTGTAACGTCTGAAATATATTGTACGCGTATTTAGCGATCGCGTAGTGAAAATTTCCTTGGAATAAATGGAATTTTATGTGAACTAATTGGGAGACGAAAGTGTTCGTACGAAAAAATTTTCATATAATAGCACAAGTGATTAGCACTACATTTTATATAAAATACTTAAGGGGGTAATCGGTTCTACACATATTTCTGGACCTACTTTATGATTATTTACTTTTCTTTAACCGTAGACTATTTCATATTGGTATTCCATACATGTATTTACTTATATTTCGAATGTTTACAGTATTTTTCGCAAGTATGGAGTTGCGAATGGAGGCTGTTCGTCTGGTTGAACCACGCGATTGTTGGACAGATCCAGGGACACCGGACAGGGTCGTGGCCGCGATCGAATTCCGAGGATCAAAGACGCTCGAGGCGCGAATGCTTTCTGGCTTCGGGCGATCAGCCACCTTGATCGAAATCTGTGGCCCTCGATAGATCCCCTTGTCATTTGCTACGATCCCGTCGCCGCTGTGTATTCTTTTCCCTTAAGTAATTATCTATTCGATATTGATCTCGCCTTGCCGTTACTTACTTTCAATGGAGACCCGACCTTGTGTCATTTGTCCTCGTTCGATCCTTATGAGCTTTTTCGAGTTGTCGCGGTCTAATAATTATTTTTGGCTTCGTTATCAATTATGGAAATATGGAACTGTTATCAAATTTAACCCTTTTAATTATTAGTATAATTTAACATGATTTTTAAGTTCAGGAAGAATTTCTTTTCGAACTTCCACAGCCAGTGTTAACGCAGAAACGAAGCGGTTACTTTTTCTATTTCAGGAATCGAGATTTATCCTTTGCCATGTATACCATACTGTTTTAAACTCTGTATTTTAACACAGATATTTTATGACTAATTTAAAATTACGAACAATGATAAAGCATAGTTTTATATTACTCGAAAACGCTTACTCGATCCATAAAAAATCGCCTGAACGCGTCTTTGTTGCATCGAACGGTGCCATTCGCTTCGATCATTTGGGAACACTCCTCCAAGATGGTCGTTCTTCTTCTTTCTATTATACATTTGTCTACCGTCTCGCTAACGTCGCTTTCCATCTTCTTTCGCCGCACAGTTTTGTCGAACGAGTAACTAATTTTCCGATCGTTAATGAAATCGCGTACACTTTATAATCCGATGTTTACGCGTGATTTGTTTTCATTCCCAGTCTGCGCTCGACACCAGAAGAAACGATGGAATCTACCGAACTATTATTATATTACATTAACCGGCCGACACAAACAATTACTTATTCTTCGTCGAAATCATAGCAAGTTTTATTTGAAATTATCACTCGCACATTTCGCAGAAATTTCACGAGAAACGTTTCGAAATCCTGTTTGTTCGTTCGTTTTATAAACAACAATGTTTCCGGCAGCGGTCGCACGAATCATCGGTTCGATTGCTTTTATTATTTCGTCGTAACGGAAACAAGGAAGAAAAACATTGTCCTCGAGGAACGTTGTATCAAGTTGACTCGGAGAACCGCGAACCACCGAATGAAAATCATCGATCCGTATCGTTGGATCGCGAGATCGATCCCAACCTTCCACAAATCCCTTTCGATAACGATTTTCAGTGTACGTCGTGAGTCCGGAGAGAGAACGAGAGATGGGAGGGAAGGCTTTCGATTTGAATAAAGATCACGCATCGAGTAGGAGACGGACCAACAGACAACCTTTCACTTTTTCATGAGTCATCGTTTTTTTTTCATACTCACTTTTCCATTTCGTTTTTTCGAATGCCCTTTAATTCGTCTCCTTTCTCCTTGCAATGCTTCCTCGTAGCAGGACGCCATGTTCGTTTGCACGTACTTTTTTCGATAATTTTGTGCACCGGTTTCAAGGTCACGCAAATATTTTTTAAAAGTATGGAAATACAGGAAACTCGGTTTTAGAATGGGGAATGAAATGTTAGACGTGAAATTTGTATAAAATTCTAATTTGCAGAGATGTTGAGGTCATCTGGAGTCAACGCTGTATATCCTACTATATCGTAGAATCATGTTAATACAAAGAAATTATAAAAGGAAAAGATGGTAATAATTTTAACATAATTTTAGGGTTTAAGTAAAAGTTTATACATTACAGAAACATGTTACAATTTTTAATTTGTGTCTTCTGGCGAGGGCTAACAAACTGCAGAAATGCAATGTACATATTGCACACAAGTAACTTAATAATAATTCTATATTTTGCACAAGGTACAGAATAATGTCTATTTTAAGTTGAAATTAATATAAATTAGCAATAGGTAGATATTTTTCCTGCACATTAACAAACTGCATTCTCTTATGCTTTAAAAAGTTTCTATCTTTTTGTTCATACAAGATGTCCCGTGTAACTTAATTTGGAAATAAATATTTTTCGTAAAAGTTGTATGGTTTGTTGTTACATAATAGACGTCCTTTAAACGAATGCAGGAATTCATAAACATTCGTTGAAACTCGTTTTAAATCTTTTTGTGATCTAACGAGCTTATAAATATTTAAGAAAAGTCTTTGTTCCTCTTAAACGTCGCTTCCCTTCCAAATTGCTGCAGATGAAAATATTAATCATCCTGAATCACTTAATTTAATAGAAAAATTATGTTATTTTATATTCCTTTCACAAAACATTTTTTTGTAGTGTGAATTGTATTTCGATTTACAGCAATTATCCTATATTGTTCAAGTATGTTTCGCTACGTTTATTTGCATGAGCCTGAGCGTGAGTTTAGACTTGTTTTGCGCCTGGTTCGATCCATAGGGCCGAGGAACATGCGCTTTCGTCGCTTCCAGCTCCGCACTTTCGTGCACTCGGTAAGCTCGTCCCTCGAGTTTGCGTGTCGTTGTTTCGCGAATTCCCCCAAACATTAATGTGGCAAGTAAAATATGAGGTTTCGTCAAAAGTTAGTGTCAGTTTTTAAATACACTGTCGTATAATGGAACCGGTTTGACCGCCGCTTCAACCGAGCGACCGAAAACATCGTAGAAATCTGTTTCCATAAAGGTTTGATTCTTCTACTCTTTCCTACCTCGAATAATAATTAAACTATTACCGAGTCACGTTTGTAAATAATCATTCGTTCTGATAAACGCACACGTGTTGTCATTCTTACGTTAATTTCTTCATACGGCAATTAGTTAAGTGTAAAGGGAATTTTAGCACGAATATTCCTTTCTTGTATGTTTCCTAAGATATTTTAATTAATTTTTTCCAAAGAGACCATGAGACTTTGTAACGCAGCGGTTTTGTCACGCATCGATACACCTTTCGAGAATACTCATCAATTTTGTTGTCACTAAAAAATAATAGCAATTGTAGGAAATAATACGTTATTGCAACTGTTGCGTTAGCACGTGGTTCAAATAATTCTATATTTCGGAATTATCTTCTTAACACAAATAATACTTTATTTAACAAACAATAAACTTGGTTAATACAAAAACAATTTCAAGTAACATTCTCCTATCTATAAATTCTTCTAGTACTCTCTTTTATACTTTTTTACTTCCACGAACCTATCTGTTTTTACGCATCTCTCAGCTCCTAACTCACACACACTTCACCATACATACATCCTTCCACTGTGAAAATATCTAGCTTTTGCTGGGTTGGTATGAATGATGAGTTGGTATGAATGATGAGTTGGTATGATTGGTGAGAAGGAAAAAAATGTGTGCTCGATTGGGAAAAAGAAAGGTGAAGCGTTTTTTAAGCGAGGTGCGATGTAATAATTACAATAAAAAACCCAACAAAGGTTATGGGCCCAGTACCCACGTGGCGTCAGAAAAGGAAAAGTAAGATTATATCGTTATCGTAAAAATACACGAAAGCAAAAATGTTACAAACAACTACTAAATATTTGCCACTGTTCGATGGAGAACATTTCTCAAACTGGAAATTTAGGGTGCTGGCAATATTGGAAGAAAGAGGGGTAAGAAAAGTCGTGGAAGATCCTGATCCCACAGGTGCCACTTACACTAAAGATGATAGTGTAGCTAAAGCCATCATAATACAGTGCATAACTGATAAGCACTTAGAATATGTGAAAGACAAAGAACATGCAAGTGATATGATAAACGCATTACAGAATGTCTTTGAAAGGAAAAGTGTATTCACTAAAATATACATAAAAAAGAAATTATTATCATTAAAGCTAAAAGAAAATGAAAAAATGGAACAACATTTCGTTAAATTCGACTCATTGATAAGAGATCTCGAATCAGCCTCAGGAAGAAAAATTGAGGAAGATGACGAAGTGTGTCATTTGCTAATAACGGTACCAGCCAGTTACGACAATGTAGTCACCGCTATTGAAACGATGACGACAAGTGTTACTTTGGATTTCGTGAAGACTAGACTGCTAGAATATGAACTGAAAAGGGAAGATGTATCTGCAACAGTCGTGGAAAATGAAACAAGTTTCCTGGTATGTTTCGGGTGTGGTAAAAAGGGTCACAAAAGCTATGAGTGTCCCAACAAACACAGAGAAAACAAGTATGAAAGCAGAGGAGGAAAAACGCGTTTCAGTCAAAGAGGCAAACCAAGTCACGCAAAGATGGTTTCACATAATGATGATATAACGTTTCTAGCAATGAATGAAAATAATATATGTTTGGAAACAAAGTGCGAAGAAAAAACAGTGACATTTGTCATTGACTCGGGTGCCACTGAGCATCTAGTAAACGAAGAATTAGAGAAAAATATGAAATCTGTGGAAAGGATTTCTCAAGAAATCTTAATAAGAACAGCAAATGATGATGTATTAAAAGCAAAGAAAAAAGGAAAACTGTTGCTATTATATAAAGGAAAAAGAATATGCTTAGAAGCTCTTATCGTAAAAAATTTAAGTCACAATCTGCTGTCAGTGAACCAATTGACAAAACGAGGCTTCACCATCACCTTCGATGAAGACATAACAAAAATAAAAGGTAAGAACGTGAGTTTGGTTACAAAGAAGGAAGGGAAAATATACACAATGACGTTCAAAATAAGAAATGAGAGGAACGTAGCATATGGAGCGGAGAACGATTCATCATTATGGCATAGAAGAATGGGTCACCTGAATAGAAAAGGAATGAAGATAATGGAATTACCAGTGGATGAGAATGATTGTGAAACATGCACAGAGGGTAAGTTCACAAGAGTGCCATTTATGAGTTGTCAATATCCTCGATCACACAGGACTGGTGAATTGCTCCACACTGACCTTTGTGGACCAATAAATCCACCAACCATCAATGGTGAGAGATACTTTCAGACAATTATCGACGATTATACTCACTTCACAACAGTGTACTTGTTAAAATGCAAAGATGAAGCAGTTAATAATATAAAAAACTATGTACAAAGAATCAAAGCACAATTTGGAAACAAAGTGTACAAAATACGCTGTGATAATGGAAAAGAGTTCCTAAATGTAGAATTAAAAAATTTCTGTAATCTTAAAGGAATAAGGATACAAAGTACCATCCCTTACACACCACAACAGAATGGGGTAAGCGAGAGGATGAACAGAACGTTACTGGACAAAGCCAGAGCAATGATGTCAGGAAATGATCTACCGAGGAATCTATGGGGAGAAGCAACAAGGACAGCTGCATTTCTGTTGAACAGATCTCCTACAAGTGCTCTCAAAGAAGACATACCAGCCAAAAGATGGTATGGTCATTTGAATTTAGGAAAAATAAGAGTATTCGGATGCAAAACATGGTCATACATATTACCAAAAACAGGAAAATTTGAAAACAGAGCAGTAGAAGGAAGAATGGTAGGATATTGCGATAATGGATATAGAGTGTGGGTCCCATCGACGGACAAGATTATCTCAGTGAGAGACGTAAAGTTTGATGAAAGGAAAAATCAACTGAAAAAAGAAACAATAAGAATAGATGAAGAAATACAGCAAGAAGAAAAGAAAAATGAACAACTGGGAGAAGAGAATAAACCAGATGAAGAAAAAGAAAACATTACTGAAGAAGAAGAGAATGAAGAAGAGAAGAATGAAGAATTACCACAGAATACAAACAGAACAAGAAGAGCTAAGAAAGCACCTAGTCACTTAAAAGACTATCAGGTGTATATGAGTTACTGTTTATTGGCCAACGCCGATCCCAAAACTTACAATGAAGCAGTACAACAAGAAGAATGGAAAATAGCAATAGACAAAGAGCTAGAAGCTCACAAAAAGCTGGGAACTTGGGAAAAAACAATGCTGCCCAAAGGAGTTCAAGCTATCGATACAAAGTGGATATTCAGAACCAAAGAACAAGGTATCAAAAAGGCAAGGTTGGTCGCTAAAGGATACCAACTACATGAAGAGGAGTCTATGTACGCACCGGTAGCTAGACTCTCTACAGTGAGGATGCTGTTTTCGATCGCTCTACAAAATGGCTGGAAAATAAATCAAATGGATATACCAACAGCATTTCTAAATGGACGACTTCAATCGGAGGTATATATCAAACCACCTCAAGGTTTAAACGAAGAGAAAGGAACGGTGCTCAAACTTAAAAGAGCATTGTACGGTCTCAAAAAAGCACCAAAATGCTGGAACAAGACGTTTAATGACTTTGCCATTAAACACGGATTCAACAGATCCAAGAGTGACTTCTGTCTGTACACAAAAGGCAGAACAATAATGTTGGTATATGTAGACGACATATTGATAACGGGAACAGCAATCAATCAGATAATACAGCCATTGAAATTAGAATTTCACAAAAAAGATTTGGGAGAAATCAAAAATTTTCTCGGAATGCAAATATTTAGAGATGAAAGTACAATCAAGATCTCTCAAGAAACTCTAATCAACAAAATGTTGACAAACTTTGGAATGGAGCAATGCAAGGAGGCCTCAACTCCTATGGAAGCAAACTTTCGAGCAGAAGGGAACGAATGCGCAGCAAATGTACCTTACCAAGAGTTAATAGGAGGTCTAATGTACATTTCAATGGGTTCAAGGCCTGATATTACATTTGCAGTGTCATGTCTGAGCAGGTTTCTTGACAAACCGAGTCAAACTACATGGAATGCGGCAAAGAGAATACTCAGATATCTGAAAGGAACGAAGAATAAATGCTTAAGGTATGTAAAAACTAACTCATACAGTCTAGTTGCTTTTTCAAACTCCGACTGGGGAGGAGATATAATAGACAGAAAAAGTACGACAGGAGGGGCAATTTTTTTCAATAACCATTTGATACATTGGATATCAAGAAAGCAGCAAAGCGTTGCCCTGTCATCGACAGAAGCCGAATATGTTGCTGCTGCTCTAATCTCTGCCGAGCTAATATCATTAAAAGGAATTGCTGTAGAGATGTGCGAAAAGGAAATAGATGCAATACTGCTTGTCGACAATCAAGGAGCGATCAATATTGCAAGGAACTACGAAAACAGCAAGCGGAGCAAGCACATAGATATTAAGTATCACTATATCAAGGATTTAGTTAATAGGGGTTTCATAATTCTAGATTATATAGAGACAAACAAAAACACTGCGGACATATTAACAAAATCACTGGTGTCAAAGCTGTTTATAAAACATAGAGACAACTTACAAATGCTTGATTAGCAATTCTCATCGTTGCGATTTGAATTGAGGAAGGGTGTGAAAATATCTAGCTTTTGCTGGGTTGGTATGAATGATGAGTTGGTATGTTTGTTGAGAAGGAAAAAAATGTGTGCGCGTTTGGGAAAAAGAAAGGTGAAGCGTTTTTTAAGCGAGGTGCGATGTAATAATTACAATAAAAACCCCAACATCCACACCATTGCCAACTCACAGGAAGATTACTCCCTAACAGCAACGAGGTATGCCTGAGATGTTCGTCTAAATCTAAAACAGACAAATCGGAGAACATTCTGTTTAGTAAGGATACAGTCGCGGTTGGAACTAAAGAAATAAACGAGCTTCGGATTTTTAAAAAATATCAGAATTTTAAAATTGATTGAATATTTCGTTTGTTTAATAAAGATGTTGTCGGACAAACTGAAAGGCATCTGCGTGAAGATCTTCTTCGTTTTTTATACGTCGGGAGTGATTGAGTGCTACAACGTACCATGCACGTTCAACACAATGTGCATGTGTTGGGTCCAGGACGATCAGGATTTCACGAAGATGAACATCGCCTGCATGGGAACACCTTTTGCCAGATTTCCCGGTACGTATCTTTTTTTCTGTTTGTTTGGTGTCCATTGTACACTTACAAGTTATGTTTTTTTTTTCACAGATGTTTCAGTGAGCTATGTGGCTCAATTGGTGGTAGTCGGTTCTGGATTGCAGACGTTGGATAACGACGCACTGACGAGTTCGGTTGACGTCGAAGCTTTGGTATTGATGAACAATCGACTATCCAACATCGCTGATAAGTCCTTTTCGTAAGTCACAACGATCCGCGAAGTTACGTGTTATCGATAATTCAATTTTCATTTTTGTTCATCGTTTTATTATGCGAGAAAGTACGTAGGCACGAATCACAATATTTCTAGATTATCACCTACCATTTTTTTTTTACTGTAACATTTTTTATTTCTGTTAATTGGGCAAAATACCATAAGCTCTCCTCTCCCGGATGCTAGGCGAGACCAAATTAAAGGAATTTGTCTGTAACCTTCAAGATACTTTTTGCACGATTACGCTTCGTCTAGCTCTTTGATTGCGTCCGTAGAAAGATTTATGTTTCTTTCTTTTCAAAGATAAAAAGAAACTCACACCTTCACCGGCTCTGTTATTAGAGGTATTGCGGACAAATTGCGTTCATTGGATCTGAGTTACAATGCCCTGGAGGACGTACCTTTCGAGGCCTTTCGTGACCTGAGAAAATTGAAATGGCTCAACATGGAGAGGTAAACGCCGATATACTTTGATGAAATTAAGAAATTTTTTATCTTTTGAGACTACATATTTCCTTTTGTTAATTATTCAGGGTATATCCTTTAAGTTTTGTAATAAAAACATGTTCCTCGTTTCAAGCCTGCCCGAAAAAACGAAAGATTATTAATACATTTTCAGCAATTATCTAACATCGTTGGACGGTGATTGGGGCCACGCAAAGGACATGCTGACAGACGCATTTTTTAGCGACAATTCGATCATCCACATACCTAAAAGTTTCTCCACGTTCGAGTCTCTGGTCAGGCTGTACTTGGATAACAATAACATCGAGGAAATTTCGGAAGACAGTCTGCCACCCAAGATTCACACGCTCAGTCTGAACAGCAATCTCCTCAAGAATTTCCCGTCGTCGTTGAAAACATTGAAAGCCCTCACGCTGTTGCATTTAAGGGGCAACGATTTTAAGTACCTCGAGTTGCCGGATTTTCAAAGCTCGAACTTGGAATTAATCGACGTCAGCGAGAATTCCATCGAATGGATCTGCGCGCCCAGTTTGGCCAATCGTACTTTAAAGATCAAGGACTTCAACATGGACAGTAACAAGTTGAATTCGTTGCCTGCTGGGATTTTCGATCATTTGGATATCAAGAGGATCCATTTGTCCTCGAATTCGATCAAGAACGTCGACGACGATGCGTTTCGAGGGCTCGAGGACAGCTTGGAGTACTTGAATCTGGAAAACAACGATCTGCCAAATGTTCCTGGAGCCGTCAGTCGGTTGAAGAAGTTGTCCTACTTGTATCTAGCCGATAACGACATAAGAAATATTTCTGGGGACGCTTTTCAAGAGTTTGGCGAAGACTTGCGAGTTCTTTCGCTCGCCACTAACAATTTGGACGCGGTTCCTGTTGCAGCTTTATTACGGTATCTTTCCTCGCTTCTGTTTGTAAAATGCTAATTAAAAATCTTACACATTTTCTCGTTTCAAACTTTGTAAATTTTACTGTAAACGGAGTTGTGTTTTTTGCAAAAAATTCCCAAAGAACTTATTCGATGTTTTTCGAAAAAGGTGCGTGAGGCTATTACACCTGAATCTCGATTACAACAAGATCTCGCACGTTCAACCGGGCGATTTCGAGTGGGCAGAGGACCTTGAAATTTTGCTGCTTAGGAACAACGTGTTAACGAAATTGAGCGGAGAAACGTTCAAGGGAGCAAGTGAGTATCGATCAAAATTTTCCTATTATAATTTCGTATTTCGGTTAGCTCAGAGGCGACGACTAATTTTAAAATAACGATTTCAGGCAGACTGCACGAACTCAGCTTGTCTTTCAATCATTTAACGGAGCTGGACGACGACTGCTTCGCAGGCATCGAGAAGAGTCTCGGCATTTTGGAGTTGAGTTTTGCGTTCGCCACCGACGTGTTTCCGCAACGAGCCCTCAGGCCTTTGTCGGAGCTCTACTGGCTAGATTTGGACAATAATAATTTCCAGACCATCGAAGCAACAGCGTTTTACTCGTTCCAACGGTTACGATATATCAATCTAGAGTCGAATCGGTTGCACTATCTGCCAGAGCGTATATTCTTATCGAGCGTGCATCCCGAACTGACGGACGTCAAGCTCGGTTACAATTTTCTGGAGGCCATTCCGGAGTTCAGCTTCCACAATTTGACCAACCTGACGGCTCTGGATCTGACTGGAAATCGAATAAAGGTCCTTGGTTCCGAGTCGATTCTAGACTGTCCGAAACTGGTAACGTTATCGTTGGCTTACAACAGGATCTCGCGAATGGAGAAGAACGCCTTGTACGGTCTGCCCAGTCTGCGTTTCCTTCACCTGGAGTTCAATAAATTGACCGCTTTAGATCTAGACGCGATCTCCGAGATCGGCGGGCTGGATTTCGCACTGAACGTATCCTATAACGCGATCTCAGTCCTGAATTCCGGAAGTTCGATAAACAATCTGACGAGATTGGATTTGAGCTTCAATAACATCAGCCAGCTGCCTGTCGACACGTTTTACAACACGCCCGATTTAAGGAGCTTGGACCTTCAGAGTAATTTCATCGCCGCTCTCGAACCAGGCACCTTTTTCGGGCTGAGTCGTTTGGAAACGCTGAACCTGCAGGACAACAAGATAGAGAGTTTAAGAAAACAGTCGTTCCACGGCTTGAGTTTGTTACAACAATTGGATCTGAGCGGAAATTTGCTAAATCAGCTGCCCACCGAGCAGTTCCGAAACTTGAAGAATCTGCGGATCTTGAATCTGTCCGACAACAAGATCAGATCTTTACCCAGAGACGTTTTCGAGGGTACAAAGTTGGAGATATTGGATCTAAGCCGCAACAAATTCACCGTAGTTCCATCGCCGTCTTTCCTCGAAGTCGGTTACACGTTGAGGGATTTAGACATGGCGGACAATTTCGTGGATCACCTCGATTCCACCGCGTTTCCAACTTCCCAATTGGTCTCCTTGAATCTGGCGCACAACAGGCTGACGATCCTGCCGGACAATTCGTTCGTCTCGCTGGGAAAGCTTCTGCGATTGAACATGTCACAGAATATCCTGCAAACGAATTTTAAAGAGCTTTTCCACTATCTGCCCGGGCTGAGGCAGCTCTACCTGACCAACTGTAGCTTTAGAGATATTCCCCTTCTGCCTCTGACGAATTTGAACGTCTTGGATTTGTCCTTTAACTATATAGATTCGACGCCCGACAAGCAGTTCCAATACTTAAAGAACCTGAAAGTCCTTCTACTGGTGAACAACTCGCTGACTTCTATGCCGAATGTTAAGTTGAATCTCCTAAGGGAGCTGGACGTTTCCGGAAATCCGATAGAGGTGAATCGTAAAAGAATAATTAAATATTTTTTTTTTTAAAGAAAATTTGATTTGCTTAAAGACGAGTAACGAAACTGTGATTTGGTTTAGAAACTGACGAAAGAGAGCTTCATGGGTTATCCGAGGCTGGAGGATCTGAAGTTGAGGAATCTAAATAGAACGAGGTCGGTGGACAAAGACTGTCTTCGCGTCTTAAAATACCTGAAGCATCTTCGAATTCAAACGTGGCCCGAAGCGGAAGGATTCCATCTTCGATATCTGTTAACTGGATTACCGTTGAGAACCGTAGAGATACAAGTTACAGAATATTTGTTGAAGCATCAAATACAAAACGCCTTTACAAAGCAGCTCAGAGAATTAACGATCTCCGGGAACGATCTCGAAGTGATTTCATCGGAAGCGTTCTCCACCATCGAGGGCGGTGAATTGATACTGCGAATCAAGGACACGCGAGTTCGCAGACTTCAGTCGGATATTTTTCTCTCTCTGACGAAGACGCTGTCGCGACTCACGCTGGACTTGAGGAATAATCACATAAACGAGCTCAGTCCGTCGGTTATTTACGGGAACCTATCGTGGGAAAGTGTTGGGACCAATATGGTGGTTGGTGAGTATCCATAATTAATATATTAATACGTTTGAAAGAAAAAAAATCAAGAAACGTAATCGTTGTTTCATCTTATTAAAAGTCGACATAAATTCGTACATTTTGGTGCTATTAATTTTAAAGAATAGCGTCTGAAACTGATTTTCGTCGTCGAGAAATTCGATAACCGAAAATATCATTGGAAGGTATATGTATTAATTTTTATTTTCTAGGGGGTTTACAGGTATCGGGGAATCCCTTGGAATGCGATTGCGAGATCGCTTGGCTCAGTCTGTGGTTACGAAGATGGCTTCGCGAATCTCGCCAGATCCACGTTGCTTCTCAGTACGATGCCAGGCAATTGAGAATGATCGCTGGAAGAGCCGTTTGCACAGAGACCACACCATCCGATTCGTCCGACAAGGTTCTTTTGACACTAGGGACTCCCCACACTGCCTGCCAAGCGTCAGCCCTTAGCTCTGGCAACTATGAAAGACTGGCCACTACTTGGTTGGCCATAGTCCACATTATTCTTTTAACGATCATAGCCAATTGAGTTAAATTCGATAAATCACCTTCGATTCAACGAATTTTCGATTATCTATTAGGATGGTCCATACGTTCATGCGGTTTTTCTGTGTTTCCAAGGTATTCCACTGCTCCCATTGTTTTTTTTAAGCGCTAGAGCGTAGTTTAATAATAGCATATTATCAACCAAATTACACGATACTTTCAAAGTTTATATTTTTGTAAAATTTTGCAATATCGACCGTTTTTAGCAACTTTTGCAGTTTATAAAGTCTTTGAAGGTCCTTTACTTATCGCTGTTGGGTTTCGTCTACAGTTTAACGTAATAGCAATAACCAGTTACTTTGTTTGGTAAACGGTTTTACTAAGAAGTTTTTCATCCAATGAAAAGAAATAGAAAGCTTTTGACGTTAGTTCAGATAGAACTTGTTAACGTACGAGCCACGAATATTATTTTTACGAGTGGGATCAAATTTGATACTGGTGATACATTCAACAATTTGCGATTTCTATACATTTGCGGAATAAAAAAAAAAATAATAGAAAACTTTGTATTAAACCGCAATATGGATCAGCTCAGTTTTGTAATTATAGTTTTACCGCATATCGAGATACTAAATATCCAACGACCATTAAAAAGTACGTGTGCATTAAAAACAGAAGGAAAAGAAAAATCATATTCGTGAATGCGAAGCATGTATGTACATACTTAACGTAGAGTAATGCTTTTCCTTAAGACTATAAACATATTCCGAACGACTAAAAAATGGTAATTATTAGACACGGTATAATTACTCCGAATTGCCGTTCTCGTCGGATTTGGAAAATAAAAGAGACGAGAACGAGCTTAGACCAAATATTAATATAATACAAGGACGAAAATACGAACAATAAATCGTGATTTTTTATGTAAAGTTACAAAATAAAAAGAATAACTAGTTGACGATATGCATTTTACTCCCTTTCGCTGTTTCGTTGCCGATTTTACAAACGAGACGATCGGTTTTGACTAATAAAAAATTTCAAAAAGTTACTCTTACTTCGTAGAATTTTCTTTTTATTTACAAAAAAAATTTGTCATGGTATAGTAAGTATGTGTTTTATACAAATGACAAAAAAAAGGCAGAGAAAACTCGCCAGGTACTCGACAAGGAGAGACAAAAATACGGTGAAAAGGGACGAATGGAAGAACGGATATTACAGAAAGGAAGTATTAAGTCGGGAGTAGTAAATTTTGTCAGCGACCAATCGATCGGACTGGTCGTGAGTATTCCTTAATGTTCCTACGTCGCTTGCAATTTCGCAAATATTATAATTTGTGTCCCTTTTTCTTTTGTTTTCGATTTACACTGGCGGTGCTTGCGTGTGCTGCAAACAACCTTCGACGTTCTCGGGCCAATCACAGACGTTCTCGTTGGGATTGAAAACCAAATTGACCGGGCAGGGCATGTGATGCTTCCTCTCGCCCTCGCACATATAATACATAGTGCAGTCGTTTTTATCGGGATGATAAGATATATGGTTATCCTCCTCGTCGCACGACACTTCGTTTGCTGGAAAAATAATATTTTTTAAATATCGACGGTCCGTGTAAAAGTAAATTGTTCGAAGAAAGGCGGGTCGTTAAATTAATTTAATCAAGCGGAATTAAATTAATAAAATGTATAAATACTTACGATCTTTGGTGGTGTACCTTCCGTTTCTCGAGTTGCTCTCGTAAGGACCGTCGTATTCCAGTTTCACTTTGTAGTCTTGCAATTCTTTCTTCATAGCTTTGATCAGCGGATACTTTCCGCCGCCACAGATTCCTTTAAAGTCGTCCATGTCCACCGACCATATCATTATACCTCCGAAACCTTCTTCCTTCAGCCATTGCATCTAACGGGGCGCAAAAGCGTTCGAATACATTTTTCCATGAGAATTAATTACTAAGCTTTTCTATTATCTTTCACCTTATTTATGAGGCTTCTTTCGTCGTCGAATCCGACCCATTGGTCTTCTCTGTACGCGAAAGGTACTTGCTGCTCGCTGTCCCAAACTAGAGTGGTATTGTCTTCGTTCAGGAAGCCACAAACCTAAACATTTAACGATACAACACTGAGTATGTTGCATTCGCTGAGAAAGAAACGTTTGGCGATGCATGGTACCTCGTAGTAGGAAAGGAATCCGGATTCGCTGGTGAAGTTTCCGGACGTTCCTCCGCCCGAAGCTGGTGCACCAATGTCAAACTTCTCTTTGTCCACCAGTGTGAAGGACCTGCCATAAGTTGGCATTCCAATCATCAACTTTTCCTTAGGAGCTCCTTGCTTCACCCATTCCCTCGCACTGTAGTCCTATAACGCAAAGAAAGCATCGTTTAAGCAACAAAATTTAAGTAACAAAATATAATATTCCTTATAATTTCATACTTACTACTGTCAATTTTTTCTGATAACTGGTAGCACTTTCCAAAGGAAACAGTGGACTATTGTGACCGACCTGTCTCTCCCATTGGCCATGGAAGTCGTACGTCATGACGTTAATGAAATCCAGATACTTTGATATTTCAGACACATCGTATCTAAAATTCACATAAATTACGTACAAATCTTTGGTATGGAATCGAGACAAAAACATGTGTATTTCCTCGTTTATTGAGCCAGTCGTCTCCATTGTTCTTCAATTATTAATTAACGATTACAGTTTATAGATGCTGTACAAGATGGAACGGAAATCATGGTGGAGAACTTACCCCGCCGCAATAGCTTCGAAACTAGCAGGCACCGCGGCTGACAAAATTAGTTTCGGTTGGCCAGAACTCTTCGCCTCGCCCTCGAAAGCAAGTCTGAGCTCTTTTAGAAGATTCACGTAAGCCGCTCGATCGTCGCTACCCCTGATTCAAGACAATTTCGATACAAGTTTCGGTACGGGTTCTGAATTAACACAAAATCGTTTTCAGGTTCTCACCGAGGGTATTCCCAGTCGACGTCTAGACCATCGAATTTATATTCTCTCAAGAAATCGATGGCCTCGTACACGAATTGATTCATGCGGAAAGTGTTGCTGGTCAGCTCTTTGAACGGCGTGGACCCAAAGGCCCAACCACCGATCGCTAGTAGTATCTGTAAAGTTATCGTTTGTTATTTCAAAAGGTGTGTACCACTTTATTGTACGTAATTTTTCCTTTTCGCATCCATTGAACATCGTGAAACTTCATTAAAAAAACAGGAAAGAATTTTACAGGTTGCCACGAAAAAGCTTCACCTTGATATCTGGGTTCTTATCCCGAAGGGCGATCAGTCGATTGTACATCTCCGCGTCTTTGTCGCTCTCCTCCACGAGTAGATGATTCTTCAAGGTCGCAAACGCGTAGACTATGTGAGTACAGAGCGTCGGATCGATGTCCTCGGGCATGAATTTTCCAGCTCCCGGTCTTCTGTGCGACCAATTCGTCAGATAACACATAGATTGGGCCCCTCTTTCTACGAACAGGAGAAAGGTAATCCCGCGTAAACGCAAATACCGTGGAACCACATATGTATTTTTATTTCTTTTTTCTTTGAATTTCATTTTTTTAAAAATTACAAACCAGAATCACCGGTAAAACGCAAAAAACCTTACCATTGGCCGGACTGTTGATGACGAGTTGCGTCGTCGGTTTCGCAACTTTCTTAGCTTTGCTGAGGACATCGGAGACCGATATTTTGTAAGCTTCCGGTTTCTTTTGGATAACTTCCGTCACGGTGGCGGCCACGGAGCTCCAATCGACGTCCTTCGCGTTCGAGCCCCTCGAGATACCTAGTAATTCTTCCCTCATCGCTCCGATCAGAGGATACCGAATGTTCCCACCGCAGACTGTACCGTTGAAATCGTCCATGTCCACCGTCCACACCATCGCGCCCCCGTAACCTTTGCTCTTCAGCCAATCCATTTTTATACGGATAGACTTCTCGTCGTCGAAGCCGACCCATTGTTCGTTTTGCACCAAGTAGGGTACCTTCATTTCGTCGTCCCACACGTACGCCGCGCCATTTTGCAGCATCTCGCAAATCTTTTTAAAAAATATACATATACAGGGTGTTTGGGCATCCGAGGAAACAATTTTAATGGGAGATTCTAGAGGCCAAAATAAAACGAAAATCAAGAATATCAATTTCTTGATTGAGGCTTCGTTAAAAAGTTATTAACAAAATTAAATTAAAAAATCTCAGATCATTCTAAAAAAATTATTTTTGATTACAAGAGTCAATTACAATCATTTTTGGTCATTAGACATACCCTCGAAATCCTACCCACATTTGAGAAAAAAATTCAAGAAGGTGTGAAATTTTTCGACAAAATTACAAAATTTCAAATCGTTCTGGAAAAATTATTTTTGGTTGTAGGGGTCTATTATAATCATTTTTGGTGAATAGACATATCCCGAAATCCTGCGCATTTTCGAGAAAAAAAATTCAGTACGGGTGGAACTTTAAACGTTAATAACTTTTTAACGAAGCCTCCATCAACAAATTGATATTCTTGATTTTCGGTCTATTTTGGCTTCTAGAATCTCCCATTAAAATTTTTCAAAGGGGTGGCCGAACACCCTCTATTTGTTCAACAACGTCGTTTAATCCATTCGCGTCTTCATTAAATTTGATCAATTTATCGGTGTAATTGAATTATTTTGTTATTTTTACTTTAACGATATGAACGATGGTCTACAAAATGAAATATTAACAAAGTGTTCTTAAATACCTCATAATAGGCAAGAAATCCGGATTCTTTGGTGTATTCGCCGGCCTTTCCACCGCCACTGGCAGGTGAATGAACACGGAAATTCGCAGGATTCGAGAGAGTGAAGGATCGTCCGTAAGTTGGCATGCCTATTATTAATTTCTCTTTAGGGGCACCCAACCGAACCCACATCGACGCCGCGTTATCTACGCTGAGCTGCTTCTGCCACTCGGAGTCCAATGACGAGGCGTACAATGGCGCATTATGGCCCGTTTCTCTTTCCCATTTACCGTGAAAGTCGTACGCCATTAAATTGATGAAGTCCAAGTAACTAAACAAGACATCCCATATGATCTTTTTCCAGCACAATTTCAACCCTTTGTCGTCCTATACCCAGCTGGACTCGGCTTCCTATTTCGTCCCAATAATTTTCGAGTCCAGTTCGACACACAATTTTTTTAACTAATTCGACCGTCGATTCGTCAAATAATTTTAATAATAACAGGCATTGACTGTTAATAATTTACCTTGCAACAGCCGGAACATCGTATCCGCTCTTAACGTTGTCTGGACCAACAGGTACAGCAGCGGTCAAAAGAAGCCGTGGCATCTTCTTCTCTTGAGCTTCTGCCTCGAATGCTTCCCGAAGCTCTGAAAATGTACCAATTAACAATAATCTGGCAAAAACTAGGCTATTATTGAAACAGAACATACGAAAGGTGGTCGTTAAAATAATATACTATCTTATTCGGTTAGATGTTATTTGAAATAATCTTGCGTTAGTTTGTTTGATAATTACTTATTTTATTTTCTAGTTTTTATTTGTAATAACTCGAATAACGTTACTTTTCCTATATTATTTTAAAAATAAAAATAACAAAGTATTTGAAATAATTTCATTTAATTTCAAATGTGTCCAAATCTGTACAAGACACAATAATTTCCACTCGTCCCCTCCTATCTGTTTATAAATATTACAAGTTTAAATATTGTATACTATATTAAAAAATAAGTAATTATTAATTAAGTTTTAGTTCCTAGACAAAGTCTGATTACGTTTCCGATAGTTTCTGTTTGGAGTACCAAACCTTTCAATAGAAGAATGTAGTTCTTTTTATCATCTCCTCCTTTCGGGTATTCCCAATCGATATCAAGGCCATCGAAATTTCGATCTCTTAAATACGGTATGGCGCTGTAGATAAATGTCTGCCGTGCGTATCTCGTCGAAGACACGTCCTTGAACTTCTGGGTGCCAAATGACCAACCACCTGATCAAAATCATCAAAGTTGCCTTTTTCACAATTTTTTATGTAAAAGGAGCAATTTATACGGATTTAACTCTAATACTTCCTTTTACGCGAAATGTTCCAAAAACTTGGTATAAGTAAAAGAAGCTTATTTGTATTTTTTGGGTCATTGAACTTTAAAAAAAAATTACAGTTTTATCTAATCTATCATTTATAGATAACATGTATAATTTTAGTGTTACAATAAGGTCATCATAGAGGGCAGGAGCTGCCAATTGCAAGCGCCAAGGACTAAATAGGTTAGGGGTAAACTCGTTCAACGTTTATAGAGGGCATACGAGTGTCAAATTTATTTCCTAACGCATTGACGGCCGTTGTCACGTATACGTGACTTTGTGAGCCAGCAGACGTCGGCCACTGTCACGTGCGCGTGATCTACTGTATCAGTTACCATTTCATCATACATTCAACTTATTACGTTTGTTGAGGTTACATTTATAATTCCTTATAATAATATTCCTAGCACCTTCGTGTATCTCACTTTGGTGTACAATATCAGTGGTGACGGACAACGGTTTTCGCGTGATACGTGCGGCCATTAAAGTGTTAAATAGAATCGTACGCGTTTGAATGTATCATGTGCGTCGTGTGAATTTATTTGCATAGAAAGAATTTGTAATCAATGACTCGACTATCAGAAGAAAATTCGTGGAGCGGCAACCGTCATTTACAAAGAAGTCACGCGATTGCTGACAATGGGTATCTAACTGTAATAAGTCCATCAACATCCGTGTTCGAATGATCGAACGCAAGAGAAATAAAAATAGGTACGTTCTCTCGAAAAAAACTCACCTATCGCGAGCAGAATTTTCAGAGAAGGATTGGCCTTCTTCAGGGTCATAATTCTATCGTACAATCCCGTTTTTCCATCTTTTGTTTCATCGTTCGATTCGAAACTCGTCAGTTTGTTTTTCTTCAACCAGCCGAACGCAAATATGATATGAGTGCACAGATCAGCTTGAATGTCTTCCGGTAGGAATTTCCCAATTTTCGTTCGGTACTGGGACCAATTTGTATAATAACATACAAGCTGCAAACGTGGAAATTATACTGCAAATTATTTATATTTTTTATTGGTTTTCATTAACACCTTTGCATTTTAATACAATTAGCGTGGAAATAATTGTTAATGGAAATTATGTTATTTCTAACATCACGCTATCGAAGGAAAAATGATTTTTGGAAAATAATTTCGAGTCTCGCGGAAACAGTATTAACAAATGGAACCTTCGGAATAGTACGCTTCGTCGTACCTACCTTGTAGTCATCGGTCTTGCCAGTTTGGATTTCATTTTTCTTGTTTTTCGTGTTGATACGATTTCGCGTGACCTTGAATCTGTTCACGCTAGCCGACACTTCCTGATCATTTGATATCGACGGACTTTCGGTTGTCGGCCTACGGAATCTCTTCCTCGCACCTGTGCAGCATTGTTTAATTATCACTGGTCAACAAATTGTAAACGATAGTTTATATTCTTTACGTTTAGGCTATTTTTTTCTATTTGTTTATGCGTACTGAGATAAAAAATAACAGAGAAAACAAATTATGGAGTTCTGGTTTGAACGTAATGCACGATTTATTTTATTTAGATGCAGTTTTCCTTTAATATTTATCGTTTATGAGAAAAAATACTGGTCCAAATTATACATATATTACCGTCTCCATTTTCGAAGATACCAAAGAGTATGATTAGGCAGATGAGCAGTAGCCAGGACGCTCTGCCGGTGGACACCTGAAAAGTACATCAAGCTATCATTATGTTTAGAATAATTGGCTAGAAAAGAAAAGCATTAAAATATTCAGTTTTATACAGGGTGTTCGGTCATCCGGGGAATAAATTTTAATGGGTGATTCCAGAGACCAAAATAAGATGAAAGTTAAAAATACCAATTTGTTGATCGAGGCTTCGTTAAAAAGTTATTAACGTTTAAAGATTCGCCTGTAGAATGGTAATGCGATAGTGGTTCTCACTCAACATAAGAAACTCTGCTTACTTACGTATCGCGCGCACGCAACTTTAAATGTTAATAACTTTTTAACGAAGCCTCGATCAACAAATTGGTATTCTTGATTTTCGTCTTATTTTGGTCTCTAGAATCTTTCATTCGAATTTTTCCGCCAAGAGTTTTCCAATAAAAATGATAAAACTTTCATCATGAACAGATAAACATTTGCTTGTACTTGCACATTTAATGAACATTTAATGTATTGAAATTATTAAAACTTATTATCAAAATTCGTCGTTTAATAGAAACATTCTGAATCCACCGGTTCGGTTGAAAATATTATGTTTAACCTATGAACATAATTAATATAAAACAATGAGCACCACGTTATCTTTTGCAGTTTTTTGAGTTCTATCTTATGGGAAAACCCTGTACTGTTGCATGCAAGAACGTTTTTTCTGGATCTTATCATTCTAATCTGATTCTATATTATTCCAGGGACGAGGAATCATCCTATACCATCAAGTTCTGATGATCTCAAGCAGGGAATCTACCCCTCTGGCTGCACCACACCATAACCAATAATCATCAGCCCTTTCAACGCTTTCCACATCACCGAGGATGGGTACTCGAGACGACCCGTCTCGACTCCAAGCACAATCGCGTGTAAGGACGTTTTCTCTTGGGTATTTTTCATTTCTGGACCTATAATTTAACAGCAACACAACCAGGTCCATGACCCGGATTTTCGGTACGCAGAAAAATTCAGAGAAAGCCGGTTGCGGTTTCCTCCACGAATTGCTAAGTAAATGTTTTGTATAATGAAAATCGAGAATCGCGAACTTCCTTGTTCGAGCAAAATTAATATAATCGGTCCGCCGTGGAAAACAAAGCTGCTCGTGGTAGGTTTCATAGAAAGTTACGCTTCATTATTAAAAAGTTAATTCTCTAATTTCTATGATGTTAGAAATTGCTAAAGGTCTGTTACTCCTTCTCTTTTTTTGCAAACAGAGATTTGCTCGGTAACTATGATTTCTCGTGATACGATGCAAAAAAAAGAAAAAAGATAACGTCTGCGCGGCTCTTTGAATTACTCGTTTATCTGCATAACGACGATTGGGAAATCGTTCTCTGTAGTGTCTGTCCCATCTGCAGCAGAAATATCGCCGTGACAAGTTTCCAATGCAAGCAACGTATCCGCGCACTTTCTAATACTGTATCGTGCCGTTGCGGGAACCCGATACCATATCTACTCTAATGGATTTTAGAATCTCCTTCGATAGATTTATGGGCTTAAATCTGTGGAAGTAGATTGGAGTTGATAGAAAGTGAATCGCGCCATCGACAGCGATCGCTAAAGCAAGCAGAAATAATAAGTTTACGGGCGTACGCGTTATTGAAAAGAGAAAGGAAGATCAACCTCGAGTTAAGGGCTTGTTCTTCGCTTTTTCTTACATGAAAATTTGATTAACGTTAAGCTTACGGACACTCGTCGCGTATATTATTATTGCAATTCGGTATACTGGCAATTAAATTAAAATGCAGTTTTTCTTTTAATTATGATATATATTTATTAGGATATAAATTGCTAATAAATAATGTTTATGAGTTCTGTAACGTTAAGTTTAGTGTTAAAGACCGACAGAGATTGACAAAACAAAGAAACAGTGGTTCGATAGATGTCTAGGTCTAGTTTAACATTCTGTATAATTAATGTTATCAAGAACAACTCGGAATTTCTTAATACGACCTAGCGTAGACTCGATGCAATTAAAGCACAATGGAGAGATTCGGACGAGCATTTGTTTTCGTGACACTTATTATAGCGACGAAGGGAAAGCACCGTTGGCATAAATAGAAACGCAAAACCCAATGGCGCGGTAACTCGGATATATTTTCTAAATCTCACGATTGAAATGCTTTTCATACGTTTTGTTCTTTTTCTGTTTCTCCGCGGGAACGAAACGCTTAACGGGTGCAACGTTGGCTCTGGACTTTCTAGAACACCGAGACGTTTTCGATTCATTGTGGCGTCGACGACTTTGGTCGATCAGCGACCAAACGCACCCCATCCACAGCCCAGAAAAATCTATAGTCCACCCCCACTCGTTTCTGTTTATTTTTAAGTTCCACGGGCGGTCGAAAGAAAGCGTTTGATATTTATTTTGATAATATTATTAAACGATAAGAAATGATCATAGAATAATAAGAAGCAAAAAACCTATTTTAATTCTGATAAAATATTGTATAATGTATTTTAAATTTGTTCCAAAAAACTAAATTTGTAACGTTAGCGGTACTGACACACTTATATTTAATCGCTTTAAATATTCTGTTATGAAATTCCCCGCAAATTCTCTGTCGTATTTACTATTGTTATTATTAAATAATACTGCAGTGTCGATAATGTTTTCACATGCTATCAACGTAACGAGCTTTCGGTAGTAAATAAGACCGTTGAAAGAAATTGCTTTATTTCATTTTATTAAAGTAATCGGTGTTACAGATCGGTCGAAGAATGCACCTCGACACCGCGCATTAAAACAAATTTCACAATTCGTCCGCTATAAAGTGAAATTACTAAATAAGCGATTAAATATTCGTTTACATTCACGCCCGGTACGGTGAATGTTTCTTCTACGATATTTTCACCGTTGCAATTACGTTGACGGGAGCGTTTTATTATGTTCGTAATTATTCCACGTTATACTTTTTAGTTGCTTCATTATTATCGCTGCTTACTAATTAACGCGATCTACGGAGATTAAAGAACAAAACCGGGAACAGTATTCTTTCCAAAAGGAGGTAAACTCGCATCAGATTTATGCATTTGCATACAAATGTTTCCCTCCCCCTCCCCCTCGCGTTCTCCGCACAGTATATCGTACCGTTCTTTTGTTTTCTGTAGTCAGAACGTTCTAAAAATCAACGAAACTTCGTTGAACGTGTCGCAAGAGTCGTTCGGTTCTTACAGTCTTCCTGTTGGAAATAAAATTGGGTAAAAAAGAATTCTTTGTATCACTGTTATTATAATTACGTTACGGTAATAGTAAGACACGAGAAAAAAAGAAAAATTGTTTTTTTGAAAGTTGTAGATTAAAGTATCTCCGTAATTTACGAACAGAAATAACTGTCGTTAAAATGTTTCGTTCCCTGCGTCGAGGTTGCTTTAGTCGAATAGATCGTCGGTGATCGACCATCCGTGAAAATTTCACCGACAATCGGTGTTCCAGATTTTCGAGAACCACCGTCGTCGTATCGCTGTCGTGAACGAACATCTAATTATCGATTCCATACGAGCAGAGAAATCGATCCTCCAGATTGCCTATTAAGGGGAGAACGTAATTATTCTACCGATTATATAGTCAGCCGATACCGGCTTCGCGACGAGCATACCTCTTTTTACTTTTGTCTTTTCCATCGCCACGGTTCGTTCGTTAATCTTTCTTTTCCCTTACGTTACGTGAAACATTATTGTATGAAATTTCGTAACTTATCGCTCGCGGTTACATATGCAATGTTTTGAAATTACGTCGATCCCTGCGCGCAGTGATTTACGTGTACAACAATTACGGTAAACAGAAACTTTTAACTCTGTCCGCTACAGGGTTAGATATTGTAAAACAGATGTACATTGAATCTTCGTAGGACGTACTGTTGTTTCAAAACGACAATTAATATAAAATATACGATCGAATCGAACTTTAAAAGAAATTTCATGGAAAATATTGCCTGACTAGTTTTAAATTAACATTAACAGGAAGCATTGTTATTTAACGCGACCCAACGCTCGGTGAATTTATGTCTCGGAAGAATTACAATAGATCATCCATTATCTGAACGTTCCATTACATAAACAGAGCGTAGGCTTCTGAAATTACATTCTTCTGTAACGGTAGAAACCAAGAATTCAATACGATACCTGGTATTAAAGAGAAAATGTTTACCGCCACGTTTAGAAACAAAACATGCGATAATTCGTTAAACGGAAAACGAGAACGATCAAATATACATATACTTGCTAAGTGTAGTAAACATAGGTCGGAGAATTAACGTTATTCGAAAGAAAAAATGTTTAATCAAGAAATACATTATTTTCTCAAATAAGTCAACATTATTCGGAAATGATTATTTTCAAGTTGCTGTTTTAAATAAATTTTGTTGTCCCAGGTAACTTTGCGTTTGCACTGCTCATTGTCGGCCAGACCTGGAAGCTCGCATAAACCGAACACGACAAAGATGGAGGAGGCACGAAGAGTCAGGGGGGAAGTCTTTTATCGTAGTGGCCGGAGAAAGGTACCGTAAAGCATCGTGAGACCGAGTTTAGCTTTCTTTTTCACCGTATCATGTATGTACACCGTATTAAGTTTACCCTTCTTGCCTCCTTTCTTGCTCCCGTTTCGTTTAGTTTCATTTCACGGAAACTAGCAACCGTTTCCCTTCGGTTCCTTACGAAGTACGGACAAAAACTGTGACGGAAGCAGCGAGTACAGGATTGTGTGTCGCAACGAAATCTCTATAAGAACAATATTTTATCGATAAAAAATTGATTTGGTAGAACGGATTGTACTGGCTGACGTTTTCGATTAAAAATTACCAGGGCCACGAACGTGGTTGTAAGAAGAAAGCTGAATGAAGCACATATTCAGTTACAGAGTTTTAAAAAGAATTTAATTTTAATATAACAATATTTTTAGCTAATATTTTTAATAAAAATAGCAAGAGCTCTAGAGATACCACAACACACACAGATTTGCAATTTTATATTAGCAGTATAATAGTAATTGTAATTCTTTGAGAAATCAGAAACCCAAAAATTTTGAATTTTAAATTAATAATATCTCCTATTATTGGAGACCAAATTAACAACTTATTGTGAAACAACCTAGTCCGTTTCGACGTATTACTTTCATTATAATATTATATTTTTGCTCTATTCTTTATTTAAACAGAGATTTATTCGAGCAGAAAATTAATTCACTGCCCGCGAATAATGGCATCTTATTCGTGAACTTGAAGAAAGCGTGTTGCAATACGCGTTTATTCGAATAAATTGTTATTCGTATAATGACCTGATACTCTGCTACGTTTCTCGTCTTGCAAACTTAGAGCCTCTCTTCTTCGTTTGTCTGACGTTTTCTCACATTTGTCAGTCTTGTTTCATCGTTTTGCAAGACCGCCATTACGGCAATTCCCTGCAACCACACGAGATCGAAATCGGTCCATCGTGTGCACACAGAAGCTAGCTATTTATTTTCCGTCGTTCTATCGATGTCAAAACTTTTAACAATCACTTGTCAACCGTGTCTTCGTCCCATGTAAATTCTATTTTATCAGATTTGCGGGAAATCAATGATCGGTTCAGGCTTCGTTTTTTTGTCATAAAAGATTTATCATTTTTGATTTCAGTAATTTTTAAGTAGAACAATATAAATGCATATTTTTTTATCATCGATAGTTACTTTAATCCCTTTAACTGTCATAAAAGAATTATTTAATCCTGACTGGTGTCGTTTAACAATAAAAGTAAAAGCAATGCTATATTAATACTCGATATTTTTTAAAACAAAATTTATATTTTCGACTTATTTTCAGGTTTCCAATGCTTTATTGCCAAGCATACGGGCACGTGTCGATCGGTCATTTATTTCTCACCTAATACAATCGCTCGTCAACCTTGTTATCGACTTTATTACAGTTATGTGATATTTACAAAATCCATTCCGTCCGAACGAATCGATAACGTTCCTTACATTCGACGATAAATGCGTGGGCTTAGTTTTATTTCTGTTTGTTCGCGATCGAATGTTTAATTAATATTTCACGAAAGAATAGACGATAAATTTGATTGTAAGTAATCAACGATAGTTTTTACAAGCCACGATGACGTAATTATTACTACACAGACGTAGAAGCGTCGTATAGCAATTTATTCAGCGTGCCATGAGCGCGCGTAATTCACCGCTTCCTTTTATTTGACCTTAAACGATCCTACTTTCAATTTTCATTTCAACGACACGGGACATTGCCGTTTCCTTTTTCCTTTCCCGCTATCGTCCATCGCGTATCTCGTTTCATTTTTGCAAATCGTTTTACACGTTTCCTTTTCTACTTTGCGGGCACAGATACAGAAAAGGCTCGATGAATATGTAAAAGTAAATTTTTGAACACTGATTACGAAGTTGAGCTACGTCAATATCGCTACGCTATCTGAAAATATTGAATTCATAGTTCGTCCTATATTACACTAATGTGGACTACAAGAATAGGATCGGTAGAATGCAATGTAAAATGAGTAATAAGTATATTTTTGTCCCTGATGTTTTCTCCAGCGAATATTTAAGTTACATGGGCTGTTCGAATAACAATACCACCTTCAATTTAATCTATGGGGTCCTAAAAGAATTTCTCCCTGGATCCTTCGATTAAAAAAAAGAATTTGGTATCTTTGTTGGTTTCTGAGAAAACAGCTTTGCTTTATTTAGAGCACTATGGTATGCGTTTCTAAAGTCTATTATGCGAATTACTCGAACGATACGATCTCTGCTAAATTATACATATGAAAGAAAGTATAGAAATACAAGTTCTTTGGACACACCGTTACCCAATTAGCAACAGTTTTCGGTGTCGCCTCTTTCCACTTTCACCGAAATTTGAATTTCTACCGCGACTGAAATTTTTTACGGGACTTTTAAACGAGGTTGCAGATTTTATTAACCGCGGGCATAATAATTATCGTTTAACTTAAAATCGAGTGAAAGCTTTCACCGTAAAATGAGGTTCTATTATTTTTCGCGTTACTGAATCGTGCCACGAGCAACGTTGCCTCGATCAGCGATTGAAAAATTTGAATTATTAACTCTGTATGTATTTTATACGAAACGCAAATAAAGTTCTCGTTACTTGACGACAAATTAAATGTAAACGCATTAATTATCTTTCGATCGGCGGTAATTTAACATTTGCTGGGCTATATTAAGGAAATTTTCGAACCACGAACCACGATAAATCTTTTAAACGAGAATATTCGCACGCATCTTCTATGGTCGTGGCAGGTGTTGATCGTTTCCTTTCACGATGATGATTACAGGCCATTCAGACTACAGCATGTAATCCAGGTTACACGTTTTCTAAACACTCGGCAGACGTTCCTTCTCCGCTCAGTTTGCGTGCCCGTTTAGGTACATTGACATACTAGCTATGGGATGGAACGACAATATTTTGGAAAATATACAGGCTGATTCTGCAAACTGGGTCAGGTGATTATACCGTTCCAACCATCTCAGAAGAACTGTGTTAGGTCAGTTCAGTATTACAGAGGAGGCTACGAGAGAGATGATCTCGTTTTTACAAATCGCTGTTTCATCGATCAGTGCCCAAGATATTCCTTTACGCGACTAAAATGTACGATCACGTTCATAGACCGTGAAACTAGAGACTCTAATAGACGAACGCGCTATATCGACTTATTCTAAAATTTGAAAAATCGCTCATCACGTTGATCAGTAGAGAAGGAACAAACGTTTTACCTGGATCATTTAATGAAATTAAGTCATATTGATACATTTAGTTATACAATTAATTTGGCAATGCTTTATTTGGACCAAATAGAACAAGAAAAAATTTCATATGGTATAACAGTGATATAACGATTTAAGAGAAAAATGTTAATGTATGTTTACTCTAAAATTTCTAACAGTTTGTTTAACGATTGCAGCGCTTTGCGGCGAGTGACGACCAGTTGGTGAAACATGCTTGACCTTATTAAAAGGACTACTCCCACCATGGAAGTTTTGGGACCTGTGTAAGTGTATAACCATGCCTATTATCCATGGCGATCATCCTTACGGTATAGATGCCTGGCCTTCAGGCTTCATATCCCGCTGGCAGATATCCGGTTTTCCGTTGTAATCTTTCCCGTTTCTTACATTATGAGATAATTTATGAACTGACCGTTCCAGCAGTCGGTACTAGTGGGAAAGTCACAAAAAAGCGGGTACTCTTAACAGAATGTGTACAAGTTGTAGCTAGCAACTATAGGGGCAGGTTAGAACTCTGTTTCAAGTAAAACTCGACAAAAATGTCACAATAGTATTTTTCTATCTTACTATTCTAAATTTGTTTTCTTTCACAGGTGCAATTCCAAAGTGCAAGCGTACTTTTCCTTTTGTGAAAGTTGGAAGTGTTAAAATCCCCTGCATACCAATTGTTCACACGAATCTAATAACTTCGTATCGTTCAAGTTGGCCATGTTGGATTTGTCAGTTTCAATTCTGTCACATTTTCGACCCGTGAGTATAATTTTTTAGAATTTGGAGCGATGGATCAAGATGGTCCGTTTCGTCCAACAAAGCATTAGGATCTATAATTGTATTGAAATTAGCTAGCCACTCAAGGTCACTGGGATGTTATCACCGTCGTAACGTTAAGTCACCTCGCCTTTCTATCTCTCATTGCGTAAGTCCGTAGCCACGCACTCTGTGTGTGCCAAACAGAGCAATAAACTTGCACGGTGTAAAAGTAGGAATTCGACGTGATTCACAGTCAGCCACGTGGTCTCGAGCAACGAATTCAATCTTATGCAAACGGTTTTATCATACTATCTAACCACGCTAAGCGTCAAACGAGCGCCATCCATTTTTTAAAAGTATAATAACTTGGGGATGACAAATTAATACTCTGTACGATAATAGGAAACGCAAAAGATCTTGAACTGAAACAAAGGACTATTAACAACTCCTAATTGCAAGCTTTTTCGTTGAGACATTGGAAGATCGGATACGTCGGATGTTAGAAAATTATGCAAAGAAACGCACTCTCTTCGAAAACTGCAATGGCTTGAGATCCAACTGATTTAGAGACGCAGCGTTTGAATTTCTTTGGAAAAAAATGGGCGATCCTTTTAGCCAGTTGAGTAGAATGAAGGAAAAGAGGTTCGCGCACACGTTACTCGAGTGTGAAACTTACATAAGGCACTACCTGTCGTACCTGTCGGTAGATCGGGGCATACCGACGAGCGTATTTTATCTTGAAAACTTTGCCAACCTGTTTGGGCAAAAAGTCGAGGCAAGTTAACTGGGTCCATTCGTTCTTCGGCCTGCTTCCAAGTATTTCTTCTGGGTAGAACGGCGCGAGCACTTATCGATTCGTATCGTTTTCAGGCTACGCACGTTTGCCAGCCGTTTTCACTCAACTTCCGCCGCGGGCATGCACCCGACCACTGTACGCTGCAGAGACCGACGCTTATGAAACTTTTAACAGCTTCCTGCCGTTACGGGAAATCTATCGAATTTCTTTTGGTTTCCTTTACAAATCTACAAGCATCCCTGTCTATTTCTATCTTCGCTCTTTCATTCTAATATCCCGTAACGCGTCTTTTCCAACGGAAAAATCGGTTCAAGCCACTGCAATTTTGAACGATAGTCTGAGTTTCTCGAAACGTTTCGGTCGAAGAGTTGACGAACGCCGCGAATCAGGTTCCCAGGAGTTTCACCGATCGGTGTCAATGGATATATGAACAACATTTCTCTTTTTCTTCACCGTTATACAGTCAGTCACGTTTATCGATTGGCAGGAGCGTTCATTAATAATTCAACGCAATATGTTGCATCCGAGGATGGCCACGGAGGCTCGGACGCTGAATTATAAAAGGAATTGTTACAAAGAGCTACGAGAAAGGTGACAACGTAATCTTTATTTCATTTAAATTATACGTAAATAATGAGTATATACGGCGGTCGAGGAAATTATGAAAAATCAGTGGCCAACTTCGTTAGGATTTTTAGATCAAGTTACTTTCATTCCACGAGACTAGAAAGACCCGCGTTAGTCTAACCGTGTGGTACAAATAAAGTGTTACGAGTCGTTTTCTTGTTTTATCCAACGCAATGTGTACGCTACGAATTCCCGCCATATGTTCATTAAATAATTATTATTCAGATTCACGCTCATGTGAATGCTAATATTAAAAGAATCGAGATCTTCTTTAATAAATTGTTATTCCCTTGTCAGGCTCGATATTAACGAGTGCCAAAAAATGGCCCATGGCATTGTCCTTTCTCTGGCTATTTCTGTAAATTTTTCTACTTTCGAAGCACTCTCTGTGTATAGAGAGTTTGCGTTTTCACCGTCGCTCTGTGATTTATATCAGGATTCGTCCGCGCGTTTAGCTGTGCCATTAATATTGCGGCTCGTTTATAAATCATCCTTTTCTGTGCTCTAAAAGGTTAAAGGGTCGCTCGACTATTCTTTCCTTGGCGTTTAAATTGCGCGGACTCGTTCCTTCTGATTTCGTTTTCGATCTCTTTGATTTTATCGAGAAGGAGAACGACGAGTTCGTCGCACGATGAAAGTGAGAGGGCTCGGGTAACCCGGAAGGACAAAACGAGTTCTCAGTACTTGTTACAGCGAAGGTCCTCGGGAATGCGTGGGCAGAAAACTGTCCCTGTCTGGCTGATTTACGAGATACGTCCCGATATCGAGACATTTTCCCCAATTGACGTTTCCTCTGCGTTTACCGATCCTGGTGAACGATTGAAACGTCCAACGTGCTCGTAAAATAAAGTTCAGAATATAATTGTTAGAAATTCATTTTTATGCAAATAATAAATGATAACTATCACGTGGAATAAATTACTGTTTCGATAAATAACTTACAACAGCATCTACTTGTAATTATATTAATATACATGATTACGATCAGTAATCTTCGAAACCAAAAAAAGATAATCCCAGTTACAGCGAAAATATTATTATTCTATTTGGTTTATTTGTTTTTGTGAAAATAACCAGAAACGTTGGATTATTCCTAATAATCTAAATCAGAATTTTTTTTTAAGTAAATCTTATTTAATATGTTGAATTTTCCAATAATCGAAACATTTCAATCTC
The DNA here is from genome assembly GCF_013123115.1 of Colletes gigas. Classification (NCBI taxonomy): domain Eukaryota; kingdom Metazoa; phylum Arthropoda; class Insecta; order Hymenoptera; family Colletidae; genus Colletes; species Colletes gigas. The sequence goes on along the minus strand of NW_025106662.1, from coordinate 354,784 downwards.
TATTTGTACACATCTGCGACGAACCTTGAAAATTATTCGAGAATTAAATAATTATTCCTATAGCACGAGTAGTTTATTTTGGCAGCTTTGTTTTTACATAACAGGTATAATACCGTCGAAGAATCGGAGATTGGTGATTTCTAAATACGGAGAATCTCATCAGATAGATATAATTAATAATCTAGAAAACACGTTTGTCGTATCAAAAGAAAGTTATACGAGCTTTTAACAGAGTAATTTCTGTTTGAGCTTTCCAAGAAGTTTCCACGACTCTTATAAAAAAAGGTTCCTCATAATTTCTCAATAATTAATATAAACAGGAAAGCTAGATTCGTTAGGATTGACGTCAGCACAATTTTTCAACGCTACATTTTGTGGTTTACCTTTGCATATGTTTCGAAACGAAGCTTATCTAGTTTAAATAACTGGTATCGTTGATTCCATCGCGCTATCGGAAGTTATTGCATCTCTCTATCAAAAGTTTAATTTTAAACTGCGAAGCGACTCGCGTTTCTCGCGATTTTCGAGCACACGACCCTCTTGAGCCGAACTTAGACGAAATTCACGATCATCGATAGAAAAATTGAGCGACGCAACCCGCGATCTCGATGTCCGGTTTAATCCCTTCCAAATCGATCTCTTTACAGACCGGTTCCACGGTGGTCTTGCTTGAATCTATGCGTGATGTAATATCGTTCGAATGAAAAATAAAACGAGTTTGAAAACAGAGTCGTACGATGAAAAAAAGGAAAAACATTAAATAACAACCGGATCAATTTTTTCGGGGACGGGATTTAAACTGGCCTACGGAGCCGAAAAACCGTATTCGTTTCCCCCTCTGCGCGACACGGATCGATAAGTCGACTAGTCGACAAAATTTCGAAATCCGTAAAATCTATTTATACCGTGTACGCGGTCTGTTTAAAAAATTGGTCGGCGAAGAGAGAGGTAACGGGTGACAGGTGAAACCTCATTCAAAACTGCAAAGGTTCCGACGAACGAGGGTAATTGGAGTCAAACTGTTACAGCCGAGCGAAAAGACGACCTCGAAACAGCGAATGAAATCGGTCCCCTCTTTCACCGCTTCTTAACGTCAAGGAAAGAAACTTTTATTTTTGTTAAATTCACGATCGTGTTTTTGCTTACCATGATTCGTCCAGTTTTTTTTTCAGGGAAATGTAACTCCTAAAGTAGAATTTAGCACCAAGACGAAATTCAATAAACTCGAAGCGCGCTTCGACCGAGAATAAGAAAACGAAACGTTAAACTGTGTACTGTATCTGCGAACAACGAGAGAAAATAAAAAAACGTTTATCGATGCGAATCAATGATCAAGGATCGATCGCCACATGTTCGGCGAACTGTCACTGGCAACAGTTCGAAAAGCACTGACCATGGTGAACGAGAGGGTCCGCTGTCATTCTTTCTCGCCCCCTCTCTCGTGCACTCAGGTTTACTCTCTCTCTTGACAATCATGCTCCTTTCCTCCAATATTTGGTCTTTTGGTAGCCTCGTTCACAGGTCGTTTCTTCCCTCCGTGTCCCCAAAGTGATTTAAAATGTGTGTCTGACCGCGAAACGAAATCATAATTTTAATAAGAAGGTGTATACTTTTCAGTATTACAGTAGAATTCCAAATAATCCGCATATTTACACCTATTCTTCGGTGAATGTTATGGATTATATGTCGCCGATATTTTATTTTTTATTAAAAAATTGTATTACTACATTACCCATGATTGTGTTTATTAAAAATCAAAAACAAATTTTTAAGAAAAATCCACAGGGGACAGGCGTACATTAAAAAATTTCCAATCGTTCTAAAAAAATTATTTTTAGCTAGGGGGGTCAATTACAATCATTTTTGGTCAATAGACATACCCCCGAAATTCTACCCACTTTCGAGAAAAAAAATTCGAACAGGTGTGAAATTTTTTGACAAAATTAAAAAATTTTAAATCGTTCTAAAAACATTATTCTTTGTTGCAGGGATCAATTACAATCATTTTTTATCAATAGACATACCCCCGAAATCCTATGCACTTTCGAGAAAAAAATTCCAATAGGTCGACGAATTTTTCGGCGATATTAAAATATTACAAATCATTCTGGAAAAATTATATTCGGTTTCGGGGGCCAATTACAATCATTTGTGGTGAATAGACATACTCTCGAAATCCTACGCACTTTCGAGAAAAATATTCTTTACCGAAAATATTATATAATGTGTGACCAGAAATGTTTCTGTAATTTCATTGTTTGTATGTTTTGTCTTGTAATACAAGTTCGGTTCTTTGATTTCTATAAAAATCAAGTGCTACTTTCGTTTAATCTTTTGCGCAGTTTAATTTAAAAATTCACAGAGCTTTTAGTAGAGATGTTGACGAGAGCCTCTTATTGATCTGTGATGAAACTAATAAACTCTGTCAATGATTTATACGCTTCTAGGTTGATTTATAGTTTCTCGGAGTCAGATAACGGTTTTAAAACACTGTGCTAAGATTTTGTTATATGTTAGTGGCGGTCATTTACTCACGCACAAGTCATATTTTAATTCGTAAACTCTATATTGTTTGGTTCTTGTCTGTTTCTTGTGTTATTGTGTTTTAATTCCGATATAATTTTGTATTACCATTTTCTAATTTATTCGTTAATATGTATTTGTAGTTTGCAGTTGGTGTCCAGGCATAGACGAGGAATTGGCTAGCGAGTCTGGTTATTTACAGTATCATCTACTTCCTATACATAGATCCGCCTTTCTGGGTTCATAAGAAGGAGATTATACCATTACCACTCAGACTCGCTGTGTAATATACAATTCCATGCAACTGAGGAAGCCCGTGTCTTTAAAATGTTAAGAGATTGATAAAAATATCATCATGATTTCAGAACGAAATCCCTAAAGTAGTCCTAACTTACGCTGTCGCCTATCCAACGTCGCAAAATTGCTACCAAAGACGTTGGGGTGAAACACGAATCTAACACTGCGTTCCTGAAGAAATTGAACGGGAGGTAGATCGGTTTCACAGTGAAAATTTCATTTCACCGGTCACGGAGAGGGAACTGGTTGTCGGTTGGCGCAAAACTGACGGTAATAAGGCGAATATTTGTGACTGCGCTAATTTATCTACGAAGAGAAAATGTGGAGTTTGAAGTTTCGCTAAGTGGACGAACGCGGAGAAGGAATGTCATGGAAAACGGACATTGGCGATCAGTCTTCGGCGATAACTGGTTCCCGTTTGTGTTGGTATCGTTACGAGCCGGACAACACGAATCCAATCGGTCGCGCGGCAAATGGGAACGCGAGAGTGAAACGGCGATCCAGCAATCCACATCGGCCGACTAGACCAGCGTTTCCCAACCTACGCCACGCGAACACCTTTTCTACGCTGTTCTGCACAACAGTTTTAATGTAATTCACCGATTTTCTGTCCGTTACCACATCTTTCTACGATCATTAGCAGTTGTCACCCCGTGTTTCACCAATAAGTTTTATCAGAACTTTTAGAATGTAATTGCAAAGTTTGAGAACTTATTACCAAATTTCTCTGTGTACATATAGTGAACGGTTATTGAAACTGTAACGTATAATATCGATGGAATTCATTTTACTTTTTCGTATTAACAGCTGCTGCTCATTGTGGAATGCCATGTTTCCAAATAAGTTTGATTAGAACTTGCGTGATACAGCGCCAGTTTCACGACCTATTACCCAATAACTTTGTATAGAATTAACAGCTGACGACACTATAAAGTACGATATTAACGATGGTATTTATTCTACTTTGTACAGGTGTTTCACTCCAAATTCAACTGTTTATAAAGCAAATTCACAAAAGGTGTAATGTGATCTAAAACATGATTCATAGTGCAAAAAAATGAATATAATCTGCAAAAGGATTAATTTGGAGTGCAAAACCAAGGCTCCGCTGTACCGAATTTTACTTTCCCTTTCTGTAATCGGTATTAGAAATAATTCGTAGATTCTTGGTACAGTCGTATAAGAAGTATTTAAACCTTCCATACTGATTTCCAATAACATAACAACGTTGCAATATCGACCGGGGAAAAAATATAGAAAGTTAACTTCGGATTTATGCGTGACAGTTGCTTGCCATGAAAATATTCTCACGAATATCGCAAAATAGCGCTGTAGAAGTAACCGGCCGTTGTTCATTAATATTAATTCATTGTACTAATGACAATTGGAGGTCACAAAGCATCGTAGATCCAAGTAGGGTATGATAATCCAATTATCATTTGATATTAATTAACTTCGCTGGCTGAAATCGAACTTGTTAATTTTTTATCAGAATTTCGTTACACTGTTTATGAATTAGACTATACAAGTAATTTTCTTTAATTACCTCGTTATTATTAATACAAAAATTACTATCAGAGTTGTATCGTGTTCCCCTATCAACGAAGGAGACTGTCCGGAGCTTATTCGCGTCTAACAAGTTGTGTTCTTAAATTAATGAAACGATAAACGTACATGTGCTGCAATAGCGGACATACATTTAATATGTAGCCGTGCAAATAGGAATGAAAATGGAGCACGTCGTAAGATTACAGATCGTAGAACCATTTCTTCTATCCGTAAACACCTTAAAGAATTAAACACTCATGACTTGGAAATAATCATGGCTGATCGGAAAACGTACTTCAATTAGAACAGATGATTTTTAACGGCGTTGCGTAAAATCCTTCGCGAAACACTGAGAAATCTTCGTAAGCTGTAACACAGAAAATTGTGCACAGGCAACTGAGGCTTCATCCTCATCATCTGTAACGAGTACAAGGACTCCAACCAGCTGATTATGTCTCGAGAAGACTATTTTACGAATTCCTTCCAAAAGACCATGCCCGAACATTCTGCGGTCTTGATTTTATTTAACAAAAATCCCTGGACTCGTGAGTCTTGGAAATATTCAAATTATTGGACAAATTGTGTATTCTTCTAATGTTGTTAGAATAATAATTAGTAATATCTTTCTTCCAGAAATAGGTATTGTTACCTTTATGTACAGTAAATTTTCATTTATAATTTTATCTTACACGTTATATGGTTTGATATCGATATTATTAAACGTCGACTATTTTTGAAACAGCAACAGTTGCAAAAGTTATTTGGGAAATGAATGTTTACGGATTATTAAAACGTCTACAGATATTTTTTGTTTCAGAACAAGAAGGACGATTCTCGATCAAAATGGGTAAATGAATGATAAAAAACAAAAGCTAAGAAAACCGAAAGATAAAGGGGAGGTAGACGCATAATACAAGGGTACGTTTTAAACGATATGAATATATTATATTTTCGTAAGAAATTCGCACAAATATGCATAGTATATTAATCGTACGACATATGATGTAACGAGTGTACATATAATGATATTACACCGTGTACTTAAAGATAAATCATCGTTATGACCTTAATGAACGATTCAAAGAGTTTTCAATAGTAGCAGGTAAGAATTGCACATGGTGGTCTCGACGCGTAACATCAATTATTAACAAGTCAGAACGATTACGAGCGCGAAAATCGCCGTAACCCAAACTTTTTTATTCCGGATCGTTCGCCAACGGTTCGACCTGCACCTTTCAATTTTTCTATCGAACCGAGTGAATTTTTGTTCAGTCTCTGTTTTTCTCGTCCATCGGTTGAAATCCTCGAGAGACGTTTCGTCGCGTACTTAACACGGCGGAAAGACGGCTGCTCGCTCCCTCGTTCGCTCACCCGAGAGAGAAAGAAACTAAGACGTACAACGTGAAAGTTTTAACCAATTAATACACACACATATATATATATATGTGTGTACGAATATATATATAAAAACACATATTTATGCATATAATGTGTGTTTATATGTATATATCTGTATGAATACAGAAATACTTTTCGCGTATTTAGTCCTTGCGAGGCGTCTGCTCGAAATTCGGCCTCGTCAGAGATTAGAAACGAGAAGAGCCAAGTTCAAACGCCTGTGCTCGTCGAATCGCATGCCAAACGGGAAAGTTAGTACGAACAGGTAACCGCGAAGAATCGCGGATCGTCGAACAAGTTGATCCAGGCTAAGTTGGCTTCGCTCTACCTTCGCATCTCCCGCTGCCATTTTGGTACTTCCGTGCCAACGTTCGGCTCCATCACGATCCAGCGTTTCGTACGTGGTCCGTCGTCACGCAATTCCTTTGCAATCATCCCTCTCCTCCCCTCCCCTCCCCCCTGCCTTCACCGTAGATCCCCTCGTCTTCTTTTCCGTCATACTCCACTCCTATACACGTGTTTCTTATTTTTTCCCCTTCCGTTTTCTTTCGAACGCGGTTAAACGAATTCTTCATCGCCCGATGTTACCTTCCCGCCCTCCTTTTCCTCTCCCCCTGCACCGTCGGTTCTACGTCCTGATTACATGACTATACATTTGCCTTTCTCGGCCCAGGGATTGTTCTTCTTGTCGGGCGCGTGTATCAGCGGGTCAGTCTTCTCGTTCTCTTCCACATACTCCCTCATCCTGGAAACAACAACGTCGATTAAACCAACATTTTCGACTTACACGAGATCAAACCACTTACTGTATTTTAAAACTATAACATATACGATTAAGCGATACACAAAAACGTTTATGGAGGCCAGTTAACGATTTTATATGTTTCATACGACGTGATTACCGCGGACATACTTTGTACTAATCGAGATTAATTTTATCTCATTTCTCCTAGATTCTAATCGAAAGATAATCCAGTCGATGTTTCTTCGAACGAACCCACGAACTTTAATGGTATTTAAATCGAGTCTCAGTGATTATTTAATTACTTGTTTATTTTTTAAATTCCATATAATTTTCGAGTTTCAATTTTGTTCGTATGTTTAGAGTAAGAATAGATCGCGCGAAGAAGTTACGTAATCGACGTATTGCGATGAAACGGTGAATCAGAGGAAATATAAATCTCAGCGAACGAAGCGGCAAGGAATGAAAGCGACGCGACATAAATTTCGGATCATTGAACATCGCGTTCGCGGATCGCTCCGAACGCAACAAGGTTGAAAGTGTTGCAAAGAAAATCGCCAGAATCGAGCAAAGAATAGTCTCGTTCGTTGCGAACAGCACGGTGAAAGGGACTCGGCTACTCGGGTCCATTTTGCGTTCAAGGAGAGCTCAGTGTTTCAAAGGAACGCGCCAGGCCTGATTACGACCAACTTTTCGTATTTTCTTGCCGCGCGTTTTCAAGTCGCGACAACCGATTCCAAATTGCAAAGTACAACTTGTATTTTCACCCAAAAAATTAACGAAAACTTTTGTTGTTCGATCCTGTAAACGGCGAATAATTTTGAGTAAAACTTTCGATATCATCGAGGGATAAGATATCACGTTGAATTTAGATTTGACATATTTTCAAATTTAATAATAAATAGACAGATGTAGAGACATATTTTTCCATGTCTTCTTGTTAATGTACAGGGGTTTCATCTAGTTCCAAGGAAGAAATATATATTTATTTTTTATTTTTTGGAATCTTTGAAGAGGAATTTTGTTTTTGTAAATTGGAAAACTATATTTTTAATTTAATCTGTGGACCACAAGTTAAGAACCACTGCTATGCATTATACAGCTTTGCAAACGGTCAATCTTGTTCGCTAAAGGGCATAAAAAATCTCCTGCATCGCGTTCTTCTATAAATAAATTTCTTTTAGAAAGGTACCGAATCGAATTCCGATCGTTGGTTCGTAGACGCCTGATATCACAAAATTCCATGGAAAATTAACATAGTCCGAGATACAATTTAACATTCACGACATCGTTTAGAACGTACGGGTGGACCGTTGAATAGGATCAACGACCCCGATACACAAATGCGGAAAAACACATCTATTCGCCATCGACGCGTCCTTGAATGTTCAACGAGTTCAATTCCCACGTTTTTAAAACCATTGTTTCTATCGAGTCTCTCTATTGTCGAGTTTCTGACATGGTAACAACTCCCTCCATTTTGTTATTCCGCGCTCCAACGCAACAGTCTCTGTGGCATTCTCTTTAATGTACAGGGTTTTCCAATGGGATAGAACTTTGTTGAAATAACATGATAATTACAAAAGATACCCTAAAGGTGCTCGTCATTTTATTTTTACGTATAAAATATTATTATTTAACCACCACAAGATAGCGTTTGGTGGAGTGCAATACTATAAACCCAATCTTAAAAATAATACAAATTATCTTTGCTTTCAGATCGTGGACAGTTTGCGGCTTGTTGGAACAAACGATTTTGTATTGAAATAAAATGAAAATTTGATACTCTAAAGGTGACGGTTATTTTATTTTTATGTACATTCGCGTATATAAAGTACAATATTTTTTAAATAACCATCACGAAGGCGTTTGGTGGAGTGCAATACTGTAAACCAAATCTTGAAAATAATACAAATTATCTTTGCTTTCAAATCGTTGACTGTGGCTTGTTGGAACGATGGCCACCCCAAAGAAAAAATCTACTGGCGTCGAGTTGCGTTTCAAGCAAACAAATAACAAGTACAATTGAACGTTTACAATCGCTCTTATTGGAAAACCCTATATATCGTCGGTCCCACTCATCCGTAAACGTCGATTTTTCAATTTTTTCGACACTATGTTTACCCCCAAAGACACGATCGATGGAATTCGCTACTTTCGCCGATGCCATATGGTTCCATGCAGCTGAGCGCGCTCGCATGGTCACCGATACGCACGTCACAACGATCCTGAGAATGTCGTCGGGTATCATTCCCCTTCCCAACGTGTCCGCAAGCATCGAGGAAACTCGAAGGTGTACAGTCTTCCACTTTTCCTATCTAAAGAATGGATGACCAAACTCCCACTTAACGCGTTCGCTACCACCGGTTGCGTACATTCTGCCGCAGCACCACGTTTATAGTAATTTTATTCAGTACTAGTCGTTTCTACCAAGGACCCTATTCGCTATAACCGAGATAAAGAAAAGTTACAGAATTATTTGCGCCGACTAATGTTTTGATCGCGTTGGGAAGGCGTTATCTTAGCGAGTATCATAGTTGCTGAATATTAAAAGGTATTTCTAGGAAAGTACCAAAAGTGCCATTTTGACCATTACACCCAAATGGAACCATCGTTTTACTCAACGAAGTTAAAGACGTAACGTATCGTTTTCCAAAGATTTCTCGATCTGGCAAAGGGAAAACGTAACGACTCAGAGAATGGAGACGGCACTCGCCAGGGGGACAGTAGCTGTAGCTAAAGATTAGTGCTGATTGGGAAGAGGAAAAAAATGGGAGGTATATACCTTTCACTCCGGGGCACTCTCCGAGTTGTCGACCACGGAAACTTTTTGCTTTCGGGTACGATTCGCCTCGAAAACCGCAGAACGGGATAAGGTCGTTGGTCGAACGTAGTTCCGCGTTGTTCCGCAACCGGGAACAATGTCGAACTTCCTATGTGTTATTAAACCGGTGCCTCGTTAACGACGCATCTCCGCGTATAATCGAACTCGAACGTAATAGAGATAGGAAGTATTTTTTAATTTTCCATTGTTTCTCGAGTACGTCGATGAAACTCTCGTCCGGCTATTACCCCCTACAATTTAGCAACTGCGTTTATAATTAATTATATTCGCGACTTATTTCAGTCGTGATCGATTACATTTTTAATTCATTGTATTTCTAATTGATTATTATTACGCGATATCACAATGTTGCTATTGTTTTTTTAGGATTCTTTAGCTCACGTAAACTGGTCAGCAAATTTTCGAACGGTATCATGAATCAAGAAGAGGGAGATCCGCTGAAAAATAATTTTGCTCTCCTTTTTCAATTTTTGATTATTGAAACAGTTTAGTGAATGTATCTGCCATGATTACCGGGGCACTGTAATTCCTGCGCAAAGTGTTCATTTCCTTCTGTATGAAACGTAGCAACGCGTAAAAATGTTTGGTATCGGCAATATAATTGAAAAAACATTGAACGCGAGGAATATGCGACAACGAGTCGAAACGATTTAATAGTGAATATTAAGGTTGGCGCATTTATAGTGTAAGAAGGGAAGGGAAGGGAAAAGAGGCGTAGAAGGGGGAAGCAGGAAAAGAAAATGAAAGTAATGTAACCCAGGAGAAGAACGTTTAATTCGAAGTAAGGCGGAACAACACGGTTGTCCGTTACAACGAAAGAACAAGTTACGTAGGCGATTGAATCTAGCTCGAATTGGTTCGTTGATCGGTTGTTATTATCCTTGAGTCATCGGGAGGCATTGCGTTCGATCATCGTGGAAATAAAAGCCAGAAATACTAATTTTTTAAACATCCGTCCGAACGGTTGCATAATCTATTAAGGATAAAAATACCAAGATTTAACAGTCCATTTATTATATCTTGATGCGCTTATCTATTTTTCTTCTCTGGTTCTTAAAAATTCAAGTCTCTATTTTTGTTCATCCCCCCGTTGAAGCATTTCTTTAAACCTTGATGGATCGTAATTTGCGAATGAAACGTAAAGGGGCGCTTCAGGGTGGGTTTCTCACATCTGTGGACTGGCCTAACTGGCCTATTGCCGCGTCACGATCGCGTGGATCTAGTATGCGAGCCAAGTTCGATATTGAATGTCTGAAAGTGATCGGTACGCGAATATACGATTTAATCGACTGTCCACATCCAAGGAGATCCTGTCCCTGTAATATGGGAACGTCGTTGTACTTCAGCCTTGGTTGTTAATTGCCAGCCGTGTGTCGTACCGCGACAGTTACGTCGCGAATGGCTAAAGTCATGTCGGCCATGGAGACACTTCTTTTTAATGGAACCTACTTCAATGACATGCAGCTCATCTGCGTTTTTTGAATTTGTAAAAAATACCGTGGATGCTCGAAATATAAGTAAACACTCGCGTGGAATTCCAATGTGAGACAGTTTACGGTTTAAACAAACAAACAAAGTCACAAAGACCTGGAAAACGTACATATGTCTAGGACAGAATTACTCCTCCGCCCTTTAAGTTTCTATTCTCGTACAGCATCTCTGCTTTTAGTAAGAATCGATTTCTCGACATTCTTAGGTAAATATGCGTTTATCGTCATAGTCGGTTAGCTCATCGAGCATACTAGCGATCTAAAAGCATAATTATCTGTTACACTTTCTTGCTCTCGAGGATAGTTGAACGAACAGCTTCGAGCTGAGTTGTACGTCACTAAAAGAAAAATTCCACCGTCCGTACTTTAATTTTACGAAAGACAGTCGTCGAAAACAACCGCGAATTTTTCAATTAAATTTTACACGTTCGATATGTTATTTGTAAATCTTCCAAAACGATATATCCCTTGTCGAACAGGTATTTGGCGTTCGGAATTTATTTAAAATAGAAGATACTTTGTGGATATTTTAATAATTATTAACACTTTTCTTCTCGGTGCTCGAAAAACTATTGCGTTCTATTATACATACATATATATTCATCTGCATGTTGCGGGACTTTTATTTATAAATAATTTGGGGTTGTAGAATTACTTAAAAATAATACAAATATTTATACGATAAATAGCTCAGAAGCGCAAGATTTCATTGCATATTGATTAACACATAGATTTATAAAAGCCATTTGTTTGACTTACTCAACTAATAAATATTACTTGTTAGCAATTTAAATTAAATTTAATCAATATATCAATACGAATATATATATATTCTAATTAAAAGAAACACAACTTGTTAATGTGACCCCGTAAACGTAATAAAATAATAATAAATCTAGTGTTAACAAGACACGAAAGCAAAATGTTTAAATTGTACACTGTTTCGGCTAGAAAACGAAGAAGCAAATGTTTAGGAACGTTTATTTGCTCGTCGTTCGCGATAGCTGTAAAAATGGCACCGCGTCTCTGAGTCTCTATGGGGGTGGAATGAGAGAGAACAGGTGCATAAAGGGGAATAATATAGAATAAATGAAAATAAAAGGAAATACGATAAAATACGAAAGATTTACGGGCGGGAAAGGGTAGTAAACGAACTTACGCGGTAATGCTCTTCGATAAGGGCCACCGTTCCATACTGGCTTGGTACTTCATGTTCTCGATCTGCTTCTTCAACGCGTCCTTGTCCATGTTGGCGAGTACACTGGGATCCATGGTTATAGCCGCGCCTCTCTTTCGCCAGATAAGAACCGAATAGCGCTTGCGCCCCTACGAAAAATCAATAGAATTGCCGTGTATGGGAAGTCCTGTTAATGGAACACCAAACTACATCACCGACAGTCAACAGGAAATTCGATTCTGCGAGGAAAGTGCGCGGATCGATGTATTTCTTCTTCCTGATTTCCGGTCAGATGAAAATAAACCAGAGGTTGAAAACAGTTGTAACATCGGTTTCAGTTCTTGAAACATTTATATAAGAATGGTTTAATAACGGTTTGGCGCCCTTTAGTATACATAATTACTAAGCAATAAAAAGTAGGGAACAGCATTAAGATGTAAAAATTAATTTATTAAAACTTAGTTAAAGCGATATTTGTTACAGAATAAATTTTTGTGTCCCGACTACCCCTGGAACCCTTCTTTTACTCGATAAGGGTGCAAATAAGGGTGTACTCTAAACATTTCAAAAAATTCTTTCTCTTTCACATTTTATTCGAAGAATGTGTGTATTCTTTATTTTGCAAACTTTAAAATCTTATAAAAAGGAGATCAGGTGTATCTTCGAGTGGGAAAACAGCCACAAACACATACGGAACCACCGCCATGTTTCATTGTACTCCTCATTTTTTTTTTTTCTCCACACCATGGAAAAGTGTTCATCGGAGCGAAAAATATTTAATTTTGTAAATTAACTTATAAAAACGCAATATCCTTAGTTCTATTGGGTTTTAATAAATTCATTATAATCTGTAGCGAATTAGCAAAATCATACAAACCTACATAATTTCATTAGTTTCAACATACTCTATCAAGTCTTATATTTTTTCAAATTAGAGCCAAATAATTTATAACGAACATAACTAAATAGGAAGATATCTTAATCGTACATAATACGAACTATTATTTATAATTTATGGACCAATATTAGTCATTGCTTCTAGAATTTTTGTATTTTCAAATAGCGAACTGCAGACTCGCAGAATCGAATCGCGTTCCTCGATAATGTTTTCGACAGGCGGTTTTTGGCATTGTAACTTACCTGGTGCGTAGAATTTCGAAAAATAGAACCCGTACACGTGTCACAGGAAGTCCGCTGAAACTTGTGGCCGATTATTATAGTTGTAACACCGTAGCACTCACCTTGCCGGAGGTCGGTGAAGTTCTGAGAGAAGCTGACTCTTGGTAGGTTTCTCGATTCGCTTACGGAAGCCTTAACAAAACTCGGCAATCTAATTTGCTAGTAATTTACCTGCCGATACCTTCAATCACTGTTGTCATAGAACATTTTTTTTAGCGAATGTTCTACTACGTATAATCTGCCGCGAATAAATGTGCCAACCCTTTCCCGAGTCCCGTTGAATCCGACTAAATTAACGCAGCACGCGCGCACGAACGCGACGTTTGAAATCTTTGGGATACAAACAACGAAAAATATTTTCTTTTTGCAATTAATTTTGTTTCGAGCTGCTCGCAAGGCCGGATCAAGAGTTTCCGGGGGCCCCCTCGATGCGAAAAGTGGGTGAAAACGGAGAAAAACCAATAAAATTGTCTTTAAGAATAAAACTTTGATTTTAGAAAATTATTAGCTATATAGTCATTAAACGCGTTAACAAGTGATTCGATGCTTGTATAATTAGTTAAAATACGTTGCACAGAGTTTAAAACTGCTTGGATAATTTATTATGTAATGAAAAATTTCACAGAAGACGCACGAAGTTTGGAAACATGCGCATCATTTTTTTTTTTTATGTACTTGCATGCTTGGCCGTAAATACAATGTACTTCAATTCGTATAGCGATATGACATCCTTAAATTTTTAATTGTCAAATTATATACACTTATACGATGATGTATATTGAAAAAATTGTCAAGTGTACATTGTAAAATAAGAATCATTTATTGGTTGTGAATTTATTAATACAGTTAACGAAAAAAATGGCGTGCCAATTTCAGTTTTCGAGAGGTAACGGCACAGGCGTGGCGGAAGCAATCGGAAATTGGGGATTTTCGAACAAAGTCTCAAATTCTGGGCAAGAACTCAGACGTTTGAGATACCTTTCTCAAAAAATGGCTTGCATGTAAATATTAAAAATAATATCTCTTCTAACGCGATAACAATAATATGTTTTTATCGTGGCAATTTTGTAAATATTCGGACATTGGAATAGCGCGAAAAGAATAAATTATAAACATAGGTATACATGCAAGTGCAAGGTACAGCTATATGCTATTATCAACCTAATCTTGATCATGATAAAATTTAAACGACAGAATGGAAATGAGTAATAAAATACAGTTTTGAAATTTCCGTATAGTACTACTTTGAACGTGTTTCTTTTTCAGTGTGTATTGTTGTAAATTTTCAGGAAAACTGGAAAACCGTTGATGTGCGTGAAATATGATTGTAGAAACGATCCAGAAGCTTGGTACGTGAAACCAAGCCCCGAAGAGTGCAAACCAATTTGGACATTTCCCATCAAGAGGCCACTTATCACATATAGTTCTACTGCTGAAATACTTTTAACTTCGAATTTGAATAGTATCGGATCGGACCTGCTTTATGTAATTCCTGGACGAAGTTACGCGTTACAGGGTGTATGTAAAAATATTTTGTCAGATCCTAATGGAATTATAATACTCGATCTAAATGTTTGTAACGCCTTAAACATTGATGATGTCTCTTACACAAATTGTGAGAAAAAATACATCTACTTTGAGGCACTTTCAACATTGTTAGGTTTCCAGACCTTAATGAACACATCCAATTAACAAGGAAATTACCTATCGATTCAGACATTAGACTTTTATCACAGAATTAGAAAAGTAATAATATTGGGCTATTTGGTCCGTACAAAAGCTCGGTTCTAACATAGATCAATTTCCCATAAAATTTTTCGTTTACATTTAGGGCAACGATATCTAATTTACTTTCTTAATTACTTCACATTCGACAGACGGATAAATGGTATCGACGGGGACCGGATTGTTGCCCGCAGCCCAGCTGTTTAGCGCCACAATGTCCAAGACCATGTTGTTACTGAAACCTCATCCTTTCCACAATAAAATAAAATAAAATATTTGTATCGTAACACCATTTATGAGATTAAACAAACATATTTAATTTAATATTAAAATGTACACTATATTTCAGTTTTTCTTTATTTACAAAATAAATGTACAGAACCATGCTTAAAAAAGAACGTATGCGATTCCGATCGTATTTTTCTACTTTGTTTATTTCTCAGAGATTTTTAGGGCCATCTTGGATTCATCAATTTTCTGATAATTATCAAAAGTGTAAGTATTTCTTGTGAGGTGTAATCGTGTTAGTATGTAATTATTTATCTAGTATGTTTTTTTTGTTTATTTATAGTAATTTTTCAAGAGAAGCACCAGGTGATACCAACGGAGCCACAAGTCCTGCTAATCATCTTTCCAGCTTCTCGCAATAGGTGTGACGATTATTTGATCAATTACCCTTTCTCGTCCTTTCTGATTGGCTCTTCTGTTTCAGGATACCCTGGTCTGGCACGATCGTCGACGGAGAAAGTAGAGAAGTTAGAACGGAGCCATATCCGTTCTCATCGTCATTCGTGGGGCGCTTAAAGTGACTGAAACATGCTGGTAGTTCAATTTTGGATTACAGTGAACCGATTCAGGTAACTTTTATTTTACACAATCGATTTAAAAAACTATTTATTAAATGGTCTATTAATTCTATGCCTTCTCAAATAGTATTTTCATTTGTATACGATTAAAATAAAATTTCAGAAAGTACTTGTTCCTGCAACAATAAAAATTGTATCGTGCTAATTTTACATTGAAAGCGTCTTTTGTAACCCGCATGTTTAATCCGATAACGAGCTCTGAAAATTATTTTAACGGTACAATACACTTTGGTATTTTTTTACCACAATTATGATTAATTAAAAAGAATGTTGACCCATTTACTTATCATTATGAGCAACATTTTAAAAATTGACGATGCATTTATACTTAAGAAGTGTACAATTAAAGCACAGTATACATAAGATGGAATTAACAAAATTAAATTACCACCTGTACATAGAACATTTTAAAAAGTTTATGTGCTAGTTACTAAATATTGTACGTCCTACGATATCTTCCAAACTCTACACTGTAAAAATACAAACAACTTTTATTAATTTCATCTTATTTTGGGAAAGCTTTATTACAATATCTTACTTCGTTTATTTTATACATATATAATAGTTTGCAATACATACTTTTGATTTCGTCTTTAAAACCAAACACATTTATGTGATTTTAAACTTTCGAATTTTTTTTATTACTTTTCGAAGTATCTTCAATTGTGTTTTTTTTTTCAAAATGCAAACAATTCACAATAAACAGCGTATATGTTGAGAAAATATTCTGTTATATTAAAGTTTGTAGCATATTTCTATTACACTCTATACATATTTTTAGTATTTAATTCATCGTTTTGTACTAGTATGAGAACAATTAAATCTTTAATTCTAGTCGCTTAAGTAGATATTATTCTACAATTTTCTGTCAGTAGAAATATAAATTTAAAAAATGTAAATTTTCAACAATTTTAATTCTAAAAGATATCACCTATGAAACTAATATAATATTGTTTATATCTTAATAAAAGTAGATTCTGTTGTTATAGTTATATTAAAAATATCGAAACATTGGGCAAATAATAAACCTGATATCCAATTTCAGATGAAATAAAACTTAGACACTTTTTTTTTTGTTTTACAAACCATTAACTTCGCTCAATATAAACAGGCTTTAATTTGTAAATTATATACAATCGTCGTTTTATGTATGTACTATTATTACGTTAAATGCATGTCTCGTTTCCAGTTTTAAGTATATTTTTTTTCACTTATTTAACCTTTGAATGGTGCCGTAAATTTTTTTAACATTCATAATGTATTGTAAATGTGGTTCTGTCAGTAATCTCAGACGATGTTTTCTTAAACATAAATAGTATTTTTTAAAATAATGAATCACATATCCACAAAATATACATATATGTCTTATAAATATAAATAAAAGGTTACTTAGATTTTGTATATACGTGCCTTAATGCAAACATTGGTAACAAAAAAATAACTGTAAACAGAAGTAGGAAGATCTATCACATCATTCAAGTACTAAACTACATAATAAATTTAAATATATATATTTATAATATTTCATAATGATTATAGTGTTCTATTATTACTCCTTGAATTAAAAATTCGTTGTTAGATTGTAAATCTTTGACAAAAGTTGCTGAAGTATTGAGCAGTCTATAACTTATTAGTTATACCTACTTTGACTAAAAATATCAACGATTACACAAAACGAAAATTTAACTAAGAACTTAAATAACACAATGGTGTAATTTGTATATACAACTTTACAAGATTTTTTTATAAGATATATTTAAAATTTAACATTACGTGTCGACTTATAATAAATGTAATTAGTGTGTAACATACATAAAATATAATGTCTAATCGCTAAATACGGGGTTGTCCGTCAAAAATGATACACTCAATTATACTCTTTTGTCGTTACAGATACGAAAATGTATGCATGAACGAAATCATCGATATTATTTTTTAAATCCGACAACGGACCTCTTCTCACAAATTTCTTTAGAAGAAACTTAACAACCTATGATACATACATACATACAGGGTGAGTTATACAATAACCATTGCTAGCGTTGAAATACAACGATAATTTTAAATTTTCATTATTTACTGAATTACAACTTACCACAACTATCTATCATGTGTCCGCGTCTCATCCCCTAGCCCAAAACTCAGGTTGCTGCAAGTAAAAAAACTTGGAGATCACCAGTTTCGAGTAATTTATAGTAATTTAAACTTTTGTTTTTAATTTTTAAACTTCTAGGGTCCATTTTAATTTTAAACATTTTTTTCGAATAAAATCATTTTCGCTTTCTCACTCGCTTCCTAGTGATATATAAATCTTCAAGGAAATACGAGTTGGGAATGCGAAAGTAGAAAGTCCAATCTTTAAAATAACCCCAGAAAGATTATTTAATAACTTTTTTTTCTTCGAGTTATATATATATATCATAGGTCATTGAATTTTCGTTAGAAAAGTTTCCAATCCTGTATAAAAAAAGGATACATCGTTTTATTAAAAAACAAAAAAAATTACAGATTTCAACGATCTTGAAGTATGTTGAAGCAAGGATGGTCTATAACATAACAAATACCATAACTTTTCGCTTTGATACGTTCATGGACTTTTACCCTTTGACGTACTTTAAAGCTATTAAAATTGATGAGATCGATACTAATCTAAATAATTATTATAATATTGAGCAAGTCTCATGACTGTTTCGAAGCGAAAAAGTAATGATTAAAAGAATCGATTTCGATTGATAGAATCGGAATTACGGTTTCTAATAATTGTATCTTGAGAACCAAGAACAAGCGACAATTAAATATTTTTTGTATGGGATCACTCGTGGCCTTCCGTATTTCAAGGCCGTTGAATTAAACGAAATTTTTAAACATCCTGCTGTATCTTTAACAATAAAATGCAGAATTAAATGTTGAATTTTTAGTGGACCACCCTGTATAAAAGCAGTTGACAAACAAAATGCATTCTCGTATAGAAAAAAAAAAAAACAAACGTTTAAATAATGTCCAGCTGTATGATTTCCTTGTCAATTTGCAGTTTCCCTTACCAAATACTTTTTCTCATTATAAACAGTTAAAATCTTTTGTTTTTATCTCTAAATATTTAAAATCCATAATAATAAGCAAATATACAGTATGGCACAATGTGTATATTGACATGGAGGTATTCTTTTTTGCCGTGATACAGGCACGCTACGTAACGCAGGTAATAAAAATAAAAATAAGGGATGCACATAACTTAAATACAAACAATATAATGCTAATTAGAATATATATATAATGTACAAGAGTATTGAAAAAGTAAAATAATATAAAAAAAGAAAAAAAAAGTTACGAATTACGCTAAAAAGATAAAAATGGAGTAAATATATTTTACTCTTACACAGGAAATAAATTTATTCGTACTTACACAAACTTAGTTCTCTAGACTTTTTAAAATGCCATAATACAGATAATTTATGAGTGATAAAAATATATTTATTATTTTTTTTAATATAATTATAGATTAAAAACCATAACTTTTTGTTTCAATAGTAGATAGATTATTCTGAAATTACAGAGATTCAGTTTAGTATGTTTGTTATATGCCGTGCTCTCGTTAAAGTACTTTATACATTACGTACCTCATTAGATTAAACATGACATTTGACAATGTCATTTGCATTGTCACACATCAATTTGTATATCACTATCTTCGGCTTCACTTTCAGTACTAATCATAGCATCTTCTCCTACTAACAAGGCTGCAGGTAGATTTTGTGGTACATTATCGATATCTAATCTTGGAGTTGAATAAACATTTAATACTTGAATTGTTGTCGGGGAGGTTGAAAGGCATTGTGGTACTGATCCCAAAGGATCTGAATTTAATGTATCGCAGTCTAAAGGAGCCGATAATTGCAATTGCAAATTATGTAACTCGGGTATGTGCGGCCGTATCTAAAATATAAAACGAGATACTACATAGTCAGCTGTATTAAGTACTCGAGAAGAATTTTTTCGGTGAAATTTCTTATGTTATTTAATTCCGTAAATTCTACCTTTAACCCATCCGCTGTGTGAGGATTTCTACAACCTCTGCACCTACATTCCACGCAAGGTTTACTTTCAACATAACAGGGACAACGTTGACCACAACAAGTTAGCTTTCCAGGTATCGCAGTGGCATTACCACATCTACACCCTTTTCTTTTACTCCGAGCAGAACTTGATCTCGGCTTTTTAAAGCCCGACGACTGCTCAAAATGAAACAAGCTCTATTACTCTTAACTGTTACGAAAATTTTCAACGAATTATAAGAGTTTTTAGACTAATACAGATGTAAGTAGAATATTTGTATAAATACATACTACATGTTGTTATAGTAATATAACAAAAATGGTACAAAATCTCTCATCTGCATTAATCTTAGTATGGGACCTATTGAAATATATATTTTAATTTATTTAGATCTAATGTTAGTAACGACAAGTATTAAAGAATGTTAATCGAATACGGAATTATTAAAGCTTGTTAATTGTTATACGAATCTAGAAATATGATTGTACCTTACAAGTAATATTAACGAAGATGCACATTATTTAGCATTTAAATAAAAGTTATAGTGCAATGTAAACTTCGTGTAAGGCATAGAGATTAATCGAATATCTATTGAAATTACTTTGCTGCCCTTTGAAGACTTTTTCTGAGAGGGGGTCCCATATTTAAGGTGGGAAGATGGAATACATTTTACCCCTCCTACAGAGCTGTGCTGATTTCCATCGATATCCTGTTGTCCTATTTCTGTATCTTCTGCGGCAGCGGCTTTCCGTTTTATTGTTATTTTGTTACCAGACCCAGCATACATCACCGAATATATCGAAGATCCATTTGATACGGTACGAATAGCCGGTGACTCTATGAAATATTTAATCAAATTGTACACATTAGAATGTCATGATTTATTTGTTTTTTTTCTACACAGGGAGACCCTTTTCAATTACTTTCGATAATCCGGCAACAAAAATATTTCAAACAAAAATCGATCAGCTTCATTTTTTTAAACGACACGATGAAAATCTTTCAATAATAATGCTCGAGAAGAGGAAAAGATCTACAAACCGTTGCCGACCAATTAAAATTATATTCCGGAAGGAAACAAAAGGGCTGGTCACAAAAGAAGTGGAAAGTATTAAGGAACAAAATTAAGTAAAAACGTATTTAAGCGTTTTACTTAAATAATTCAATTCTTTTTTACAAATATTTCAAATTTATAACAAACATAATATTACAGCTTTACAATAATCAATAATACGACTTTTCTTCAATGATTCCAGGTGGACTTATACGACGCTCAAGTGTTCGAGTTTCCAGTAGTATCAGTTCCTCCAAAATTCGACCACGAGTAGTATCGTTCCTTCGTTAGGTCCCTATCAGACTTCAAATATTGCAGTAATGCACGGTTAAATTACAATAGAATTGTTTCGCCTAAATAACAACAACCCAGCCTCACCGTTCAAAATCTTGAGCTCGATGTAATCTGAACCTTTTGATACAGGTAGTATGCAGGGTGTTCGGCCACCCCTGGGAACAATTTTAATGAGAGATTCTAGAGACCAAAATAAGACGAAAATCAAGAATATCAATTTCCTGACTGAGGCTTCGTTAAAAAGTTATTAAAAAATTAAATTACAAAATTTCAAATCATTCTGAAAAAATTATCTTTGGTTGCGGGGCTCAGTTACAATCATTTTTGGTGAATACACATACCCCTGAAATCCTACCCACTTTCGAGAAAAAAATTCGACTAAGTACTGGAATTTTTAGACGAAATTAAAAAATTTCAAATCATACTAAAAAAATTATATTTAGTTACAGGGGTCAATTACAAGCATTTTTAGTGAATAAACATATCCCGAAATCCTACGCACTTTCGAGAAAAAAATTCTTTACCGAAAATCTAATATGAGGCCAGAAATGTTTCCTTGAAATTTTATGCGAATCTTTAAAATGTCATAACTCCTGAACGGATTGGAGGATTTTAATTTTTCAAAATGCAAAGTACGCGTATGTTGGTGAAGAATATGTAAAAATTCCAAAAATATACGAAAAGTTGATCGTAGAAATGGTCCAATATTCAAACTGCCATAACTGCTACAATAGTGAATATATTTAAATGAAACTTTTTTCTGAAGTAGAGCCCATGGGCACCTACAAAAAAAAAATTAGACAACTTTTCTGTAGGGCGTCAAACAAAACTACTAAAAATCGAAAACGAATTTTTAAGAAAAATCAACAAGTGGTTAGGTGCCTAAATTTTTCGACGAAAAAAAAAATTTTCAAATTGGTTCTTGAAAAATTATTTTTGGTTGCAGGAGTCAATTACAATCATTTTTGGTCAATAGACCTAGCCACTTTCGAGAAAAAAATTCGAGTAGGTGCGAAATTTTTCGACAAAATTAAAAAAGTTCAAATCGTTCTGGAAAAGTTATTTTCGGTTGCGGAGGTCAATTACAATAATTTTTCGTGAATAAACCTACCCCCGAAATCCTACCCACTTTCTAGAAAAAAATTCAGTACGGGCGGAACTTTAAACATTAAGAACTTTTTAACGAAGCCTCCATCAACAAATTAGTATTCTTGACTTTCATCTTATTTTGGCCTCTAGAATCTCCCATTAAAATTTTTCCCAGGGGTGGCCGAACACCCTGTATACATATAACGAGAACAAACGAGAAAGATATAATAGACCAAACAACGACGACCGAGATCAGATATGTACTTCAAAGAGATGCCGCTTACATTATGATAAAACATTTAATTTTAAAAATGTAAACTTCTGTAATGTTCATCTTACCTTCATAAAAATGGTATCAATGGATCGTTGAAGTTCTCCTGATAAAAATAAGTCCAAATACGACATGAATCGGAAGAGTTTTTCAATAAACAATCCAAATATGTATCTATGTAATTATTGAAAAAATGCTTTTAACGCGAATTAATATTAGTCCCATTTATGTCGTGTTTGAACTTATTGTTATCGGGAGAACTTCACCAATTCATTGATAGCATTTATATGAAGGTAAAATGAAAATTACAGAAATTTATATTTTTGAAATTAAATGCTTTATTATAATGTACGCGGCATCTCTTTGAAATATGCGATCTCTCGTTTACTCTTACTGTATTTATTTTCTTTTCTTGCCGAGAAGCTCGAGTTTCGAGCTCGAGCGTATTCCTAGAATGAAATCGCCATCTGCCACGCGAGAATTACAATGCATACCATAACTCTTGTTTTGATTAATACTGTATACTTTCTGTATGTATTATATTTCTCAAAACAGGGTAAAAAATGGGGGCATTAGGAATTGTAATTGGTTTGTATTCTGTTTACCTTTCCCTTTTTTAGCATGCTTTTGGGGGACGATAGAACAGGTGATACAATCTGGTTACAATGTTTGCCTTCATAATAAGCAGAAAAGTGTCTTTCAACGAGTCTTGCTAAAAAATCGCCTACCTCGCTTTATTGCAGATTTTTTATGGAACCCATGTATGTATTGGGTTATCGATTACAGCCTTTTCGAATTTTTTTTAATTCTTTTATATCTTTCATTCTTCAAGCTCTATAATAATACATCCCTTGACAAGAGTTACTTCTATCAGAAAATGTCAAGTGACTTGGTACCATTTCATTAATTTTTAGTCACTAATTTGTTCAAAACTGATCGAACAGATTCACTTCTCCCATAAATTTGTTCTACGAAACTTAAATATTTTTTTGTTTTTATATCGTTTTCATAGGTACCACTTTTGCATTATTTTCGTAATCGATTCTATTGAAACTTGGAACGCTAGTAGATTTCATTTTATTTATGAAAATGTATCATTATAGGGTCAGATACTGAATATTTTTCAAGATATTCGCGAAATCGCGAATTTTAATATTAAAATTTGACTAATACCTAAACGAAAGTTAATTGTAAATTAATTAAATTAAACGTAACGAAAATTCTTTGTCTATAAATTTCGGGCGTAGTAATTCTTTCTTTTAGAGGGTGAGCGTCGTCCAAAAAGTTTGGAACAATTGGTTTGGACTATTTCCAAGAAAATTGTGTAAAATATCCTTATACTGATTAATTTTGTTGTTTAATAAATCTGGTTTATTCTTCGATATTTTTATAAGTCACCTACAAACCAACAACAAAAGAAATCTATAAGAAAATTCAATTATTAATATACCGAAATCAATAAATATGCATTGAAATATTTGTTATCGAATGTGTATATTTATGATATACAGGGTGTTCGGCTATCCCTGGGAAAAATTTTAATGGAAGATTCTAGAAGCCAAAATAAGACGAAAATCAAGAATACCAATTTGTTGATGGAGGCTTAGTTAAGAAGTTATTAAAGTTTAAAGTTCCGTCCATACTGAATTTTTTTATCGAAAATGCGCAGAATTTCGGTGGTATGCCTATTCACTAAAAATGATTATAATTGATCCCTCCAACCGAAAATAATTTTTTTAGAACGATTTGAATTTTTTTAATTTTTTCAAAAAATTTCACACTTTCTCGAACTTTTTTCTAGAAAGTAGGTAGAATTTCGGGGGTATGTCTATTGACCAAAAATGATTGTAATTGACCCTTGCAACCGAAAATAATTTTTTTAGAACGATTTGAAATTTTCTTTTTTCGGTGAAAAATTTAAGCACCTATCTGAATTTTTTTCTCGAAAGTGCGTAAGAATTCGAGGGTATGTCTATTCACCAAAAATGCTTATAATTGACCCCCGTAACCAAAAATAATTTTTTCAGATTGATTGAAATTTTTTAACAACTTTTTAACGAAGCCTCAGTCAAAAAATTGATATTCTTGATTTTCGCCTTATTTTGGTCTCTAGAATCTCCCATTAAAATTTTTCCCAGGGATGGCCGAACACCCTATATTACGTTGAAAGTATTGATGCAAATGTGGGACCTATTTTAGGATCTATTCCCCGCACCGATAGAAATAAAAAAATCGCTTATCATTTTTAGATTTATGGTTTCGTTAACGATACGTATATATAAGTTTTTATGCGCGTATTTCTTGCGTGACTTATCTTCTCTATAATGGACGATCACGTCTCCAGAACGTGCAAACTGCGCGCTCAGCTGACTGGGATTTAAATACTACGCGTCAGAAATCGCGCCTTTATCGCAAAAATTTTAAACAATTTATAACATTTCAATAACGAATACTCATGTTCCAAAATGTTAAAAGACTTCTTTATTTATCATATCATGACGAAATGGATCCCAAATAAGGAGCTCACTCCTTAATACTCTGGTACTGTCAAGAACCAACCATAACACATTTCTCTCAAAAATTTTTTTGTACTTAAAGTAGTTTTCAAGGTAATACAAAAGGTACAAAACATTGGAGATTAATTTCATCCTCTATGCTCGAGTCACTGCAACTTAAAATGTTGTATGTGTACATTTTTGAATAAACAAGTGCAATGGAACAGTTTAATAAGAAACAACAAGTTTTACAAAACTATCTTAAGTTTATGTAATTAAACTGGTATTGCATTGAAACATGCAAAATGATATAACTGTATAAAATAATAATAAGAAAAAAAGGAAATCTTAAGAAAGGATGAGTTTTATTATTTATTGTATTTATACCTTCGGATATAAATTCTCTTGAAGAAAAAGGATAGTATAAATTGGATAGAAAGGATATTATAAATTGTAAGAAAGGTTTTATATAAAAAAAATAATATATCATACCAGATATACTTTGCGATATCGTTTCAGGACTTTGCATAATATTTCCTTGGGTTTGGGTAGAGGTTGTACTTGTGTAAACACACGGTAAAATGCTGTATGCAGATTTTGACAAACCAGCAGTACTTTTAAATTCATCTTTGAAACCAGAACCTTCCTGTATAAGTTCCATGAGGCTGGTAACACCAATAGCCGATGCACTATTACTTGTTTTATTGGAAGACAATGAAAGTATTAAACTCCGATAGATGTTGGTGTTTGTCAAATATTCACACAGTTTTTTATAACACTGTAACAATATTCGTAATTGAACATTCTCGACGTATCTGTCATAATCTTTGCACCAACCACACGACGGTTTAAGCTTTTTACGTCCACCTCTGCAACCACGACACACATGATGTTGACAGTTTGTTTCAGTTGGTGTATGGGGTTCGATTAATAAATTTGAACACACAGTACAACTAAGGCTTTGTCGCAAATACGGAACTAGCCTATACAAATCTGTCCACGAATTTGGATCGTCGGCGTCTGCTTGTAAAACGAGCCGACATGTCGATACGTAAAGACTCGTGGCGTTCATTTTTCTCTTCGAATTTCCACGAGTAATACGTACGATTATTCAGGAAAATTAACTAAACAAACCAACACGACATTGTCACTACACACAAACAAAACATCAGCCATTTTTAATTTTTTATCGTTTACATTGGTAGAGGGCTCTTTCAAATCGCTTCGACTAAAAAGTTTTCCTAGATAGGACAATCCTATAATCAAACGATTTTTGATGTTAATAACCACGGTCGCGGCAGACTTCACTACTAACCACGCTAAACAAAAAATAAAACCATGAGAGTCTGATTTTGCATTTGATAAAAATATATGCAATATTTATACGTCTCTGTCCACCCAGTGTAAAATCGGACTCTCGCTCAACATGGCTCGTACTAGACTCGCTGTGTAATAACATAAAAGAAAAGTTACGTATTGTTCCATTTTTGCAATATTATTCCTTTAGCATACACAAAGTTACAAGGACATAAATATACTGGATTTTAGAAACATATATACTTTGTCCAACAAGACAATTTCGAGTAAATAAAACCACGTTATTTGCAACAGGACCAAAATGGCGTGCTTTAAGTCTCGTATATGTACAGATTTAATAGAAATTGTTATTTATGCATAATAATTACAGTTTTACAATATGAAAGTCGGTAACAGAAAATATCTAAAGATCTCAAATAAAGTGTTACGCTATCGCGTGAATTTGGGCTTAGCACATGTAGCGCCGCGACGGGAATTAATGGGAACTAGATTAATGACCATCGAGTGCGCGATCATGTAACTCCATTAAAATTCGGAGCGAGATTCAAACGAACCAACGTCTTATAATGTACATCGCTATTGTATAAGATTCTACGTGGGCGGTCAAGCAGGAAAAGTCGAGGAAAAGGATCGAGAGAGAAAAAAAGGTATTGATTAGAAATATTTGGTTTATTTTCTAAAGGTCGTGTCGAATCGGAGTTTCCGTCGTCTCCTGACGAATTTCTATTTTTACTAAATCTCGCGACGATCTTGAAACACAACGGGGCTCTCACGGTACTTCACTTCGTGGTTCCGTTCATTTTCTCCAAGAGGATCATAAATTTTCTTAAGGGTTGCTTTAGTCCGCTAGCTTTGTTTTCTCTCTGGATTCCCACGCTTTCCGTTTTCCGAGTACAGGCATAGAAGGGTGAGAATGGATTCTTGCGGTTTGAGGGGAAAATCACTAAGATCCATTTATCCGGGATAAATTATCCCTTCCTTTTTACTCATTTGAAGACTACATGATAGGAAAAAAGACTCAATTAATATTACCTAACAATTAACTCTGGCAATATTTCATTATTTCGTTTATTTATTTGTCAAAAACATAAGTTTTTCTTCTTATTTGTTTCATTATTCAGTATCTTTAATTTAAAGAAATAATTTAAATAAATGAAAATACAGTATCTGTATTTTCATTTATAAATTCATTAATTTAAGAAGAACGTTTTTGGAGCTATTACTGCTCTTTTTAAAATTTGTTTGACAAAATTACTGACATCCTAATTGTTAGAGATATAATGCTTTTCTTCCTGTATCTGTGTTTGTGTATGTAAGAGAAGTGGATGTGTGGTGCCATCTGGGAAGCTTATAAAAGCGCTGTAACAGATGAAAGGGGAACCCCGGTTTTGAAATTGTGTGTGAGAACGCATGGCAGAGAGTAAAAGTGTTAAAATTAAAAGTATACTGTATCTGTATAAAATAGCCTATAATATTAAAACTAATACAATATAAAGTTCAATTATAAATCTAGTCTTGTTATTGGTCAAAGAAACAACACTAATTATTGCCAGTTGACCAAATACTGTCAAAATTAAAAGCTCAATCACTGTCCTTTTAATAAAAAATCAAAATCATGTATTAACGAAATTCGATGATACTTTTGTGTTGCATGTTTTTATAAATGAAAACGTATTACATACTATCTTCAGTTTCACTTTGTACCACGAATTACACTTTATCCTATGCATAATTTTGTTCATTTTGATTGTCTGCTCTAAAAATGAAAGAAGGCTTACATTTAACTTTTTGTAGGGAATATGGTTTCAATGAAATTAGATAATCAAGACTCTACTATATTTTTTAATAACTATTAAGTAGAAATTAAAGTTATATTATATATCGTACATTTATCTTTTTCGAAAATATTTTCCATACGAGTTTAAACGAAATTCAAATAAAAATTAAGGAGCTGTGTAGAGTTTAAAATTTTTTCAGAAGAGTAACATTTTATATTGGAACTACAGTTTTTTTAACTATTTGTAAATCAACTTTGAAGTTGAACACTTATTTGAACTTTGAGTAGCGATTACAATAATTTGTACCATTTTAAATCTCTAATTGGTTTACTCGAACTCAAGGTAATTATTTCACTTGCACTATATGGATTTTAGAAATTTACTATATTTCTGAAGAAACAAAAACTTCCTCACAATTTACTGTGAATAAAAACAGACTATTTTTGTTTAACAAGAATCACGGTACGTCGATGAAAACATACAATTTCTGATAGTGATATTTCATAACAAACTATTAGAGACAATTACTATCAACAATATGTCCTTACACTAGACACATGTTCTGGTTCCTTCAACAATCTCATACATGTAACACATTTATAGTGATTTGTAAACTTTAAATTCACACTTAATCCACAAAAACCTTTGCAGTCTTCTTATAACTTTCTATTTAAATAATTACAGAACAATATTTGTTAGTAAAATATTGCTTACAATCCTAGCCGAATTTGCTGTTTCTTATCATTATATTATCACAAACGTTACATTATGAAATTGTTGGATAATGATCCCTATCACCATTTTGTACAATAAAATTACTATTTTGTCGCTTCAAACAGGACACAAATTTACCAAAGTTTACTTTCTGTAATGGTACAAAGATAAAAAAAAAAACAAAGGAAAGAAAAGTAATTGAAGAAATGTAATTTTAAGCGCTACATTTAGTATGTGATGAATTCATGCTGTAACTTATATGTGTTTTGTCCATTGTTTTGAAACAAAAATGTGCTTAGAGCCAGAAGCATCGTTTCATTTATTTTTTACGTAATTTTTGGTTTTAGTTCAGTCTTATTGATAGATACGATACACGTAAAAAGCATACTATCGAAACAGAAACAATCTGATTGGTTAAATTTTTATTATTGCATCAGTGGGTGTGCAAGCAGCCCTCCATAACAAAGTTTAAACTTCAGTACGGACTTTCAAACATTATTTTTTTAAATCACTGAAAAATGGAAGGTGCGAGCATCCCATCGAAATGAATATTGCGTTTTGAAGAGATTTTGCCTTTCTATTTGTTTTTTACATATACATATATTACTAAAATGTTCACGATGTACACGACTGCTTTATCAAAAAATTACAATAATAAAATACTTAAGTCTATAACCGCTGCAATTTGCATCGTGTGATGCATAAGAGGACCTATAAATAGAATAAGAAAAATACCTTACAAAATAAGACATTATGGAAATAATTTTAAAATCGTGGCAGTATAAATATTACCGAAGAACATATGTTCCATATAAATAGAAAAATATACATACATTTTTAGTACAAAATAATTGTGTTGCATCTAAATGGAAATAATTAATATTTAAAGTGGACGATAAGCTGAAGAAAGAATGCAAAACTGTTTTATAATGAAATTGACTTTATCTTTAGAAAGGCAAAGTCTTGTAAAATGCATATATTATATAATGCTCATCGATCGGCGGTAGCGTTTTCTAGTATTAGTTATAACAACAGGAACCGATACAGGAGCGGGAGGAGTTACAGGTGTAACAGGAGTTACCGGCGTGAGAGGAGTTAATGGGGTTTCAGCCATTTGGGCTGAAGAGGGGGGCCTGAGCTACCAAATGTAGTTTTCGGTTTGAGGGGCCCGCATTACTCCCACACCTCCACCAAGTCTTCTATAATTCATACACCCACACAGTTTCCATTGATTTTGTTCCGAATCGTACACTTCAATAGTTTTCAAATAGGCAGTTCCATCGAATCCACCTACGGCGTATAGTAAACCATTCACTACCGCTAATCCCACCTACAATACGAAAGAAAAAAATTAAACCCTATCTTTGTTATTATTCGAAAACTTGCAAACAAAATGAAAAGCATTTAATGGGGACGAAATTGTGAAACTGAACTTTGTTTAGAAAAGTATTTCTGCATGTTTTTTATTTTATTCTGAAGATAACTCTATTCTATAATTTATAAGATGCGCTGAATATTGCAAATGTCGTCGGGCCAAAGGGTTTAAATAAACATAGGAAAGAAAGTATAACTTACTCCGCTTCTTCTTGATGTCATAGCAACTATCGGGCTCCAAGAATTTGTATGAGGATTATACCGCTCCGCGCTCGAAAGTTCCATACAGTCGTCTCGTCCTCCGACAGCATAAATTAAATTATTAAATACAGCACAGCCTAGATGTTTACGTCTCGTAGACATAGGGGATATTTGAGACCATTTATTTTGCCTTGGATCGTATCTTTCTACCGTGTTCAAAGGCGATTGGCCATCAGACCCGCCGATGGCATATAAATAACCGCCTAGTACGGCGACAGCCACTCCAAGTCTTCTAGTGGTCATCGGCGATACTTTGGACCATTTATTTTCCTTGGGGTCGTATCTGTACAACACAGTGCTTTGCTTTAATTTATTTATTGCGTAAATCGTATAATAATTAATGGACGATCGATAAGAATTTCGTGGAAATAATAATTTTACCTTTCAACGTGATTTAAACACTGAACGCCATCCTGACCACCTACAGCATAAAGAAAACCGTCCAACACAGCAACACCTACGCTAGTTCTACAAGATGTAGTAGGTGCCACGTCGCAGGACCACTGATTCGTTTGGGGGTCGTATCGTTCGATGCTATTTAAATAGCTTTGTCCATCGTGACCTCCAACCGCGTACAACAAGTCGTTTAGCACGGCTACACCAACGCCGCATCTTCTTTTACTCATCGGAGCGACCATTTTCCAGTCAGCGGTATTAGGATCGAATCTCTCTACACTGGCAATCGCGTCGCCGGAACACCATCCGCCGACGGCAAATAAAACTTCACCGCGTCTAGTAGGTTTTCTAGGACGGGTTCTTGGCCCTTGCATCAATGGCCGTTCTTGCGGTAATAACAAATAATTCTTTGCTTCGTCCACCAAGTCTCGACACGCGTCGTCGGATCGAACCAACAGATCGGATCCTACGGTTCCAACTAAAAATTTTGGACTCAGTAGGGGCAGTCGTACATGCTGTAAAACTTGCGCCAGATGCTGCCTTCTTTCACTGACATTGTATTTAACCCAATTCATAACTGCGCTAAACACTTGTTCTTCCGTTCGTACGTTCAATTCGTCGGAGGAGATAATATCTACTAATTGGCCAACGGGTAATAATAGAAATTCTTCGCTTTCCATTACCTGTGCGACAGTAAAAACAAACACGGCATTACTCGAAATGTAATTAAACGATCCGTTAAATAAATCCCGAAAGAGTAAAGTCCTAAATCCAGGAACGTACTTCTTGAAAATTATGTTGCGTGAACTTGTCCGCGATTCGTAAAAGTTCACGGCAAGAATGAGTATCCGCAAACGCTCGTATACCCAGACAATTCGAAGGGTCGAGTTGGCGTTTGAGAAACTCGCAACATATATCCTGAATTTCTACTAGCTGGAGAAGGCACGCTGCTGGAAGGAGAGTTTGAACATTTGCTTCCTCGACGATTATATGAGAAGTGTAACAGAAGTCTATTAATAATTCCATTGCCATTTCGTCTATGTCACGAATCGTAACTTCAGTTTGTCGAGATTCCGCCAGCTCCCCAGTAAACATTGCTCTGTAAACATTTACGATGTTAGTAACAAGTTGGATCGCGCTAAGATATTCGATAACGGAATCGTCCGTATAAAAGTTGTGTTATATTGAGAACCAATCGAAGAAATACAATGAACGATAAACATATTGTTTACAACGTTGTTGCATCTTTAAAAATACCTTGGGTTTGTAAATGTAAAGTGTACATTTCCACGCAATTATGTACATTTTTATAGGAAAAAGAAACGAATACTCTATTTTTGCAAAAAATCCGTTTTTCTATAAAACTATGGGCAATAGAGCAGCTCTGCTTCCGGATTCGTGTTTAAGACAAGAGGCTCTGCTAACAGAGTGAATATTGCGGAACAGAGAATAGATTTTAATTTGTTGGACA
The DNA here is from genome assembly GCF_013123115.1 of Colletes gigas. NCBI lineage: Eukaryota > Metazoa > Arthropoda > Insecta > Hymenoptera > Colletidae > Colletes > Colletes gigas. Next base: position 322,427 of record NW_025106662.1, on the reverse strand, counting down.
GTGTAATATGTGAAACGCTGTCTACCTGAAGTACGGACTACATGCAGATAGAATAACACGATGCGCAAATATTTTCCTAGATCCGACGTTGAGCACGACATCGCAGAGTTCGCGATGCCGACGAAGGACGTTGAGTTCTGTGAGCGTAGCACGAGGATGTTTTTCGGATGTATGGCTGAGGCGAGCTGGGGAAGGCGCGCGTTCCACGACCATCTCACCCATCCTCTGCGAGGATGGGGCGCCCGCGGTCGCTCTCCCCGAGGCGCCCCTCGACCCCCCTAGCTGGAGGCGCAACGGGGGTGACGCCCAACCCCACACCGAGTCTATCTGCAACACCATTCACCAACCACCACGGTTCTCGAACGTGCCCGCACTAGGCCCCCTAATCTTCTCCAATTTCTGTAATCAAAACAATATTTTTTTATCTATTAACACATTTTGTAAGAGCTGTGCATAATTTCTTTGACTTCATCGTACGTTGATTTTATTTAGAAAGTTCTTTCCAGCCGTAATAATAGAATTATAAAAGGCTTCGAACATTAAATAGAATTACTAAATTGTTACTAAATCTCATGGAAAATGAACAATTAGAATGGAATTATTGAACATATTAGACATCGTTTCCTTATAAAGAAGTACTTATGCTACTCCTTCTGCTATAATAAATTAGAATATCTTAAATACAAGTTTATCGGTAGTATAAACATTTTGAATATTTGAATTTTTGTGTAGTTATATATTTTGATATTCCAATCGTATTACGAACGATTGGATAAATAGACATAAATTTGAATAAGCTGTAGTAATTTATATTATATACTAATTTGAGGCATTAAATAAACTTCTTAGTTATTGTACACGTTATTTTGAGAGTAATATTTTATAAATGAGAAACCAAATTTATATGTTAGTTAGTTAACAATTAAACTTGAATAGATTTAACTGCTTTAATTTACTACTGGATATTTAATAACTTGACAGTTAATTGATATTTTAAGCTAAATTATTTAACTAAAACATGAATTTTAGGTAGTTATAAGATAAATGTTTAGTAAGAGCAAACTAAATCTGTTACTGATCTTGGATAGTTTAAATAATTCTAAATAAAAGTGCTAAATCCTGTGAAAAACTAAAGGTATGATTTAAGTTTTGTCAATGAAATATTTTGCCATCAATTCTTGTTTCATTTTAAAACTGTAATTACATAGAGTTTCAAAGAAGCAATCAAATCAAATGTTCCTAACCACTTTTTATGAAACACATAAAGTAACAAGATTATAGTTAATATTTTTTCTTCGATAATAACCGATTAGAAACAGCTATGTAGTATTGTAACCAATCAAGTCAAATACTAAAGAAACCTGTTATTAGTTCCATGTATTATTTAAGATATATCTACTAACATGAAACTGTTATACAGAGAACTTTGTGTACCATAAAAATATTTTGAAAATGTATACAAACTAAATTTAAAGTGTAAAAGTTATACAAACCATATTGACATAAAAGTGATGCAAGATTGTGACATAGAGGTATACTTATATGATGGTAGTATTTAAAAGCTCTGTTTTAACAGTCCGTCGTGTCCCATTCAGTTTTATATTTTATTGAAAGTATTTTGAAAGAATCGGAGAATTCATAACTGCCAGGAAATGTAGCACAAACATCGTTGACACTTACTGTATGATGAATATGTGGATTTACAGCGTAGAATGAACAAAAGCGATCAAATTTTTATACAGTGTGGGTAGTTTATCAACCAGCAAGTAATAAACAAAGATCTATTATGCGTCCTCAGTTTCGTTTTTCCCAATACGGTTAATATTACAGCATGCTGTCACATGCCGAATAATGTTGTGCTTAAGAACTAAGCCACGTTTAAAATGCAATATATTCGGTTTTCGTAGAATATATCACGAGGGTACTTTCATTTTGATATTTTTTCTGATACGCGATACACCAAATCCGGAATTGTTCGTTTCCGAACCAAATCCCCAGGGCTACGCTCGCGTTGTGCCAATTGTGTCACTCCACCTTTCCATTTCGTTCATATCCACTAGATGGGGCCACTATTCGCTCGAAACAGTCATTGTGTTTGTTTTTATCAACCGTAGACGAGAATCTTGCATTGATTTTCTTTGTCGAACATTTCGATACTTTCTTTATTGGTATTGTCATAGACGTAGTATGTGAGTAGTAGTTCCTAACTCCATAGAACAGAAATTTTTCGATCGATAATCGAATAGAAATATTCGTCGTCTCACGTAAGTACGCACTCTTTGCGTAAGAAATCCAATTTTAAGAATCATAATTACATGTAATCATCGAAGTGAATACATAAAGTTAACAAATTTAAGAATCTTGTCATCTGCTACTAGAAATCGACAAAAGTATGAGTTATATTTAATTTATACATTATATCGTCATCCATCAATATGATTATAAAGTCAAGGTGTGTTTGCGTTGTTCAAGTGCGTAGGCCTAATATTTTCGTTCTTGTTTTTCTGTTATCGCGGCTTCTATCTGAGGCATCCCCATTCCTGTTTCGAAATACAAGCTTCGCGAGATATCGGAGCTTCCCCTTCATCTAATTGGCGAACGTTACTGGGTACAGCGAGGGGTCGTCATTCGTATTTTGAAAATTAACATGGTAAGACGCGTCGAGACGTGTTGGCGTTTCGCGGCCAACGAGGTGCGTATTTCTATCCTGTTGATCTTTCCTCCCTATTATCACTCGCGTTTTAATTACGATCTCTTGCAATACGGTTTGGATTTAATCGTTACTTAATTGTAATAATTGTTCATGTACTTTAATGCATTTTTATTTTGTTTCTGCTACAGTCTCTTCGCGAGACATTGGAGTTCCCTCTAAATTCAGCGAGGGGGCGTCATTTGTGCTGTAAGAACCGAAGCGGTAAGACGTGTTAAGACATGTTCAGACATGTCACGACGTGTCGACGTTTCACGACTAAGGTACACATGTATTTCTAACCATTTGATATTTCCTTATTATTACTATTCGCATTTACTCTCTAACGGTGCTTTCGTTTAGAATTAATACATTTCTACTACAAATTGAGTCGGAATTTTAACGAAAATTGAATCGTATTTTGCACGTTTTTTTTTTATATCTAACCGGTCGGTTTATTATATCTCTCCAAACGAAATTATGTATCTTGTATATTAATTATTGTTTAATTATGATTAGATATGTTTACTGTAATGCATTTGATTTTAATTCGTATTTTATTTATGTAGCAGTTTTTGATTGGAATTCAAACACGTCTTTTATGAATATCATAAGTGAAAGTCTCAAAACCATTTCAAAAATAAAATTAAAATAAAAACTGTAATTAATCAAAACATTCCATGAAATAGTAAGAAACAAAAGCAACATTTTATCATACGTCTTCTTTTAACAATAGGTTCTTGTTAAAGACAGACACGAGTTCAAGAGATAATTGAAAAATAGAAACAGAAAATGATCGAAGAAAATATTTCATTTAGAGCCATTGTACTTAAGGTAGTACAAAAATTGTTAAAAGAATAGAAGAGTATAAATAGTAAACAATTCAGTCGATGTACATTGTGTAAAATAAGTTCCCGGAATTTCTCACTTTCAAATCCCACAGTGCATGTATTGAAATTTTTGTGTGGAAGTACATTTTAGCGTAACAACTGAATACAATGTTGTTCGTAATATGACAACCAGTGTGTTCACGGTAGTTATTTACACCAGTCGATCTCGAGTGTGCTTTGCGATTTTTGCGATGGAAAGAACTGTCGAGCAAAGAATTTGTCTTAAATTTTGCGTTTCTAACGAAATTACTTGTGCCGAAACGTTAAAAATGTTAGAGAAAGCCTATGGTAAGTGATGCCTATCAAAAACGCAAACATACGAATGGTAAAAGGCATTTAAAGAGGGCCGAGAAGAAGTGCAAGATTTGCCGCGTGCCGGCCGACTGTCAATGGTTTCGACTGACGAAAATATCGAAAAGATAAAAAAAATGGTCATTGATAATCGTCGTCTGAGTGTTAGAGAGATGGCTTATGAAATGGAAATGTCTCACATGTCCGTACATAACATTTTAACTGAAGTTTTGGGCATGAGACGCGTCGCTGCACGACTTGTTCCGAAAGAGCTGAATTTTCTGCAAAAGAAACATCGAAAAGCAGTTGCTGAAGATATGATTTCACGAGCTTCTAGTGACTTTACCTTCATGAAACGCATCATAACCGATGACGAAACATGGGTTTATGAGTACGATATGCAAACAAGTCAACAATCTTCGGAATATCGCTTAGAAAATGAACCAAACCCGAAAAAACCGCGTCAAAGTTGCTCGAAAATGAAGGTCATGCTCACTGTTTTCTTTAATTATCGTGGTGTTGTTCATTCGGAACTCCTTCCAGATGGACGAATAGTAAATAAAGAATATTATTTGAGCGTCATGAGACGCTTGCGTGAAAATATTCGTCGGAAACGGCCAGAAGTGTGGAAAAACAATACTTGGATCCTGCACCACGATAATGCCCCGTCACACACATCGATCTTGATACGCGAAATTTTGGCCAAGAATTCAACAAATATGATCGAATAAGCACCGTATTCACCAGATATGACTTTTTCTTATTTCCGAAACTCAAATTACCCCTTGGGGAAGGCGTTTTGAGTCGATAGAGGCCATAAAAAAAAATTCGCAGAAGGAACTGAAGGCGCTACCTTCTTCAGCGTTTAAAAAGTGTTTTGAAGACTGGGGAAAACGTTGGCGTATGTGCATTGCTTCTGATGGGGCTTACTTTGAAGGCAACAAAATAAATTTGGATGATTAAGTAAGCAATTTGAGTTTTATTTACAATTTCCGGGTACGTATTTTACGTAATGTATTATCTACCTAAGAGGGGAGGAAGCATTCATAGTAACGAAATACACATGTGTAAATTGAACAAAATCAATTTTTCGTCAACCGATATTCAAAAATAAACGAGTAAGTCTTGCATCGGTAAAATGAGAGAGAGGGGGGAATTTAAATAATTCTTACCATTGGTCAGCAACTGGTCACCATTGGTCATCAATTGCTCATCATTCGTCAGTAGTGGTCTAGTGGCCAGCAGTGGCCAGTAGTGGGCAGTAGAGGTCTCCCTTGGTCCACTCTGGTCAGCAAAGGGTGATCTTTGAACAAGTAGGTAATAAGTAAGTCTTGCATCGGTAAAATGAGAGAGTGGGGGAAATTTAAATAGCTGTTACCACTGGTCAGCAAGTGGTCACCATTGGTCATCAATTGCTCATCATTGGTCTAGTGATCAGCAGTGGTCAGAAGTGGCCAGTAGAGGTCCCCCTTGGTGCCCTTTGGTCAGCAAAGGGTGATCTTTGAACAAGTAGGTAGTGGAGAAGTCCTCCTTCCTCGGAGTCCGGCAGCAGAATAAAAAATTTCGGTCACAGCAGTCTCACATACACCTCCTCTAAGATGACGGATGAGTAGGGGGAGCTGCGTGAGCCATCTTAACTGTCCGTTTGATGTCCCGACAAATTATTTCGCGAAAAATTAATATTTAAGTGAACTGATAGGCCCTTTCATTATTCATATCTTACATATTGTTAATAATTATTTAAATTATCACATTGTAATGTTAAACAATGCTAAGTTGTATTTATAATTGTTTAATCCTCACGTGTTTAATTCTGTTTTCTGATATAAACGAATCAAGATAGTGGCGATTTAACAAAAATCACATTGAATGTTCATTAATTCATTTATTATGTAATGTCGTGCGAACGATTAATAATAATACAAATTACTTTATATGTATAAATGCATGCTGTTATCATTCATTTAAACTAAGAGGAACTAGTAATGTTTAATTGAATAATTCTATCGCGCGTCAATATGGTTACAGCGGGAATGAACAATTTTTATTCTCGAAAGTACTACCTGTTATTATATCAAATTCTTGAAATAATTAATTTTTATCGTCGTGAAAGAACGGGATATTCTTTTAAGGGTGTAGTATTTTATGTTTGTGACTGTTCGGTTTCTAAAAATATATCGAGTCCCATTTTCTTAAAGATTATTCAATCATAAACGGGACAAGTGGCACGAGCCTTTCGTTCGGCGGATCACCTTATTAAAATTACAAGGGCTGCTTCGTACTTGTAGCAAAATCTAGGTCACGCGTAATAAGGCGTAACCGATTTTTATTAGCACCTGCCACCCAAACTCACGACGAACCGTTTAATCGTCTTATCGCATTGCACGTTAATATTTCTGCAGCTTGCAAAGGAATCGCGTTCACGAAAGGTTAATTATTTTTAGAGACCTGGTCCCATTTTACGGAACCACAGTTTTCAAACGAAAGCAGTTTCTTTGCGTTTACAGTTCTTCTACACAAATAGTAATCCCGGAAATTGTATTTCTATATTTCAATTTTATCAATTGCGTGCGAATTTGTTTCACTTTTGTGCACTGGCTTATCTAAAAACTTCAATTTCATTCTATTTTTAAATGGAGCTCTATGTATAACTTTAATTCCACTATTCGATGCAGTTTTTTAATCTCTACAAAAGAGTACTAACGCATTTATGCCATAAATCTAGTAGTTCGAGAGAAAGTTAACATACCATTTCAAAGTTTACATCTCCAAATTTTAGTCGAAAAAATTCACAAAAGAATAAAAACAAAATATAAGTGTCATGGATTATACCGAAATGAACAATTAAAAATGTTTGTTTTTATGAGCGTGTCGGTTAGGTTTAAAAACAATCGTTCAAGTTAATTAATATTTTTTCATTAATTTCATTCGAATCGTTCCCTGATATTTTCCACGAGTCCTTTTTTTGATTTCAAACGCGTTTCTCTTTGCTTCCTCGTATTTATTTCGAATTTATGCGACGGTTATAAAATTCAGTAAAGTCCAGTAAAGTAGGAACTCTTTCGGGACATTGTATCTGCAGCTTAATTTGCATTTTCCAAGACGAACGAGCTACAATGCCTGAGTGTAGTGTATGCGCGTAAAAACATCGACATGGTCGATACACGTGTACGGATTATTGCGGTCTATCAGTTTGCGCCACTAACTCTGGCTGGTTTTTGCATCGGCGCGATCTTTATCGACGCTGCTCGAATAAGTCGTCAGTGTAATTTTAAATTCGCGATGCGTTGGAGCGTTATTAAAGTGGCTTAAGAGGTATCGCCGGTGTTACAGCCGTTTTTGGATTTAAACGCGGTGCCTCGAGGTGCATTTAACTACGATTACAGAAACCTGAACCGGTTGCAGCTTTCCGGGGCCCAGACACCGGAATACTTCCTCCTCTCGCACCCTATTCTTTTCCACCCCTTTCGCCCTTTTAATCTTTTTCACGCCCCCATCTTTCCATAATTTTCCTTTTTTGTACTTTCCAAACTAATTCCGTAAATCCACTATAAATTAGATTGCCTTACCAGCATGCCCAGGACGAAACGCTTTTCTTTCCTCTTTCATTAGATTCCTAATTTCATTAGGAGTTTCAAACATTTTCCATAAACATACAGTATGAAGCAAAACTGAAAATAATATTATTCTTTGTACAGGGTATTCGGCCACCCCTGGGAAACATTTTAATGGGAGATTCTAGAGGCCAAAATAAGACGAAAATCAATTTCTTGACTGAGGCTTTGTTAAAAAGTTATTAAAAAATTAAATTAAAAAATTTCAAATCATTCTGAAAAAATTATATTTAGTTGCAGGGGTCAATTACAAGCATTTTTGGTAAATAGATATACTCCCGAAATTTTACGCACTTTCGAGAAAAAAATTTTTTACCGAAAATTTAATGTCAGGCCAAGAAATGTTTCCCTGAAAATGCAAATTTTTAAAATGTCATAACTCCTGAACAGATTGGACGATTTTAATGTTTCAAAAGGCAAACAACTCGTATTTAGGTGAAGAATATGTAAAAATCGAAAAAATATTCGAAAAGTTGTTCCTTGACCCCGCAAAATGAAATAAACCCCATAAAAATGGTCCAATTTTAAAACGACCATAACTCCTACAATATTGAATGTATTTCAATAGAACTTTTTTCTGAAGTAGAGCTCATGGGTACCTACAAAAGAGAATTAAACAACTTTTCTATAGGGCGTCAAATAAAATTACTAAAAATGAAAAACGAAATTTTAAGATAAATCGCTGGGGGATGGTAGATGCCTAAATTTTTCGGCGGAAAAAAAAATTTCAAATCGTTCTGGAAAAATGATTTTCAGTTGCGGGGGTCAATTACAATCGTTTTTGGTGGATAAACTTACCCTCGAAATCCTGCGCATTTTCGAGAAAAGAAATTCAATACGGGTGGAACTTTAAACGTTAATAATTTTTTAACGAAACCTCCATCAACAAATTAGTATTCTTGATTTTCGTCTTATTTTGGCCTCTAGAATCACTCATTAAAATTTTTCCCAGGGGTGGTCGAACACCCTGTATCTTTAGATAATGGTTTCCAGACGTTATATCGATTATTGCACGAACAACGATAAACCAACCGATAGCGTTGGACTATTAAGTTACTTGCAAAATCTATGTTTACAGTTCCCAATCCCGAGAATTTTAATGCAAAACCGACTACACGAACAAAAAATTGTACGAAGCGAAGTAATAATATCAGAATGTAATATAGTATTTCATTTCTTTTGTATTCTACGTGCAGATATCGCATAAAAAATTGTTTTTGTTAAAGTGTCGTAGGTATGTGTGTTCAGGTTTGCTTCTCACTGTACGTTTCAAAATTGATACGTTGTGTGAAAAAAAAATTATAGAAACAAACTTGTCGGCTGTGTTTGCTTTTGCATCGGAAATTTTGTATCCATGACGTATACATATATACTTGTTAGTTTGAAAAGGAAACCATTTTGACTGGTAGTAAAGCTCCAGGTGGGTTCCATTAGATGATCCATGAAAAATAAAATGGATCAAATACCATTGGAGTGGACGTATTCGTTTGTCTCGATGACGCGTTGCAATCGCCACGGAACGACGAGCGAGATATCGAATCGGGAACGATTCCATAACGAAATGCGATGTCTGTTAAGGGTTATGGAAACGGCGCGTCCGCGTCGCGTCGGGCCCTGTTAAATCGATCCGAGTAGCACGTGCTCGACCATAAGCGGGCGCAAATAAGCGGGCATAAAAATAAATGTCATGCCGAAGCAAGTCGCCACTCTCCCTTTTTCTCCGTTCCTTGGTCGGGACCTGTTGCTCGTTTCCTCCGGCATCGTTGCTCCTTCTGCCGACTCGTGAGACGCGTAAATAACGAGGGACAGCTGTAGACACACGCGCGCCCATACATCGACGTATTTACGCGCCTCGATACACGATTATTCAAACACCTCGATCAAACTGAAATCAAAAAGTGCGTTTCGCCGGGGGGAACGTGACGTTCCATAGAGACCGAATATCGAGACGCGTACGTAGTAAATTTCAGATCTTGTCGCACAGGGAAAAATTACGTGTTTCATGTGTTTCAATTGTTTTTGCAAATGGATCAAATGGATAATTTTAATTACGTTGTTCGGTGCAGTTTTTTAATCACTACCAAAGAGCGTCTAAACTCTTATGCCCTATACGTAACAGTTTATGAGTTATAGCACTTTAAAGTATACTAAATTATTTTACTTTAAATTGCCATTACTCTTGAACTATTAGGTTTATGGTATAAGTACTGCCCTCCGCTCACTTGAAGTCCCGCGGAAGGAATGCGGGAGAAGTAGAAGGGGCACACGTATTCCCACGCACACATTGGTCTCTAGCTCGCTATTCGTCGCGGCAGTTACACACACATGTGGACTGCCTGAGAGCAAGTGAGCAAGACAGATAAATGGGCGGTCCGACTCCCCTTGCCCCTGTGCCGTCTCGCGGGACTTCAAGTGAGCGGAGGACAGTACCTCAGTACTGTTTTGAGGGGATTAAACAACTAGATCGAATAGTGCTATTGTAATCTTAGAGTTTTATTTTAAAAAGAAATCCAGTTGCATCGGTGCATCTAACAACCGCAATTGCAGTGTTTAAAAAAGTAGAATTTGTAATTTTGAGTACGCTGTTCGATGCAATGTTTTAATCTATACGAAAAAATATGGAGGTGCTCATGTCCTAAATCTAAGAGTTCAAAAGCTATATCTCTTTAATGTTTATTAAACTATTTTGATATACTTTACACTTGAAAGTGGTATGATTTCTTAACTATTCCATTTAAGGCATAATTGTGCCCATATCTTTTTCTAGGGATTAAAACATTGCGTCGAATAGCGTAATCAAAATTATAAATTTCCGTTTTTTATGTTTACTAAATTAAGTTAACTGCATCCATAGACTGCTTCGTAACTTTTGCAAGTATTACGCGATTCATCTCAAAGTTTGTATAATAGATCTCTTGTACTTTGCAGTAGTTATAATATTACTATCAGAACTTAAGTTTAACACGTATATTCTTATTAACGAACGTTGGAATACTTTGGTGTGCGTGTGTATTAATAAAAGAGCGTATACGACGCGTGTTAAACCGGATCGGTTAAGCCCCGGGAATTATTTATTGTTGTGCACTTGGCCCAGTTTAAGACACGCACGTCCTGCTGGCTGCACATATCGGGGTTGCGCCGTTAATTTTTACACCGTATCTTTCATATTTCCGCCATACGTCGCGATTCGGACGACACGGAATATATTTTATAACAACCTCCAAACGGAATTTCGAATCCAGGATTGTCAAGGATGCCTCGCATAAATTGTCCGTTTAAAAAATAAGTCGAGTCGTGTCGTATTCCGTTTGAAATTCCATGAAAATTTGTTGTATGAATACTACATTTACTATAAACGTTCATAAGTGCGTTCAAAACAGTACAGTCGTGGAATATTCGATTTAACACTAAACCTACCATGCGCGGTCAAATGACCGTTTTTGAAATTTCGTTTAGAATTTCTCGTATACAACGTTAATGTATCACCATGTGGCTTATTGACTTTTCCTATAATATACATACAACCCATTTTTCAATATTCACAACTTTCTTTATTGTTTACTTTCCGCAAAAAATTTATAGTATGTCTAGTCTACCACGAACGGTCATTTGACCATTTGAAAAATTCATGTTATTTACGACTATATTCTTCGGAAAGCGCACTCCTGAAATTGTTTTACGAGTCTACAAGGTAATTGTGGATCTACAGTGTAGACAAACGTGCGATTGGAACAAATGCATAGCGTTCTTCATACGACAATACGGTCTTGCGATCCGAACAGAGAGCATCAAAATTTCAAAGTATACTATAGAAATTATTACGTGGTATAAGTGATAGTTTCGACAAAGTCAACAGAGCTAACAATATTTTGTGGTATGATTTACAATTTTTTTTTATTTCTGGTCTCAATGTTTTTGCCCCGTTTGATTTATATTTTTAGAATTTAGTTTTTACTTTTTACTTTATCATTTGTATATTCATCCCCAAAAATATCAAGACATTCGAGGAATATCAATTTATTATCCAAAATAAATAATATCGACGAGGATTGTTCTGAAGATGACCAAGAAGTTTCCGATTTTGATGATGATACAGCAGAAAATAATTGTGACTTATTTGACAGCGATACGGACGAAGAGAATATTTTGAATATACGAAGAGGACAAAAAAGAAAGAGATTTATAGTTAGTTCCGAAAGTGAAAATGAGGAAGGAATTGAAACTGCTATGGACGGAACTGTTTGGCAAAAAATAAAAGAAGGGTCTAATCGCGGAAGAGCACCGATTTATAATATTTTCAAGGAAATTTTTTGAAATTGTCATTTGACCGCTCATGGTAGGATTAGATATACATGAAATGTCGGTAGGTTTAGTGTTAATTCTGTTGGTTGGTGGAATAATAATTTAAGAAATCACAGTTTTATATTCACAAGAATTTATATACAAAGTAAGATGTATTCGTTTTAACCGCCAATACCAGACTAAACCGAGAGGTCGACCACGTGCACAGCACTTGTTCAAAACCGAAACGGCAATAATACACAGAAATATAGACAGACAATGTCTACCGTATAGTAACATAGATGTCGCGATTATCCCTATATAGTATTCCAACAATTGCGTACGATATCAATTTCACTTGTTCCTACTGTATTGTCGATGTCTTAACTTTTTGCTTACGAGCTAAATTATCGATAAATTATCGATATCTTATCGATAACGTCACGTAGAAGTTTTTGTCACGTTATTGTGGTCGTCGTTCTATTTAACTATCAAGCATGCCTAAAGTTTTTTCATCAAGTAGACAGAAAAATCACGACGATGCGTTAAGATATAAGAAGAATTCGAGGCGGGGCAAAGAAATAACCAACTCGTTGATAGAAATGATAGCCGAAGACGTTTTTCCGATCTCGATCTTGAAAGGTACGGGTTTCGTAAATTTCGTGAAAGTGTTAAACGATAAATACGAGCTACCGAATGAAGATACTTTGACGTCCACATATCTGCCGGACTTGTTCAAGATCAAATGCACGAAGATCAAGAAAAAGCTTTCACAAGTCGAGACCGTTCATTTTACGATTGATTCGTGGAAGGATATTAATGGCTTCTATTTTCTTGCCGTTACCGCGCACTTTTGCATCAACGGGACGCTGCAACGCAATACTCTGCAGGTTTCCCATTTTTCAATGCGAGACGAGGTTAAACGGATTCAGGAAACTGTCGTTGCGACAGAGAATGAGTGGGAAATCCGTTCGAAAGTTAAGACGGTCGTCAGCAACTGTACGGACACTGTATATAATAAGTCGTGGGAACATATATTGTGTTTCGGACATATGCTGTACCAGGCGGTGAAGAAAGCCATCAAGAACACCACCATCGACGACATGTTCGATAAATGCACAAAAATCGTTGTGTTTTTACGAACTAGCGACTTGTTGGGGAACCAGCAAATCGGTGAAGGTTTTCCGGAAATCTCGAGTCTGAAAAGGCGCACGATCGATTGTTGGAGCTCGACGTATTCGATGCTGAGTCGCATGATAGAGTTGCGGGACATTTTGACTTCTATCTTCGCGAATTCATCGCGTGAGAAGAATGTTCTTGACCTAAATGAAAACGACTGGAACATGATTTCTGGAGCAACTAGCGTCTTGGACCCGTTACACTGGGCGACCAGAGAGATGTCCAGCGATCCTTACGTCATGATCTCGAACATAATACCGATGGTTTTCTGCATGGAGGCCCGTTTGAAGAAGCTGAAAAACCTGCAGTCGAACGTTGAGCTTTTCCGCAAGAATTTGTTGAACCAATTTGACGAATATTACGTAAACTTCGAAAATAATTTGGTTTATAGGTTCGCCACGTTCCTGGATCCCCGTTACAAGGGTACCGTGTTCCGTTTGGAGAATTCCGTGGAAAAGATTAAGGATGATCTGACGAAAACGTACGGTAACACCAGAAACAAAATCACGTCCAAAAAGAAGATGCAAACCGTCGACAATGCAGAAACTGAGCATTTGTGGGAAGAGTTGCAAAAAGTTCAAAAGGAGAGGGTCAATACCGAATATTCTTCTCCCTCTTTTACAGATGATTTGGATAGGTACATACACGAAATATTGATTAATTATTTTTAAATAAAAATAGTATTACTCCAATCAGGCTAAAATGAAAATGAATTTATTTAAAACAAAATATATTTTTACCGTTTTGTACATTTTTTTGTTTACATTTTCAGCTATTTAAACTCGGAAGTAATTGACAGGAAATTGAATCCCATTACGTGGTAGAACACAAAGGGCAAAGAAATGATTCCGGAACTCGTGAAGCCTGCGTTAGAAAATTTGTGCATTCCAGCATTGGCTGCACCCAGCGAACATTTGTGTTCCAATATGGGACAGATTATTCTCGATCGAAGGATACCATTGCAACCAAAATACGTGAATATGCTCGCTGTCGTAGGCTGGAACTGAAATAAATAAAGTAACGTTAAACACGTATTAGTTATTACGTGTTATTTCATTAACAATACGTTTGTTTTTGTCGACGAAGAACAATGGGAGTCCAATCGGTGTTACGGACGACGCGTGTTGTAGGTAGCAGTTGTCTTTCTGTTTTCTGCGGTTAAATTTTTCTTTTTCCACAGGGATAGAGTTGGCTATGGAGGCAACAGGTGAAGTATAGCGTACAATTTGTTCGCCGTCGATAAATCAGTGAAGATAAAATGAGTCTAGCCGCCGCGCCGAACCGAGCGTTGCACCTGTTTTAGTTTTTCTTTTTCAAACTACCTGTCAGTATCCATTCAACTTCCCTCGTTTGGACCACGGGACGCGACTAAGAATCCTAAATCACGAAAGTGTGATTTGTCGTTCCTGAAAATAGTTTTAGATTTTTGAATCCGTAAGATGGTTTTTCAAATTTTGTTTAAAAAGAAAGGTTTGTTTTACAAACGATAATCATTGTGAAACTTCGAATTGAGATTCAACATGAAAGTCGAAGTATTTACACACCGTGGTGGTTGATCTCGTTTCGCTAGCTTTCAAGGTGATTTCCGCTTTAGCTAAAAAAGAGAACAGATGCTTATTTTCATGATTTTTGTCGCGGAATTATGGCCTCTGTAAAATAAGCAGCGGAAGTTTTGGTCGAACGAGGACCATCCGTATTCGACGGCAAGGTGTTAAACATCGGACGTAATTGGAAATCGTGGTCAAAGTTAATGGCGCGATTACGCATCAAGAAGGATTGCAATGAAACGTCAGGATATGCGGGTAGCATGAACGTTCCCGCGTAACCGTGCCTACAGCAATGTATATGCACACATATGTATACATATAAAGCCAGTTCTTGGAGGTTGGAACGCGCAGCTGATCGTTTTCCATTGCCACCTGTACCGTTTGTCTCCTTTTGTGTATACTTTTCCGTTTCACGGTCTTTTCGAGCAGGCCAATCGAACAATCTTAATAAATATGAAAACAGTGTATCCATCGAACCGACCAGGATAAATAAATTATACCTAGTACTATTTTAGGAAAAATAAATCATCGGTCTTTCTCTTAATGTAACTGTGAATTTCGTTATTGTATTATTATTTACAAATGTGCTATTGGAAATAGGTGATGAAATAAAAATAAAACATACAGTTCCAATATTTCTTTTAAACTAATCTTTGTCTTTATTCTAGACACTTGGAAGGGCACGTTTGTTCAGTTCGAAAGAAACTTCCAGAATGAGAAGGGTCAGTCACTGACCGTCAGTGAGGAAAAATTCGTCACGTATACCCACAGATCCAATCGGTCCTATTCTTTGTCTAAATAAGCCAAGGAAGGGACTCTGCCTCCACCCTCTTGACTTGTGCCTCGAAAAGCGAAATGCAACACGCACGTCGATGGTTTTTGTAAATGAAAGAAAACTTTCTCTTTTTGAAAGAGGCAAACCTAACTAACAATTGTAAGAATTAGAATTATCGTAAAGATATACAGGGCATACCCCAGCTACCCCTGGGCACAATTTTAACGGGAGATTCTAGAGGCAAAAATAAGACGAAAATCAAGAATATCAATTTCTCGATTGTAGCTTCGTTAAAAAGTTATTAAAAAATTAAATTAAAAAATTTCAAATTGTTCTGGGAAAATTATTTTCGGTTGCGGGGGTCAATTATAATTATTTTTTGTTGATAGACATATCCCCGAAATCCTACGTACTTTCGAGAACAAAATTCTAGTAGACGTGAAGTTTTTCGACAACATTAAAAAATTGCAAATCATTTTAAAAAAATTATTTTCAGTTGCAGGGGTCAGTTGCAATCATTATTTGGTAAATACCCCCGAAATCCTACGTATTTTCGAGAAAAAAATTCTTTACCGAAAATGTTTCTATAACTTTTTAAAGCCTCAATCAACAAATTAATATTCTCGATTTATTCGTCTTATTTTGGCCTCTAGAATCTCCCATTAAAATTTTTCCCAGGGGTGGCCGTACACCCTGTACAACTTGGTTGGCTAAGATGGTGTGGGTGGCATTCCAATATTCGAGGCGGTACATGATCGAAAAGAGATTTTTATTCTTTCGGATAATCGGGATGACCAAACATCGCTTTACCAAAGCGATACGCGGACGTAACCGGAAGCTATCGATCGATTCGATTAAAAGTCACGTGGACAAGTCGATCGGTAGCGCGGGTGCAGGCAATGCGATAATGCGCATTTAATGACAAAAGCGAAGGGGATTATCGTCCCTGGGGAAGATTCTTGCTTTGACGATAGCGGAGCGTTGCTGCCCCTCGGTCTCCACGTAAATCCATTTCGGGAGTATCACGCGACATTGCCGTTAAAACCAAACAAAGTCGAGTCTCATGACATACCTCAATGTAGTGTTTCTTCATTCGATATTAAAAAAAGACGAGTATTCATTTTCCAGAGAAATAATAATATTCTTTATCGTGCTGTCTAGGAAAAACTTAGAAGATAGTTTAATATCTTGAAAACATTTTTGTGAGTCCATATAAACGATCCGTTAGCTCTTCTTGTACCACGTATGGATTAAAGAGAGCTCGAAATAAAGATAGAAGAGACGAAATTAAGGTCTCTGAGGGTCGAGCCAAATAAGACTTCAAATGTAAAATTCGATCACAGAATAATTGTTCAACTGTAGGTTTATCGCAAGTTTCCTTATTAACACTTTCCACTATGGAGCTGGAAAAATTAATTCTCAAGTTGAGATATCGACGGAAATAAATTTGGATAGAATTTGTAGATTTTTAGCAAGGTCACAAAAATAAGTACTGTAACAAATTTTAGATTGTATAGCTTACAATGGTCCAAAATTACAATTTTGGTCTTGCAGAATATTGTACGGTTTTGATCTGTGAACGTGCTGAAGGAAAAACTTAGTTTCAACTAGTTCTATGGCAGTTTGTCATCACTAAATTATAATTCTCAAAAAACTACAGAATGCACTTAATATGCAAAAATATAAGAAATACTTAAAGTAAGATACGAATTATTATATTTTGTGGTTGAAACAACCCTCCGCAAAGCTCCCATTTCGTTAATTCTATTAATATAAATATGAATTTGCAGAAAGATACACAGTCCAGTGATCGCTATTCTAATTTCGTTTGTTCTTGTTAATCGTAAATATATTTTCGAAAAATTGTCTTTTTCATTATGGACACGTTCTGAGGGCACAGACTGCGAGTCTCTAGATGGCATATGGTGACGATGCAGCTATGCACAGAACGATGATCCACGTCGATGATGACTATGTCGGTTGAATTGGACTGCTGGTTAATTTGTAGTTCATCCCCGCGACCTATTACTGTTTGGGGGTTCGAGCTCTACTTCCGCTTGACCCTTCCCAGGGGGGAGTCACGCATCGCTGATCTCGTGCTCTCCTTTTGATTTATCCTACTTGTTTCCATTTTCACTGTGCCACGCTTTTCCTTTAAAAATTTGAAAACATTGGAATATTTCTATCCGCGTATTTGGAAAATTCAACTCCTTAACACGCCCGTTATGTCGATAGTTTTTACCGTGTAACTCTACCGTTGTTTAATAAATTATTGAACGGGTAGGTTATCGTAACCTTCGCTTAACACATAAATAAAAAGTAGCGGTAAATACATCCCGTCTCTCCAAGTAAAGAGTTGCTATAATTTATGGAACAGCAACCCGTACGCGTACTTTGTATTAATTCTTGCTTTATCGATAAAGTGTCAAGAGTTTGAAAGTGGCCGATTTTAAAGGCTTCGAGAAAGTAAGTTTATAATTAAATTTAATCAATCGGAAAGTAATTTAAAAAAATTAATTTTCGAATTTTTAACGCTGCAACGTGAAGTCGGCACCTGGACGCAAACGAAATATTTACGAGATAAACTTTTTCGGATATTATCCCAATATTACGTTTTAACAGGTACTGTACGTCAGCTCGGGTTCTTTTGCATTTTCCCGCAATACCGTATAACATTTAAGAGCACGAAGTCTCGGAATAAAAATTGAAAAAATGAAGACAAAAATTCTTCTATACAAAAAATGATGACAAAAATGTTTACTTGTAATATATGTACATAGAAGGAACAAAGAATACGAGGTGACCCGTCGGTGGGTCACGATTCGTCGGAGAAGGAAGTCATTGGTAAAAATCATGAGAACAGCGTGTATCGTGTATTAATAAAATGACGAAGCGTTTTAAGAGGTATGTTTTGCAGACTTGCGAATTGCGATATCCCTTGTCGCAGCATATGGTACCGAAAACTGGCTCGGCATACATAACTTTAAACGAAGTACTCGAGATACCACCACCTGCCTCTCTCACTCATTTTAATTTGTCACCACGTTCTCGCCATCGACTTCGGGAGTAAGACTTTCTCTGTCTTCTGGCTTGGCACCATGAAATCCGAACATCGGGCACCGGCAACGGGGAATTCTCTTCCTTTTTCGTGAAGCACCGTGGAACGCGCACTATGTCTACAAAGAAAGCGGTCGTTCGTTTCGTTCCTACATGTTCTGTGGCCGCCGTTTTGTCCAGACCTTACAAAAAACTCATCCTCGCCTCGGATAACCGCGGCCCGTAATTATTTCGATCGGCCCGGAATTCCACCGAACACAAACACCGCGCGCAATGCGCCCACAAATATTAAGGATCCAGAGATCGTTGCTTTAAACGCGCCAAAATTAATATAATTTTTTATACCGTACGCGATAGAGATTCCTCTTTGACTAACTTTTGCTCGTAGCTTTCATAAACATCGATCGTAACAAATTAAGAAATTTGTATTTTAATTTACGAATGAATCGAACATTTCTATTCATTCTTTTTGACTAACTTTTGCTTGTAGCTTCCATAAACGTCGATCGTAACAAATTAAGAAATTTTGTATTTTAATTTATGAATGGATCGAACATTTCTATTCATACTCTTTGACTAACTTTTGCTCGTAGCTTCCATAAACGTCAGCCGTAACGAATTTCTTAACTTGTATTTTAATTTATAAATCGAAAATATCTAGTCATTGTTCGCGAATAAAAATTTGCCCGATTCCGCTTTGAATCTTATCGCGTGTTACAACACGTATCGTGTTCCATTTACGAACACGTACGAATTTAAGGTTTAATGGAGGGTTTGCTCGCAGACTTTCGACCAACAACATCGAAAATGTATCCTCCTTTATCTCGTGACGGTCCAATTAATACGCCACATGACGTTTCCGACGAGCGGAAATCGACGGAGGGATGTCTGACAGAGAGAAACGAGGAACGGGTCTTCGACACACGGCCAGATACCTATATCGGGGCGCTCAGAGGGTCGAAGTTAATTGTAAATCGGTAATCCAGCCAGCTCGTTCCGCCACACTATCGGAAGAATCATCGGTCAGGCCCTGCGATTTTTCTAATTAAAAAATTTCGTTCGGATTTTACGATATTCGATCTACTTCTACGAAAGATTTTAACGATAGTGCAACACTCTTAGAAGCTTGTTTCTTGGGTGTGACAGTGTTGAAATTACTTTAAAGATTCTCATTTTTGATACTCTTCACCGGTTAGATTTTACGAGTTTTGCTAATCAAGAACTTGCAAACAGTTCCTAACAATAGAAGAACTTCAAGGGAATGGATAATTAGGGACTACAGTAAGGGAACAAACATTTTTTATTCAATATTTGCACGTAGAATACAAAAGAAACAAATTATTTAGTATTATCTACAATTTTCTGGCTTTTCAAAACAAACTTAACATTCGTGATATCATTATTATTTCATATAACATTTTTTTATCCGGGGCTTCAGTTTCGACAAAATCGAAGTTTGTTTATTTTTGTGAATAATTAAATCGTTGTTCATTCTTCTACCGCTATTGTTTCCGTCCAAGATAGTGTTTACAAATATTAACAATGATGGAGACATTAATTCGTCGAACAAACTCGTATCGTAAATGCGTTCAGTTTTGCTCTTTACTGTAAATGAATCGACTTTGGAAATTTAGAATCGCGATGCTGAACGTTGCACGAGAGTAGGTAGAATACGACAGCTGTAAGAAAAAAAAAAGGAAAAAACGTAAAGAGCAATCGTTGATGACGGGGTGGGTATCTGTCCCGTATATTGGTTCTAAAGCCATATATTAAACCCCATATAGTCTGCCACGTGATCTCTGGACGTTTTATATTACCGTGGACGTTATATGCATGGGAACTTTTGAAAAAGTATATACTCACGTGTTACCTTGATCAAAATGCGTCCGTCGATTTTGGGGACAAATATTTGCGTCTATTCCGTATGTAAACCGACGAAAGTTTAGTTTTGTCGCGACGATGGTTTATAATACCATCCACGCAAATTTATTATTTCAATACATAATGCAAAAACTTATTAAAAGGTTCACCGTTACTACGAAATAACTATTAAAAGTAACACGAAGAGCATAGTCGATAAACTGTTAGTAATATTAATTGCTCGATATACTATCACATAAAATGTTAAATATGAAAAGTAAATTATCGTGTCATAAAATATTATTATTTATAACGTATTAGATTCTTGCTATCTAGGATAGTAGGCTGTTTCTCTTTTATAATAATGACAGAAAAAAAAATAAGTAAATACGATAAGAATAGATTAGAAACGTTTTTAAATAATTATTATAGGAATCTAATCGCTTGAAAAAAAATAAATTTTTCCTAAGTCTGAAGGCTAGAACTCTGTAAATACTTTTGTCCGGATGCTACTCGTCTGTTGTTTGTTGAAAGTTTAAGTATGGGTTTAGTTTGCTAAACGCGAGCGCAGTTTGTAATTTTCATTTTCAGGAACGAGGAAGGCGATAATGGTGTACGTAAACACGAACGACGCGTGCGTAGACAATGTTTCGGACCGAGATGATAATTTTTGCAGACAACTATGAGACTGAAAGGTCTTCACTCTGAATTTTCTCGTTGTACACACAACCGTTAGACGATCGAGCAACGGCAGCTTCATCTTTGTAGCATCGTCCAATTAGTATCCCGGAAAATCGGGCGTGTCCGATCCAAGTGTGAAATTGTATTTGCCACATGGCACGCGTCCGCGGACAGATTGTTAGCGAGAAATTGGCAACATTTTTTTCTTCCTTTACCGAAAGAATTCGATCGGTTCGCGTTCCTTGGCTCTTTCCTTTACGATTTTTATTCGAATCTTTCTTCGGATTGTAACTTTAGCAATTTACAAAAAATTTTAAATCGCAACCGACGGGACTCTGAATTGTCTTTAAAATAAAATTGTAGTTAAACGCATAATTTGTTGTCGAAAATTTCAAACCGGTTGCAGCACGGTTAACATCGACGTTCGGCAATAATAGGATGCGTTGTCGAGCTGTACTTAATATGGCGAAATCGTTGGGTATTAATCGGTCCTGGAGAAAACGTTATTCGTTTCAGGGGTAAGCACAAGTTTGGGGGGGTCACGAAGCTGGTAAGGGTCGTAATCCTGCGAGATAGGCAATCGAAAATCAAATTCTTGTCGTCGAACGGCATCGAGACGAATCGAAAAGCGTCGAAAAGTATCGTTCGAGTGCGGGGGTGGGGGAGTTGGGAGCATGAAACGAGGCCGCCGCGCCGCGTCGTACAGAAATAAGTTTGTTCCTCGAGGATGGCTTTTACCTTTCTTGTTCCTCTTTTATTTTTTTGTTACCTGGCCACGTGGCGACGCGTGCTAGCCTCGGGGGACAGTTGGAAGGGTCCCTCGGCCGATGCTCCGTCTGTCGCCTGGATCGCGCTCTAACGTTCTAAAGGCGTGATTCCACCGAGACAACACTACGCGACTTCTACTTGTAGTAGGCCACATGTTGTCCACTGTCGCCTATCCTTAAGGGGGGATTCCCGTGTAACAGAGTTAAAATTAAAGTTACATTTTTAATTTTTTTTCCGTCAAGAATGAAAAGTTCCATTGTACTATGCTTCCAGTAACGCGAATAGAGATCCCTAAACTATACGAAAATATTTTTTTAGTCCATTCCTTACTATCTTTTATTAAATACTAATTAAGTCTTTTAATTTAACAATTTTTTTCGTCAAAATTTTTTTTAAATTTTCCATATTTTTTGTTTAAAATAGGTATAGTATCAGTGGAAATCATTCAGCTTTAAGATAATTTTTCTCTATGATGGATGCTACGATGGATCTATGATGGATTTAATTACTATTTAATAAAAGATAATAAAAAATGGACTAAAAATATATTTTCCTATAGTTTAAGGATCTCTCTTTATGTTCTTAAAAGTCTAGTACAATAGAGCTTTTAATTCTTCACGAAAAAGATTAAAAAGGAAAGTTTAATTTTAACGCTGTTACACGAGAATTCCTCCTTAAAGCACAATTTGTACTTTGCTCGTAAAATGGAAATATGGTACCCGAATTCTCTAACGATGGTGTACATTACTTTTTCCAACACATAGTTTCACCGAGACAATTTTTTTTCTTTAAATTATGAATATTTCATGTCCCCGAGGCTGGTGCAACCCCTCGGATTCGACGACACCTGAACTTTCTCGTAGTACCAGGAAAACACGACCGGTCGCCAATGTCTGTCAATCGCGCTTCTTAAAGTGCATCGATGAATATGCATGAAGGAAATACTTAAGATCGATTTAACAGCAATCATTTATCGGTGTCGTGGGCTCGTGTGTCAACCGTTGCGAAACGAAATTCGACGTTTGATCGTTAAGACACTAGATTGTACGAAAAGAAATAATTTCTCACGCTCTGTTATCTACATGATGGACTTGAATACGAGAAATTTCAGTGGAACTTGGTTCTAATAAATATATCGTTCTTCATCCCCTTCAACACAATAACCACATGGAGCTAAAAATAAAAAGATTAACACTTTTATGTTATTAGATCTTTACGACCTGGTGATTTTACTCTGATTTTGCTTGTATCGGGGATGCAGCTCCATTTTCAAACAAGTAGATTCTAAATGTACTCCCAATGTTCCTACGCACTATGTACCGCTATTTTCACTTTATCCCTGGTTGGATAATAAAGATAGGGCTCAGAGATTGGAAGAGGGAAAGAGATTGGACGGAGGGCCCATTTTTATGTTATTTAATTATTAGATCTTTACGACCTGGTGAATTTACTTTGATTTTGCTTGTATCGAGGGTGCAGCTCCACTTTCAAACAAGCAGGTTCTAAATGTACTCCCAATGTTCCTACGTACTATGTACCGCTATTTTCACTTTATCTCTGGTTGGATAATAAAGATAGGGCTCAGAGATTGGAAGAGGGAAAGAGGTTGGAGGGCGGGGAGGGGAAGGTTGCAAAAGGTGGAACAAAATCGAGGCGCACGGGTACGTGGCACACGGCACATGGTTCACGGAAATCATGATGAAACGGTGTGATTGAGAAAACCGGTAGGACATTACGTATGCGAAGTATGCCTGCATCGGAACGGCTGTACGTACCAATGCAGTAGAGAGAGAGCATATGGTGTCCCCACAAAGTCCGACCGTGTACCGTATACCGTCTTCGACGTGCAACGAAACGATGTAACAGATGGTGCAGGAGCCGCATGGCTCGTGCTCTACTCCTTCTCCTTCTCCTTGCAATTCCCCATCCCTTCTTTCCCTTTTGCTTTTTTATTTATCCACTCCACTCTCGTCTCTCTTCCTCTTCCGCTCTGCCTCCCCTTGCAAAGATTTACCAGGATTCCTCTTCCTCTTTCGTCCACTTTCGAGGATACTTCCGAAAAGCAGAGGAGAAGGGAGGATCCTCAAGAATTTAGTCAGGATTTTAGCCACGAAGAAACAAAAATGGAAACTTAATCGAAATGTTGGATGCCGTCTCGAGGAAATCAATTTTATTGGTTTGGCCAAATACTTGGTGCGGATTTTGGCGATTAAAAGCTTATGATTATTTGAGAGTTAACGTTTATTGTCACGAAAAAGTTTGGGGATTGGATTTCTTTTTTTATAATTTTGGCATAATTTTATAAATGAACAAACGAAGCGCAAACCTGTACAAATTCGAAAAAACACGAATCAAAAGTAGTTTTTTAAGCATTTTTATTTTATTTAAAATACACTCTGTAAAATCCCCTCGATGGATAAAATTTCGATTCCTAAGAGGTCATTAAATAGCGCTTGTTTAGCTTTATATGGGAATTATGAAGCTATCTGAATGATGGGAATAGGTTGTAAGTTAGAACGTAAAACTTATTATCGAACGATTTTCCTATCAGAAAAGAATTGCCTAGTTTAGAACCGTACGAACTTTTTGGGCAGCCTAATATGACGTTTTTAAAAATTGAAGGTCTTACGCGTGAAAGATGGTGGCAAGTGTCTTACAGAAATACGAGCACGTACGAGATGATGCACCTTTCTGGCTTAGGGCGACGGAATACATCTCGGAAATAAGATAAATGTTGCAGCAAACATGGGCCTGCACGCGTCCTGTTCACGAAATATCGCCTCCCGTATGACTTAATTGCAAGGGAGGATATTTGCGGTTGTTTGAATACGACAAAAGAAAGAAACAAAAGTCGCGCGTTGACTCGACAGGCCAGAGTGACAAGAAATTCCCCAGCGAAAGTGCGAAAGAATTATTTCTTTTAGACACACGGCACGGCATTAATACCATCGAACGTATTATATATTGGCCCCGCAGTAATGAAAAAATGCAACGGTACCTTGCTACATTAAATTTATTCGAAATGTAATAAAAACTTGTCTTGTAGCAGGTGGTCTAAGACGTTTACACAATACTACCTATACGTGTAGACACGGATATCCCAAAGCCGTTTGTCTCAATCCTTGCAGGCACACTTTCACCCGACATCGAATTTCTTATCTTTCTTTCGCGAAAAATTAATCGACCGCGCAATCGTCCATATATCGATTGTCAAACTTATCCTCCTTCGAAGACGCTCGTGGCACGGTTCTTGTATCTTTCCTCGAAGATCGCGGACGTTTCAAGTAGAACGTCTAGACCACCGTTGAGCAACATTTCTTGCCCCAACTCTCCCCTACGAAATTTTTTTTCACGCTAAAATTGTGTAGAAATCGTAGGTATATTTAAAAATCTAATACGTATTTGTTTTATAATGGGATCAATCTCCTCCATTAGCGATCATTATTCACAACTTTTCTGCATATAATGTATATTCCTCTTTCATTAGGTATAAAAATATAAAAATTTCGGAAATATCATGTCCACGTTTTTATCAAGCAGACTGTAAATAAAAAAGAAAACTCGAGAAACTTTGTTAGGAACGTTAATGATCCTAGATCGATCAACTGTTAAAGGCCGGATATTCGAGAAAACGGAACCTGTCAACGGAAACCCGCAGGTGTATAACAAACGCGAACGAATTAGGGTGACTATGCGGCACCTTTGGTCGCACGTGCGTGAGAAGTCATCCCCGAAGAAGAAACTTTCAAGACGCTGGCAACCATCACCGTTTCTAAGAGAAACCGCTTGTCTGGCGTGAAAACATGCGGGAACATTTAACGTACTTTTGACATAATTCTCGCTAAAAGACACGTGTGCTTCAACAGTATGTTGGGTTTCTTTCTTTTAATACTGGTTAGCAAGACTATTGTGTTTTCAGCACGTGTCTTCCGTTTCTAAGTCCATTAATTTACGCGTGGGTTACTGTCAAGATAGAAACAAACGAAACGAAAAAAGTTTATCGTTTTATGTCCCATTCGAAAATGATGAAGAAATTTTTGTTTTTGATCTAGTAAAAATATTCTACTTATAATTAGTAGATTTTAATTCTCAGAAAACTACAAAATGCACTTGATACGCAAAACTATAAGAAATCTACAAAACTCCCATTTCATTAATTCTATTAATAAAAATACGAATTTGCGTTGTGATTTATTATTCCATAAAGTTTTCTAACTTCAAGCTATCGTTTTCTTAATCATATTTCAAAGTTCCTACATTCGTAGAAAATTTAGATATGTTTCCACGTTCCTCTTATAATTCTTGGCATTTATTTTTTTACTTTACCGTTTTAATGAAATCAAAGGTCGTCTAAAATCGCGACAAGTTTGTCAGAAATCAAATTTGTGAATTTTTGTTACGCAAGAGCG
Organism: Colletes gigas; assembly: GCF_013123115.1. Lineage (NCBI taxonomy): Eukaryota > Metazoa > Arthropoda > Insecta > Hymenoptera > Colletidae > Colletes > Colletes gigas. The sequence continues at coordinate 296,386 of NW_025106662.1, read as the reverse complement.
TATCCAACAAAATTAAGAAAAACCGTGAGATACGTAAACCGGAAGCGATTTATTGACTACGCTATCTTCTCACCAATTGGACAGTCTGAATATGCACGTCAGGGAGGCAGAGTGCTCCGCGATAAAAACTACACCCTGACAACGATCTATTTAATTATATGCAAGTATATGTTTCGCAGGTGTACCGCCGACTATCTGCCGCGTCTTTTTATTTTTAACGTTTTTTTTCGAGCCACAAAACCAATCGACCGTGTGAACCGATCCTCGGCCAACGCGACCAATGAAATTATACTGCCCGCATTTTAAAAACTCATCGTGGGAACGAACGCGTCTGACATTTCAATTTAAACTCACGTCCATCGGCCAATTGTTGTCCAATCGATAAAAACAATAATCTTCGTTCCGACGAAATAAAATAGGTCGGAATAATCCGATCGAACGATATACTTTTCTAACGTGGGGGGAGAGATCTGTGCAATTACTTTTCTCTCTTATTAATAAAAATCACCGGGATATTAACAATCGTTAGTTAATCATTACCGTGAAAACCGATCACCATAAATTACGCCTGTAATCTGCAATCAGGGTTCCGGTAACTTGTAACCGTTGTAAGATTATTTTACAAAAAGCATTTAGTAGCTCTTCGGCCTTTTTTTCTTATCAAATTACAGAGTCGATCGCAATCGAAAACGTAATTATTTCGTAATTAAATATTAACAAGGTAAACGTATTCGACGATTGCAATTCACCCTGATTATTTCTGTTGTCCATTAATCACGACTACCGATTAATGAACAATCATTAATCACTGCTTGATTACGCGGAAATTGGAATTAGAGACTTGGATAATTTTCTTTCTGGATTTTTTACAGTGAACGTCAATTCTATAATGAAACTTTTACGGTTGTGTCCAAGAGCGTCTAATACATAATGGAAAATAGCATACCATCAATTTAATAATCGTACAGTTTCTTCTTCTTCTTTTTCCATGTAGTTTTACAAAATATTCGTTGCTACATATATTAACATTTTTAACGTACATAGAGATTTATAGTAGCTTTCCTAGATTTTTTAATTGTTCGAGAAACAAGAAAACTTCGATTCTAATAATGCCACCATTAAAAAATGTGTTCACAACAATCAAATTTTATCAGATGTCTACGATCTTTATTTATCAGTAATATGCAATTTGGACAAACTCAAAATGTACACCCGGAGACTACCATTTGGTACGAAAGTTATGGTCGATTCACTCAGGTTTCGCTACAACTGACGTGGCAGCCCAAATCAATGAATGCTCTGTGGAATGATTGAAAATAATGCATGGAATACAAATCGTTACAGGCTTTGATGCTTATCGATGGATTGCAAAGGAAAACAGTCTGCGCTTTCGTCGAAGGGAGAGTGTGCGAGAAACAAAAAGGAAACAAGAAAAATGATGTGGCTTCTACGTCGAAGAAAGGAGTAATATATGGTCCAGACATCGATGACAGTGAGCAAAATAAGAAAAGAATATTTTACTTGACGATACATCCATAGCGTACACGTTGCGTAAAATTTTAGGCGTGTCTCTTCTCCACCCAATGTTTCAAAAATCGATGTTAGAAACATTTCAGAGACGATACAATGGCTTTGCCCAAGGAAGGGGAGGGATTTTTTTCATAAAAATTCAATTATATGTTTAAAATATTGCTGTAAGTTGTAGTAGAAAACTCGACACGAACATATGGGACGACCTAATATATTAAATTGTCATAATTCTTGAACTATTAGGTTTATGGCATAAGTACCATAGTACTATTTTGTAGAGTTTAAAAAACTAGATGGAATAGTGCTATCGTAGTCATAGAATTTCATTTTAAAAAAGGATGCAGTTGCATCGATACATCTAGAAAATGCAATTGCACTTTAAAAAAAATAGAATTTTATAATTTTGATTGCGCTATTCGGTGCAGTTTTTTAATCACTACCAACGAGTATCTAGACTCTTATGCCCTATACCTAATAGATTATGAGTTATAGCACTTTAAAGTAGACTAAATTATTTCACTTTAAATTATTATAACTCTTGAACTATTCGGTTTATGGTATAAGTACCTCAGTACTATTTTGTAGAGCTTAAAAAACTAGATCGAATAGTGCCATCGTAGTCATAAAGTTTCATTTTATAAAAGGATGCAGTTGCATTGTTGCATCTAAAAAATTGCAATTGCATTTAAAAAAAAAATGGAATTTTATTTTAGAAAGAAACTCGATATATCTGTTTTGCGTCAATTTAAGGACGCAACACTCGATTTGGATAACCGTGTAGTGTAGCGGTCAACGAAGACACAAGATGGTTTATCGGAGCATAACGCGAAACACGTCCCTCTGTTCGTTGCCGCTGAAAAGCTCGGAAATATAAACGAGTTGGCCGGTCCTGTTGTAAGAGCAATCGCGTTCGAGACAATTACTCACTCTCTCGCTCCATTTTGGCGGTGGGCACAGTCCAGGCGCGTCAATAAAACTTATGCTTGCACTCCGCCTCGGTCCCCGAGCGATTACGAAACTCCGTTTCCGGGTCAGATACGTCGCGCTCGATACGATCGCCGAGCAAGCTTTTTTAATTCGGAGCTGTCACGAGCGAGTGATATATACCGCGGGTCTGAAATTAATTCAAAAAATCAATTTTCGTTATTCCTTTGTCGAGGGCCTGATCGATACCCGATTAGCGTACTTTGACCCACTTCATTTAACCGTGTTACCGTGTACGACGATTTAACATTTACAATCTTACTTCTTCGTCCTGCAAGCAACCAATTAACAATCCAGCCAATCGCATTTTTCTTTCCCCTTCTCTTCGATGGGGTGCAACTTTATCTTCAAAAGGCCCTGACTATACAGGGTGTCACCTTCGAAACTTTGATTTTATATCTATTTTTAAATGAAATTGGGATAGACCGATGACGGGTGTAACTTTGTAAATATCTCAAAATCTATAATAAATATTCTCATAAATTTCAATAAATAACAGTACATTCGGTACAAAGCAATGGCGTATAAGTGCTTTAATAAATACATAATAGTTTTAATGTAATCTTATTCTAAAGTTCAAGTGTTGCAACCGTCATCGATCTAGCCTTGGTCGTGCAGATTTCTGGACGACATTTATTCTTCGAGTTCTAGCAGTCGTGCCAACGTTTCGACCAAAGTGTAATATTTATGAGAGACAGAGTACATTCTGTAGACGTTTTTTATACGTCTATGACGTTCCAAATCGGTCGATCGATGGCCAGGCAAAAAGGACGACCATAAATTTCAAAGAATCACAAACATTGTGACCAAGTTGGAGGAGTGGTTCCGGTTTTGTTCGACTCCGATGGCAAAGCAACTCCAAAAACGATCGGGACCCGGTCCAATTGTGAAACTGAAATATCTGATCCGGGTGATTCTTTCGCGTGCTCTGTTTCTTTTCCTCGATACACAGCTTGCACTTGTTGCCGCGTATTCGCAGCTGTACACCATTTAAGGGTTTACCGGTACACCAACCGCGGTCTGCCTTTTTTCTTCCCTCTTTATAACCTCGCGCTTACTTTTCACAAACATCTCCGGTTATTCGTTTCGTAATCCAGTCGTTTACCTTTTGACAAATACTCTTGACAACTGTACCGCAACAGAAACCCTCGATGACCCCTTTGAATCTGCATAGTATAACCTCTGGACAAAAGAGATCCAACGTTAATATAAAATATATTCGTATATTTCAATCATAAAATATTTTTACACGTAATTGAGACCGATAGGAAATTGTAAAGGGGATTCGATTTAATGAAAATGACAACAAAATGATATATATTTTCGTGTTATTAATAAAAAAAAAAAAAACAACGAGGAATAATAGAAAATGTAACGTGGAAAAAAGGGTTTCGATCGGATTTCTTAACACACGTCTATGAAAGACATACTTTGTCGCGTTCTATGAACTGTCGGTGAAATTTCTTCCCCCGATACTTTTCTTAGAGGCGAACAATTTCGCTTTCGACGCATTCGCTCACCCGCACGCGAGCTTATTGCTCGCTGCAAACTGCCGTTTTCTCTTCGATCGTACGGAAACTTGTTATTTCAACAATCTGGATGCATTATTCGCAGAAATTATTGGTCCAACGTTGTGACGCTATAATTGAAACAGGAATGGTACCTGGGGGCTTGGTTTCTCCTTCGAAATTGATGGAGTCATATCCGAAAAACCATCTCTGTATAATAACGCTCGACTGTGACGATAATTGAGACATAAGAATTAGGATATCGTTACGTCCACGATGATGTAGGTCGCGCTTGGCTAGTAATCATAGTAATCATAATCGTGATCGTTGGTCGAGTAATCGTCACATAATCTAGTAATCTTGCACAAGATTTGCAGTCTGTGATCGTTGGAATCCATAACTTATTATAGAAATTTTTGTAATAGCTAATCGGATCTAAAACGCGCTTGGAACTAAAGAGACGCCACCGAACTATTCCCCACAAAATCGAACATCATTTTTTTCTACCTTTAAAAGCAAACCAGTTTCCCAGGTAACTACCGAATCGTTTGTGTGTGCGTCCGATCGCTGATAACGAGTAAACGCGTAATTGCAATTCCCGAAACGTTTTCGTCCCGAGTTTGGTCAAATTATTACAATAAAATTGTAGCTATGTAACTTGGTATTTTCTTCCCGCAAATGCGAAGGTACTCGGTATTTCCGTAATTACAACATGTTACACGCGACTGTAACGAAAAAGTCGAGCAGCAGACCACACGTTGCGAAGGTGTAGCAGCAGCCTTAACCCTGTCGACATTTATCTGCAATTTTCAGATGCAGGGAGTTCCTCTTGGAACAGCTGCATGCTTCGCTTTGTGAAAGTGTCGACGTTTTTCATGGCATCCAGAAGAGAAATCGTAATCGGGATCGGTTACTCCTTTCTATTTTATAGCATCGTCGATATGTACCTGAAAAATTAATAACACGAGACAATGCTAGTTTAGCGATTGGTTCTCTCTGAGTCCCCCGATGCCTGGCGATATTTTTTAATCCCAACATTCCGATCTAGGAGCCGAACGAGATTGTTAAAAATTGTTCAATGATTATTAGCTAGAAACATGGCGTTGTTAGAAGATTTTTGAGCGACGACTGCAAAATGACTCGGTTTACCGGTTTAAAGTTTAAAAACGTATTAACTGGTTCCTCGGTGTACTACATACGTCACCTGTGTGAGTACATGAAGAATCTGATAAGCCGTTTCGTTGTTTATAGCACTTTCGTTAAATAAAAGTCGAAGAACGTAACGCAGCGTCCAGCTATAACTGTACTTGATTACCGTGAACCAGAAAATTCCACGGATAATTTCTCGGTCATCTTGTAAGCCCCGGCCGAAAATCATCCTCGTCGCGTGAATGGCAATCACCGATCAGTAATCAGCGATACGAATGGCCACTCTTGCGGTCGAAATCCCAACTGGAGCGCGATTCAGGACGCACCGATGCATCGTCTCTACTACTCCAATTCCTTCGCTAAATTACCTACAGCAAACACAAACCCAAGCATCCTAATTCGTCCCTCCCGCGACCCTTTTCAAAGACTCGACAAACTCGAATGGAAAACTGCAGAATGTGTGTGCTCTGTTCGATGGTTGGGAACCATAGCGTCGATACACATTGATTATCGTTCTAATGGCAATTTTAGAAAACCACAAGCTACAGTTTTCTAGGAACAATACGTTGGCCGTACCGATGTTAGCCATTTAAAAAAATCGCATACTGGCCCTTACTACGTAGCTTTAACGGGGATTTTCAGACACGACGCGTAGAAATGGCACTGGTTAATGATATGATTGGTCGAAGCGTGACTGCACGAAATATTGATGGAATGTCTCGACGACCATATTTGGTCATCGAGTCCCGAAGCGACATATTTGTCCTTATTAGCCATTTTTGGGAGCACAGTGAGCATTTGAACGAATTCAAGAGATCTCGCAGCCGTCGCTGGTCCAAGTTCTCCGAAAGCGGAAGCCTTGGAGATGTGGGTCACTCATGGTCCGATAATGGAGAGAATTAACCCGGTAATCACCGCGTTCGACTTCTCTCCACCCACAGCGAAGAGGACCCGGCCGTTTGCCGTCGCTGCCGGCTGATTTTCACTCTCTAGCCAATTTTCGAAGCCACCAATTACCGACCTGGAATCGGCCAGGACTAACAGGACTAACTTTCCGTCTCCCGGCAGTCTGCTGATCTCTTGTAAACTCTATTTTTTCTTCCATTTTCTCCAAACGCAGAGCCTCGATAGCATTATCATGAATCTAGGTCTTTTTGACAATCCAATTTTCTTTAAATTACTTCTTTTTGTCTACATTATTAAAAGTTTCTCGCGCTGATTATTACCGTGGTTACAATAATCATCGTTCGTTGAAACTCTGCGATAAACGATTATGTTAATAGGAGACGTTACAAAGAACAATTAAACTTTGACAGACCTTAAAACGTCTTCCTGTCGTCTTATATACAATAGACATCTTTAATACCTGCTCAGTAAAACTTTTATAGCTTCATTATTTATCAAAGAATTTTAACGAATTTCTGCGGGACCATATTCGTGAGACCCTACTCTATAAGGAAACGCAAGAAACGTAGAATGCATCCCTTGAAAAATTATTTCGTAATACAGTGATCCGTGAACCGTGAACCGTGAACCGTGAATCAGCCTATCGGAGACGTTTATCTTTATCGTTTTGCCAATATCGCGCCATAATAAATATCGGTAAGATGTAATCGCGAAGTATGATACAACCATAGGTGTTCCCATGCGATCGTCGAGCCGTTTCTCGTGTTCATTCGTGCCTTTCTTGTCCTCGAACGATACGCAAAAGTACCGACGAGTATGGCTTATGGTTGCGAATCCTACAATAAGAGCAGCTGTTATTTCGGTAGCAATTCTCACAATGCCATCGCGAGAATAATTCTTAATATAATTGCAACCGTACGTCTTTCCTCCCTTTCGAGTCTTATTGTTTTCTCGTTTCCATCTGGTTCCTTTCGTGGATTCGCCTTTTTGCTGTTTTCTCACGAAACGAGAACAAAGATCATAACGGTTCTTGATAATCTATACAAGGGCAAATTTTATTCGAAACGATTATAAGAAAACTCTTTTATTTCTCGTAGCGTTACTCGAAGTCTATTCGGTTCTTTTAAAAATTATTAATAGAACCATGTTCGTTCGAACGCCGATTAAGTTGTTTGAATTCTGATCTAGATTATAAAGGTTTAATATTTGGAAAAGATGAAGTATAATGCGATGCAAATACACGTTTAGTATTTTAATTGACGCAGTCGTTGGTCTGTGGCCCCTTGTATCCGGTTTAATATTCCTCCAGCGTGAATTGTAGGGCAGTGTAATCCGATTTGAATTCCCATCTTAATTTTTAGTGGAAAGACAAAAGTCCCTAATCGGTAAATCCTTTGTCAGTTTTCAACGGAACATCTGTCGCGCGTGTCTCGAGGAAACGAAACTGTTTTCCACGTACGATACAGAACTAATTTAAAAATAAAAATAAAGTCACAAGCGTTGATATTAATTTTGAGTTTTCGATAGTTTCAAAATCAAATTATCATACGGTGGCAGGTTCACGAATAAATTTTTTAACGTTAGATTCTATCGTATAAGAGGGGGTATCATGTAAGAGGGGTGTAAATAAATTTCCATCGTGAGCTTCTATCCGTATTTGGAAGGTAAACGTTGAACGTGGCACGTTCGTAAGAGTGTTCGTCGATAAATTAATTCCGAAGCGTCGAGAAGGATCGTTGACGAATTAATTTGGCCGATCTCTCGGCCCAAGCACGTGAAAATTTGCAGAAGCTAATTGTATCCATAGCCCGGGTAGGTTCGTTGCAAATTAAGCTGACGCGGCGTATATGAAAGACGAGTCGATCATGCACAGCATCGGGCAGCATTTTCTGCACGGAACAGCCAAAGGGGAAAAGGAATCGTAATTACGGAAATCAGCCGTGACGGAGCAGCTGCCGCCTCGTTCGATTAATTGTCGTACAACATCCTCGAGGCTGTCCGAGACTTGGCGATTCCATGCTTTCTTACCTGACATTTGATCCCCCGAAAACTACCGTGTAACGCTGCCGTTCGTCGTTTACTCATCTACCCGAAATCTTAAGAAATGTTTCCTTTGTGCGTGAACGCGAGAAATACGTTCACGGTGGAAATAAATGAGGCCAAAAAACCGCAGGAATCGTTCAAATATGGTGGCTCCTCGATAAAGCTCTCGAGTTCCGAACCGATCGTAGCTCTTTAACGAGGTGGGGGTTCAGTTCCCCGAAATAGAGACTTTTCTTATTTCTGGCAAGTTTTTAAAATTTGTGCCTCTTTGCTTCGTAACAACTTTGATCGTTATATAATAAAACTATTAGACTTGGTCATTTTTTTTAATAGTTTGACAAGCGAATCGCAAGTTAAATCGTATAATTATTTTGTCCATTTTTGAAGAGATTTCAAAATCGTGCAGGACGAAAAGTTTCTTACCGTTTCAGTCGTTCAACAAATCGAAATTGTATACTATTCCGAACTGTCTAATAATTATAGTTTTTCAAACATTGTTACTTCTAAATACACGGCGCAAACAAGTTGTTTATTTTTTTTAAATGTGACCATAGCTTCGATAATGTTCTACACCGTGAACGTATATATTATACGTATTAGTTGGACATTTAGCTTACTTTTCTTAAGTATGTACATATTTTGCGTAGATATCCCCGTGCTCTTTGCATATCGTGCATAAACGTTCGCAGTATATCGAAGAAACAAGACTATTTATCGAAGCAGTTGCAAAGTGCAGAATGAAAATGGCTGAGACCAACGTGAAAATTAAACATTGCTCCGCAAATCATCGCGAAAAATTAATAACAAGTACAACAATCGAGAGAAGAGATACGATCGGACAATCGGTAACAAGATAATGATAAGTTGCGGTGTTTGTTATACGAGTATTTGCAGAGTACGCCGTCGTAAAACCGAGTATTTAATTGCATCGTTGCAACGAGAATTTGATCGTACTCGCGTTTATGCGCACGCTCGTTGCACGAAACGAATTCGTTTATTCGGTCGTTGGATGTTATGCATCTGCTCCGCGATCCAACAAAAACCACAAAAGATTCGACTCGATGCGAAACGTTCGCGAGCCTTAAAATTAATTATCAATGATTTATTTGACCCTTATGGATCTTGACTTACGAGATACAAGAAAGGAGAAGGAAAAGGAGAAAGAGGTCGTACCGAGCAAAAAGAAAATATTCATGATGCTTTCTTCGCAATTTCATTGCAACGGCATTCATTCGAATGATAATTATTTCAATTAAACGGTACATGGTAATAATTTCAATTAATCAATTTGTACGTAGTACTTTGTGCTTCGTGAGTTTAAAGTATCAGTTTACCGTTTTAGCTAGCTGTTAATTGTGGTTTCTTCGAAAAACGGAAAAAAAACATAAAACATTTTATATAGTTACTATATAGATATCTGATGTAACATAAACGCGATTTAAAAAATGTTGTCTCTTCGAAAACTTGTAAGAAACGAGAAGGTATAGTTTTAATTACAGTAATTAATTTCAGTCTTCTTAGTATGTACATACTAAGTACTCAAAGACACGAACATAATATTTAATGGACTTATGTACGACTTTTAACGACAAATTGAGGCTTTTAGGCATATCGAATTGATAAAATTCTATCGGTAACGTAATCGTAACACGATTCCAAGCGTTCCCGATCGCAGTTTCGTGCTTGAATCGCTGGTAATTATTGCACATGTTGCGCACCAACTGGTACTGCTATATGTTTCCTATAAGATTAAACTCTGGGGACTTTGATGACCGCGCGAACGTCTCTAACGGGTACGTTATCGTGCATAAATTTGAGATTAACGGTCGGGAAAAGGCGAATGTAGGCCAAGAGCGTCCGATATTTTCGAGGATCCGATCGAGCGTCGATAAAAGACGAATAAGATCTTGTTGAACGCAGAACACTGCCGAAAAATTTTACAAAACTCATCGCCAGCCATTCATATCTATTTTCCAAGGCTAATTTTCGCAAATTAAAATTAGTTAAAGCGAGATTGCCTGATGTAAACGTTCCAACGTTCCGCTCGCTTTTGTGCTTTTTTTTTCAATTCATATAGATACGAAGACGGTTGTTTCCGTGTTTCGTACATTGAGCGGAGAGAAAGAAAGATCGAGAGAACCGGAAATCAGTTGTGCGTTCGTGATAAATTTCGAGCAGGTGAAAAAGACAAGTAAAAGGCTTTACGAGGGAGAAAAAAGGATACGGAAAGAAACGGATAACGCGATTCGATGGTTGAAAATGACCGATAATCATGATTCAGTGCTTCTGTGTATTACGGATAAAATAATTTATAGATCGACCGGCGCGTGTTACGGCCGAGCTAATATAATTTGTCACGGGCGTAACGGGATTTCTTTGAATCACTTCCCATTTCGCGCTGGCAGGTGGAAAGCTGGCTTTCGGCAATTAACGCCTCCAGCTTCTTTATTTTCGCAACTTATCGATACAACGGTCAATTTAATTATATAAATTGAGCAGTTATGGGGTTCGAGCGTGTCGTCGCCGGACATCTTTTTCACTTGAAAAGGTGAAAATGCTGCCAATGTTGATGTCCTTTGGTTATCGAATATATTGACCTGGCCACATGCCTTCCGGTGCTCCGATAATTTTTAACGAGTCTCCGCATTGGTGTTCTTTTGGGGCCATTTTTGATAGATTCCGCAAATGGGAACAGCCGTAAGTTCGAACAAGTTTGGAATCAGAATACTCTGATAAATCTTAATATAATGATGTAATCTTATAAATGTAATTTTTAAATGTATCTTTATCTTTAAATGTAATTCTCAAACATTCGGCTATAAATGTGAATTGTTTCGATTATTTAGAAATTAAAAATCGCTAGAGATGGATATAAATGACATAAGGTAAAACTAAAAACTACCAACAATTATGGTGTATTTATTTGTACCAAAGAAATTAAAACGATAGATACGCGAAGAAACGTATAATGCAATGGAAATAAATAAAAAACTAAACTTTCGAAAATCCAGTCGAATAAATTTTCTACAATTTGTTATTAAAAATAACGAGTCATTTCGACCACTTCCGGTAGTTCTAGCGTTAAATGGTACAAATTGGTACGAAACCTCGTGTCGATTAGTTCTCTACCGTTTCTGTTATTCCGTTGGTGTATCTTGACGCCTTAAGAGTCACGTGTAACCGCACTAGAGTCCCGGGTATACCTTGTAAGCTTATCGAAGCGGCAAATTGACGGGCAACCGGGCCAGAAAACCGACGAGCTGACTTTTGGCGCGTGCCAGCTTGGTGTCCGGTTGCCACACGCCGAAGCGCAGTATTCGAAGGACTGATATCGCTGGTGCAGCAGCCATAGAAGGTACAAATGCAGCAACTGTCGATTCAGTTACCAGCAACCTGTGTGTATTAATTACACGCTCGAGGCGCGTCAGGTTGGTAACGATGTCGTCGTGGACGTCGGATTAGTCGTACACCCCGTCTCTATTCTCGATCATCCAGCTGCCCGTATCTGTGCTCCTCGATCGCTCGTGATCCTCTTGGATTTTGGAAAAATTATTAAAACTCCAGTATTTCCACTCTTAACTTAAAATTAATATTCAACACACATGCGAAATTTTAACAAAAGGTAATTTTTTATTCAATATTTGCATGTAGATTACAAAAGAAACAAAATTACCATTTGTGATATCATTATTATTTTACTTCGTACAATTTTTTTTCGTGTAGTAGATTTTGGTATATGGTATTATTCTTTCTATCTTTAGATAATGGTTTCATGACGTATCGATGTGTGCCATTGCACGAACAACGATAAACTAACGACTGCACTCTTGGTCATGGCATTGACCGTGATGGACTATCAAGTTGTTCGCAAAATTTATGTTTACAGTTTTTAATCCTGAGAAGCTTAATGCAAAACCGACTACACAATAAATGTTAAATTTGTTTTGAAAAACCAGAAGATTGTAGATAATAGAAGTATTTTAATAAGATTATTTTTGTTAAAATGTCGTATGCGTGTTCAGTTTTGCATCTCACCGTGGAACTGCTATCGAAACTCTCAACTTCCAGAGTTCGTTTTTATTTGTATTCGACAAAGTTGGGAGTTATATTGAGCGAAGAAGCGATTCGAGCTTCGAATCTTGGTAGTCTTGAAAAGTTGGAACCGTTTCAAAGATTTAGGTATCTTACTTTTGTGCCTTTCTAAATTCCCTTGCGGTTGAGGTAGAAAATGCGTAAGGGCCCGAAATTCCTGCGGTTTGCAGCTCGCACTATTATTCAGTGTGGATTACACGGCCGTAAAGATTTCCGGTTAAAAAAAAAAAAAATAAGGAAGCGGCGAAATTGCGAAGCAAACTCTGCGGTCTTGCGTTCTGATACGCACCTGTCCGGTTGCAGGGCCAATCACGGCGCCCTAACGAACGCGGACGAGGAAACCCTTTTTGCGCCAGTTTCTCTTCGTTCCTCTTTCCCGAGGGACCAGAGGCACGGCTCCTCTTTCTTTTCAATCGTGCCGCCAGCAAATTACGACCAAGTTCACACAGAATTCGTAAGAATCGAAATGGTCGGCGATCGCGCGTCTTCTAATTAGCCGGGCTACATCTTTGCAACATCTTTCTTTCGACGTGTTACATTTTGTCGGGCAGTTTACGTGACAACACGCCACAACTCGCCTTGGGGTACGCGGTCTGAAAAACCTGCACCACTTTTTAACTTCACTTTTTTAACGGTTGGACGACGAACGAGACTGGATTCGAATATTTTAAATATATATTCGTTGGTACTCTCCGTAAGAGAATCTAAAAAAAATTATAAACTTGACAGATTTGAAAATTTCATACATTTATTTAATGATTGAGGTGCTCAATTATTTTAAATGCGTAAATAAAATAGTTGCATTTTTGTTGTTGACTAGTTAATTAGAAATTTTTCGCGTTGAAAATACAAAGAAATATTTTTCAGTTGTACTCAAGCGACAAAATGTTTTGCTTTATGGGGTGGTCGATGTTTTATTATTGTTAATAGTTCGCGGAAACGTCAGTGATGTTTTTACCTTCTTACCATCTTACCGGAAATTAATCAACATCGCTGCTGATTATGGTCAATCTGAGAACCGTGTTAGGTTCCGGTATAAAAAACGGTCATTTCAATTACCGGTCGACTTATAACCACTTAAACTCTTTGAAGTTCATAATTGACGTCGTAAAAATCTGAGTTCCCCGCGTATATCGCGTCAGTCACGAAACTGCCTCGTTTGTTGAGCTCGTGACGCCGCTTTTAACAATCCCGAATATAAATTGGCAAATAACCGGCAGGAACGTATTTCAAAAGAAACGGTATCGTATTTTTACTACAAAACGTATTAATGAGTTATTATTTTCTCGTGGTCTTAACATTTCTACGAGTACCGATATTACCATCGATCGTGACACCAGTAAAACACGTATTTTTTTAAATTTATCAACCGCAAATAAAGGACGTGGTAAATTGTAGTATCGAGATAAACCGAAATGAAAATGTTCAAACAATCCGTTCAAAATAAACAGAAACATAATTAGCAGTTGTGATACGCAAAATATCATCTGTCTGTAATATTTTATCGACTCATACAATTTTCAATCCGATGGATCAAGTTTCACGTAACATGATAAATAATCAATGACCACCCTTTGGTTCTTTATAATCAAATTGTATTGGCAGAAACTGCTGCCACTTCCCATTGCTCAAAATGTCCTGAAGAACGTTTTTCGAAATAAATAGAGGCCTCTAAGATTTTTTTTTATAGCGCACTATTAAAGATATGGTTTACGACGTACCATCCAGAGACGTAAACAATTAAAATGTACAATTGCGATCAAGAAAAGCGTCGAAGTGTTAGATTAGGGGAAAATTTGATGAGGACCCCAGTGTTAATCCCGATGTAAGAGCAGGGTAGCGAAAACGTGGCCGGGACGAGTATGGTTGCGCGTTGTGTGGTAATTAGAAACGAGGCGAACGCTTGGTAGGCGTAGGCGATAGTGATCGCACACGAGCCACGATGAAACGCGTCTGTGCGTGAATATTCAAGCTATGCTTCGCAGGATAGTGGTCACCTGCCGCACAGGTGCCCCCTACTCCTTTGCTAGCTCGTAATTCAACCTTCAGGGCGATCCTTACCAGCAGTCGCTTCCAGGTGTTGAACAGAGAGCGTACCCGATTTCCGTTTTATCTCCACTCTGACCCTCGTCTTATCTCTTTCCTTTCATCTCGCCCTCGCGTCCGTTTCAAAGTCTCTCAGCTTCGTTCCTATTTAAACGTACCATCTTCCATCATCGATCAAGAACACGCTGAAATTAGCGATGGTCTCTGACCATCTTCAATCATAATAACAAGAATCATTGTATCATAAGCATCTATGATTTTATTAGGTCGTCCCATATGTTCGTGTCGAGTTTTGTACAAATAAAAGTTCCATAATAATGTTCGGTTTCCACTATACAAACAAGTATCGAGGTACTTTTGCTCTAAAACAAATAGTTGCATCTAATAGTTCGAGAGTTATATAGCACTTTAAAGGGAAATAATTTAGTACACTTTGAAGTGCAATAACTCATAAACTGTTAGGTACAGGGTATACGAGTATAGATACTCTTTGATAGTGATTCAAAAACTGCATATAGTGTAAGCAAAATGATAAGATTCGATTTTTATTTAAAGTGCAATTGCATGTTTTAGATGCACCGATGCAACTGCATCCTTTTTTAAAATGAAACTTTATGACTGCGATAGCATTATTCGATCTAGTTTTTTGAGCTCTACAAAATAGTATTACGGTACTTGTGCCATAAACCTAACAGTTGAAGAGTAATGGCAATTTAAAGTGTATTAAATTATTTCACTTTAAATTGTTATAGATGATGTCAATATACCGAGACACCTTGGTTATCGAACAACCTTTGACCTTCGAGGATCGAAGTAGCCGTTTTATGGAGGGGGAAAAAAGTTCCTGTTTAAGTTCGAAGAAGAAAAGAATTGATCTTTTATTTTACCGAGTGTTTAAAACTGTTTAATTTCGAACTGCTTCTTTCTACCGCACTGATAGAAGAAAACGACATCTAGGAATTGGTTTTGCTTTCAAGTCAGAGTCGAAGCAACGTTCTGCAGATTGTTCGAATCATCTTTGTCGCTGAAAGGGAAAGAATGGACGGGGCAAAGATGGCGAAACGGTTTCCTGGAAGGAAGTAATTAATGGCTGAAACGATGACGCCCGCCGAAAAAATAAAACCGTCGTGTCGTGTAAAAGTTACGTAAGGAGCGAGAAATACGAGCAATTCAGTAATATAGTTGTCTGGCGAGGTACGGTTTCGTAACTTGGGCACCGGCACGTGGCGTAGCATAAGAAAATTGCGTCGGGGTGTCGCGTGCTGCAGTTGCATCCGCGTACATCGGCTCGCGTCGCTGCTCGACTCGTCTACGACATTAATAACCGACGCATTTGCATAATAAATGCGGAGTGTGTGCGCGAACAATGACAATTTGTCGTCCAATATGAAATCGAGTCGCGTACGATCGATATCTCTCTTTTGAGCGACGACCAAGTAACGACCTGGATAAAAGCCTGCTTGCTAACCGCTAAGCTGGCTTTTCTATATTCTCTGTCCTTTCCAACCAAGTACGTTCAACCTTCTGCCATGGAAAATTAAACGCCACTAATTGGATTCGTTTCTTTCGTGATTCTTTTTTTGTTGCGTGGATACTTCGGTACAAAACGAAAACAAGAACGTTTCGATCCTTATTCGAGTCATCTTCAGGCCAAAAAAATTACAATATCAGGTTTTCCAATAAGATCGACTTTTGATTGCCATAGCTACCACGTTCGAGATGCGTTTCCCTCGAGCCTGGTTGAATTCGCTCCGAAACCTTAAATGCATTTTTCTTAGATCGATATTCCGTAAATGAGAACGAAATACGATTTACGAAATCGAGTAACAGCAGTCTTAAAGCTTGTGCTAATTTTTTTTCGGCCCGACTTCGTTCCTCCCGACCGTAAAGGATCACGTGTACGGAAGAACTAAGACGCTGAAAGAGGATTATGATCCTCTACTCCAGCAACGAACTAATCCTATCGAGAAAAAGAGCAACTCGACCGGGTAATCCCAAAAATACACGCAAACGTGCTTCGCTAAAAAAACGGATCTTTCGTTTTCTTCCTTTTTCTTGTCCCCGTTCGCGTGTGAATCCCTAGCTGACGATGACAAGAATCGCTAAACTATGTATTCTGTGCTTCTGCAACATGATTTCATTCTAATAGATACGTCCACTGTAATAATCGAAACAAAATAATAGTTTTCTTATTGGAGTCTACTTTTCCTTCGAACTTCTTAATAATCTTTGATCTTGTATAGCACGGTACTTTTTAGGGACGCAGCTACCGCATTATACGGGGTTGATTGTACACGACATCGAAATCACGATGGACACCGACCTAATTAGCGTCGACGAAATACGAATGGAAAGTCGCTCGAACGGAAACCAAATTTGATCCGCGACACTTTCTTCCATTTGCATCTGCAGTTAATAATTTAAGAACCACCTGGATATTATGCGTTCCTGATTCGCGAGGCGCATGAAAATTTATACGGCCGCGGTGACATGGATGCGTAGCGATAGTGAAACTTAACCATTCCTGTCTTACGCAGCAATTCCTCGTCCGCCAGTTACGCCAATTAATAATATTTTTGTCAGAAATTTGAAAGGAATATCAAAAACCGAAAAGAGGGTTGCAAAATTCATGAAATCGCCAATCTCGATGGTCTCCATCGAAGGTGAAATTGTGAACTAAATTAAATTTACGGTGGGAAATAGGGCTCGAAAATCTCTGAATCCCATCTGTGAACCTAACTTAACGACGAAATACGACAGGAAATCTAAAATAAAAAAGATATCGTAAAGTTGGAGTTACCAACTTTCCAGTTAGGATAATTGTTAAAGACGAAATCATCCAACTGTAGAACGACCAAAAAAAGACCGTGATAAAGAGTTCCGCCTGGTTCTGGGAAAATTCTAGAAATTTGCATGTACGAGCTAATAAGAAAAACGAGATACAGGTAAAAAATAGTCGGTGGGTACTAATTACGGCACAGTTAAATCAAAAGATATCATTGAGGGGAAGAATTGTGAGGTAGTCTCGTTCGCATGATCGGTTCTTTTAGCGCAATTAATACGAAACTGGCGTACGGGAGAATTACGGAAACGATAATAGATTTTGATAACAAGCTGCGCACCATTATAGAGATTTATACATCCGAACACTGATTGCCGAGGAACCATCGCGGCCCTTAATAATCGGCAATGATCGTACCGTAAGACGATAATTAGGTATAAAATAACCGCGGTTAAGTGTACAGTCGGCCGTTGAAATTTTTTCCGTCATTTTAGCGGTTTCTTTGTTCGCTGCGGAACTCGATAGGGGGAAAAAGTTGTCGACGGTGGCCGAGGCCAGTGGTATTTAATTAGTTCCCTTAACGACACGAAAATACAGAGAGCGGACAGGAGCTGCGCGGGGAACGGCTTAAATCAAGGGGACTTATCAAGCTGCGTGGCGTTTACCGGCGAGCGTTTAGTTTAAATTAGCCGCGGCTGACTCGCGCCTCGGGGATAAATCGGCGAAATCATACACTTCGGCACATTCAATTACAGAACCAGTCCTCGCCCCTCTTCACGCTGTTCTTCTCGCGTTGCGCGTCGTTATAACTGCCACCTTAACCTTGCTGCGTTCTTCCTTACTTCGCATGCTGCATGCCGATCTAACAAAAATTCCCTTACATCACAAAAATTACATTTTTTCCCCTTTGAACTTAAACTGTAACATTTTTCCCTCCATAAAACGGCTGCTTCGACCCTCCGTTAAAGGTTGTTCGATAACCAAGGTGCCTTGGTACGCTGATATCTTGGAATAAGTCAGATATATTGGGAATTTTACAAAAAATATTATAAGGCAAAATTGAATATAATTTTATTCATTTTTATGCATCGGTGCAACTGTATCTATTCCCCACATGGAACTCTACAATTCTTCGTAAATTTTCATGAATTTTTCAAAATTTTTATCATAAATTTGATAATTCAAGAGTTATAACTTATAACTATACTGTGGATGTTTATACATTTATGGGAAATTTTAATCCTCAAAAAACTACAGAATGCATTTAATATGCAAAAATATAAGAAATACTTAAAGTAAGATACGAATTATTATATTTAGGGGTTGAGACAGCCCTCTGCGAAGCTTCCGTTTCATTAATTTTATTAATAAAAATGTGAATTTGCATAAAGATCCGCAGTCTACTTATAACAATTTAAAGTGAAATAATTTAGTATACTTTAACTTACTGTAATTTTTGAACTATTAGATTTATGATACAAATACCTTAATACTATTTTGTAAAGCTTAAACAACTAGATCGAACAGTGTTATCGCATTCATACAGTTTCATTTTAAAAAAGAATGCAGTTGTATCGGTGCATCTAGAAAATGCAATTGCACTTTTAAAAAAAATAGAATTTTAAAATTTTGATTCCGCTATTCGGTGCAACTTTTTAATCTCTATAAAAGAGTATTAAGACACTTATGCCCTACACCTATAAGTTCCGGAATTATGCCACTTCAAAGTTTCTTAAATTATTTCACAGTAGAGTGGCAACGATGCAGATTTATTATGGAAAATGAACCAATTTCACTTTATCGAGTATTTTACGGTTACAAAGCACACGTGATTGGGAAATTGAGCACGTAGTTTTTTCAAAATAAATTTCTCGTATTGTACGAATACAATAGATTTGTTGTAATATTTATGAGTACGAAACAAAATTACGTATCAGCTTCCTAAAGAGGTTATCGCAAAGAAGAGACTTTAATCTAAAAATTCGTGGCAGTTTCGAACCGGTAGAGAATTTTTAAAATTCTCGAGAGCCGTTTGAGAGGAAGAGAAAGTAGACCAACGCGTTAGATACGAGAGTAACAGTCAGATCGTATTAAAATATCGTCGGGATGGGTTGCAGGAATTTCGTGAAAGAACCATGTGCTCGGGACACGAATTTTATAACGGCGAGATTAAATATACGTTTTAATGGGCACCCGTAGTATCTCCCAGCCATCTGATCTTTTACGGTCCTGCACAGAGATTTAAGGGGGTGGGCTCCTTCTACTCGTCCAGGAAGCATCCCAAAGAACAGCTGATCCTCGCGTTAATGGTCCCTTCTGCATTCCTTTTTTCAACAACCTGCAGCCCTAACCTTCCGAACAATGACTTTGGGAAACATTTTAACGCCCGGCACGTGCCCAGAAATAGACAATTTTCCAAACTACCTTTTCCCTGTGCAGAACCGAAACAAGTTTACGTTTTGTTTCTACGTCGATCGTGGCAATTGATATTCGTAATTTTGCACGACTTCATTCACGAAAACGAGCACACAAGGGACTTTTACGACTTCATTCATAGCCTACAGATCCCTTAAGCGAATTCTCGTTTCTTGCACCCTTCGATTCACCTCGAACCTTCTATTTTTACACGCTGTCGATTATATCGTCGAACGTTCAATTGTAAATGGATAACGAGGGTGTAATTTCACCCTGTGAATTGCTTCGAAACCCTTTACCGGTGTCTTCCTTTAATTACCTCCAAAGCGATAGTCACGCTGACGACTTATAGTAATTTTTCTTCCTTCGAGAAACTTGAAACGCGGAAAACTCGTATTAGAACGCTTGGTCGGAACGTCGTCGTTTCAAGGGTTAAATCTTCAAGTTTCGTCGGATTTTAAAGAGTTTCGAACTAGTTACACGAAAAAATCGCCTCTTAATCGTACGACGTAGCGGGGTCGGAAAAATGTTGCACAAAATATGAAACGATGTCGGGACGAAGATAATTTTCCAGGACGAAGGTGTAACACGTGACGATGGGTCGCGTGGTCAGCCTTGGAAACATATGCATCTAGGTCGGCGTACGTACGGCAGATTGCAATCTGTTGGCGTTGGAACGGCAAAGGAAAACCTCTCATTAGCGATGGAGGCAGCGAGTGGTAGCGTCTCATTAACGAACCCTCAATCGAAGCGGCACGGATATCTGCTCGTGCCTGGAAAAGAAGCTGAATGGTCAGGTGCAACCTGAAAGCGCACGCGTGCAGTTGGCTACATAATCTTTCGCTTCTTCGTCTTTCTTCCTCCGGGCGATACGTCGTCGTTCCTTCTGTCATCTTCCTTCTTCTTCGCGCTCTTATCGTTCACGAATCTCACAGGGAAAGTCTCTACGCGCTCATTACTTTCAACCTTCCGACGGATCAATTGTTTCCAAACTGAATTTGTCGCTAAACTTCACGCTTTCCTCATAATCGACAGGGGGTAGATGCAGACATTTTTCGTCGAAATTAAAAAATTTCAAATTGTACTAAAAAAATTATTTTTAGTTGCAAGAGTCGATTATAATCATGTTTGGTCAATAGACATACCCACGAATTCCTACACACTTTTGAGAAAAAAATTCGAGAAAGTGTGAAATTGTTTGACAAAATTAAAAAATTTCCAATCGTTCTAAAAAAATTATTTTTAGTTGCAGGGATCAAGTACAATCATTTTTGGTGATTATATATACTCCCGAATTCCTACGCATTTTCGAGAAAAAAATTCCTTACCGAAAATATAATCTGAGATCTGAAATGGTTCCCTGAAATTTTATATGTTATAACTTCTGAACGGGTTGAAGGATTTTAATGTTTCAAAATGCAAATAACGCATATTTTAGTGAAGAATACGTAGAAATTCTAAGAATGTTCGAAAAGTTATTCCTTAACCCCGTAAAGTGAGAGGAACCCCATAAAAATGATTCAATTTTCAAACGTCCATAACTCTTACAATAGTGAATGTATTTCATTGAAATTTATGTATGTAGTAGAGCTCAGTTCTTTACGTGAAAAACTGGAGGACTCGCGTTGCGTCGGGTGGTTTTATCGAGGACGATCTTTGTAGAAATTTAATATTCGGGATGGATGCGAATTATCGTAGTCGTGTCACTCGATGTGCCACTTGGTAGCGATCAACGCGAATATACCGCTTAATTGGCAGTGAATTCACTTAAGTAGATGTCCGCAAAATGGTGTTCTGCGTTTTCGGTCCGTATAATCACTCGGAATGGCAAATGATACCCGGTGTGGTCTACCGATACGCCGCCGTCCTGCCTCCTGGAACGCCCGCTTACAGCACGCCGACCAATTTCCATAATTTCGCATACTCTCATCTTTCTGGCCCATAATACATGTTCGGAGACTGTTATGGGTCCACGTTGCCATAATACCCATTTCTCGGCGACTTTTTAGAGAGGGAAACATACGTTCCTTCGTCGGCAAATTTACTTTTATTAAGCAGACGCAGCCAGTCTTCAAATTAAATCGCTCTCGATCGGAATATAGTTTATATTTTTCCATCCATTTTCTGCTTCTCTATTGGCTTTCGTGATATGCTAATTAAATATTAGATATTAGGGCATTTTCGTTTGAATATTTGATCGGTAGTAGAATGGTACATCAAAACAAGATGCGATGTTATCAAATTAATTTGTGCACCTAACGCGAGTATATTACATCCACTTTGGGTGAACGGAAGCAATAACGAATGCGTTAATTACATATATCGATACCGTTAAAAGTACGTGGTGAGTATCTGTAATTTTTGAATTAACGACAATGTTGGAAGTATTGGGTCATTCCATAAGTTAGTTGGTGGCCACAGGTGGAGTTCCATACACGGCTTTGTCCTCCTGCTCGCGCCATATTGTATTTGTATGGTGCGAGTAAACATAACCTGGCATCGGTTATACAGGGTGTCTGATCATTTTCAAACCGTGCTGCGAGCACAAATCAGGAAACATATCACTAGGCTTTGCGAGAAAACGAAGACTAAACCGGAAAATACTAAGGTAGGTCCACCGGTGAAACTTTTGTTTTGATTAAACTAAACCTCAGAATCGACCTATTAAAGGTTATTTTTATAAAAAACAATATCAAATGATAAATTGTCGTTTTCTTAAATCACAGGATCTCGTCAAAAATAAAAAAGGGAATAACGTATCAATAAATCGATCAATGCTTATCAAATTTATTTATGCAAGACGTATTTATCGTTGGAGATGAACAATGTTTCCATTAAACGATCACTCGAGTATGTTAGTCGCGCCCTATAGAAGGAAGAGCCGCCTGTTGGACCCGATTAAAAGCGAAACTCAATGTTGTTATATAAACGAAAGGAAATACAAGAGTCGGAAAAAAGCCAGGCTACCCGTAGACTTTCAACGGTTGTCCGGTTCATTATCTGTTCGAATTCAGGGCCCATTTCGTCTAATTAAGACGTACAAAATACTGATGTAACGACGTTTCTTTAAAGGAAAACACAAGTCAATTCGCACTAATGAAAAACTGGTCCTTATTATTTTATAACCGGTACAGTCTTGCAAACGAATGGTTCGCGGTTAGTGCACTTGAGAATAAAACGCAAGAACCCGAGCATGCATTCTCTTGCGTAGAAAAGCTTGGAACAAGAACGGGATCGAAGAAAATAATAGAAAATTAAAAATAATAATAAGGCTAGAAATAGTATGTTTAAATGTGTGTTGGTGTCGTTTAATTTAAGTTTGTGTTTCAGAAAACCAAAAGTGAATGTTTTAATTTAACGTTGATTATCGTCGAGTCATATCAGGGACTAGAATCGATTGCTTAGCTGAACGAAACATATTTGCTGTAGACCGGTATAATCGACTCGATACGTCGGAACAAACAAATTCGTTGGATGGGAGAGTTTGACAGTGGTTGACCGCTTCGTCTCAGTTTTCTTTTTTTTTTGTCACAGTTGCGTTGCTTTTTTCTCTCCCTGTGAGCATTCGTTCCCGAATACGTATACGTCTCGATTCTCGTGTCGAACCCTTTGCGATCGATCAAACTCTTTCTTTCGATTGCGTTCAATTAAAACGGAATGAGCCGCGTCGCCGTCCGCCACGTGGGCACTCTCACCCGATTAACCGCTCCGAAATCATCCAAGCGGATCTTATGGCTTAACCGTACAGTTACCGAAGTAGATGTCCGACTTTGCGCGCACGTGTCCAAAAAGTTTACCATTTTCCGCTCAAGAAACAATATCGTTTGCAATAGCACGTCAAAGTATTCGAAACGATTACAATATCTATGGAAAATTCAAGCTGCGAAAGTAACGTTGCAACTATCGCGAGACACGAGCATCTGATAATAATTTGCAAAAATCTTGCAAATCCTAAATTAAAAATACACCTCCGAACAAAGTTTCCAAATTGTTAGGATCGAATTTGCAAAAGTAACGATATAACGAAACGTATTGCGAGACTCGTCAAACTGTAAAACGACGAGCAGTAGTTATGAAAAAACGTAGAGTGCGTTTTCCGAGAATTCTGTGGGGAAAAATGGACAACAAGCACTGTTCAGTGCGGAGCAGTGGAATCGGCAGATTCGACCGTTATATAGAGGCATACGACGCTTCGAATTGGATGTATTAAGTGGAAGCACACACAAGCAGGAGACAAAACACCCATGTGTTTTCGGGTTGCTCTGCTTGCCAGATGACACCGGCCAACCACTCTCGAGTCAACGTCGGCACGCTGCCTCCGAAGTGCACACGCGCGCAACATACGGGCCCTGGAAACGGACCCACCACTCCCCTCCCTTCTCTCCTCCCTCCCTCTCGCCACTCGTCCCTCACCCCACCACCGTCTCACTGGCGTGTGCCCATCGCGTGCCAATCTCCTTCCGGGATTTTCCAATTGCCCACCTCCTGTCTCATTTTCCCTCTACGCTCGATACATTACGAGACAGGGTACATCAAGCTCTTATATACAATGCAAAGTATAATAACCAGGGACCTGTCACGATCGAAGGAGTCGTTTATCGAAAACAATGTCAAGTATCTAGTTTTTCAATAGAAAGGAAAACCATTGATTTTAGATTTCATTTGTTTGCTCGCAAATTACTGAAGTGTATCAAAATATAGAAAATATAAACGGTACATTTGATATTCCCATTAGCGCGTAGAATATTTTAAGAAGAAACAACGGTTGTTTGGTTTCTTCGACTGCACCCGAGACGGAATATTTATGCGAACGTTGATTCGGAACAGGTGTAAATGTTTGGACGAGTCTCACAGTTATACGAGCGAACACAAATCATCGCGTAGCGTACCGGGGCCAATTGACCCTGACGTTTCTAACGGCAATAAAGGAGGCTCGATATCGTAGAACAAAGCGACGGATACGATGCTCGAACTGGTGTGTTCCTGTCTTGCCATAAAACGACGAATGAATAATTCCCCAACTTGGGAAACAAACTGCCGCGAGACGCGATGACAGCTTTACTTCGGTCATCTATTCACGTGGCTCGCGACAATTAAGATCTTCGCGTAGGAAGTCCTCGAAAAATGAACGCTCTTTAACGTAACTCGTGTCCTCGTGGCGTTTCAGCTCTGTCAGTTTTTATACAAGTTTTTTTATCGTTGCCACCGGGGCGATAGTATCGATAGTATTTTGCAAGGAAACGGGGAGGCTACGTCACCGTCGTTTAGATGGACGGATTATTTATAACCCGCACGACCAACAAGAATGTCCTGCTTCGATAGCATTGCAACCTGGGAGAGTTTCTTTGCTCATGCAATTAAATAGGGAAAGGAGAGAAATTTAAATATTAAGTTTGATAAAATACAATTTCTTTTTAATATTTTATAGGCAACTTTATAGCACCAGTTTTTTTCATAAAACGAGGTTAATCGCGGTTTTTGTTATTTTGATCCCTGAATATGGACACTGTCTAACGAGGAGAGGCCCAAGTTATCCTTGCTTGCAATAGTAGCGCTCGGAGTCGGGATCGGGCCGTTCACGAGCGTCGAGGGGGGATAGGAATTTCTGGGTCTTTAATAGAACGGCCAGGATGGAGATAAATTGGTATTTTTGAAACAACGCCATTATTTCACGAAGCAGATCGAGATCGATTACGAATCGAAACGGTTGATTGCGATTAATTTTTTCGATCGATGAATAAAAAATTGTGTGGATGCACGAGAACTGATAATAATGCAAAGTCGACGGAATCCCTTGAAAATATGGTGCGTTCGGAGATATAGACCGGTCTTCGTAACCGTCGGTTAAAGTTTCGGAACTGGGTGTAGGGTGATGGGGGCGCAACAGTGTTTTACGGTTGGTTTCCTTTGTGAATCGTGGTGCTTCATTTAATCACCCTGCAGGGGATGAACGAGCGCCGGGCACGCTTGCCAGGCCCTTGCCTCGCTCCTCGTGCATCGGACTCCACAAGTTAGGTGCCCGTGCCGTGACACCGGCTCCCAACAGCTGCTGTCGCCAGGTTAACTGTGCTCCACGCTTCAAACGCCACGATTTCAAATCAACTTTCAAACCAACATAGAGGCTTCAACTTTGCTAAATTCACGCATTTTTCCACACTTTTGTGTCGCCTACATACGATACGAGCGACAGGACTTTTCAAATCGAGACGTTAAAGGAACGAAAATTTATGAAGTAGAGTCGAAGATACTTGATATGATATAGCATATGATAAAACATTATCGATATTACGAATATATTCATGATCAGAAGCTGTGTGTTTGGTGAGACGTCTATTGTATTCTGTACTATGAGTTATTAGATTCAAATTAAAATATCGCAGCAGTGTGGACAATTACTTTAGAAACGAAACAAAAAATTAGGAAAATTTTCCTCGTAGAATTTATTTTAATCTGGTGTTGTGTTCTCCATATTTTTATACGTATAAAAAAGAAGATGTGTACTGGAAGGAATCGAAATAATAAATTTTGCCCGTGCAAATAGCGGTTTCGAGAGCAAAGTCCGATGGCGGAGGGCAGTGCGTAGGCGAAGGTGGCCGGAGGCGTCGTTTAATTGACGCAACGGCAGTGTCCGCGATGCCACCGGGGATTCAAAGTGTGTGTGTGTGCGGGTGTAGTGTGTGGCTGCACGAGCCGCAGTGCAGCTGCCTGGTCTGGCGTGTCCCTCCGGTGTGCAGAGGGACGCGTGCCTCGTGTCCCGTATCTTTTCGGTACAGTGACGTCAACAGCAACGCATTCGCTACCACACGCACACGCACATACACATACGTGTAAACACGGTGAACGGGGAACTTTTGAATAATGCATAACGCATCGGAACTGCGAGAGGGCCACGATTTTCGGATGCTTCTCTCGATAGTATCCGTCCGAGCTTGAAACATGCTCTTTCGCCCGTCCGTTGAGTACCGTCGTATTGCTTTCTTCCTTTTTCTTTTTTATTATTACCGCCGACACGACCGAACGCTCCGTTACAACGACGAGAATCGTGCTAACTGTGGTTCTCGAATCGATGGCATCGAGTTAACGAGATATCGGTATTCTTTACCAAAGTTGGGATCGACCACGTTTAAACCCCTCACGACTATTCCTTAATCGTAGACTGAATAAGACTTTGCGCTTCAAATTAACCCTTTTGCAGAGCAAGTTTTCGTAAAAATTTACTTTCTCTGAGCTATCGTAACAAAAATAAAATCCAACGTAAAGTTATTTGATAGTTTTATTAAACTTTTAAGGTTTAGAATCGATGAGTAATTAGAATGCAAAATGTTTTATCCATTGGCGAAGAAATATGTATCGTGTTTCGTTAAAAGGCACGACTGTTTTCAAACTTTTGGACGCCGGTGTAACATTGAATCATTTACCGTTGGAATAATTTTGTGGAAAACATGAAAGCAGACGTTCGAAATGTTTGTTAAACGTCGGGCGAGGAACATATTGCCTTTCACCCGGGCAATGAAATAATCGTCGACGTTTCCTCCGAATCGATTTTATTTATCCTCGCATTTCGCGTAATAAAAATGTAAAAACGCATTGGGAACGAGATAGAAAGGTTCGACAGAAAATCGTAAGAATTCGTCGAGATGTCGAGTGGAAGAGATACGGAAACGGCAAAAAGAAGGTAGAAGAGAAATTGAAGATTTTAGTTGGAGTGAAACGTATCGGGTAAAGCGAAGAGAGAGATTCAGATTCGGATCGAGATTGAGAAAGAGAAAGAGAGAAAGACAGCGAAAGAGAAAGAGAGTGAGAAGGGCGAGTATTGGTGAAGGTGGCGGAAGGGAGTAAGAAAAGGTCGGGTTGAAAGTGGGAATGATAAGAAGAGGGGAGGTGAGGGAAGGGAAGAAAGGCGCGTGTTTTCTGTGAGAAATGTGGCGCGTGCCGGCGCGTGCCGCGTAGTCACGTGCTGTTTCACATTGGCGTAGATTGCGTCGATTTAATCGCCCACTTCGAGGCTCGCTGCAATCGCATTTTAAAACTTTTGAAGGTTACCAATGCTCTCCTCGAGCTCTTTTCATTCTGACAATTCTAATAAATCCAACTATTTTTAATATCAATTTCTATCGACGGCATTTTTCAATCGCTTGTACGTTACGAATTTTCTTTCCATCCTCTCCACCTTTGAATCGAGGAATCTTCTACTTTTTAAAACGATATTTGTTGTCGAAAAACTTATAAAATAATTTCAGTGCAAATTACTGCAATTACTATTGCTATAAATAATTTTGTATATTCGTGGCCGATGGGAATTATCCTTGAAGTCTTGACTGAAAGGTGTACAGAAATGTTAAAGAATGTTTGAATATCAATTGTTATTATTGACACGATACAAGTTAAAATGAATGAAAATGTTTTAGAATATATTTATTTGAATACCTTATTGGTACCTGGGCATTGGAATTGGAAGTTGGAGAATCAAAAGGGTTGGAAAGACAGATGGTACGCCAATGGGCGATCCGCTTATCGGGCAAAGGAAAGGAAGTCCGATGCGCTAGACTGGCTCATCGCGTCGGGTGCACGTTCCGCTCGGTGCATCCTTCATGCACACGTCTTCTTGACCATGTGTGACCACCACACTATCAATAAACTTGTCTCACCTAATCCTGCTCCGTTTCACCCATGACCCTTTGCCGGTTAAAAAATTATCTGCACTGATTGCTTCTTTTGTGTGTGTAAATTCGTATTTCTACTTGATGTAATAATAAAATGAAACAGAATAGGCATCCTTGTACTAAAAAACTGAACTGTATACACGTTGGAATTGTTTGGCTCTAGTCATATTTTGTTTTATGTTTGGCTGGTCATGTTTTGTCATATTGACGGTTCTAAATAGAAATTTTCTGTGTGAAATTGATCTTGCACCGTGACTAATGCTCAATAAACCATTGAGAGTTTGCGAACTCAAGGGGGGATTCTCTTCTCATTTCTTTTTTTTTTTTTTGACTATTGTTACTTTGGATCGAACTTCGTTTGAGGGCACGAGACTATAAAATAATTCTTCCTACGATTTATTAATTAATATAAGAACCATGTCGAAAAGAGTCAATTACGAAGCGTTGTCAATATTTATTATTTTAAGTAGGCTTAGCGGTCCGAAAATCGGTAAAGAGTTCTGTATCGAATGTTCCGTACGCATGGCCAGCTGAAATTACGGACCCACCTATGACAAGTGGCAAAACGAGTCCACGAATGATTTCCGAGTAGATGCGAGATTAACGGAAAGCGACTTCAGCACGCGAATCACGCGATTCCGATGTCAGCCCCGATCTGTCCGTTCGTCGATAATTACGCTTGCTTATTAATTGCCTCTCGCACACCTACTTTTCCTGCCGTTCACTTTTTTGCAGCTGAACCCCACCGAGGCTTTACCGAATTTCGGATAATCTTGCTGTCAGAACCTTGACGTACGAACTTCCACGAAATTACCAAACCCAGTCGTTCGACAGAAATTAACGCTAAATTTCGGATTCTGTATCCTGATTAAAAGTAACTATATTCTCTTCTTCGAAGAGCCTAAAAGAAAAATTTGAGCAATCGATGTCCTGAGACTACATAAGCGAAATTAGTACCATTATCCCAATACATCTATCGTAAACAAATACCAGAAGTAGCTTAAAGTATTAGAATCGACAGAGTTATTAGTAAGTAATTTGAAAATGTTTGTTGTAATCTGAAAAGTTTGTCACGTCGCAGTAAGAGGTCCAGTGATGGTTCTACGAGTCTTAGTCGGTTTACACGTTGTGTTGCCAACGATAAAAGCGCGGGAAAATGACGCACGAATGTGTTCGATTCGATCGGGAGGAAGATAATTAAATTAAGGTAATGGTAAATGGTACCGATGATGGTTCGCGTCGCGAATGCAAGCTGTTCCGTGATAATTGTTGGTACACGTTAATTATTCCTTTTACTACCGAACCTCACCCCTCAAGCTGCGCTCGCTATTAAGTATTCTCCTTTGCACCTGCATTTTAAGCACCGTTTCGTAACGACCGCTGGATCTCGGCGACAGATTAAAAGCTTTCGCCCGAGACAAATCTGAATGTACCGTGCAACCAGGGAACAATAATTGGCCGAAACTAAAACGGTACGACGTTTCCGTTATCCGGTACCTGGGTAGATCGACCTTACGTATATCTCGAGGAGTATACAGGATTATTTTTATTTATACACGGGATAAAATGAACAGACGAAGCGACAATACTCTTTTAGCGGGATACGAAGATCAAGTTAAATGATTTTAATAGAACTACCTTTATAGACTAGCGTTTCGACGATCACCGACAACTGAAACAATTTTTTCCAATTTTCTTCGGTAGACTGTTTGCGTTTGTTTTCCAACGTATTAAATTTGTCGTTTATTTTATAGCCAACAAAATATAGTTACCGTAATTAAAGTCGATTGCGATGGATAATAAGGCAGGTGTGAATTTCGAAACGCGTTTCGAACGGATGGGGAAAAAAGAACCGTCCGGAATAGAAACGGAAAGGAGAAAACCGGGCGCGGTTTGAAATCCGATGGATCCATTCAAAGGGAACGAGAGATGTTCCCTGTCGGCGTTGTTTTTCTTTTTTTCATTTCTTTTTTTTTATAAATACGCGTCTTGATATTCTCGACGCGTTGCGTGCCTGTACGCGAAAACGCATGAATGGGACACGTCTCACGATCCGACCGCAAACTTTCCTGCCATTTGGAGAGGATGTACGAAATCTTTCACCTCGCTGGGAGCGGAAAGAGCGCGTCAAGCCTTGAAAAGTGTGTCCCTCGGACGTGGTTGGGACTTGCTACACTATCCTCTCGTGTTACGACATCGATAAGCTCCACCTGTAACGAGAACTGTTTCACTCGAACAACGAAATCGCGAGACCGACGAACGCGACTACTTCCGGCCGCGACGTCTACGCGATTTCACTCTTTCGATCGCCATTTATCGGATCTATAGTTGATTCATTTTTTTGTTTACGAAGAAAAGAAGATCGCTGACCATATTGCCAAGACATTCAGATCTGTTTGCATCGGCTATGATAAATAAATAGTGCGGGGAGTAGGAATATAGCAATTATTATGAAATTCCAAGACAATCGCGTAACGTAACACTTGTCATAATTAAACGACATTCTGTTAAAGCGATACCAGTGGTCCAAATTCCGAAGATCCATCTGCATTTCTTTACTATCACAAGTTTAAGAAATAATCCTAAAAAAAATCGATTAAAAATTCTATCGCTGTTATTAGAAAACCCTACAATAAAACTGCATTTCAGTTTTCGGTGGTATACAATTTTGGTTTATCGAAACACCAAACCAAGCTAGCGTTTAATTGATTCATAGATAGTACAAATAACCGAGAAATAGGTTTCTCTAGAGCAAGATAAAGTGGAATGTTGTTGTGCAGGGAGAAATGGATTCGAAATTGCTGAATTCGAGCATTTCGATGAGCTTTTCGGGATTCTTGGGATCACTATGCGTCGGTTTGAAATTACACCGGATACGATCGTCTCGGGAAGCACACTTGTTCGAGCAAACCGGCCAGTCGCAGTCGAACGGCCAGGCGTACGCGCGCACCTTGGAAACATCGCAGGTGCAGTTACCTGCTGGTCGAGTTCTTTCCTCGTCCTTCCTACGGCAGCCAATTATGCAAGTTTCACTTATCCGAAGTAACCAGGTAGCTCGTTATCGCAAGACGCGGGACCACGAGTGGGTTAAGGACATCGGGACCTGCTTTCAATACATTCCTTGATACTCATTCTTGTAACACAAAGGTGCTCCGTATTCCAATAATACAATGTTCTTGAATTTTCCGTTTGCCCTCCTTGAGTTTCTTCGGCGTTCGTAGAACATAAAACGTGCCCGATTTATTCATAAAGCATATTCATCGTTACAGAAATAGATATAATATTTATTCGTTAATTAAAGAGTAATATACTTGACATTATTTTTAAAACAGTCGTTTTCATCGATGATCTTTTTACATTTCTGCGTCGTCCAGTTTCTACGTTGAATTAGTCAAAGCAAATAGAACCAAAACTCTTCTGTTAAAAATAACTAAAATCCAGTCTTTAATTCCATACGTATCCTACATACCCCGAAAATTTCATTGTCTCTTGCAAGTTGATCAAAACATCAAGAAGATTTCGATTCGATGCACCGTTATGTTGGTATCGCTTTGAGAAGCATTGTGCTACCAACTACTTTCGATCCGTATCTTCTATTCGCTATCGAATGGTATCGAATCGATTTGGTATCGTCGATAGTATCGGTCTCGATTCCATCGGTAACCCGAATTATGGACCTGACCTACATCGACCCAATGTCGGTTGTAGGAACCGCGGTGGCAACGGTTCGGTCCCGATGGATATTTACGACGTCGGTGGAGGTTTCAAGGTCAGCGATCGGTACCCACCTAATCTAGATCCGACTAGAGTTGGACAACACACGCGATCGCCGAAGGTGGATCCGATTCTAGGAAGGCGGCCCAATAGAACGTGTCGGGTCGGCGCAGACGCACTGGTTGGTTCTCCTTCCCCGCGAGTCTCCTGCCGAATCAAATCTACTCGCGGCGCTAGTATGCGCGCGCATCTCTCTCGTTTTACCGTCTCGACTGCCTATTGGTCTCGCCGCGTCGTCCCCCGTTCTCCCCGACTGCCAACCAAGTTGTCATTAACTAAATAGACTGCACCGATGATTTTCCTCTCTGTCATGCACCGGATCATTCGCCATTTTTCATTCCTTCGTCTCCCGCCGCCACATTTTCACCCCCTCAGTCGTCTCTGGCGGTTCTCCAGAATAAGATTTTAGATTTTAATTTTGGTTTTTGAAGTGGTCTATAATCATATTTACGGCGATTAATCTAACGCTGACGCATCTCGAAACGGTGACTACAGTCGGGCTCCATCTCTCAAGAGAAACGTTATTCTTCGAACTCACGATGATTTTAGTCGTGTCAAGCCTTTGTTAAACTTTTGGAGGCCATTTGAATTCGAAACGCTTTCAGAGTAAAACTATTTTTATTTTCTCGCCTAGTATAAGAGGATGTTTGAAAATATTCGTCTTAGGGGTGTAAAAATAGAGGATTTACCCTTCAGAATCACTCTAGGGAGATTAAAATGATAGCACATGAGCACTGATAAGAATGATAGATCATAGATAATGAGAGCATAGCTTGAGCACTGATAAAAACAAAGATAAATTGTAAACAATTACAAGTAGTAATACTACATTGGCTGGTGCATTGTGCATTATGAGATGTCAGAATCTTAGTTTCTGCTCTTTTCAATGATTCGTGACAAAAAAAAACTTGCAACATTGTTATTTTATATGGATAAAAAATAAAAGTTATTCTTACGACGCATTGTCCTCAAGAAAATTGATTTTACAAATTCGTAAGTACGATCTGGTGAACGAGTCTGCCCATTACTTAACTTTTCTACTTACTTGTTCTCAATACTCACGACACCTTTGATAAAAATAATGTTAACCATTGAAGGCAATGCAACGTAATGCATCTTTTATTGATCTAACTGTCTCGTAGTTTGTTAGAATCGATCGAAACGAACAATACCGTACAAACATCGATGCTTACGCGAAAAACTAGTAGAAATATCAAGCAATGGTCAGACACGCTAGACAAATCGAGAGAAAAATATAATTCGAGCTTCAGGTTGCATGATTCTGGTTCGACCGATCAAAGTCAGGAAATCGAAGGCTTAGTTTATGATATATCAGCATCGTAACGTAAACATGTCAATGGATTAGGTGTGTAATAGAAACAATTCCTTTCAAGAACTTAGTTTCTCGCAGAGATTCGATTCTATGCAAGCTGGTAGTTTTAACCCCTTAGCTTACAATGACGTTTCAGAGGCGTGATAAGTCTACCGAGCCAAACATAAATAAGACGTCTCAGAGACGTGATAAGTCTACCGGGCCAAATCTTGGTGTCACTTTTGACTCGCACAGTTGGAAATTAAATCATAAGGCAACGAGTTAACTGACAACAATATGGGTAATGGACCGAAGGAGGAAGCGATTCTTGTATGATAATATTATTATATTATACAATTATAATAAAAAGAACACACGACAACAATAATGACTACACTCGGTACGCGGTTTTTTCCTCGACGTTGGCTATAACAACGATCGAGTAGGACCCCTAAAATACAAACTAGAAACAAATATAATGAAATATAAATATACATACACACGCATACGCATTCATATCTGGATGCGCACCAAATATCGTAGGACTGTTTCTACGCGTAATTTCGAGAAAGGTGTGCTGAAAACGTTCCATTTTATCAACAAGTCGGGAGTTAAAAGATATTCCTCAGGTGCCATTCTGAAGAACGACTATAGTTGGTAGTTTAGCTAAATTCGTGCTGCTTGTTTTGAAAGTACAAGTCCTAAAAGATCATTTATCGTCACCCTTGCCCTACGTCGTGTTTCTAGGGTTTTTCGGTGGGGTGGGGGAGGAAAAAGGATGCGCTCGGTCAGGCAGAAAGAGGAAAAACGAGGAGCGTGGAAGGCAGGGATGAAACGGTCGCCCCGACAGCGCGCGTGCGCCGATTCTCGTGGGCTAAAGTTGCGTGTAGCACGGTGGGCGTGGCCTCCAGGTAGCGGAGAACGCGTGAGGTGACGCAGGTGAGAAGAGAGAAACCCGAGCACGTAAACGGCTGAGCTACCGGCAGACTGCGACGCGCGCTCCTCGCGAGACCGTGCGTGTAGCCTTCTCGGCCAGACCGAGGTCAGTCAGGGTCCTGCTCTTAGTCAGGACACTCCGGAGAACATCTTCGAGAGGATCAGCCGGACAGCCGTTGTCTATCGACAACCCTTGTCTTAACGATCTATTTTTTCGTTACCTCGGAACATTCGTTGCACGGTATCGTCGCGAACGATCGATATCGATCGCGAGACCGTCCGCGGGAGGCGAGTGCCGCGCGACCGCGGCTCAAGGGAAGTGTTCCGCGTCTCGATCCCGATAACGAAAGGAAGAAAAACATTTTTCGGTCTGTGGATTTGTGTGGAAGGTTTGTGCGCGAACCGCGGGGAACTGTAAACTTTGGTGCAAGATACTCGCGGTGGAATTACCTCGTTCCTCTCCATGAGCAGTCGGAAGCTTTGACGCAACGATCGATCGACCAGCAAAACGCGATGTGCGGTGAGTCTATTGCCGCTCTGTGTCATCCTTTTTCGAAGCTAGAATCGACGCACTTAACTTCTGTCGCGACAAAGTTTACTCCCGGAATAAATGCTCCGGCATTTACTAATCTCGTAATTGTTATCTAAACCAAAATTTGGAATAAGAAATATTTTCAAAGTTCCTAAAATATCCTTGCTTTTCTATGGTTGGACTAGAATACCCCCCAAGGTTGGTCGTCAGTTTATTTAAAAAAAAAATAGTTTATTTATTTATACGATACTCTAGAATAATATTGTTGTTTACGTTTGAGTATAAATTTCTCATTTCTTGTACTGTCCGTTTCGTGGCTAAACGATTTGAACGGAAACGTAATAAAAGTGTAATTTTGTACGTAGAAGGAATTAATTCGGTCGTAGTTTCGATCAAACGTTTAAAATTCGTCTCTGATTAAAAAAGAAAAAAGTGTTTATACAAGCTGTTCCATCGTAGATAGTGCCAGATTTTTAGAGAACATCTGTTCCTGGTACCGATTCCGAATCTTTTAGAGAGACAGTCGTTTATATCGACACTTGTTTACACGATTTTAATCGACTTGGAGTCACAGCTGTTTTTCAAGATTTTCAGAAAGTCATCTTTCTATTACTAATTTATTTTAGTAGTTCTATTTTAGAAATTCGATTCGCTGGTGGATTTGGTACGAAATTTATTTCGATTCTGTTACGACTAAAATTGTTTATGCGAATCTAAGGAAAAATCGAAAAAAATAGGTGCAAGTAGAAATAAGGAACGTTTAGATAATGAATAGTAGACTTTATCGTTTCAAGGATGTAAATACGTTCGAACACGATTATAACAAACACTGGTAGAGTGACAAAGCATTCTATTTATAACTATTAGTTGCTATATCAGCGAGAAGTTTAAATCCAACAACTTTTTTTTAATTTTCAATAATTTGATAGACGAGTTCTAAAAATAAATTGAAGAGAGGAAAATAATGTAATTATGTACCCACGACTAATACTTGTATTAACATGCTTGTACAAATTACGATACCCTTAGTATTGAACACAATTTATTTCTTTGCAATTACAAGCATTAATAATTGATTCTTTGTAGTCATATTTACTATGGTAACTGTTGTACATAATCTCTCGTGTAGTAAACCAAGTTTACTAGTGCAATTCTAATCGTGTTGTCGCTTCTAGAGACATGAACGCTATTAACGCAAATTAACAATAGAAAACTCTAAATAAAATAAGTAACACGTAACTTTATATTGTCTACTCTATACAAATCATTATGTATAATAAAGTTACTTTGTAAATTTCTTTAATGCTTGGTAGTTTTTTCGTTCCGATGCTTGTAAATTTACACTTTTTTTTTGTAAACTCGAGTAATAATGTACGTTTGTACGACGCAATATTTTCCTCCTTTTTCCACGGAATAATGCAAACGTTGTTAAACTCGACGATAAATAACGGTCGGTGATTGACATCGAACTCGCGCATTATACCTCGATATCTATGCTAAGCAGGAACGACTTATGCGTGTATCTTGCACGGTCGTGTTTGCAAATTGTATTACAGATTTATTCAAACATCGAGTCACGATTATTAGGTACATTTACGCTCGAGCACGGCCGTTATCTGTTAGCAGAAAGCCTTCGAGGCAACGGTTACCATTTTCTTGTATTATTGGTCGAGCTATAATACGATCGTGTTTCTGTAGATTTTTCTAAAAATACACTTGATCGTGTATTCTCGAAATTTATTTTAATCTCCTTGCTTAACGAAGTTAATTTTCATCGTTAAAACGATTTTACGATTCGTTTGTCTTGGATCGTGTTTTAAAATTTTTCTCCGGCCGAATATTATTTTATTCGATTATTTATTTCCGGAACCCTTTGATAGAAGGAGTAACAAGCGTAACAAAAGTAAACGTAGGCAGTCAGATACGTGAAAACAGAAATAAAAGATAACTAAGTAAATAAAAACAAAAAAAAAAACATAATTGGTAGAAAAAGAAAGCAAAATATCACGTATTGCAGAAATATAGAGGAAAAGATTTATAAAAATGAGTATACTTTATTGTTGATGTTTCGAATTTTAGATAATAGGTATCAGAATTTTTCAAGAAAAAACAAATGTAATACAATCTTTTTGCCATCGTCTTAGTTAATTGTACAGTGTATTTCATCTTTAAAATAATACTTGTACATTTACTAAGGTATTTTCTATTTTTCTTTCTTGTAACTAATATATACATGTATGCTCTCATCTTTATTATTCATAATTCCTATTGTGTAAGTTTTCGACCCCTGATAGAATCCAAACATGTACCTGAAGAAGAGGATTCAAATACATACGGAAGACATATATGTCAATATGCAATAACGGCTTATTTAAAACTAGCCGTTCGAGTTATTTATTATTATTATCTAGAATCATTTGCCTTTTACTATAATTTTATCTATTTTTACTGGTCAAACCCGTCTTTCTTGCTCAAAGCGTCGCGGAATACTAATGTGTTTGCTATAGATTCGTGCGTAACGCGTTACTGCTGTAAGGAATATATTCGAATTTTGAGTTTCCAGTGACCCAGTTATTGTCAAATTAGGGTTGATTGACTCCGGACACGAGTTAAGGGGCAAATTGCGGATGACATCAGTCTCGAATACCCCTAATTTTTATCAGATACTAAAGTAAACTTTTACAAACTCGAATTCAAAGCAGAACATTGAAGGGAAAGAACAAGAAGTGGACTTTTCTAAAACTTTAGAACTGTAAACTAATCCATGGTATTTAAAAATGCGAACGATAATACACGGAAGAACTAAGATTTATTTTATTTTTCTCATTATTAGAGAATCGTGTTGAAAGAGAAATATCTTTTGTTCTATTATTAAAAATCTGACGAAAGAGTCTTAAAAGATTTCGTGCTTGATCTTGTTTCTACTCGAAGCTTGGTTCTTAAAATCTCGATAGTAAAATGGTAGCTCGCTGTTCTTCGTTTTATTACTAATGAAGTTCGTCGAATAGCCACACCTGTTTCGACTCATGATCAGATGAAGTTTCCGTTCTCTGTGCCCAGAACGACCACACGCACGCATACTTTATGATATATAATTCATAATCGTTGCTCGAGGGAGGAGCACGTTTGTGATTTTCACTATAAATCTGATAACTGTGACTATCCGTGGCTCGCTCGGAATACTGCATTAACGTATACTCGCTTTTAACTACACTGAAAACGCGTTTCCACTCTCTCGCTCCGATGACCGACTGTAATCGTTTGTCGTGAAACGATCTCTGAATACTAAGGGCGAGCTTAGTTACTTGCAAAGCAAATTCCACGCGTTATAATAAATAACATCATGTATGACGGACAGTCGAAGATCAGAGAAAACCTTTTTATACTTTCGTTCCTTTTCCTTTTCTTATTTGTACTTTGTACCACGTTCGTTGGAAATCTTGTAGCCTATTGATATTTTGCAAAATATAAATTATGAAAAGCAAGCAGAAAACGAATAGAAAAAATTTCCTCCGAATTTGAGAAAAATAGTAGGAGTTGAAGGATGCAAGGATTTTGAATTTTATATAAACGACAGTAATGCAATATTTTGTCAGAATGTTGTGTAAATAAAGTTTGTTGTGTAAACACAATCCTCGTAATGAAAAAGTTTTAACGTTAACAACTTGAATAAGTATTGCGTTTACAAGTTTATGATGTCGTATATTTGCAAAGAGGGTGCCGAATCGTAGCAGTATCGGCGTTGTTAGCATCGCGACGCTCGTTTGCATGCACTATATAGCGACGATTTGTCCATTAGAAGCGGTACCGCGGACTTGGTACACGAAACCAGAACTTCACTGCAACGGCGTTGGGGTTCCAGCGGGGGCGTTGTCACCCCCCGCCACGCTTTCACCACCCAGCAGTCCGAGCGTGACTCTGCCGCCTTCGCCTTGGAGTCCTGGCGCGACAGGAAACACCAACAGCACCGCGACGTCGTCCCATCGTTCCTTGGTTTGTTCCTCGAGTCTCAATCAACCATCCTCGGATCGATTCAGCGCTTTCACTCTCGTCTCTGCGTACAATCCTGACACGAGACTTCAAACTTTGCCCTCGACGACCATCGCCGCCACACGAGGTAACACAATCATCTCTACCCCCGCAAGAAATTGCTCTCGATAAGGGTAATTATGCAATGCAATGAATTTGCCTTCCTGGATACTGAAAACTCTTGAATACATTATAATACAAATAATTGTAGATATATTATATCGTCCCATAACTTCGTGCCGTCCGATATTCTGAAATTTTGTAACTTAATAGAAAACGATGCAACTGTATCTTATTCCCAAGCGGAACTCTGCAATTTTTATTGCACTATTCAATAGTGTTTTAATCCATACAAAATAGTAGTAAATCTGATAGTTTAAGAGTTATAACTTGTAACAATTTAAAGTGAAATATTAGGTTTATGGCACAACTACTGTAATACTATTTTGTAATGCTTAAAAAACTAGATCGAATAGTGCTATCGCAGTCATAGAGTTACATTTTAAAAAAGGGTGCAGTTACATCGGTGCATCTAAAAGGTGCAATTGCACTTTAAAAAAAATAGAATTTTATAATTTTGATTACGCTATTCGGTGCAACTTTTTAATCTCTACAAAAGAGTATCAAGACACTTACGCCTAGGAAATGAAATTTGGTGGGTTTCAGAACTACGGTGTGGTCTAATGTACGGTGGTTATGGGTCGGCGGGAGCTACCTGGTGGGCTCGACACGTGAGCCTCTTACTACCCCATTCCTTGCTACCATCCGCGAGAATACCTACTCAACAAACCACGCCTGTCGCCAATTGTTCGCCTATTCATCTAGAACCTCTCAGCCCATCCAGATCTGGCTCGCCAAGAAGATGCACCCCCGAAAAGACTAAATTCGGTGAGCATTTATGGTTCACCCTTTCAAATCACGTTCCTTCTTTAAATTATACTGATTGTTCATCCCCGATTCAACCTTCTGCGAAAATTAAATTCATCGTTTTACAAGTGGGGATTTAAAAAAAATTGTTTTCCTAACCTTATGTAACAAAATAATCTGTTTACTTGATTTCAACAAAAAAGTCTGGGTAAATTTTATTCGTAATTTTCACCCGAATCGTTTAAAGCATCTAAAACAAGTTTGAAAAAGAAACCCTCTCGCCGATTATTTCTACTCGCAAGCAAATAATAACGATTCCATTCTGCTAGCAGTTTGCAAGCACTTAATTACTGTCATTAGTGTCCACGCGTGTTGTTATCAACAAGAGAAGGAAAACCTGGCAACTAAACCAATTACGAATCCTTCTCAGTCTCGTATAACGTCTCGATTTCGAAAATTACCGACGATTACCTGACGTGTCCCTTTTTGCGCAGTCTATAGAACGCTAACAAATTAGGTTCCTGTCATTGTAATA
This sequence comes from Colletes gigas, assembly GCF_013123115.1. NCBI lineage: Eukaryota > Metazoa > Arthropoda > Insecta > Hymenoptera > Colletidae > Colletes > Colletes gigas. Next base: position 256,283 of record NW_025106662.1, on the reverse strand, counting down.
TCGTTACGCGTTTATCATTTTAGCTACGGTATTTCAAAACCAACTTTTCACTGGAAAAGCTTTGTGCGGACTTAAAAGTGTATAAATTATTGGAAACGAATTAGATTTCTCATAATTGTGACTCTTTAGAAATTGTTTCCTTTGCTAACTCGAAATATTTAAAACGAAAAGTGAAATTACAAAGGCAAAGCATATTTTATTCACGCATAGTAGTAATAATTTATTAACACGCGACTCGTGGAACACGATTAATGTGGATTAAATGTGTATGAATTATTGAAAGCGAAGTATTTAAATATGAATTTCAGAAGAAGAGGCGCCGCTGAATTTGAGCACCAAACCCGGCGACGTTTTGTCCAGTGTCGAGCGAAAAAGTAAAATTTGGTCACCGGGGACAGTTTGCGAGAGGGAAGCAAAAGAGATCAGAGTCCCATCTTCGAGTCCATCTTTAACACCTGTTGTCACTCGACAGATTCACCATTCACCCTTGACACCACCCTCCTCGTCGGAAAGGACTTTCCAGGTAAGTCTTTAAATTAAAACAACTGTAACGTGTTTCCAATTTTATATTTAAATTCGCTTCTACTACTCCTACCAACGATCACTACCTCAATTTTAATAAAGGCCAGGTGCCGTATTTAAGCCACTCAATACGTTTTTAATTTTATCTAAAGAATCACACCGAGTGTAAATTAATTTGTCAGAAAGTGATGCATGAACTAGCGATATTAGCGGAAAGATGAAATTCTTTCAGTTTGTAAGTTTAGTTTGTAATTTTTTCATTTCGAAAAAAGGGAATAATTTGGGGAAAGAAAGTAACAAAGTCGATTCGAACGCTATCGATATCGGTGTAGCAAAATCTCCAACGACAAATTACTCGCCGTGAACAAACGTCGAGCATTCCTTTCCGTCAGTGCGCGAAAGCCAGCTTTACGAGTTTCGTAAACACTCGTTTCGGACTTTTACAGGTTCGACACCCTCGAGCTCGTAAACCGTACCGCGGTCAACTAGAGTCGCACTTATGGAAGTGCAGAGTTGTGGAACTCTGACGATTCATACTTCTCGGTGCGTCTCGAACAGAGAAAACGTTTCCTTGCAAGCGCGTAGGGGAGAACAACGCAACAACGATTACTCGGGACCGGAGATAGGCAAAGTTTTATTCGAATAATAGATAACGAACGAAATCAACTAGCAGTAATTTATCCGCGACAATTCTTTTATCGAAAGATGTGGAGAAAAACACAGTTGTTCGGTGCTCTTTAAACAGCTCTAACGTCGTAAATTTTACGAATTTTAAGAAAATAATTCTTGTTTAAACTTGTAGATCTAAGAATACTCGTTTAGTCTAACTTAAAAATCTATATATATTTATCCTGAAACCAATTATTGTGTTTTGTTAATCCATCTGCATCTTCACTCTAAGCATAAAAATACATATTTCAAAATAGAATCATTTTATATGATGTTAGAACGTAAATATTTATTCTTTTTCATAACTGTACGGTAACTAAACTTAAAGTAGATACTAAAATTTTTGGAACAATATGATAATCTTTAAAATATAGCATTTATTTCTCTCGTGTAATTATTATTATTTGAACTCTATCCGATAGGAAACTAGATAGCCAAACGAGCGTGTAGCCATTTATTTCTGACGCCTTTAATTTGGAAATTAAGATCGAAAGATTAGTACGATCGAAAGGGTTTAGAAAAGTCGGTGATTTTAGTGATAAGCAACAGTTATTGTGCGCGTATCGTTCCGTTTAACGATGCAAATGGGTTAATAAGCCGGTTCGATTTAGAGAGGTATCCGAATCCGTGGGATCGAGATTCGGAGTTCCGTAAAATGGGATATTTGCATACGGAGGAGAAATCCGTGGAAGTCACGCGATGGGAGTATTCGCGGTGGCGCAAGTGCCCTAAAGTGCACCGTGGATCGACGAAGAAGAGGGTCAAGCGTTTGACGAATGTCGGAACTCGACAAAAGGCAGCGGCGCAATTACGGCTGATTGAATGGAAGTAGAAACTCGCTTGGCTACAGTTTTACGCGCGACACGTAACAGCCAGTGGACATATTAGGATATCTGGGGCACACGCGCGTCACACGATCCTGATTCCGACCGACAAAAGCTCTCCTGTCCCCGAAACCGGACCCGAGTCTCTTTCCGATCGCCCCCCAAACAATTCTCGCGAACAGAGCGTCTCTCCTTACCTGACCCTCCTCGATCCAGGAAGTAAGCGTTCTTCGAATCTTCCGGCACGGAAACCGCAGCCCCGATGCACCCAATTAGAGACCCACGATCGTCTAAACGTTTACGATCAACGCCGTTTCTACCAAAGATGTCAGGCTTATTTTCTAGATTTAATTTTTCCTCGTTTTGCATCTCTGTCAAAAGTTGCACAATTTTATGAAAATACGCACCCTTCGTGTTTCAAATTCAGTGGGATTTCGCAGAAATATTTTTTTCTTCCTCCACAATACCGACATTGCGTTTCGACCTAAATTAAGTATCCCATTTGCAGATGTTTCGCGATATTTCGATTCGAGACACCGATACGTTGTACCGTTACGCTCAGCGACGTCCCCGTAATCTCAGGTTCCGTATTCAGTAATCGCTGAATCGTTAATTCCTTTTCCATACCAAGTCCTAGTTTCTTCGCTAATTTAGTAAATAACGTAAAGTGACAATTAAAATATGATATCGCAATGTAGAGACTCGAAACTTCAATTTAAAAAAGTTACAGCCTTTTCAACACCTTTTCTAATTCACAAACGACAAATCGATATACACGCTAAAAGAGTTTGTCGGAGGAGGTACAAACGGTACGTAAATTTACGAACGAATAAGATTCGTCCGACTCTGATATCCCAGAATTTCTGGGAAAGTGCAACGATTCTCGAGCATCTCGAATGGCGTTCGGTCGAGGAGACCGTAATTTCGAATTCGTCTTGCGACGCGGTTGCTTACTGCATTTGGACGACATCGAAGAAGTTCACCGAAACTCGTTCGCGTGTCCCTTCGGGAGACCGCAGAACGTGTAATGGTTCCTAAAGAGCTGATAAATCGTCGGTACCGAAGTACCGAGGTTTCTTCGTAGAAGCGTCGCTCTTTGGAAAAAAGTCTGAAAAAAGACGAACGTCGCAAGTCTCGTCGAGTTTAATTTTCTGTCGGTGCATTTGATGCTCGAACGAAACAATCTTGAGCTTAACCGACACGAGAATTCCTGAAATTTATAAAATTCTTTGAACAGAATCAAAGAAGCAGACTCGAACTGTCAGAGTTTCCTCTTGACATTTCTAAACGCAAGACCTGAACGCTCGTACAGGGGCCACATACGAAAATAATAATTTCATTTTAATATTTCACGATTCTAAACGAAATCGTTGGGGTTCTTACTGTCGGGGTTCCCCTTTGTTCACGAACGAAATATTTCGTGCATTTATCGCGAGGTAAATTGCACGATAATATCAGTTTTGTCTGAATATTTGACGATGGTATTCTTGGAATAGAAAGTATTGTTAAAGAAATGGAATTATCGGAACTGTGACAGTGACGTTCCCTCTGAAAGTATGTTTCCCCAATAGGCATTACGTTTATCGACGGGAAAAGGTTTTCTAATGGCGGTTTGGGTAAAACGTCGAGTCCGGGAAACGACGCGGTTCTCCGCTAATTGCGATAAGAGTGGAAACCCATTAGAAAGATTATCGAGGGTCAAACACCGTGCAGAATTAATATCGTTGTAATATCGTTTCTTATTATTGATCGTCGAGGGTCGTGAATCATGCGTACTGGCGGGTCGCGTCTACCGGTACCGGTGCACACTCGTAAGTAATAATATTCCGCGGTGGCGCGTTCGTACGCGATTCCACGCATGTACCTATGCGTGTATCGTGAAAAGAGACACGCCTAAGTCGGCAGCATTGTCAGGACTGGCGCCCATGCGACAATTAGTCGAGGAGAAAAACCGCGGCTCTGTGAACACAGGTGCGCCTGGCGCGACCGTCTTGCCGATCCGATCGTCTTCCTTTTGCAACATCCTCCGCACCGATTTCGATACTCCAACCAACCCTTCGTCCACGACCAGTCGTCCTCTTAAAACACCCAACGAACGAACCGAAAAATCAACAATTAAAAGGAAACATCGCTAAACATTGTCGAGATTCCCTCCCACCCCCCTCTTAAATTATCAATTTAAACAACCATTTATGTACCAGCCGTTTTGACTGGTGTTAGTATAAGTATGATACAAAAATAAAATTGCAGAAAACAAATCTAACACGAAGTAGGAATTTTTAAATAAAATTGTGAAACCAGTCATTATGACTGGTGTAGTTTTAGCGTTAAATAGAAATATTAACAGAAACGTGTATTTTGCAAGGTGTTTCTAGCTGGTGGCCTGACAAGTTTCAGCTAATTAAAATTAAAAACAACCGTGAATCATCGAAAATAAAACGGTTTTTCCCCAATAATTAGTTCAGTGTTTCAAATATGAAAAATAATAGACATGCTGACGAAGATGTAATTATTTCAAGAACTTTGATAGTCAGAAGAGACTGTAAACAATTTATTTCTTCGCGTTTAATAGGAAATAAATTAATAGGGTGTACGTTTACCCTAGTATTTGAAAATCGAGGACTCCGTTTCGACCAAGTTTTTCTTTCTGTCGCAGTGCAAACAGTGTGGGAAGGCTTTCAAGCGATCGAGCACGCTCAGCACCCATCTTCTGATCCATTCCGACACCAGACCGTATCCTTGTCAATATTGCGGCAAGAGGTTTCATCAGAAGTCGGACATGAAGAAGCACACGTACATTCATACCGGTGAGTTTGACGCTGCCATTAAAATAGAACGACTCGTTTGCAAAATCGTGTTTATCGCGACTGATCGCGGGACGGTTTTGAGAAAAGTATCGCGAATGGAGAATTATCGAGTTGACGATGGCTGAAACTTTGTTCGGATCGTGCGCGTCTAAAAGCGCGGCTAACTTTCAAATCGAAGAAACTTGCCGGTCGTTGTTGAATTATTCACGCGAACCGTCTCGTTTCTAATATGCTCGTTCGGCCGCTGTATTATTCAAGGTATCATTGTTGTCGCGCGATCGTCGAAACCTCCTACCTTCTGCTACCTGAGAAACAACTCTACGAGTTCGCAACTTTTCAAGTTCTTTCCTCTCGAGCGCGGGAATCTTGGAAAAAAAACGCGACACGCGTTAACGATTCCTCGACTTTCGACGAAGAAACGACGACGGTCGTGGAATTTAGTACCGTCCTTTTACGACATTTTCAACCGTTGTATTATTCAAAGTATCATTGTCGTCGCGCGATCGCCGAAACTTCCCACCTTCTGCTATTCGAGAAACAACTCTAGAGTTTGCAACTTTTCAAGTTCTTTCCTCTCGACTTTCGACGAAGAAACGACACAGTCGTTGAATTTAGTATCGTGCTTTTTCAAAATTTTCTTTTACCACGATATCGGTTTAAGACGACGGAAAGGTTTGCTACGGCACTGAGAAATCCCTGTTGTTCTGGTTTCCTGTCGAACACATGTAGCGATGGCAACAAAAATAGCAATACGCCGCGGGAACGAAAGTATACGATCCGCGCGTGATTCACGTAACGTACACACGTAAATAGGACACAGGTAGATGTAGGTGCGACGAGCATAGATGCACACTGCCGAGGATGCGTTCTATCGCATTGTATAGTGCGCGTTAACATGCACGAGGCGCGTGGATCAAAAAGGCGCGGTTTGTATGACGACCCCGCGACACAGGCTTTTTGGCATCGCTCGTGACAACCAGCGAACGTGCATGCCGCGATAAGCCTACCTTCCTTTCGATGATAACGTGTTTCGCTCGTTTAATCATGACGAGCCGTCACGCTGATCGATTTCAGAAATCGATTTTTCCAGTGAAATAATTTAACAAACTTTAAAGTGCTATAACTCATAAATTATTAGGTATGGGGCATAAGAGTCTTGATAGTCTTTTATAGTGATTAAAAAATTGTATCGAATAACGTAATCGAAATTATAAAATTCGATTTTTGTTAAAAGTGCAATTGCATTTTTTAGATGCACCGATGCAACTCATTCTTTTTCAAAATGAAACTCTATGACTGCGATAACGCTATTCGATCTAGTTTTTTAAGCTCTGCCAAATAGTATTACGGTACTTGTGCCATAAACCTAAATTTCAAGAGTTATGGCAATTTAAAGTATAATAAATTATTTCACTTTAAATTGTTATGACTCTTGAACTATCAGATTTATGGCACAAGTTCTTTACTACTATTTTGTATGGATTAAAACACTGTATCGAATAGCGCTATGATAATTGGAGAGTTCCATTTGGGAAAAGATACAATTGCATCGATTATGATAATTTTTGTATCTCTAACCATTTTAAAAACATAGTTCTTCCCCAAAATTCTCAATGTATTATATTTCATTTCAAAGATAGTTTTCCAGGGTAACGAAAATTTAATTAACGAAACAAACGATGAAATTTTTCACGATCGTGCAACATTTCTCGCCGAACGAGTAATATGTAGATTTCTTTCGTATCCAGAAATTTTATTTTCATTCGGTCGCGAAAGCTTTTTTAAAACACCTGTAACTCCGTAAACGTAACAATATTCCACACAATAATTTGCATAATTATCGTCGTTACGGCCACTGAAACGATAATTGTAAAATATATTGGATTGGTTACAATTTGCTAAACAACGGCGTTTGTATACAACTATCGTTGTAATTCGATGCAAATACAACTTATCGTACTATAAATAGTTACGACTCATGGCCCCTGTACGATACATACAAATTTCGCAGGCATGTAAACATGAAAAATAGAAGAAAATAAGTTATATAATTGATTAATGCTTGTCCATAATCTCAGGATTCGTTTAAAAACTATATCTCATTTTTATGCAAATTATTCCTGTTTGCTTACAATATATGTACAATAGAAGTTTTTTTCATTCAGGGCTTAGTTCTCGAGGTAATCTAGTTTAAACAATGACTGCGCAATTTTACCAAATTGCTTGGAGAATCTAAAGTTCGTAATTAGACGAGTACAATTTTATGTGTATAAATAACGAGGAATATAATTTCAACAGTTTTATAACCAATGTAATGAAATTGATTTTCAAACGTAATATTATAAAATATTTTGAAAAAAAAAGAAATTAGAAACGGGGAGCGATCGAACGACATTTTAATTAGTTCCGTCGGGCTCGTAAGCCGGAAGAAAAGAAGATCAGCATAATAAAATCAGATTATCTTGGAATTTGATTCTTTCGAGCCACGTGCCTTCCATCGGACGACGACAAACGTATTGAAGGATCATAGTCATACTTTTAGCCAGGAAATATACGCACATGTATTATTTATTGCAACGTGTCACGCACGGCTCTGCTTTTCCCTCTGTTCCCTGTGCTGGACTAATTACACACAGAACAAGTTCCTATCCAGACAAAATTTTCTTCCAAAGATTAACCACATTCTATTTATATTTTTCAATATCGTTTCGAAATCGTTAAAATCATAAACAACTGGGATTAGTAATCGTATAAAAATTGAATAGTCTCTTGTTAATCGAAACATATTTATGCTGTCGGTTCCAAAAATAGTTTTAAACGATGAATGTGTGCGGAATTAGTCGTCAACCGATCAATTCCGGGTCACTTTAACCCGCCTTTTGCATATCAAGCGTTATCGAAGTAAAAAGTAAAATAAATTGTAACGGTGTTCTCCACAAAAAATGTTAGTATATCTACGAACAATGTAAAAGTAATAACAAATTATCGTAAATTTAAAATGCACATTCCTTGCAGTAATTTGTAAAGAAACACATTGCATTTGTTTGCTAAATTTGTTCGAGGATTAACAATATTATAATATTAAGAGAATACTGTGCAAATGCCTCTAATAATTTTTCCTACATTCTAATTGCTCAACAAAATTCTAAAAATCGAAAACTATTAATACTGAATCTAATCATCAATTGTGGTCGAGTCTCGACGAAACCCCTTCCCTAAAATATAAATAATAGAGCGTTGGAAATAATTGGTCGTTGTTTACAATTTTTGTTCGTTAGTTTATTGCGATTGTGAAACGTGTCGATGGCAGGTTCGAATAGTGTCGGTAAAAAGAAATACTGATATCGCGACAGTGTCGTTTTAGGGACGATTTAATCGGGCTCTCCCGCAGAAACGACCGGAAGGAGTAGTCGAACGATGGGAAACGCGCTGTTTGTCATGGTCTAAGGGAGTTTCCGGTTAGACACGTGCCCGCCATAAGGCTGGCGTCCTTCTCTAATTAGCACCGGGGCATCACGAGGGCTGAAATCATGCTTAATCCCTCTTTTATCCAGCCGTGTAAACGTTTCTGGCCCCCTGTTCCACAAACCACCTAACGCAAATTTAATCGCTCTTCGTCGCGATTTCTTCCTATCGATTCCTCCTTCTGAAGTCACGAGAGAAAACTGTGACAAATTTTAATCGAATTAACGACTCTTCAACGACTATTATTTTTTCACGAAAAATGTCGTTTCTCTATTATCAAAATAAAAATTATATCGTTGTCTCGCTCAAATATTTTCGTCAAATTATATTTTCCAAATGAAATCTGGAATTTCATGCAAAAATTACTCATTTTCCACTTGCTATATACGCATAATAGACAAATTAGAATAAACTAACAATTTCGAAAGATAGTGCACATAATTTTTTGGTTAATATTACGATATACTAATCAGTTTTTACCTTGTTTTTTTTTTTTATTGAGATAGATTAAGTAGAAAATGAACAGGAATGGGAACGTTCTTAAAATAATTTTTAACGTAAATGATACATGAAATGTTGTTTTAATAGATACGATGTAAATAGCCAACATAAATATAAATTGTACATTCCGAATATGTGAAACGTTGGAGCTTTCAAAATTCATTTTACAATCAAGTTTTGCCACGTTCGCAATCGTTGCTTTGCATTATTATTGCAAGAACGTCGTTGCTTTGTTCAACCTATCTGACCGCATTCTTGCAGTTTTGCATCGATGATTCTAACAAACATACATTTGTTTAAGATAATATACCGAATGTCACAAAGATTGACATTTTACACGTAGAATGTTGAACGCGTTCTTCGAACGATAAAAGAATACGGTATAGTTCGCGAGCTTATTTTTGCACGAAGAACCACGGTTTTATTGTTTTTCGAACCCTGTGTATTCGTGGCTCGAATAATTCACGGTGCATTCTTCTTGTCTAGAAACGAAACTGGTTCGCGACGGTTTAAAAACTAGACATCGCATAATTATCGGATAGATAAAATACTCCGTAAGTATTACGTAACGTAACCCTGGAGTGTGATGTACACACTTGCAGTGTTTCCAAGTGTACCGCGAATCGCTAGTTAAACGCATACAAGTGTCAGCCTTTTCAACATACCTCTGCTTTTCGTCGTGTTTTGATAAAAGCAACCTTGGCAGATAATTGCGCTTAATTGCTATGGAATTATTAAAAAAAAACACACACGCAGGCACGCACACGCATACACACCGACGACTGGTATCGAATTTTAATAGGTCGTCGGAAAGTTTAACGAAGCAAGCTCGAGATAAAATGGCCGATAAAGGCTGCGGTTAATTTCGATAATGGCCGTTCGGAAAATATCTTTTCAACCGATTCACTGTCGCTCTTTATCGTATCGATTAATAATCGAAGCAAGCCTTGCTGTGCACTTTATTAGTAATTTTTCTCCATCTTTTTTTTCTATCTAAAGTTCTACGTAAACATAATAATGGGAATTTACTTACCGTCCCGTGTTCCAGTAAAAGGTTTCTAATGTAATTTTTACCTTACTATATTTCGTAGATTCTGTATTTATCGATTTCGAGAACCAAAACCCGACGACTCTGAAAAAAATAGATCGCAGAGATCGGAATGGATCCCGGAATCCCGTTGATTATTCTACCACTTTGTTAATTCGCTGGTCGCGTCTCGGTGTTGCGCCATTATTAAACCGTCCGTCGTATTAATTAGCTCTGCTTCTACTCGAACCAATTAAACGACGGTAAAAATTGTTTCGATGCTATGACGCAGAACGATAAGCAAGGTGTGCATAAAACTTGGCGACCGATGACGTACCGTCGTGCCTTTTCGTAAGCCGATGCTGGCCGTCTTTGACGTAATACTGCGTTCTTCTTTATGCTCTATTAAAACATATGACATTAAAATCCACACACTTTCACGTTTTATGTCCGTAAAACGAATCTGTTCTTTCTTCGCGATATTTAATAAATTCGTGCGTATTTTTGGAAAGCTTTGGAACGCATTTTACTGATGATTCATTTACTCCTGTTACAACAAAAAACAAGGATTTAATTAATTAAATTTAACATTGTTATAATTAAAATATTGTTATATTAAAGTTAAATATTGTTATATTCCCAAATATAATATAATATATTCGCAAATATTGTTGAAAAAAGGTCTTTCGACACCTTTCATAGAAATAGAGTTCAATAATACGATTGAAATCGACAGACGGGACAATTCGGCTGAAAAGCAGTCGGTTGTTTGTCACCGTATTCCATGAAACACAGCAACACTATAATAACCGTTGTTTGGAATAGCAAGTACGAATCGAGTCTAAACAGTGGTTACACGCAGCTTGTAAATTTTTTGCCGGAGTTTTCTGTGGTGAAACCTCGCCACATAAATAATTCCCGTGGGAGACGGAACACACCTTATCGTCACTAACATGCAAAGTATCCACCCTTTTCTTAGCTCGACATCCGGATACTTGGAATCCGACTTGAGATTTAATTTTCAGTTATCGTATAAGCAATACGTTTCTAATCGTTCCTGTAATTTTTTTAATTCTTCGTTTTGCGATGCATCGTTCAAATAATTTCATCGGTGATGGGAAATTTGAACATCTTACTTTTCTTTTTAGCACAGATAGAATAAACACCATCTTTAGAGAAAATGATAATAATTTTTACAGTTACATATTTTTCGATACTCTGGTATACCAAGTGTTCGAAATATGCCGCGTTTCCTCTACGATTTATTATATCGATCGACGTAAAAGTACGTTGAAGATGCAAGTACGACAGGCATTATTATATTTGCTGATCATTGTTCCGCTTCGAAAAAGAAAAATATATCGTGGGAGACAGGTATGATCGCTTTGAGAAAATAAGTTTCTTAGGAACGGCCAAGGTGGACACGTGACAGTCAAGTTTTCTACACACCGTGGCAAGGTACAATTGAAGGAAAGACATAGAACAGGAAGCAGGCAGTCAGAAAAGGGTATTCGTAATGTTTCGCTTACTATGTTTCATCGACGATGTACGCATATTGTAGAAAATTGTAGACTCTTACGTCCGCATTCAGGGAAATTATTCTCTCGGGTAACAACGACCGAGGAAATTCCCTTACTCTCCTCGAAACGATATAGCCTATCGAGGAATTTTGTCTGAACGTTGCTTAGATTACCCCCACCTTAACCCGCATTATATTTAGTTTCTGAAATAAAAAAATTGAAAAACAATAATTGAAAATACCAAGCTACGTAATAAACTAATGAATTTTACACGTGTTAGGTTGCACTATCTAATACTTCTATAAAATACAAAACTGCGTAAAAAAGTAAGTTAAATTAAATTGAAATAATTGTTGAAAAGAATGTTTGCTGGAGGAAAAACTAACATAACGATCATTGTAGAAGGAATGAAAATTATTGAACTTAAAAACTAATTAAAAGAAAGGTGCCTTTTGGCTAACGCGTCTGATCGGAAACGGTATAATCTACTTCCCGTGTGAGTCCAGAACGGCGAATCGATGGAAAGTAGATTACGCCATTAGCGATCAGACCCGACAGTCGACTTCTTGTCTCTGCACAATAATTTCTTCCGTTCGCATTATTCGAATTTACGAACATCCTTGTTATTATTATTTAGTCAGAATATCAAATAAACGTTTGGTCGTCGAGAAGAACGGAACCATCGGGCATTTCGGTATCTCTTGACAAATATCTCAGTCGCGGCATGAAATCGATCTTTCCAGTGTTGGGACTCTTCGTAATCCATGCAACGCCATTACATGAAGTTCATTAAGCGATCGCTGCATAATTAAACGGGCTAGCTGCTACCAAAACACACGTACGCGTACCCACACGCGTAACAACGTATCCAGTGCTATCATTAAAATCGGCCACGAAGTAAACGTTACAGTTGGTAAATATTTAAGCCGGCCGGTAAGGGTTCGGTAATGAGAGTCGAGATGGATCGATACCACCGTGTATAAAACGACAACGTGTGTGTACGTCCGTCGGTCGCCGACACTCCCGATAAATATTGCCCATCGGCTGAAATTGCTTTCCCATTTTCACCCTTCTTTATGCAATTGAAATCGCGACTAATTCTTTGCAAATACCTCGCTCCGTCCAATCGAAACTCAGCCTTTTGGACATTATTGAATAGAATCCTGTCTAAATTAATCGTTAAAATATTTACGAAGCACTAGAAAAATATCGTAGGGCTAAATTAAAAGCACTATTCGATACAGTGTTTTAATCCATACAAAATAATACTAAACCATTTATGCCATAAATCTAATAGTTCAAGTGTTATACCGATTTAAAGTGAAATAATTTAGTATACTTTAAATTGCTATAACTCTTGAACTATTAGATTTATGACACAAGTACTTTAATACTATTTTGTAGAGCTTAGAAAACTGGATCGAATAGTGCTATTGCAGTCGTGGAGTTCTATTTCAAAAAAGGATGCAGTTGCATCGGTGCATCCAAAAATTGCAGTTGCACTTTTAACAAAAATAGAATTTTATCGTTTTAATAAAACTAATTGTTTTCGAAACTTTTACAAGCTCTGTTTGAATTCCAAAAGGAAATCGAAATCATTTAGTTAAACGCAGACATTACGATTTTCGTCAGTGCCTTTTCAATTCTGATTGGCGTTGCAACATCACGTTTATCATGCTGTCACCCGTATATACGCGTCGGTTTGTGGCCTTATCTCCTGTTAATGTAAACTTGGCGCTAATTACTTGCCGAAACGGTGCAAAAAAAAAAATCGCAGCGCAATGCGGGCAAAAGTACAGTCATGGGTAACGTAGAAGTTCGTTCAAGTTCAAGAATATTTTAATACGGTGGAGCCAGAGTTGTGCAGAATTATAATTGAATTTATTCCAGGAATTAATCCTATCAATGAAGCAATCTTTATTGAGAACGTTGAACATTTTATTCGCGAAGAAATGACAGAATTTATCGCACGATAACGCAACGTTTTCTCGTTTCGAGTGGAAAATGGAGACTGTACTCTCATTGTGGATAGTTGAAAAGGTTTTCACAAGATATTATACTTCCGTTCCAATACGCTCTATTCCTCTAATATGCAAAATGGAATTCTGTGATCGGAATAGAAAGACGCAACCGATTCAGCGCCGTTGTGTTCCATCCGCTTCGCAAGTTTCTCTTACGAACAATCCTACTTAATGGAAAGTTGAAAATACTATGGTTAAAGTGGAAAATTATATAAAAAAAAAATATTTTTTACCGAATTATTTACCATTCCCAAGTTTCTTTTTCTTTTATTGCCTCTCTTATTATTTTATAAAAAGTGTTTAAAAAGTGTTTTTCCACTTTAATTCGTGTATTAGAAAAATTGGGGCCAATATTTTAACTTTAATTTTCGTAATTCATGTCGTAACGGAGGCTAAAATTGATCGCTTGGACGAAGAGTACATATTGACCAATGTATAATCACGCGATTTTGTGCTGTTTGCTATTACTAAACAATTTCTTTTACTTGATTATGATTCGGTTTTCTATATTACCTTTCTCATCTATTAATGTCATGCTACATCGCGTCGCAGCCATTTTTTAATTTGCACGAAAATCATTTCCATAATAAGATGAGACTCGATTCGAGAAAGGTTATGAGGCAACCATCTTTCATTAGTTGTAAAAGGGTTGCGGATCGAAAGCTGACCGAACAATTACGATAATGGTATTTTTCCTTGCGTCGGTCTAAGTGGTGACACAAATCAACCGGTGCTTGTTGTAACAAGGTGTCATCGTCGCCATGTTGCAAGCATTGTTCGTATTTATAGCAAAGGCAGTAATTCTGATGCGAATCGATGACACGTTAAAATGAGAAAAGCTTGAAGACGAGTACGGTGACATTTTCATTAGAAAAAGCTTTTCTGCCCCCCCCCCTCTTTCTCTCTCTCTCTCTCTCTCTCTTTCTCTTTCATTACCAACCAGCCTTTCTAACACATCACTTTGCTCGTAAGCTAATCTAATTACTTATTTGTAGCGTGAATATATTTTTTTAATATCGTATAATTCTCAGGGAGAATGAGATAAATAACATTTAAATGTTAATTATTTTCTCGAGATTATCTTCCAACTTTGATCATTTTTCCTCGATAATGTTATATTAAATATAACAATATTCGCATTAACAATTATTTCCAAATGTAAAGGTGCCAAAGAAGTGCAACGACTTATAAAATTAAGAAATTAGAATAAAGATAATGGAATAAAAATGAAATTTATTAAGCAAACCTGCGTTAAACCGTAAAGAAATTCTGCTTGGCAATCGATGGACGGCATCGGAAGGACGTTGGTTCGTTAACGTGGAAAGTGTTGTGTCAATTAATGATTACCTAGGAGAAAAATTAAAAGGTCGTCGAGGCAGATAACCAACTCCGTGGACAGTTTTTTTTTTCTCGCCAGAGTTTGTGCACTTAGATAAAGTCCTCCTCCCTCCCTCGAGCAAAATTAATTTCTTCTCGATAGAATCTTAACGACAACAGGTACCGTCGTACGGTTTGCGCGCAACACTTTTATCAACGTTTTACAATCGTTAAACCGTTTGTTTGGAATTTCGTCGGGAGAACAGCTGTTTGCACGAATTATCGAACGATCATCCAGTCAGACAAGTACCTAACCGAGGACTTTTCGAACGAGCTTTTCCTCTTATCGGTAACCCGATCCGTACGAAAGATCGTTCTTCAACCACGCGATAACAGTACCCTGCAAAATATTTAAGCTTCGACGAATCCCTTTTGCAGCGACGAACGAAGAAGCTTCGAACTTAACGAGAACTCGTGCAAACTCGAAAGAATATGCTTTTAGTACATTTATTGCAAAAAGACAAAATATGCACAAGGAAAGCTTATTATCTCGAACCTTAACCCATTGTTTTTCTTTTTTTATGTAGCGTTCAAAGCAGGGAAAATAATTCTGTCATGAAAAAATATCCTTTTCTTTTACGTTACGTGGTGTCCTATAAATAGGACATTGACACCTAATAATATCGTGACACTCGTAGGTACAACATACTGTAAAAGCTTTTTGGAACATTACTTCGGTGGGGAATTCCAACTTGCAGATATTTTATTAAATACAACAAAATCGAAGATCGATTAATTATCTATACGAAAAAGCTCTGTCTCGTTGAACGGTGCAACAACATACCATCGAGTGACATTAATTCGATCCTCGTGATAGCGAAACGCTAAATTATCGATTTCCGCTTCTTTGTTTGCCGCTAGTCGGTCTTTTGACATATCTTGCACACCAGGAATCGTTTGCAATTGAAAGAAGAAAAGCGTAGAGAGACCCATTGTATCGAAAAGGGACTCGGCTCGTCGGTGACGTAAACGGATTGTCCGGAATGACGGTGATAAAACAATCGTCACGATTTATCGGTTGATTCAGGTGTGTTTTATTCACCTTGACTCATTATTATAAGCCGCGTTCCGACGCTTTCCACGCTCGTTAATCGAATTTGCATCTTACCCGGTGGTATCCTCTATTCGAGGCAGCTCGACCGAGCCAATCGTAATTGATTCGAACAATTAACCCTTTATTTTGTTCCAACTGGTCCATACGCGTTACATTTCCGCTTATACTTTCTAATTATAGTGATGAAAATTAACAGTAATAACGGGTAAAGTACCCTGTCTTTGCAATTATAAAATTCTACTTTTTTAAACACTGCAATTGCGGTTTTTAGATGCACCGATGCAACTGGATTTCTTTTTAAAGTAAAACTCTGTGACTGCGATAGCACTCTTCGATCTAGTTTTTTTAGCTCTACAAAATAGTATTACGGTACTTATGCCATAAAACTAATAGTTCAAGAATTATGGAAATTTAAAGTGAAATAATTTAGTATACTTTAAAGTGCTTATAACTCATAAACTGTTAGGTATAGGGCATGAGAGTCTAGATACTCTTTGGTAGTGCTTAAAAAAACTGTAGCGAGTAGCGTAATCAAAATTATAAAATTCAATTTTTTTTTAAACTGCAATTGCATTTTTTAGATGCACCGATGCAACAGCATCTTTTTTTTAAATAAAACTCTATGACTGCGATAGCATTATTCAATCTAGTTTTTTAAGCTCTACAAAATAGTATTATGGTACTTATGCCATAAACCTAATAGTTCAAGAGTTATAGCAATTTAAAGTCTACTAAATTATTTCACTTTAAATTGTTATAACTCTTATAGTATCAGATTTATGGCACAAGTAGTTTACTACTATTTTGTATGGATTAAAACACTGTATCGAATAGTGTTGAAAATTATAGTTGTTTCATCTCGTTGGACAAGTACCGGGTAAGTTTGACACCGAATGGTTTGAATTTTTGTTTCCAGGCGAGAAGCCGCACAAGTGCGTGGTGTGTGGCAAGGCGTTCTCTCAGAGCAGCAATCTGATCACCCATATGAGGAAGCACACTGGTTACAAGCCGTTCCAGTGTGGGCTGTGCGACAAGGCGTTCCAGAGGAAGGTGGACCTAAGAAGACATCGCGAAGGGCAGCATCCAGCGGCGCCGGCGCTCGACTATCGCTCCCTTCAGCTACCCTCCCAATCCACAAACGTCCCACACTCGCCCACTCTCCAATCACCCTCCGCTTATCACATGATACCCATACCCGGAAATAGTTGAGACTCTTTCACGGTCACCGTCCGTCCATATCTCTTCGTCTTTCAGCAGCCGATTGCGTGCTATTCGATCGTCGTTAAAAACGGAACGCAAGACAATCGAGAAGAAACGGAGTCGCGACGAGTCGAGGGTTTCCAAAATCCATACGTGGGTGTAAGTATCGAATGCGATTTTAATAAGACACGCTGGCGGCTAGATTCGATCTTCCTGTTTACGAAGACGCAGCGTCACGAGGGCGGAAACTCAAGAAGTTTTTAAATATTTATAATTCATTTTTCATCGGTGTTTTAAAACACGACATTTATCGAGTCGAGTGGTTGCAAGGCACTTTGATTCCTCTCCCCCTTTTTTTTATCCGTTCAAATGAATTAGATCTTATGTGTGAAAGCAAATAGTGGATGTTTCCGAGAATCGCGGGAAAACACGGACGTGTACACTCATATACGAAGATATTCGACCGCTCACGTTTATAACTTTCAACTAATTAAATACATGCGTGTGTCTGTGTGTGGTAAACTGAAGCATTTGATTAGAACGACACGTACAACTATGGATCTTAAAACCGCGTAAGTAAAATCAGAAAATAATTCAATAAATATTTAATAGTATTTAAATTAAATAATTGTGTTTAATAGGAAGTAGTGAGCCCACTGTTTGCTTCTATGACAGCTTTTATTTTCCCATCAAGTGGAATAACTTGGAAGTAACATTTACATCTATCGATTACCATGTTTCATTAATATCTCTTTTTAACTTCTGCTACGTGTTTACAGTATTTTCTAATTTCTCTTGTGTAGTCTTAGGATCTTGTATTATATATTAAATACTTCAATTTGGCATACAGCCGTGTGAACATGTTTTCAGAACTTCTTTCCACGTTGCAACAAATAAATAACATTTCGGTTTTCAATCGGTTTATTTATGGTCATTGACGAGGGAACAAGATTAGGCGTTTTAGATAGAGAATCTTCAACCGTCCATTATTACTGTACTTTCAGTATTGTACATACATGTGTACTGTATACAGGATACGGTTGAATAACACGTACAAATGAATGGAAGAGGATGATTCTTTATGACAAAAATAAGAAAAAAGAAAAAAAGAAAATTATTTTTATTATAAATTTGATTCTCCTCTTTTTTCTCATTTTTCTCATAAGGTACGACTTTTCAATCGCTTGTACTTGTTATTCAGCCGCAACTTGT
This sequence comes from Colletes gigas, assembly GCF_013123115.1. Classification (NCBI taxonomy): domain Eukaryota; kingdom Metazoa; phylum Arthropoda; class Insecta; order Hymenoptera; family Colletidae; genus Colletes; species Colletes gigas. The sequence goes on along the minus strand of NW_025106662.1, from coordinate 238,084 downwards.
ATACAGAGTAAAGTAGCTAAACGGGAACACCTAAATATGGGGTGTTGGTTGATAACTAAAATTCATTAAGAACTCCGGTCCTATAAAATATGTTTGGGACAAGGATTAATGAAACCAATCATAAAATAAATTTACTCTACTTGAAACGTACATATTTATTTTTCTATGTAATCACTATTTAGTGCAACACATTTTTCCAAATATCCATGAAGAAACATTTGGGTTTATGGGAAATGTTTATTTTTCAATAGCTCGTTTAAGTTTGGAAACAGCTAAAAGTCTGATTGTGCAGAAGTATGAATTTAAATTTAGAAAAATTGAATTTAGAGTGCAAAATGTGTATAGTTACACGAGCCCCTCAAAATAGCATAATTTTATCTTAAGCAATTTTAAATAACAAAGTTAGGTGTTTCCGTTTAAACGCTACGTTCAGTATACACACTTATATGTAGATACATTTAAAAAAAAATATATGTATATATATATACGCGTTAATGTAGAGGCAAAGATGTGTGTGTGTGTGTGTGTGTGTGTGATAGTGCGTGTAGTGTGCAAATACACGCGTGAATGTAACTACGAGGAGATAGAATAATCGGTCCATCACACAATTAAAACGTTTAAAATAATTCGGTGGTTTGCAACACTGATTATATATTTACACCCAACAGAAGCTAACACTAAATCTACCGACACTTCATGTTTACCCATTCCTACCAAGAGGAATTGCTGAAACTTCTTTAAGTATATAGAGTCAAAGTAAATGTCAAAATAAACATAGAAGACAGCATAAAATATAATTAGTTGGTATAGTCATTGGATAGAGAATGAAACGCCCTTCAAAACGAGCGTTCGAACAAGCCGATAGCTTTATTAGTTCCGGAGATATAGCGATTTTAGTTTCAAGCCGATGCGGTGGCTAGTTCCGGAGATATAAGGGTCCGAAGCGTTTGTTTACGTTTCATTGAGGCGAATGAACTCACGCGCGTGAAAATAGTAAACAGTGCGTAGTAAATTCTTGGAAATACTACGACTTCCTGATCACCTGACTGTCTCGACTCACACGCGACAAAGAGGTACGACGTAACGCGTCAGACGGAGGCAGAGATAGTCAAATTAAGAAAAATACCCTTTTACATAAATTACGATATCTTGAAAACGAAAACTCGTATCGACAAAAGCCAAAAACCATTTTAAAGGGGAGACTTTGCCGCTTCTAACAATCCCTCAATAATTAATAAAACACTAATAGTTTCGGAACTGCACGCGTCTAAACTTTTAGTATTTTTAATACGTGTTGTTAGACTATTCTAAGACAGTGGCTATTGAAGATTCTCTCTTTTCATCTTTGCTATATATTTCTTATTTACATCGGCAGCTGACCAAAATTTGATACCAAATTGTCCGGTTTTTACAAAAAAATATAAACCGTTCAACCGATCAGATGACTGATCGTAGTAGGTTTAGTGTTAAATTCTGTTCAAAGGAGTCGTTTAATTTTAGAGAAAAAACTATCGAATAATTTTAAGTTTATACATACGTTTAGTTATATTTTCACGAGACACGAGAATTCTATTCAGTATAAATGCTCGTACCAAGATAAACAAAACGACAAATAACTTTTTTTAAAAATCCTATTGGAATTTACTTTTGTGCGTACGTAAAGGTCCATATATTCTCGAAATATTATGTAAACGATCTTGAAAAATATTTTGTACATAGAATGTTCAGTTTAAAATCTTGAAACTGTTTTTTCTGTCTGAACATAGAACATTAATACCGTAACACTGTAAAAGATTTTACATAATTTCCTTTCTACAATCGAGTGGTTCTATAGTCATTCTTGTCCCGATTGCTTTCAAGTTACGTTCTGATCGTACACGCGTGCACTCCGAGGATATTTTTCATAGTTCGAGCAAGATCGTCGGAATCGTAATAAACCGTAAAAGAGTAAAAAAAACTTCATAGTTATATCTTTTAACGAAAAAAAAACACAGTACGTCTATATTAAGATGCGTGTATGCGTGTGTGCGAGTATGTGTATATGTTTGCGCTTATAATTTGGTACATACGAGTCAGCGTTACCAATTGCACGTGCAGGGTTTTAAAAATATTTAGATATACGTCCACGTACATATACATAGAAGCGATTGCTCGAGTGGCAATGGAACGTTTAAACCTCGCGGAGACAATAAATTATCGTTGAAATTAAACACAGTTGTTTCTGCTACGAAGAAGAGTGGTAACAAGTGGCGATTGTTAACGATAATTTATTGTTACGGGCACGCGAACTATCGATTCCGTTGAATCTTTATTTCGTGGTCTGACGCAGTTTCAATCAAGGATGAAACGGTTTGCAGAATATTTGAAGTGTCGAAGCTTGGTTGGGCCGTAATGGACTTGAATAAATTCGCAGGTTTCAACGAAAGGAAATTTAAGAAAAGGTGAATGTCGAGTCGCCGCTCGATAGATTAAGAAATAAAAGGTACTTTTAAAAGTGTGCGTTTAAAGATCGTTCGAAGGAAACTGTGCGTTAGGTAGAGTAAAAAGTGTTCTACCACTTAAACGGTGGCTGATTTATTTGGTCCTGTCACGCGTTTCGCGCCAATATGTTGTTGACAGTTGCGTTTAGATGGAAAAAACGGCTCGATAGCGCCGCAATAATCTGTGTATGCATCATTACTGTATACGTTTCTATGCTGACCGATATTTTAATAACAATTTTCATTCTTTCTACCTCCTGAAATCCGTATCACAGACGAGCATACGGGGTTCGTCTTTCTAGATCTACGAAACCAAAATGCCGCGAACGTGCCTTATTTTAATTACTAATGTCTTTACGAAATTAAATCGTGCCATTCTGGGGAAACGGGGTGCATCGATCGGATCGAGAGACTCTGCGACTCTTTTGACCACTTAAGAATGGAAAGCTCAAGTTTCTTTGTTGGGTCCTCGGGTTTCAAAGCAATTATTCTTTTAACGTTGTCGAATGATTCGTCGACGCGTTTTGTCTCGCGTATCAAAATAAATAAATCGAGAGTCTTTCTTTTACCATAGAAAATAACGTATCCGTCCAAGGAGAACAAAGAGGCGGAGAATGAAGAGAACTTGAAAATAAATTTCTGTAGAAATTGAATGTCCGACGAAGAATCATAGCGGCTAGAGGACCAAAGATAGAATAAGCTGGACCTGGTCGAACGGTACTGTTCGGGTTTTCGAAGGAGAAAATAAAAAGAGAAAAATTCGAATTGTTTGAAATTTTATCGATCGTTTCAACGGGATCGAGAGCCCGAAATTCGCCGACGACCTTGGTCCTTCGTGTGTACGTACAGATTGTATTATATGGTTAGAGTTAAGTCGATTGTTTAATTAAGAATGCGGCCTTTTAGATCCAAGTATCGTTTGCGTGGCCATGATGATACACCGTGCGTACGAACTTATTATTTCTTTTCTTTCTTTCCTTTTTGTTTCCGGTATCTTTATGGCAGTCGATGTGCGTTTTCTGTTGTTCAACACATTTCGCGGCTATTCGATCGCAATTCGAACTATAATAATTGGAAAGACTGTATGCTTCGAATCACTCGTCGTTCGAAAAAGATAAACGACACAGCGAACAAAGTTTTAATCCATGATGTATTATTAACCATACGATCGTTCCAATAAATTGCATATTCGTTTAAAAAGCCTTCGATCGTACAAAATAGTTTCAAAGGAACGCAAAACAGAATCTCGTCGAGTTTCATTTTAATTATAAATTCGTTAGATTTCTCATGTATTCGACACGACTTTCGTAAATGATACTCTTGGGGGTTTAAGTATAAATAAAATGTAAAAAAATAAGAGGAGGCCGGATGCGTAATTAAGTAGACATTAACTTAAAAGAAGCGTGAGATACGAGCAACAGTCAACGAAAGAAACGCGAGTGCGAGTGTAAATGATAAATTTATGTTAATCGGTTAAACCAAAAAATATGTTTATAATTGGTATAAAGACGGTATCGATTAAATAAATTGTTTTTCTTATAAGCTGCGTACACTGTTTTCTATTGTGTAAAAAATGTATCTCTATCGTAGACCTGGGCGAAATTTATTTGAAATAAAAAAAATAATCATTTCGAAATGGATTATTTTTCAAAGCAACTCTGAAAATTTATTTTAAAATAATTTTGTTGAAAAATTTCTTTGAAATTAGATTTCTACCTTTTATTAGAACAAGCTGGAAAATTTTATACGGTTTAGTATTTTTAAAATACAGCTTTTCTTTTAATTAGGGTATATATTCGTATCGTTACATCGATTGAATTCAACATAAATTGCTAACAAATAATATTTATGAGTTCTGTAACGTTTGATTTAGAATTTAAACGCGTCGAATTTACGTAAGCCCGTTTCGTAAACCTACCGCTAACGACATCTAATTAAAAAACATTTTTAAATTGTTCTGAGATAAAGGAAGAGTCTGTTAGAGCGCAAAGGGTTGAGAAATCTGTTAGGGAAACGATAGAAACTTTTGCGCAGCACTTGTAAACGTGTCTTCCGACAAAGACACCGTAAGTTATAGTTCGTAGAAGTTGTCAGAAAGGCAGCATTAATAATTTCTTGTTTGATTTTTCTCGGCCAGTCACGTGAACGCTAGTGTAATGATAGAGAGTGTAGGTTTGATGGCGTTTCCCTTATCTTTGCCATACCGGTTACCGGTTATCGGTTGACGCGACTCGCTGCGACACGGTGCGGTTATTACCAATGCCTTCGCTATATAAATAACGAGTCGGTAAACAATAGCGTTCTAGGTAAGCAACACGCGTCACGCTATGAGCATTGCAGCCACGTTCGATGCGGAATCACAATAAAATTTCCCTTCCTTATCGTGCCAAATCGCCACGAATACACCACCATCGTCCTTATAAAGGCTATTTTAGAACAACACGTACTCGTTGAACGAACAAAAATCAAATTATGCAAGTTTCAATTTCCCTTCTCTTCGAAACATTACTTCGTTTTACAGTAAAATTCCAATTAACCAGCATTATCAAGACTGGGTCAATGTCGGAAAATCAAATATGCCGGGTAATTGGACTATACCTACATATGAAGTGATAAAAACGAGGAATTAGAACATTTTTATGGGGGTTTTCTCATTTTACGGCGTTAAAGAACAACTTTTTGAACATTCTTGGAATTTCTACATATTCTTCGCCAATATACGCGTAGTTTGCATTTTGAAATATCAAAATCCTCCAATCCGTTCAGGAGTTATGATGTTTTAAACATACGTATGAAAAGAAACATATCTGGCCACACATTATATTTTTAGTAAGGAATTTTTTTCTCGAAAGTGCGTAAGAATTCGGGAGTCTAACTATTCACCAAAAATGATTGTATTTGACCCCTGCAATCGAAAGTAATTTTTTTAGAACGATTTGACCTTTTTTTTCGTCGAAAAATTTAGACACTTATCCCCTTGACGATTTTTCTTAAAAATTCATTTTTGAATTTTATTAATTTTGTTTGACGCCCTATAAAATAGCTGTCTAATACTGTTTTGTAAATGCTCATCAGCTCTATTTCAGAAAAAGGTTTCATTGAAATATATTCACTATTGTAGGAGTTATGGCTGTTTGAAATTTGGACCATTTTCATGAGGTTTTTCTGTCGATTTTTCTTAAAAATTCGTTTTTCATTTTTAATAAATTTGTTTGATGCTGTACGGAAATGTTGTCTAATACTTTTTTGCGGGTATCCATGAGCTTTACTCTAAATTTGATATCTCGAAGTGGAAGGAGCGCGAGCGATAAAAGTTGAAATTGAAACGTTTCCATGGCATCTTCGGCTGAGAAAGCCTCGGAGTAAGACAGGTGAGAAAAAGGGTACAGAAAAAGAGAAGAAGAGAACAGGGTCGGTGGCGTAATAGATTACCGTCGATTATCCTTCGCCGTAGGGACAAATTACCGAAGGAGGACGCGCCTCCTTTGAAGGATAAGCGATGAAAGCGCGATAGAAAAAAAAAGATAAATTACTCGCGATATCATCTTGTTCCTTTATTTTAGCCGACCGAAGGTCTCTTGATTATCCGTCCGAAACTGTTACTACCCTCGTACAGCAAACAATAACCTATTAACCTATTAACCATCTCGATCGCTCGCTGCAGGATTTTTTTCATCGATTGTGATACATATTCATTGGATGGGAAATTATAGTCTTAGACGGAATTTCTCCAACGCCGTTTACTGCCAAATGCTCATATGTTAGAAACGAAATAGTAAATAAACTCCAGTGTTTTCACTTAATAACTAGTATAGACTACTACTATAGTAGTTGCGTTCATCTTCCACAATTAGGTGAGAAATAAGTGAAAAATCATTATATGAACATATAGATTGCGAGACCAAGTTGAAAAGTTGAAAACTGTAACCAATGAGAACAAAATTTAACACGATACACAATACGTACAATGTGGATATTTGTGTCTGCCGTTGCGTATGGTTATGTCTTTTATTATTATCAAGCGTTTCAAATTGGATAATGAAATGCTCGAAGACAAAGTGGGTGCTTTATGGGTTGACATTATGGGTGCCTGAAGTCCCAAGTCCGTGTGCAATGTAAAAAGAAATTGGCAAGATAAATTGGTGGCATTATTAACGAAATAAATGCTATCGCAGAGAACAAAACCGTGGAAATATCGAAAGAAAAGAATATTGTAATAATAAAACTATTTTTGGAAAGATAGATTGCTAACGCGATCCAAAATTTGGCACGTTCTGTTTATTGAAATTAAAACGATAGAAAATTTTAGTATACTTTAAATTAATATAACTCTTGAACTATTAGGTTTATGACACAAGCACCTTAATACTATTTTATAGGGATTAAAAAACTAGATCGAATAATGCTATCGTAGCCTTAGAGTTTCATTTTAAAAAGAATTGCAGTTGCATCGGTGCATCTAAAAAATGTAATTGCACTTAAAAAAAAAATAGAATTTTATAATTTTGATTAAGCTATTCGCTACAGCTTTTAATCACTACCAAAGAGTATCTAGACTCGCATGCCCTATACCTAACAGTTTATGAGTTATAGCACTTTAAAGTATACTAAATTATTTCACTTTAAATTATTATAACTTTTGAACTATTAGGTTTATGGTATAAGTACCTTAGTAGTATTTTGTGGGGATTAAAAAACTAGATCGAACAGTGTCATCGTAGTCATACAGTTTCATTTAAAAATATGTTCAAAATATTGTTTTAACATACGACGACCTAATATTATAGAAAATACGAATTGTATGATTTTTAAAATTCGAACACGCGTGAAACGAGAATCGAACCAGAGCTTGTAAACGAGCAGGGAACCGTGAAAGTACGACGAAGCGAACACGGAGGAAGGCGAGATTAATTTCGCACCGCGAAGGAAAAGCCAAGCCGTGTTTCCAAATGACTGCATTACAACGAGGATTTACTGCATCTATAATTATAGGTAATAAAGTCAGAGACGTGGAAACCAGAGCGGCCTCGGTCTGCACTAAAATATTCGTTATCGACGTTGCTGTAAAAAACTGTTTCCAGAAACCGTGCTCCGCGGTTCTTTAAACGCCTTTAAAGGTACCGATTTCTCGTCTCCTCTATTGCACGCAGAATTTTAATGCTACTGCTTCCTAATACGTACGCGAACTTGAATTATTTTTTCACCTCAACTTTCTCAAACTCTCCTCTCCGCTGCTCTGGCTCGTTTCGTCGAAATTAGAGATTCTCGGAATCTAACAGCAACCATTCGCGCTATGCAAACCATTTTTCTTCTTCGATGTTCCTTCTTGTTAACGGTAAACCGTGGAACGATAACATGTATTTTAAAACAATTAACGACCATTTGGAACGTTATAAGACCGAACAGAGAAAGTGTTTTAATCGAAAACAGTAAAATAATTTACAACAGGGAGAGAAAAGAAACTGAACTCGGTGAAGTTGAATCGACCAGCAAAATCTGTTCTCGATACGAGTGATAGAAAATTAAAAAATTGCGTCGAACGCGTTTGAAAAAGAACCAACAGCTCAGGGTAAAAGGTTGAATTTTCTAGGAACGCTCGTGTTTTAAATAACACGGCTTTTTCTTTTTATGGAAATTAATAGCGGTAATTATACGAGACGCGTTTGATTCAGTTAATAGATAGCGACGGGTCAATAAAAAGACGACTTGGTACTAAAATTACCTAGAAACGGATGATTAAAATAAAAATTTTACGCGACCGCGCACGAATTCCCGTGGAGACCCTTATAAAAACATTTATCTGCTTTCCCTTGGGGGAATTCTCTTCCTAAGAATGCTTTTGACCGCGTATCTTGCGCGCGGCAAGAAACGTCCGATAAACGCCGAGAGAAAATTGTTCCCATAGGACTGATAAATAAAAAATAAGCAAAGTTCTTTCATCGTATTATTCCTTAATCGTTCCCTGCATACCTATCGTTTTCTAGAATCGTTCGAATTGCGATGAATGCTCGCGATTCCGATCACGGAACAAAATAATCCGCGATCGTTTTATCGTACTCCTCTCGTCCGCGAGTCGCGAGCCCAATATACAGTACACGTATGTTCGATTGCATCCGAACAAAAAAAGTAATATCGCGTGTAAAAATGTTATTTTAACGATTTTTCCCCGCATTTAAAAAATAAAAAGAAAACATCTCCCACGCATAACTTTGCAAATACGAATCGGTGGTTTCTATACGTAGATAAAAAAATGCATCGACGGTTGCTTGAACTCGTACCGCGCGTTTTAAAAGAGCGGAAAGACCTAATAGGATGTAAAAAAATCCTGATACGGTTTGCAAATTTTACGACCCGCCATGAATTATCCTACGGTAATTGGTTTCTCTTACAAGAACAACAGAATCTTGGTTTATCGTCCATTCTCGTTCGTGCAATCCCTTGCGCGTGCAAATCGAGCAATTTAATAAGTAACTTGCAAAACACTCGTACGCGGTTATTAAAATTTATTCTATCCGATCGAACGAAAAGTTTACGCATTTTTGGCAAGACGTCTCGATCGAAACGATCTATTATCGAAATTTTAATTATAATCCACGCGTATAAACGGTTTCGAAAAATACCTACTTGTTTAAAAAATTATTCCTTGCTGTAATTTATCCGAAACTCTTATCGTCGACAACAAAATATTATTTATATCGCATTAATCGATCGCGTTAAGTGATTTTGTTTTCAAGTACAATTTTTACCTAAAGATTTTCTTTTTATTATGAAACAGTATTTATATTTTAAGGGAAGAACGATTTTTCGCAGTCTACATAAATGAATAAAAACATTTGACGATAATAGCAACAAAGTACCGGTATTTAAATTTCATGTATTTTACTAGTTGCAATATTGGCATGGAAACAGAAATATATTTCTTCTTTATCATAATTACTACCCTCGAGATCAATCCATCCGCCTGAGCTTATAAAATATAACATGAAAACGTGTCATGCTCGTATGGGGCGATTAATTCTGCTCCCAAGAGTATAAAACTTGTGACTCGTTCCATTAGTATAGCAAGTTTTCACGATCGAAGATCCCTTAGGAGGTACGGATGGATATCAGAGCATAAATTATTTAAATAAACTCGTCATCGAATGCAATTCTTCCAACGTAAAAAAAATAACGTAGAATCTTTGGCTTCAATATTTCCTTAAAATTGATTATCGTCCATTGATTGGAATTTTATTTTATCCGGAACAATGGTTTTTTTAATCGAGATATTCGACAAGACGAACGTTAGGTACAAAATTCATATTTTGATTAATAAAATTAATGAAAGGGGAGGTTTGTAGAGGGTTGTCTCAACCTTTAAATATAATGATCCTATTTTAAGTATTTCTTATATTTTTATACAAGTATTTGCATTCTATAGTTTTTTAAGAATTACAGTTTTTCATAAATGCATAAACATCTACGGTCATAGATAATATTTTATTCATGTCCTCTATCCTGTTCAGGTGACATTAAGAAACATTTTTCTTATTAATATTTTCACTAAAGTATCATGGGATTTTTCAAATAAAAAACTCGTACTTGAATACAATCCCCGAAATTATTCGAGTCGATCGATTAAAGTCCCATTCCATTGTATATTATAATGTACTGATCGCGAGAAGATGTATGTAGTATTAAATATATGAAACAAAAAATAACTGTATACTTGTAGTTTATTAGTCTGAAAACATTTTCTTATCGTAGGTAGCGATCATTTTTAATAATTTCGTAGCATTTGTATATTTTAAATTTTAAAAATTTCTTGGAGTGTTTAATTTATTTTTTTTTGTTAAAATTTCAAACGATTGGAATGCAGCAGGTGAAGCATGAATACAAGAAACCGGGACTGTGTCCACATTAACGCGAAGGCAATACGATTATCATAATAAAAGCTGCAAGGTCTTAGAATTATATGTAGATTATGGAAAGAGATGTGCCAGGAACGAAAATGGAAGTAACGACTCCCTCTCTGTGCTACAAATATACACTATCGTTCAAAAGTTTGAAACCAGTTGATTATCATAAAATCACGTTACAGGTATTTTATCACAAGTCCTGTAGAACAATTTGTACTACATCTAGATTGAAATAACTAGCTTGAAGGTATTAAATAGGGTTGAATTTACACAGCCATCTGCATCCAAATGCAGACACCTTTTGGTCGAAATGTAAACATGCACAGAAATAGTTGTAAATAAATTTCTGGTAGATGAAAAGAAAACGAAGCGTCGTTCTAAAACAATATTTACAATATTGCTCGTAATGTACACGCTGTGGAAAACTGGAGACTAGACGAAATCTTGTATGCAAATTATCCTGATTGAATCGATCGTTTCGAAAGTCTAAAATCGACTAGAAAGCTCATTAGCAGCGACACATTCGTTATTGTTGACCGACCGACGTTCCAGTGCTTTTAATCGATTCAATCTCCACTTTTCAAAGAACCCTGATTACCATAAATGAGAACTTCGACGTCCATTTTCAAGTAGATCCTACGGAGACGCGTCACGAGACTCTTGTGTATAAATTCGGACAATAGACGACTAATGAATTGTACAGAAATCCAACACAATATATACGTATTAAGGTGAAAATCAAAAGGGAAACGCAGGCTCTCTCTAGTGCTAATGCCATTCACCTAATTCATTTTTCTTCGAACCCTACCGTGAACAGAACTTCTACAAGGGACACAAATTGTTTAGAAAAATGACAAGAATTTTGATAATATTATTACAGTGAATAATGGAAAGTAGAAAACAAATATGTAGATAGAATTTCATGAAATTATTTTTAAAACATTGTTAACAAACTAAATTTGCAATGCTAATAACTAATACTGCTGCAATTATATTTAACTGCCTGAAATATGTATTTTTACTGTAACAACACTCCTACATTAATTTATATGCTTTATACAATTATTTTATGAAACATTCTTGAACATTTTTCTGCCAATTTCACAAATAACTGATTAGTTATAAACGATTATTGGAAACGATAATTCTCTTATTCGGCATTTAGAATATTCATTTCGCGCTACAAAATGGCCACCATGAATTGGGATTCGGGCTACTGAAAAGTATCAGGATCATAGAATAGGAAAGAAGGTCGACGATGAACATTTTCCCGCCAATTCGATTAATCGATCCACACAGTTTGATTATTCACTAATTACCCCTTTTCTGTGATTAAATTATGAACTTTTAGAATTTAACAATATAGTATAGACCCTTGGCAATATTTAAGAACCAATTTTGCAACGATTCTGGCTAAAATTCATTAGTTATTAACGATAATTCTCTAAGTCGTTGCGTTAAAAAATTCGAAAAAATGTACCGTCCGATATTTGTTAACAACTCTTTAATTACGAGCGGAATGGTCATAAAAGATATCCTTGAATATTGTCAAGAGTCTACGCTAAAATACTAAAATTTGAAAGTTATTAAATTAATCCCATGAAAAAAGTAATTAATAAATTATCAAACAATGGTTCAATTTATCAAAATGGCGGAAATATGCTTTCTCTCTCTTTATCGCATGCTATTGTTCTCTTTTTCTAATTGATTACACCGCCATCTACGGCAAAACGTCCAAGTTTGTTGTAAAATAGTACACTGTCTTCACCACTAAGTAGCGACGATCTAAACATGAAATATTACTCATGAATGTAATTTATTTATAAAACGTGCTAGCAAAATTTCGAGTCACGTTATTATTCAATAAAGTTAGAATTTTGTAAAAGATTCCTTATACTTATATTAATAAAAGATTGATAAGCATTCTGCAACAGACTCATATTTGAACTCACGTACACGTGACTATGAATTAGGATATGTAAGCAGAAAGGCAGTTTCCTTTGGGTACCGGTCTACTAACATTGTGAGAGAACAACCCTTAAGTGTAATTTTTGACTTTCTTAGCATGACTAACTCTTCTGGAATCTCTCGACTTTCTTACAAAATAACAAAGGCAAAGAGAATCTCACTCAAAATTTTCGTGATAAAACCAAAACACGGGATTAGTTTCGGTGCTTGATAATTGACTCCCCTTTCCTGTTTCAATCTCTTCCTAAAATCTTTCCCAACTATACCACTCGCATCATAATCTTATTTAATACAATACATCATTAGAATGTAAAGGACCTTTCAAATTTCGCTGTTTATAAGATCTCAGTTTTGCTATTCCATAGCTATGTTCACAGCATATGATGTACATATCGTTGTAGCTTGCAACAATATTCACTTCTCTATTTATACATTTATTCAGTGTCACCACATTGTGAACTAAAAGATACCTACGTTATTTGCCATTATTTGGTTCTTCAATGTGAAATGCGTTGAGACACAAATATTTTTGGAAATATTAAAATATGCGTTATACGATAATGTTTGATTGTACAAATTCTTGAAGACGTCTTTTCAGGACTACTGTTTGCATAAATGTCTATTATTGTGTTGATCACGATTTTCAATTCTTACAAACAACGTACAGTATCTATATATTTATTACATAGCTTTGTGTTATTCATTGAATTCGATTGATGTTTCTTAGAAACAAATATCATTTTCATGCTTATAATAGTTTATTTCCGAATTAGTTTTGTCGAATAAAATAGTGTTTGTTTTATATTAATGTTTTAGGTTAAACTGTCTACAGATGGCTGATAAGGCTATTATGAAGGTATAATTGTATAAATTAATTCTACTGTTTAATTATATTTCAGTACTCCTGAATGATTATTGTTTCGAATGTTTAGCAAATTGCAGAACAAAAACTGAAAGCATTTTCTATTGGCACAATGGGTAAGAGACCATTAAGTAAAAAAGAATTGGAAGAACAACGCAAGAAAGAACAAGAGCAAGCTGCTGCTCAAGTAAGCAATACACGATTTATTAAATGAAACCAGATCTGAGCAAAATTTATTTCGCACAGTAATTTAAAAATAATTATTTCAAATAATGTTAATCGGTATTACATAAATAATGTATTGTAATTGATCTTAGGTTCTTTATTTGGTCGATTAATAATAAATTGAGGCACTGCTTATTTAAGCAAATAACAATGAAAATTCATTTCAAAATAATCTATTACAAAAATTATTCAAAATGCCCAGATCTGGGCTACTGTATATGTTAGAGTGAAAAGTATTTAATATTGTTACAATTTTAATTTATACATAGGCATTCGAAGAGTTTGTAGCAACTTTCCAAGAAACACCTAGTAAAACCACAAGCAAAGTTTGGGTGAAAGCAGGAACTTACGATGCTGGTAAACGGCGTAAGTTTTTTTTTATTACATCATTAATGCACGTTAAATTCAACAAAATATATTTTTATAAAAATAGAACCTATAAAATTATTAACAATCTGCATCTTTTTTTAAGGTTTTCAAAGCCAAAATTTAAACTACCAACTGCATACTTCGCATATTCTCCTAGTTTCTTAGATTATTGCTCAAATTTTTCCATTTTATTCGATTCTGAAAGTTTTAATGTTTTATAATAATACAATAAAATAATATTTATGAATTTGCACTCCGATATATAGCAGCACCAATAAAGAGAAATATACTCTGTATGTTATTGCTTAACTTTGCCTTGCAAGGTCATCAAAAAAGAAATGAATAAATAATTTAAAAAGAATATAAATTTTCCTACTTTCGTGCAATAATATTAATGTGTATTAATGTTTGTTTAATAGAGGAAGATACAAGAGAAAAAGGAAAACTGTACAAGCCTCAATCGAAAATATCGGAACTTGTCGACAGTAGATCATCCGCGGAACAAGCACAAGAATATGCGAGATTGCTCGGATCGAGCGAAAGGAAATTGGATAGATTGGGAAAAAAGAAAAAGGAAGGTGAAAAGAAAAAGAGTAATCTGGAACTGTTCAAAGAAGAATTAAAAATGATTCAAGAAGAGCGCGAAGAAAGGCATAAATATAAAGGTGTAGTGAAAACTGTAATTTCGGCTCAATCGGAGGATCCAATGTTGGCAGCTTTGAAATGCGTCGAAGGTAAATTGACATAAGTCTACAAGGTTTATAAAGCTGTATACTTACATAAATTTATTTACGAGCAAACCCACAAAAACGTAATTCAGCGACAAAGTGTAATTTTCTACAGTTTCAGTAGACAAATTATTATAATACAATTAATGTATTTTTGTCCTTAAATTAACAATTTGAATCTAACGGAACCTCTGATAGGTATACCCTCCTATCCTGACCCACGAAAGGCCAACTTGCATAACCTTATAGATGATCCTCGACTCCTAGCCCTGATTTATGAGGGTAAACAATGCCCTTTTCATTAGTTTTCTTTGCTTCTCCTTATCCTATTAAAGATATATCGCGATAATAAAAAGATTGTTTCTTTTTTTGTAGATGGATCATTCGACAATGGTGATCCTAATACCACAAATCTGTATTTGGGAAATTTAAATCCAAAGGTACAAACAACTATAATTGTTGCCTTGAATAGATATTATACTGATCTGTTTAATCGTTTACGTCGATTGAATAAATTATATAAAAAAAAACAATTCATTTTGAAAATTTGATGATACTTATTGCAATACATTGTACATAAAAAATATAGAAATAATCGAATACATTGTTGCATATAATAGATCACGGAGCAACAATTAATGGAAATATTTGGCAAATACGGACCACTGGCTAGTATTAAAATTATGTGGCCGCGTAGCGACGAAGAGAAAGCTAGACAAAGAAACTGCGGTTTCGTTGCTTTTATGAGTCGCAAAGACGGAGAACGAGCTTTAAAAAATCTCAACGGTGAGAAAATTGTACTTTAGAGTCTGTAATTTTTTTATTTAATTTCTTGTTAAAAATGTAAAATTTTATTTTTTTTTTATAAAGTGAAAAGGTAAGCCGATTTTAATTTATTAGCATAAAATATTATTTTATTATACAATTATAATAAATATTTCCTTATATGTTGAGGTAGGTCGTGATATAATGCAGTACGA
The DNA here is from genome assembly GCF_013123115.1 of Colletes gigas. Taxonomy (NCBI): domain Eukaryota; kingdom Metazoa; phylum Arthropoda; class Insecta; order Hymenoptera; family Colletidae; genus Colletes; species Colletes gigas. The sequence goes on along the minus strand of NW_025106662.1, from coordinate 222,574 downwards.
GATGAAATTAGGCTGGGGAAAAAGTGTACCGATTCCACCTTATCCCATTTATATTCCCCCTGCTTTGATGGAAATCACACAACCACCACCTCCATCTGGTCTTCCATTTAATGCTCAACCTCATCGTCGTGACAGACACAAGGTATATAGAATGAACTAAATCATAGTAATTAATGAAACCAGTGTTAAATTTTAGTAGAATTATAAAAACATCAACTTTATGGCTAAAATCAAGTCTCTGCTTTAGATATCATTATTACTGTTTAGGATAAATTTAAAATTAGACCTAACTTGATTTTAATATTATTGTATAATACTATTCTATTTAGATACAAATTTTATAATTCATTTTCCAAATACAATTTCAGGTACCTCGAATTCGCAATCTACAAACTGCAGATACTCAAGAGAAGGAAAACTTTGAAAAGGTAAGATTATTTTCTTTCAATAATGCTTCGATTTCGACGGTAATATAATTTTTTAATTAAATATATGTGTGTTACACAAGTTATTTATGAATAATATAACTCAGTAAGTTTTATCGATTCTTATGGGTATACATATGTAATTATTCTGGAATAAAACAAAACTAAAACACTTATTATATATATTGTTTGAGTATCGCTTAAACATTGTAACCTACGTGCGTAATACATAGACAAACTATAGTATGTATCAAACATGGAAATCATACTTGATTTGAGCTAATGTGGCCTGGCAGATTTAATCAAATATAACTGTTGCTCTGTAATGGAAATTGTCACAGGTTTTGCAGAACGCAGTGGTCAAAGTGGTTATTCCAACAGAGAGGTAAATTCTGATTTCAGTAATTTCTAAATATACATATTCATTTTTCAAGATATTACATAGACATAAAATTTACAATTAAATCTTTAATGAAATTCTGTATTGTAGAAACTTAGTAATGTTAATACATAGAATGGTAGAATTTGTGATAAGAGAAGGTCCAATGTTCGAAGCAATGATAATGAATCGAGAACTGAATAATCCAATGTTTAGGTTTGTGGAATTTGAATCTCGTACAATGAACTCATTAATGGTGGTGGGTATTTAAAAACTATTCTTAAACTTCAGATTTCTGTTCGAAAATTATTCTCCCGCGCACACGTATTACCGATGGAAGTTATATTCCATATTACAAGGTGATGGACAAAAGGAATGGCGCATTGAAGATTTTAGAATGTTTAAAGGTGGAAGTGTATGGAGACCACCGCCAATCAATCCGTGGACACAAGGAATGCCTGATGAATTGATCGAAATGGAAGAAAGACAAGAACCTAGAAGGGGCAGTTTATCAAATAGGTAACGATTGAAATACTTTAAAAGATGAAAAATTGATTATATTATATTTTTTTTTCATTAATTTTACCGAACATTTTGTTTGAGAAACATGTATGTGTTTATAGTCAACGAGATCGATTAGAAGATTTATTGAGAAACATATCACCAGAAAGAATAAAGGTTGCAGAAGCGATGGTATTTTGTATAGAGCATGCTGAAGCGGCGGAAGAGATTTGCGATTGTATTTCAGAGTCACTGTCAATATTACAAACTCCTGTAAATAAAAAAATCGCGCGACTGTATCTCATATCAGATATATTACATAACTGTGGCGTTAAAGTAAATAATGCTACTATTTATCGAAAAGCGTAAGTTGGTTTAATTAAAGATACAGGAAATATTTGCAATGTGGTTATTAATAATTAATATATAAATGCATTTAGTATAGTTAATATTATATGCTTAAAATATAGGTTTGAAACCCGACTATTGGATATATTTAATGAAGTTCACCAAGCCTATAAACAATTTGACAGTAGATTAAAAGCAGAAGGATTTAAAGTTCGTGTAATGAGAATGTTTAGAGCATGGGAAGATTGGGCAGTTTATTCGCGAGATTTTCTTGTTAAATTACAAAACACTTTCCTTGGTCTTGTCTTGGTAAACCCATTCTTTTAGACCGTGATTTTTCTTCCTGAAGATAATAGGAATGGAAATAAAAATAAATAAGTGCTTTTAGATGGATGAGCCTGAACCGGAAAACGATGAGGATATCGATGGAGCACCTTTATCGGATGTGGATGGAGATGGTGCAGAAGATTTGGATGGAGTACCATTAGACGGTGCTGCACTTCTTAAAGGAGCTATGAAACATGGTCTAACACCGCAAACAACATCTAACTATGATGACATTGATGGCGTTCCTAGTAAGAATGTTCTAACCACATTTATTATTACTAAATTGTTATTATCTTTCATCTATTTATAATAATATATTTGTACCTTAAACATTTTGTGTTCTTTAGTGGATGAAGATATTGATGGTGTACCTATGGACGATGAGGATTCTTTAAATATACGAAATAAAGAAGATGAAAGAAAACCATCAATCCCTGCGGGTTTTGTACCATCACGATGGGAAACTGTTGATCCTGATCAGGTTGAGAATATTACCTTAATACTATTTCGCGTACTTTCCTATTTTATAAAACAAGTAATGCAATGTTAGGTTGAAGCACAAGCTATGACAACTAGTAAATGGGAAGAATTAGGTCAAAACGATGATTCAAATTCTCAAGATACTAGCATGGATTCAAGGTACTTTTTACTCTATAAAAAATTTTAAGTCTTAATTGCATTATAACGTACGGGGCCTTGTAGTGGTAGAGATTATAACGAGGAAAGAAGAAACAGACTGCGCGAAATTGAAGTTAAAATAATGCAATATCAGGATGAACTAGAAAGCGGTAGGCGAACATTGAAATCCGGTATGACAATTCAAGGGCAAGTAGAACATTATAGAAAAAAGCTGATAAGAAAGGTAAATTTTTGTATGGTACTGCTTTTAGAAACGTTCACAATCTAATAAAATATTAATTGCAGAGCGAGAGGGAAATGAAAGATGTGAAAAGCGAAGAACGAGACGACGAAAGACGAAGGGAAAAGAAACGAAGTACAACTCCAGAATCTCCGAGTCATTACAGAGACCGAAGACGAACTTCAGCAAGTCCATCGTCTAAAAGCAATAGATATAGGTGAATATACATTACCATAAATTCATGTAACTTTAATTAGGTTCTCCTACATTACTACGCTCCTATGATCATCGATGGCTTGGGTAACAGGAAACATTTTATCGTATACACGCACATTTGGATATTAGAGTGTTATTTATTTTATCCTACTATATGCGTAAAAATGTGTCATACATATATTTTTAGATCTCGTAGTAGGTCGCCACGTGGTAAACGCAGATCACGATCGCCCTACAAAAAACGAGTACCAGTGACACCGTCACCGCCACGTATTCGACGAACACCTTCGCCTTCCTTTTCGTCCAGAGTGTCTCGTAGGTCGCCGGTCAATGAACGAAACGACAGAAAAAGACGTGTTAGATCACCGTCATTATCACCGCCTCCACCACCGCGTACTTCAAAGCATAGAGCCAATAGTCCACCTTCTCCATCTCCGCGTAAACATAGACATAAGCATAAATATTAATTTATCGTACGTTGCGTTTTCTTAATTGTCACATTATAATGATCTATTATTTCTGTAATATGTACAAGTTCATAATGTTACAGAATAATACTATCATTAATGGAAAAAAGAATTAGTTAACGCAGTATCAATTATACATTCAATATCGTAAGAAATTCTTATCTGATTAAAAATATTTAAGATATTCTTTCTCCGATTCCCATTCAAATTGATTTATTTTATATGCATAAATATTTGTATTTATGATAATACGACGAATGCGTGGATGAGAAACATAATGATAGGATTTTTTGGAATCATGAAAATCGTGTATCCTTATTCTATATTTCTAGAATGTAACTGCATTAATAATTATTAAAAACATGTACAGATATAAAATTGTCATTTTATCCTTAATTATTGTACGATAGCAAAACGCTTGCAAATGAAATCAGTTGCGATAACGAACGTCAAATCAAACAAAAAATTATAGAATTCTTTTTAACTCAGATATTTTGTAATTAACAATTTAATTGTAAATAAATCCTTGCTTTTTATTGTTTCGTTTACTTTATAAAACTAGCATAGCGTATTATAAGCCATGTACCTCTTAATCTATATCTCTAATAATTAGTAACATTGAATAAAACATGATTTTTCAATATTTCTTAAATCAATTATATTTTTTATTTTATACGCGCATGTGGTTAACAGATTTTTTTATAGTAATGCCTTTTGTAACATAAACAATAAGATTTTCTTAAATTAATTCGTGGATTGTTGACACTTATTGTAGTAAACCTTTGAAAAAATATTGAATACGTTAAACATTGGGGACTGACATTCAGTCCTTGGGAATCGACTGTATCAAATTTAAAAAATAATACTTTACAATACATATAATATTAAAAAATATGTTTACGCTATGTATATGAATTTTCTTTGAAATATTTTAAACAAAAATAGAGTTTCTATTCGTTGTCTTTTCAATATACAGACACCTTTTCTGTATTTACATGCTGCCTAAATTTTACGTAAAACAAAACTAGCTCCGTATTTAACGAATCAGTCTAATCCTAATATATTTGCATATATGTATTTCTACATATGGTGTTGAGCAGATGAAATATTATTTCATAATAAATTAACATGTGTGTATTCAGATGTAAAAAATTGTAATGTACATATGCCACTATTAAATCATATATAGTGTATATATACATATATTACTACCAATGGCAGCAAATAATATCAAGCAAGGATAAAAACTAGTTAACATGTTCCTAAAAAGAAATGAGAAACGTTATATTTTCATAAATCATAGAACACATGAAAATGAAACAATTGTTTAGAAAATTATTCATATTCATAACAATTATTTTTAAACGCATGACTAACCTTATATGTATCATAATTATTTTCCTTCTGTTTCAGATTACTTTCAACATTCGATATATTAAAATCATACATTTTTGTATCACTTTTGTTCTTCATAATATTCTCCGTTTTCGGTTTGTCATTAACTTTTGCTGTGGTAGTAAATTCTGCTACTATATTTCTAGATGCTGTAATAATGTATAAAAGAAAAATTACATATAATTAAAAATAGAAATATCACTTTACGCGTTTAATAGAATAGAAGATGATAAATAATACACGTATGAATAATACATATATACATGCGAAATATACATATATCTGTTACAAAAAAAATAAAAAGGAACAAAATATTTTCTATTTTTATGAAAAATATTTTGTCCTTTTATATACATACTTCAACTTTTTTAATTAACAAGTTTATATGGAGTTATATCATTTCTTTATACCACTATACATGATTAAATACCTCGTAATAGATCCTCCATGCTCGCTAGATTTTATTAAAGTTTTCCATAATTTATATTAGTCATATTTCATATACACATTCGTTCTTTAAATTCTGATTTAAAACGACAAAACCATAAAAATTATTATAAATTTTAAAGAATAACTATAAAGCACAGTGAAATGAATAACATAGGACGAAAAAATTATACAAACTAAAATCATTTCTTAAACTTTGTGCATTTGTTTCTCAAATCAACATGTATACAATTTTGACAAATTAATTACGTTTCCATTTTGACACACTGTTAGTTTCTGTTTCCTTTGCTTCTTTAGTTTCGTTTCTGTTATTTTGTAATTTTCCATATTTAGCTTCAAGTTTAGCAACCAGTTCAGAGTCATCAAAATTGTCAATTTCATCATCATCATAGTCATCTTCTTCGTCTTCCTCCTCTCCCTCTTCCTCTTCTTCTTCTACTTCTTCTTCTTCGTCTACTTCTTCTTCATCTTCTTCATCTTCTACCAACTCTTCTTCATCTTCCACTTCCTCTTCATCTTCTGCTTCCTCTGACTCCCTTTCTAACACTTCCTTTTCTTTCTTGATCTTTGGTTTAAGTTCTTCCTCTTCTCCCAGTTTAATATCAATTTCTTCTTCTCTCTTCCATTTCCACTCTTTGCTATCATCCTCAATTTCTTCCTCAGACCCTTTCTTCGCCACTATTTTCTCTTTATCTTCTTTTCTATACTTTCCTGCTTCAGATATCCTTTTCTTTTCTGTAGTTGTAGTTTGTTCCCTGCTTCGTTTCTCAGATGAAATTATGTTAGATTCAGTTTCAATAAAGGTAACTTCTAAACATCAAAAAAATATATCATTAATTAGTTACATTTTATACATTATTTGTCTTAATTATCTTAAACAGTGAATTTGATGAAGTATGATGTAAACCATCTTATATAATACTCTAACTTCTATCATAGTATTCATATGTATTCTTTCTTATCAGATACTTGTCAATTTCGAATTTTCTTATAGTACACTTAAGAATATAAATATTTTGTTTCAGGTACATGTTGAGATATACATCAGAATTTCTATTTATTCATAACTGTTACATTATTATTTCAATTCATATAACTGTTTCTAACTTCTGATGAATTCAATTTACATATTATTTCTCTATTCAATTTTTTAAATCTAGTGACTTTTTTAAAACATTCATTTTATGTTTTTCTTTTTATCTTGTTATGTCTTTGAATTTTAATCATTTATACAGGGTGTTTCCGAACGACATGTATTAGCGAGCGGGAGACGATTTCCTATGAAAAAATAAAAGAAATAAAAAGAATAAAATTTTTTTTATTTCAGTTTAGTTTTTGAAATAATCGAAAATTAAGTTTGAAAATTCGCTGTGTTATACGCACTCACGGCAGAGACACGATTCGTCCTAAGGCGTATAGTCAACAGTGTCTATCGTGTTTGTAAACAATGTGTGCAGAATATTTACGAGTTACTGGATTAAAAAAAAAATTAAAAATGGGTCAACTTCATCATTTAATATTATGTACAGAATTACTAAAATTAATTGCCTCGCTTTCGTTGACGAAGTATTCTAGAATCTCGTAGTGATTGTTGAGGTTGGAAACAACCAGTTTCCAAAAGATTCCGTTCTATCCTGTGTATTGTTTTTCGATCGGGAACCCTACGATTCGGATATTGCTCTTTGTAATAACGTGAAGTAGCAAGATAACTTCCGTTACAAATTCCCAAACCTCGGATCATATCAAGATATTCTCGATTCGTGTAAGTCATCGCAGTAAATTGATGAAAACTGAATATCTACGATGAACCGACGATTTGAATAGTATATCAAATATACAAAATGAATTTTTAAACTTGATTATTTCGAAAACTAAGCCGAAATAAAAGAAATTTTATTCTTTTTGTTTCTCGTATTATTCCATAAGGAATCACCTGCTGATACATATCATTCGAGAACACCCTGTATACCGTATGAATTTATATAAAACAAATATGTATACGGAACTTATAACATGCAAAAATTATGTAAATTGATCAACGATTTTTCAATTCCGTGTTTTAGAAAATGAAAATGAAAGATTTACACTGAATGTATAATGGTTATGATATTACACTTGTAAAACATAAGTGTCATAACATTTACCATTGTTCCATCGTTTCACAAGGACAAAATGTGCAGCAACAACAAGTGCCACACCAACTCCAAACTTCATTGCCACTGTAATCATCAGATATTATTTGTCATTGATGTTTGCGAAATTATAATGAAATATCATAAATTTAGTAGCATTCTGATATTTTTTTATACTTGTATTATTTATACAATTGTATTTGTTAGATGAATATAAGAGCATGGAGGATCATCGAACTTGTTTCAAATTATAGAATTACTGTATGAATCAGTTTTAATCGGATACTGACATTCGACTTACCACTAATAGATTCTTCTTCAATTTCTTCTATATCTGGCTTTTTATCTATATCGCTAATATATTCTTCAGGTTCGATACTTTCTACCTAGTACAAAAATTATTAAATAATATGGTATAATATAAAGATATAATTAGAAAATAAATAAACAAATTATCATAAAATATTTTATATACGTGGAACTCTATTCAATTTATACGATATTATCGATAAAGCTTCGTGTTTTGTATTCTTGAAGTGTTCTGAATATTTAATAAATCGGTATAAAACATTATTTCTCTGATTATTTCGAAGTTTAAACAAAATGTTCCTTTTATTAAAAGATATGTACCACTTTCATAAACGGGATATATTTTTAATATTTAATAATTGTTCTCCTTTTAATTATTATGTCAATAGTAATATGTAATTGTATTAATCTTACCTCTTCTAATGGTTCTATATTGTCATCGTTAATTTCATTAATGTCAGGTATGTCTAAAAACGATTCAAATATATCCTCATTTGTTGACGTTTTTTCGATTTCATGAAATTGACTATCTGTTTCGTACAATGCATTTTCTTTACTTTCTTCTTTACTTGTAGCATAAATTTCTTCTAATACATCAGTATCGTAAGAATTCTGTGGGTTAATATTTTCGTCTTCTCGTATAATTTTCATTAGTTTTTCCTCATATTCTTTTTGATGATTTAATTCTGTGCTGACATATTCTGTTAGAATTAAAATTCATAATAATATCTTCAGTTTGTATTCTTTTTATATTGCTATGTTTTACATCTCAATACCTTCTTTATCCTGAAAAACTCTACTTTGTTCTTCGTCTGATTCAACTTCTGTTGTTTCCTCCTCTAATTCTTCATATTTATTTGTATCTTCTTCTTCCTCCTCTTCTTCTTTTTCCATTTCTTCCTGTTCTTCCTCTTCTTCCTCTACTTCTTCCTTTTCTTCTACTTCTACTTCTTCTTCTTCTTCATCAACTTGTGTATCTTCGCTGTCTTCTCCAATCTGTTCTTCTTCTTCATTTTCTTCATCGATCTGTTCTTCTTCTTCGTTAGAATTTTCAGTTATTGTAGACTCTATTTCTGAATCATGATCATCTGTAGCTTCATCTCTTTCAGTTTCTTTAATGTCTTCGTATCCATTTTCATTGTGTAATTCCTCATTGGATAAAGATAGTGAATCATCTACCCACCCATCAAAAATGAAGGCCCAGCGAGATGATTCTAATGGCGTATTAACTTACAACATAAAACATTTTAAATAAAAACTCTGTATTTGTAACAATTATACTTTTATTAAGAATATATTTCAAATTCACTTACTGTCTGTAGTACCTCTGTGTTCCAGAATAATTATACCAATCAATCCAATAAGAACTGCTAAAATAGCAAAGAATATAATTCGTGCACACCAGTGTCCACCTGTGCTGTTTTCTTTGTAAATATGTATAGTTATATTGTCTGTTAAACTTTCGTTAGAATTTCCCAAGGTAGGTGCAGGTATACCACTGTCTTCCTCATCTGAGTGATATAATACATCCGATAATAATAATTTTTTAAACAATTTTCAGAATTCTCTAATTCTAAGTTCAATAAATTTGTGTACAATATACACAAAATATACAGAACATACAAAGTTCGTGCACGTGCGCCCGCGCACACACCATATATTAGATAACAAAATAATTTGTATATTTTATTTTTTTTTTAATAATCATCAAAATATTCAACAAAACATTCTCTTTGCATTGTTTCAAGCTAGTTCTACTATACTTAATTATAAATAAAATAATTTAATTATCATAATAATAATAATATTAAATAATTTATATCTGATGATACAGTAAGGAAATTATTCGATCTTTGTTTTAAAAATTTTCTTAAATATCTGCTATAATGGAATCAACGATATGGTATATTTATGAATTATCGTATCGTAAAACAATATTAAACATTCATTGAAATTGCAATATTTATGCACTTTATGATACATACATATGTTTTAAAAAATAAATTTCTATGATACGTAATGTACGAATAATATTTCCACATAGAAATATGTATGTATGCATAACTTTCTGATATATATAGATGCTGATCCGTATAACCTTCATTGTTACGCATTTATAATATTAAATTCATATTTCATTTCGTTTCTATAGAAAATTAAAAGCTGAACATATTTCATACGCAAGTATAAATATTATATTTATAAACATAAAATATGCAAATAAATTAGAGGAATATGTTTTTGGATTGGATATTAAGGTTGATCTATTTTTGAAAGCCAAAAGCTAGGCTGATCAAGCTTCTAAGACCCTGCATTTTCTAATTTGAGCAACATTGCCAAATATGCCTTAAAATATCTGAATTTTCAATCTTCATATAATATTATTATAAAGTGTTTTGAAGAAGTAGGTATTAAACAGAAATATATATATTACAGTTTCGATAAATAATTTAAAATACACTTTCCAAGTGAAATGTAATTTTATTCTGTAAGAAGAATCGTAAACTTGAAAAACAAAAGAGAACATGTATAATAGATAGATATTTCTAAATAAAAATAAAAGTGATAACATCAAAACGAAATATTTTTAATAATATTTTACATGTTAGGGTGTTAGTTGCATGATAACACAAAAACTTTTAGAATCGATTCGTTTATAATATTTAAGTTTAATTTTCAATGCGGTCTTGATGAAAATAATAATACACATAATAAAAAATGTCAATAAATTGGATAAATATCAATTAATAAAATATAAATTTATAAAACGATTTTTGATCAACTACGTAAATATTATATATTAATTTCATTGTTATAATTATTAAAGTGTATTAAATCGATAAACATTGTGAATATTAAATATTTTTACGAATATGACATTTTAAACACGAATTATACGACTTTCACGGTATGAAATCAGCTCAAAAGACGAGAAAGTATCTACATTTATTCTTCTTTACTGTAAGATATCTAACGTCTATTTCCAAGGCTAAAAATAAGAAAGTAAACATTGCTAAAAATATTGAACGGAAGAAATCAAAGTTATAATAATTCTCTCACACTTTCAATAGCTTATTTTTTACCCTTTTTACGTCTCTTCTCTTTTCGTTTTCTTGCTTGTACATCTCCGGACATCTTCCGCGAGGAAATGTACTTCAACTTTTGGGCGAACAGGCAGACACAATGAATTTAAATTTTTAAAACGATCGAACGCTGTGCCGCGTCTGCGATTATTTGATTTGTAATGATCTTAACAAGTGTTGACACAATATGAAAATCCCTAGTAACTTATCTTGAACATTTTCTCACACAAGGTTCTCAGTTTTTCCCAAATTTCTGCCGATCTTGAAAAATTATAAAACATATAACAGATATTCGTCGAGAGGTTTAACTTTGTACTGAATTTATTCCTTTAAAATTAAGAAACAATTATATGAAATTAAATTGAAACTAACGAATAAATATTACCATAAAATTAAATTAACATTGTTAATCAAAGAGCAGCTTAAGTATTACTAGATTTAAAAATAGTAGTAAAAATTTCTGCGCTAATAATTACATATGATATGAATAAAGTTATAATATCAAACATGTAATATATATATTATTGAATAACTGATTCTTTGAAGCGAAAGAAAATATATATTTTTTTCAACGAGACGCTTCATAATAAACAGTTTATTAACATTCCGAGTTACAAAATTATAAACTTAAATTCATTAAAAAACATTTACCGTAGAAAGCATATGTACAATATTAAAATACGTAGTATGGTTTAGTACAAGGTATAGCTAAATTTCAATTTCAATAAATAATTTACGAAATACACTTATTTGCGAGTAACTTTTTAGCTCATCGATATACTTCAAAGCGTAGTCGTGCTAAAAATGTCTGTTAAAAAAAAAAAGAAAAAAAAACGAATACTAACTTAATGAACACAATGAAATAGGATACAAAAGTATTACTAAAATAATCAATTAATAGAACAACTTTAATATAAATAATACCATTTGTAAGCAGAATTTTATATAAAGCAGAAAGAAAATATTATATACAATAAAATATATTCGATATAGTTTTAAAAACTATTCGTTATTTTTGATTTTACAATCAATTTACCTTTTATATAATTAGTAAGAAGCATATTATTCCACCTTAAAAAATCTATTTGATTTTCGTACGAATTTCCGTTACCGATTCCTATCAACAACTTATATATAAACTATGCTAAAATTGCAATTTGAAAATGTGAAATTGATCATACTACAGCTGGATTAAAAAATAGAATCGATCGGATAAAAGAATATAAATTCTGATTTTTGTAATAAATTTGTTTTCCGAATGAAAATATCGTTTTATTTCAACTATTCGTACGAATAGTTTTCGTGCCCTCTTATAAGATGGCACTTTATAAATTTTTTACATTTATCAACTTATGTATTGTTCAAATACTTTTCCTACTCAAATACAGTACAATCACATTGAAAGATTAGAGCATAAAGATCTTTTTTTTTTAAATTATCTAACAGTTTTGATATTCTATATTATCTTACAATAGTGTTAGTATCTGTTCTTCTTATTTGATAAAATCTGCAGTAGTTTATATAAAGGCATTACATGAATATGTATCAAATTTTAATAATTATATGCCAGTTTTAATTACAGTCGTTAAATAATTTAGCAATCCTATAAATATTTCAATTAATCTACGACCTCTTTAAACGTTGTTTCTAACCTTATATCTAAGGAGTTAATGCAAATTTTTTATCGTAGCCCTACCCTTAACAACGTGAAAGTAAATTAATCATGTATACTGTACAAATAAAAAATATGTAAATTATGTAATATTTATAATACATTTACAAACTATATAAATTTATTCGCTAATTTGGAGGGATGTTTTAGTATGGCTATCATTAAAAGTACAACTTTGCTTTCAAGATATCTAATTGTTCGTTAGTTAGTATAGTATCAGGAGATTACTGGAACATTAAATTTTGTTTTTCGAAAATAATTATTATACAATCAATTGAAAATTTAACGTTAGTCATTAATGTTTTTAAAAGTTTTGTAAATATGAATACTTTTTTACTATTAGTAGTTTCTAAAAATTTATAATTTTCACTAAAATTAGTTAAAAAAAAAATATCCTCTGGCTGTTCGAAGTTAAAAAGTATGCCGACGCAAGAATAATATTTTAATATGATTTTACAAAAATATTTTATTAAATAATGAGCAAGTACTATTGAGTCGAGTTGTTCTTTAAGAGGAAAGTTGTTGATATTGTTCGTACCTACACAACTATCGAGTACAACATTAAATGTAATTGTAATTTATGAAAGACGAAGTTTTTTACTAAATGCCAATTATGAGTTTTGCGCGCCCATAAGAGTAGATTACACAAGATTTATCACAATCATGTCACGTGTATCAATGAATATGTCTTGCAATTAATCAATTATTAATCATTTACAACACTTAACAAAAAATTATATTGAAATAGCAGTCTTATTTATATTAATAAGATCGTTTCTGTACTACAATTTTTGTTTATAAATCGTAGATTTCGCAATACTATAAACATTTACTTTTGCAACTTTGTTAAATGTTTCAAGTATTAAGAGCAATTTATAATTAGGTAACATAATAAAAATGTATCGATATGTATTTCTATATACAAGTTTGTCACACAAAAAAAGACATAAACGCATTTTAAAAGGAATTTTAGCCATTTCTTTCAATTCTGAGTAAAAATCTATTCATAAAGATAAATGCAGTAAAAGATCATATTTTTCTGTTTAAATTGTTAAACGTTTAAAAAAACATATGAAAGAAGCAAGAAAAAAAAACTAAATAAGGTAAAGAGAAAGCTCAAATGAAAATCATAGAATTTAACACGTTGTACTTAATCACTGGAAAATCTATAAAATTACTATACTTAAATATATATATATTTAATATATATAAATATATATATATTTATACTTTTTATACACATTTGACTCGAGAAAATTATGTTAAAATACAAAGACAAATTTGAAAACCACGATTAGTAATAGTTTTTGTAATGCTGCTATGTATAGATTAAATTTCATTTGCATAACTGATATACTATGTTTGTGCTGTTTGATTCGACTCTGTAAAAATGATCACGACCAATGTTACTTTTCTAATATTCAGATAGTATCATTAATATATATTATATTCTCTTCGTTGTTATTTACAAAGATCTAGAAATGAGTGACATATGAATAGTACTAATCACTAACAGCATACCATTCAAGTACAAAATGCTATAACTTGATGAAATTATGAAGCAATAATTCGCGTAATATGTTGTACATTAAAAGTTCAAGTGCCTTTATGCATTATTACTCATGACTTAACTCTCTCGATAATGAGATTGCAAATTTAATTTATCAATAATTTAGTTTACTATTATACTTATGCACATGTGTCTCCAATATATCAAAATTAGATATAAATAAGTAAATAGAAGAAACTTATATTGTTACAAAATATTATATTAAGTGCATTTTATGATAACAAATCAAGAAGTATAACTTGCTTCCTGAAGTATTGCTCACAACATGTTTTTTTTTTAACAGATTGCGCGTAATAGCACTTTTATAGAATTTATACGATCCAAAAATAATTAATTTGATAAAGACATGTGCATATAAATAAAAAGAAAGATGACTCCTTATTAAAGGAGAGTCAACAGTATTCGAAACAGAAATAATTATACAGTATATTTAGTTTAAATTTAATTTAAAAATTTGTTGCTATTCAAGATACAAACAACAATTATTTATGTAAAAAAATGTTTAAATTTAAATCTTCGGTAATATTAATATTATCTTTAAACAAAACCTTATATGTGTCTAGTTCATTCCAAAAAAAATTAAATCGAGGTACAATAATGATATAATTATTAGTATTATAAAGCTGAACAGTAAGTTCAGTCTTTATAAAGTGATTCAATTTTCAAAATATTTTTATGACCAAACTCTGATCAAAACTCTGGAAATTATGTCCATTTTTATTGTAAACTCTGAAGAATTAAGTTTTGGTTTTAATGTTTAAATTTTTTATCGTGTTTTCCTCCCCTCTAAAGAACTGTAGGAAGCTGGTAAGTTTGCGAACAGGACCAAACAAAGGAAGGAGAGATTTTCCATTTACTCTATCTATCCCCACCATTAATCAGCTGTTTGTAAGTTAGAGTCTCGGCGACACGCCGAAAGTACATAGTACGTACAGTATACGAACGGGGACTCTACAGTCTATACTATAACCTATCGGGTCTCGTAAACTTACCAAATATCTACTGTACATATTTTTCATGTAAACAATTCTTTGTATCTTCAATAGCTTAAAAAATAACAAACGTGCCCTTTAAACTAAATATACTGTAAACGATTGTAAAATATATAGATTTATACAATTTGATTTTAAACGCTAGATTCATGTTAGAATATAAGTAACGCGAACATACGAGAAAAATTTCTTGAACAAGTTCATAAAAACATATTATTTTTTTATCTTCACATTCGAAAAGAATTATTAGATAACATATTCATTAAAAGAATTATAAGAATACGTGTTATCTCTTAACGTTGTCACTGTATGTACATACATTCGCTCAATATTTTAATATGATCATAATTGCTGAATTTTCTTGATACTAGACATACTAATTCCGTCTGTTGCCAGTAAACTAGAGCTATCCAATCTTCTATTGTTTTCTAAATTTGCATTTTTCTCAAACTTATCTATTCTTAACGTATTATTTAAACTATGGTCAAAGTTTTTGAGATCATTTTGGATACTTTTAATGGTGTCAGTATTATTTTCATACCGTCGTAATAAATTGTTTTCGTTCTCATACCTACGATGTATCGAATCAGAATCTAAACATTTCCTAAATGTTTCATCGTATCGTCGATCTTCTATTCGCCTAGAAAATTCACTGTCGTAACAATGACCCGTTTCTATATAATGTTGATTTAAATTGTCCACTTCGTAAACACACTTTGTTAATTGATTCTCAAACCCAGCTCTAGCTGCTAAGTGGAGGTAATTGTCATCACCGATCGGAGCTTGCCTAAAATAATAACAATAATGCTCTCATAATTATATAAGATAATCTCTAAGAACTAGAACGAGCTGTAACTATTTTTTTTTTCTCTTAATAAAGATAAAAAAACAGAATAGACAGCAGTCACAAATGGTGGGATTTGACTGGTATATGTATAAAAAATAAATATAATTTAATGAACTTACTTGCTTCCGTATTTAGTATCGTGCGCCAATCTTCTAAAATAGGCTCTGTGTTCGTGCTGTAAAGCATAAGCAGCTTCTCTTAACGCAGTTAAAGTTTTAAAACAAGAGGGCACATCTTCTATAGGAGATCCACCACCCGGTATAACGCACATATCACTAGCTCCGTAAACAGCTTGACATTCGCATGCACTCATTAACGTTTCAAGCCTCGGCATGTTTGTAAATATTAGAGAATGTATTCGTTGCAAATCTCGATCTGGATCTAGAACCATACGTAATCCAGCTTCTACGCCCGGTGACACCTCGCTACACCCTGGAGCATTTTCGGTCACTGCTTTGCAACTATAATCATGTTTTATTAACAATTGGAAATACTCTGTACATAAGTGATGTTAAATAACATACCAAAGCCAATGACCATTGATGTATGCGCTTGGGTGATACTTTTCTAAACGATTATTGTTCGTGCGGCAAATTTTTGTTAAAATATCGATCCACTCTTTTTCCTCTACGCAATTTCCGGCTTGAACATACAATGCTCTTTGCGACTGAATAATTTGAAACATATTTTTCATTTTAAAAGAATTTTCTTGAAGCCTTTCAACAGCTAAAATTTCTTCAAGAGGTATTTTACATAAAGGTTCTTTACCTAAGAAATAATTTATCAAATATAAATTTCATTGAAAAAGTTATGGTTTTGTAAAATTGATACGCTGTTTTCGTAATACGTATATTCACCTTTTGTTTTAGAATACGTTAAGTCTTGTGTAGTAAGTCTAAAGTATCTCTGCTTAAAATTTTTACGACCAAATCGTTTTCTTCCTTGTGCCCTTTTAATCATTACTCTGTAATAAAATAACAATGATGTTAAACTTATCGACTACGCAGATCGTGTATTAAGATAAATACCGAAATCGTTAAATATCGCTACAAACCTCTTATCACAATCAGCAGTATGCAAGAAGAGAAAATATATTCTATTAGAAATGCTTTCCATTAATAATAGTTATATGCATGAACGAATATTATGGAATTTAGAACTTTATTGGAAAGTAGAGATTAATAGAAAAGATATGAAGACCTAAAATTAAAATATACTAATATAATCAACACACATACCCTTCTTTTAGCACAACCGGTTGTTCTTGTTGGGCACTTGGTCGTTGATTCGTAATACCACAATTACTACTGGTCGATATTAATTCCAAAAATTGTTTAACTGCTTGTATGTGCTTTTCCGTGTAAAATTCTCTATAAAAGTAATCTATGAATAATATATGAAATCTGTTTGTTTACGAAATAAATTCTGAAATAAGTTTTATCTCTGTGTACCTATACACACATTCCATGTATTCTTCTTTACAAACGCTACCTGCTCCGCCTCTACAACTTACTAAGTTTCCTAGACTCTGAATTGTTTTAGAAATTAATGTTAATGTCCTGTTAGTCTGAGAATCCTACAATAAAAATAATAACAGTTATTATTGACTTAATAGAAAGCCAGCATTGTAATAATTTTTTTGTTAATAATGTAGATTCTCTTACAATTTGCTCAGTTGTAATATCAAATAATCTTGGACCCAATATTGCAGGAGCAAAAAATCGTAGAAAAATAAATCCACTAATGACTGAATATCTTACTTCTTTATTTTTTGGGAAATGTGTTGTTGCAAGTTCTCTTAAGCACCAGAACATTTCACACATTAAAGGCGGACACCGCACACCTGATGTTGTAATAGCAGTAAATACTCTTTCGACATATTCCTGTTACATTACACAGGGTTGTTAAGGTTAATACAAATATAAAATCATAAGAGAAACTTAATTTTTTTGTATTAAATACCTTTAGATTTGCTAAATTAGTTTGAATTGTATTTGCATCCTTTACTCTTGTTGGATCTATTTCACACGGTTTTTTTTCTAGGAAGACTTGCTCCATCGCTGGTCTGAGCGTACTGTGTAAATAATGAAGTCCTGCTAATCTCATACCTTCGTCCATCATTTTACTTACTAACGTATTACCACGAAATATTGTAGTTGGATCGCTTTAACAAAAATTATACTTTGTTCTGTACATCGTTTTATATGGTTCTTATTCTTTAACGTTACAATTTATTTACTTACGTTAATTTAGAAATTTCATGACTAGCTAAAGCTCGCATTACAGAAACCAATTGGCCATGATGTACTAATACTCTAACCAATGGTTGCGCAGCTTCCATTTTGCTTGCTACAATTTCTCCCAAAATATATACAGCAGACGACGTTATCGGTTGAATATTAACGCTTTGTAACAACAAATTTCTAAGTCTATCGTACATCGTTGACGGGAAAACATGATCTGCCGTGTAATGTATTTTTAATCGCAGAGATCCTAAACCTGGTAATACGCCCGACGGTGTAGAACTGCTTGAGATTTTACTTAGGCGATGTTTCGCTGCTCTGGGCTGTAGGAAGTACCTGTTTGTAAGAAAAATAAGATAAAAGTTATTCATAATATTTTTTTACAATTCTATATTTCCCCAATCTAGTTTGCAAAAAAATAAATGTAAATAAGTACCATGCAGTTGTTGTACTAGTTGGTTGTTTCTGTAGACCTCTTAGTGTAACTCTAACTTCACCAAGAAAAGCTGGTTGTTCTCCCATACCAGGAGATGCATGCCATAAACCTACAACTACTTCACCTACTTCTCCACTTTCAATAGAGTAATGAGAAACATCCTTCTCTTTGGATTCTGTTATTTCTGGCTATGGGTAAAATGGATAAAAAGAAAAAACAATTATTTAAAAACTAGATTTTCCTGTTGAAACGTAAACTTCAACGCGATGAATAAATTTAGAGAGAGAATAGAGAGAGAATCAATAGTATAAGTAATTTATTTGTATTTACCTCAAAGATAAACGTTTCGTTAAAATACGGAGACACTGTTTTTTTTTTTATTTTTGTGCGTTTCGATATTTGTTTACCGTTACTATAGATGACCGTAACAGTTGCAAACGGATCACAGCCACCGTTTTTAATAGTTAATTCGCTACATTCTATAACTCTAAAAAAAAAATAATTACAATTATGAAAACACAATTTATATCGTTAGTTTGAAAATAATTTGAAAAATAGACTATTTCGAAATAACATTATTTCATGAAGTATCTCAAATGGTTCAGCATGGGGCATATACATTCGGAAAAATATTAAGATCCATTTATTCTAAATGTTTTAAAGACATGTTTTGATCAGTAACCACCATAGCAGTTTATGCGCTAGCAACAATCAATCGATAATTCTTACAAAACAATTTACCTCACTGTTAATTTAGATTGAGCATGTCCAATTTGAGGTTGGAGAGCAAGTTCCAAATGTGTTTTGCCTTGAACTTCAGAATCAGCATCCACTGGTCTCAAAGGAAACCAATGTTCTTTATTATGATACGTTGCTAAATCCTCCCTCTTTATAGCTACTTTGCCCAAGATTTTATCTTGCTTCAAATGTCTGTCTCGATCATAAACATAAATACCAAGATGACGAAATTTCCTAGGTACTTCAAATTGAAATTCTTCTCCAAAAAATGGGCTATGCAAAACAGACATTCTTTGTAACTATTTTCTTAACAGAAAATAATTTAAAAGACTATTACTATTATTTTACGAGGAGAGTAAAAACAGAAGCTTACTTGAGAGTTCTTTCCATTGTTGTTGTTTTAAATATTTCCTCTTGATCAAGAGACAGAGCACAGTATACATCCCTTGTACCTGGAGATCCATGACTTCTACTTTGTAGATTTTTTACTTCACCTGCATATAATTAAATTAACACTTCTAATATTTTCCATAATAACAAACATACTTGTGTTCTTCGATATTGTTAAAGAATATTTTTTTTTGTTTTAATGTAATAGTATCTTATATTTTGGCAAAAGATAAAAGTATCAATGAATTCAAATATTTTACATTATTAATACAACATCCTGATGAGGAAGCTTAATATTATATAAACTACATAATCAACTTGAAAAGTCAATTTTAAGTCAAAACAAAATTATTCGTCTTATATAAATACATCGATTCGATTCAAGTAAATAAATGTCGTAAAATCGTAATAATTTTCACGTTATAAATTTCGGTTGCAATAGAATGTACATATATAAAACACGATAAAATAAAATATTATTGAACAATTGTTAAGTACTTCGGTTTGTATCTCGTTTCACCGAAATAAAATGATGTTTCCCGCGACAACTTTTTTCGGAAAAAATATAACGCACGGGGAAATAATACTGCGATTTTGATACGTTCTTGATTTCTGTCATAAGGTTAGTGAAACCGTACCACAGGAAAACCATTCATAAGACGTTTTAGACGAAAGTAATGAGCAAAGGGGGAAAAAAGTTACAACCATTAAAATTAACGAAGGCGGTTAACGATATTTAGGTTTATCAATGTATTAATGAACGTAGCAAATATTATTTAGTGGTAACTATCGAAAAGTATTTCACGTAGGGACAACGATGCGTGGGAGCTGAAAATGTACGCGTACGCGCTTCTGATCACTAAAATTTGGAATAAATACCACCGCACTGTGACCGTACAACAGATTTATCGACTACACAGAAGAAACCATAGAATGAACCGTGAACCGATGCGAGAAAAGTATCAACAATGCTTTTCGTTCAGATAGTAAAGTTGACTAGCCGTAGGAGTCAAATTAGGTGACATCCCGAATGAACAGTAGCACGCGTGCACGAATATATCAGACTTTTTTTTCGAACAACAATATTCTTGCGACTTTTGCGTAGCATGTAACTCGACCAACTTTCGCATTGTCGTCGAACGACATTTCTGACGAGTTTGCGTACCGATTTTAATCTTTAATCTTTCTTCAACGCGAACTAGGCGCGTCTCCTCGGCCATGTTACCTCCATGACACTACTGAGTAACTACATGAACAGAATGCAGGCGGTCTTTCATTCTGTGAATGGATTCTAAGCAGGGCCGTATTTTTCTATATTTGTACCCACCCTTTCAATCATGAATTGAAGATCTTACAAATTAATTTTCGATCGACGTGAACGCACGTTATTTTTCCATTTACAACGAAAACCAGGATCCGGATACCTGAATACACAATAATTGAGCCCTTTATAAGCCAAAATGATTAACATCACTTTGTGAACTGTTTATAGTACAGGGTGGGGCAATAGCTATGCCCACCTTGAATATCTCCGTTATTTGTAATAATATTGAAAAATTTTATATACAAAACTTGCACGGTACAGAGGGGGGCACATTGTGATATAAACATTTTTCGTGTGGGTGGAGGCAGAGAGGAGATTTCAAGGTCACCTTCATTTTTTTAAATGGGATCACCCTTTTTGAAACACCGACAATGATAGTCCCTTTTATTAGGAATTCAGTGACTATAATTATTCAAGGTCACGGTCGGAGAAAATGTATAAAATGTAAGATATGAAAGCAGAATTACCTGTGTTTCATAAATGTTCAAAATGATGGCCATTTACGTCGATACATTGCTGTAAACGGGCTCTGAAGGAATGTTGAACTCTGACAAGTACATCCGAGGTGATATTCGCACATGCTGTGATGATCCGCTGATGCATACACTCCGGGACAAAAAGATAGCACACTTCCAAATTATTGTAATTTCTGTTTATTAAACGTTACAAATTCAGCTTTTTGTATGCATATATTTTCAGACTGCCGTTGTTGATACATATGAATGTAATGAAATGAACCCTCCTTAATCTATATATTTTAATTTCATGAAATACAATTATTGACAAGATATAGAGGGATAAAATAATAGCACACTTAACGAAAAACTTTAAGCATAAAACATTTAATGAATAGAAATTAATGCTTAATATTTTATAGAACCTCCTTTACATCTAATAATTTCAATCAATCTGTTTGGTAAAGATTTATACAATTGTTTAATACTTTTTTGGCTAATATTTTCCCACTCGTCCAAAATGCACTGTTTTAAATCGTTAATATTTTGAAATTGTCTGCCATTTTGTTATACGGTTCTGGTAAGATGTCCTCAACAATTTTCAATAATGTTGAGATCGGGGGATCTTGCTGGTCAATCCAAATTACGAATGTTTTGCGAAGAAAAGTATTTCTTTACCGCTTTCGCTGTATGAATTATGGCATTCTTGTTGTAATATGTATTTTCATTATTCATTATTCATTCGCCCTTTCATAAATTTTATTTCGGTTTTACCGTAGTATCCAATACCGGGCCAAATCATTATGCTGCCGCCTCCCATTTGGCGACGACTTAAAAATTGCTGTTCTTTTCTCAAATCATGATAATAATAATCTAAGCCGTCTGGCCCATCCAAATTAAATCTTTTTTCGTTGGTAAATATGACTCTTTTCCACTTTGTTGCCATATTTATATGCTTTTCGGCAAACTGTAAGCGGAACGCTTTATGCTCTTTCTGTAACCAAGGTTTCTTTTGCAATTTCCTTCTCACTAAATGCTTACATTTTTGTAAAACACGACGCACATTCTTTACATTAGTGTTTGCACCAACACTTTCTGCAATTTGTCTCGTAGTCATCCTTGAATTTGATGCTATTCTCAATATTCCACGTCTTTCGCGAGTACTTAAACTTCGTGGACGACCAGAACTCTTATTTTTTAATAAGTTCATAATAATCTTACGACTTCTATTTACAACTTTCGATATTTGTACAATTGAATATTGTTCTTTCTTTAACGTCAATATCGTATGATTTCACATTCATTTAGCTTTTTTCTACTATTTTTCTACGATCGACTAACACTTTACTGCGTTTTTTTTTTATCAAATAAGCACGAAGAACAGTAGGACACACACCATTAAACATTCAGTAACTTATACACAACTGAGAAGCGCAAATTTTATACTTGTGCTATCATTTTGTCCCGCTTGCGAACTATAATATTTACGTTTTCATTCCTGGAATTCTGTTAAAATAAATACTGCGGATGATATTCAGTACATTATACATATAAGCATGCCCATAGATTTAAACATATTAAAATATTCATCTTTTCCAGTTTATAATACCAAACAGGAGAAATTATAAGATGTTCTATCTTTTTGCCCTGGAGTGTATCTTCAACCGTTGTTGGAGCATTCGCGTATACGGTCTCTTTTAGCAGACCCCACAAAAAGAAATCCAGTGGATTTAAGTCAGTCAAACGTGCTGGCCATGAAACAGTACCACCTCGTCCAATCCATCGGTTTGGAAATCTAGAATCCAATGTTTCTCTTGCTACTCGTGCATAATGGGCCGGACAGCCATCATTTTGGTACCACATATCATAACGGTTCTGTAGAGGGACATCTTCCAACAAAATTGGCAGATCTTCTTGCAAAAATTCAGAATATTTTTGCCCTGTCATCGTTCCGGTAATGAAATATGGTCCGATTACTTTATCGTTCAAAATACCACACCACACTTTTACGCTTCATTGTCTTTGGTGATCAACTTCTCGAAGCCAGTGCGAATTACCAACAGACCAATAATGGGCGTTCCGTAGATTAATTGAGCCATGATTACTAAACGTTGCTTCGTCCGTAAACAAGACATTAGAAAAAAATGAACGATTTTGATGTAATCCCCCATTTACAAAAATTAATTCGACATTGAAGGACCTTAGTATGTTTACTACAAGTCTCACTTATGATAAACGTATTCTCCTTTCATATTTTAAATTTTATACATTTTCTCCGACCGTGACCTTGAATGACCTTGAATAATTACAGTCACTGAATTCCTAATGAAAGGGACTATCATTGTAGATGTTTCAAAACGGGTGATCCCATTTAAAAAAATGAAGGTGACCTTGAAATCTCCTCTGTGCCTCCACCCACACGAAAAATGTTTATATCACAATGTGCCCCCCTCTGTACCGTGCAAGTTTTGTATATAAAATTTTTCAATATTATTACAAATAACGGAGATATTCAAGATGGACATAGTTATTGCCTCACCCTGTATATTAAAACAAATTTCCTTAATAATTATGCTCCACACTATAAATTGACAGAAAGATGTTTTAAAGGGAATTTTGAGAACGAATGTGTATTATTTTTGTCAATATTGTTTACTTTTCCTTTTGCTAAGTTGATCGGCTTGCAAATGAGCGGCTCGATGTTTATTATATTCTAAAACAATTTTTCTTCATTATAGTAGTAAAAGTAGATTAAATTAAAACAAATACAATCATTTTATTTGTACCGTGTATAAATACAAAAATTACATTTATATTCTCGTTCCATAATAATAGGGAATATTATTCTAAAGAAATGCCGTCAGTGGATCTTGCTTTCCAAACTTGTCTGTTCAGCAAAAAAATACACAGATATACTACGTTTGAACTCTACGTTTACAGTTTTCTTTTTTAACCAAAGAGAACGATCACGAAATTGTGTAACAAATAATGAATATTGATAAAAATTATCATTGTACTTGAAAAAGAAAAAATTTCGACATTGTTAATTATTAATATCAGAGAAAGAGATTATTTAGATTGTAGTCAATTGTTCACGTTATTGTCGATCGCTAATAGTAAAATTAAATTATCGTGATCAATTATACATTTATTTTTGCGTTGAAAATAGTTTTTAAAAATCAGATTTTTTAAAAGGAAATATACGATTTTTATTAACATATTAGTACAATAACATGTATGATCGGTATAACGAGTACAGAACGTAGAAAAAAAGTGTCTGCTATTATAGTTGCTATTGGAGGAAAGCGACTGAAGAAATGTGGAAGTCGTAAAGGAAGCTGATCAATATTATCCTAACAGTGGAAAAAAAATCATCGTATCGAGTTAATAAGAGGACTTGTGCTAACCTGAGCAAGTGCTAGTGGCATAGTAATATTCGGATACGGTATTGACATGTGTAAGTACACAGTGTGCGGTATGTAAAGGCATTCTCCCGATGATGTCGATATTTACACACATACAGGGTAAAACCATCATTCGCGCGTTCCCTCTCCTTCCCATCACACCACTCTTTTGGCCAGTGCCTATATTCGGTTCTTATCTAAATGTGTTAAGTTTGCTGGCTGTTGTGGAATGAGAGCAAACCTCTATGTTCGAACATGTTAGTTAACTACACTCGTGTAAGTGGTGAGCCACTTCCTCATGGCGCAATGGCCCGCTTCCTCTCCTCTGAGCTTCTCTTTGCTCCTCACTCTTTGTAGAGCTCCATAGACCACGTCGCCTTCCACTCCCCTCTTCTCCTTCCTCTACTCACGCTCCCTTTTGCTGTCCTTCCCCTTCCCCATCCTTCCTTTTGACTTTCCTCGCCATCGCTGTTATAAAATCTTAATAAAAAAAAAAAGAAAATAAACAAAACCAAAGCATATTAAAGATGAAAAGAACGGAAAAGTGACCGAGACCGTTTTCTCTTCTTTTCTTTTTTTTACTTTTGTTCAAATTGTATAGAGTAATAAATATACGAATACAGAGCAACAGAATTGTTAAGAAGAAAATATTATACAACCATCCAGCCAAAGTTGAACAAATTTTAACGAATAGAAATTTTTAGATTTATTCGTAAATTCATTTTATTTTCATTTTAAAATAAATAAAGAAGAATGATCATTACTATTTTCCACGCGTAAAATACCGCGAACCAAGAGTGCCTTTTATTCTGGCGTTTGTGTTGTTTACATTATTGTTTAATAATTGAGATTTCACTTTCATAGTAGAAGTAGGATTTAAATAAATAATCCTATAGATATTCGTCGTTAATTGTTACAACTATGTACTAACAATGTTTACGTTTTCTTTTTTTTAATTATTATACATATAATAATTAATGATAATTAGAACTGATAAAAAAAATATTACACGATATTTTGTCGAATTGCACTTTTCCTTGCTAACTATTCGCGTTCAGCGGAGAAAAGAAGAAAGCTGATAATTCATGATAATACAATACACAATTCATTCTGATGTTCACATTGTGGGGTAATTGATACCCAAAATGGTTCTCTAACGCAGTCTTGCTGAAGCATTACCACATAATAATTTAGAGTTTCGTGAAAGTTTCACGAACTTTTTCACACAACTGCGCGTACACATAAATGTTTTTCCCGACTAACAACAATATCGTCGCTGTAAGAACAATAGTAATAATAACCAATTACACTCCATTGAAAATAAAACTTAAGGCATTTCCAGTGACGTTGTATTCGCACACCTGAGTGTATCTTTTTTTATACTTTGTTAACACGCTGATTACCAGACCAAATTCGTGAAACTTTCTAGGAGATTAAAATTTCCTTTTTTTATTTAACATTTGGATACCGAGTTTTGCACTCCAAATTAACGTTTCTTCAGATCAATTTCATTTTTCTATAATTAACGAGCTGACATTCGAAAGATGATCGATCGATAGTTTTTAGCGTTAAATAAGTATTTCGTGTTTTATTATTACATAGGTGCAATACAATTTTCTTTTTTTATTTCAGAATTGAAGCGCAAGAACTGTACTACCAAACTGTGTTATAGTAAAAAATGAGCTTAAAAAGTGATCGAATTAAATAAATCTGTTGAAAAAGAATACACGTAATACCTTGTAACGTTCGCTGCTGCCAACCATAGGTTTTGAAAGCTTGCGTGCAACATTCCCATACACGTGAGAAACGAAACTTGTGCCGTTTCACAAACCTCAATGTTTAACGTGTTCGTTTGTAAAATACACCAGTACACTCTTCGTTTTCTACTCCGGTTCTCGATACCCTTACCGAGTCCCTAAATTTTAATATTTAAATATTGCTTGTGTTTCCCCCATAAACTTTGACTACCAGGAAGCCGTGTAGAAATAAAGAGGATTACGCTATCATTTATACAGGGTGTTCGGCCACCCCTGGGAAAAATTTTAATGGGAGATTCTAGAGGCCAAAATAAGACGAAAATCAAGAATACTAATTTGTTGATGGAGGCTTTGTTAAAAAGTTATTAACGTTTAAAGTTCCGCCCGCACTGAATTTTTTTTTAAAAAGTGGGTGGGATTTCGGGGGTAGGTCTATTCACCAAAAATGCTTGTAATTGACCCCTCTCACTAAATATAATTTTTTTAATATGATTTTTTAATTTCGTCTAAAAATTTCAGTACCTACTCTAATTTTTTTCTCGAAAGTGGGTAGGAATTCGAAGGTATGTCTAATGACAAAAAATGATTGTAATTGACCACCGTAACCGAAAATAATTTTTCCAGAACGATTTGAAACATTTTTGTCGAATATCCTGTCGATTTTACTTGAAAATTAGTTTTTCATTTTTAATACATTTGTTTGACGTCCTACGGAAATTTTGTTTAGTACTTTTTTGTAGGTATCCATGAGTTCTACTTCAGAAGAACGTTTCATTTAAATATATTCACTATTGTAGAAGTTATGGCTGTTTGAAAATTGGACCTTTTTTATGAGGTTTTTCTCACTTTACGGGGTTAAGGAACAACTTTTCGAATATTTTTTGAATTTCTACATATTCTACACGAAAATACGCGTTGTTTGCATATTAAAAAATTAAAATCCTCCAATCCGTTCAGGAGTTATGACATTAAAGATTCGCATGAAGTTTCAGGGAAGCATTTCTGACCTTACATTAGATTTTCGGTAAAGAATTTTTTTTCTCGAAAGTGCGCAGGATTTCGGGGTATGTCTATTCACCAAAAATACTTGTAACTGACCCCTGTAACTAAATATAATTTTTTTAGTATGTTTTGAAATTTTTTAATTTCGTCTAAAAATTTCTGTACCTTCTCGAATTTTTTTTCTCAAAAGTGATTAGGATTTCGGGTGTATGTGTATTCACATAAAATGACTGTAATTGAGTCCCGCAACCCAAATAATTATTTCAGAATGATTTGAAATTTTTTAATTTAATTTTTTAATAACTTTTTAATGAAGCCTCGGTCAAGAAATTGATATTCTTGATTTTCGTCTTATTTTGGCCTCTAGAATCTCCCATTAAAATTTTTCCCAGGGGTGGCCGAACACCCTGTAACTTCTTCAGGTGACAGTGAAAAGTTCGATTAATTGTCTCGTGATGTAAAACACAGTTCGAACGATCTAAGAATTAACAAAATTTCGAATTCGTCTTGGAAAAATAAAAAATTATAGTTATTAGCTAAGGTTCCAATGACGATCACAGACTTTTAAAATAAATCTCTCCCTCCCCCCTCCCCTCTCGTCCTTCCTCCATTAATAGTGGGCATCTGATCCTAATTAAAAAGTCTTTTTCCATTTGTAACTTCACTATATGAGACCCATACGACAAAAACATAGAAATTATTTGTACCTCAAAAATCTTAATTCAACCCTAATAGGACAGGCGTGTTAATATTCGTAAAGTAGAATGAACGTTCGCGAAATATGGTTCTTTTGAATTAGCTCATGTACATTGTGATCACTTCCGTCAAATTAGCCGGGATGTAGAAGAATCTTGCAGGGCGTATGTACAACGATGGCCGTAAAATACACTCGTACATGAAAGTATTCGAATGCTTACATTTATAATATTCATTTTGATACAATATGACACATACATATGACAAGGGATGAGTCCTAAGAGACTAAAATTTCATCAATCAACGAGAATTCAGGGATTGTCTTTAATCAAATTGTTTTCAAAAATATAAGTACCAACGACAGAAAGTTACCTTAGAGCGGGGTCCGTCTTTCAAAGTCAAACTCACCATGTTTAAATTTAAAAAATTTCCTTTCCCCAAACACATTACATATGTTTTTCAAGTTTTCTTTTTTTTTATAATACACGAATGTTATACGTTGCATACGTCTAATATACATATTTCGTTGCTTGAATGTTATGAATGTAAGCGTTCAAATACTTCTTTTTCACGCATGAGTGTGTATATTTCAGTTGTTGTTTCTCATTTTTTAGTTTTTCCCCAGAAAATTCGTGATCCAGTAGTGTGAGATCCAACGAGCAAATTGGCTATAACGCGATCCTATTACGGTCAATCCAATGACTTGAAAATTTATCATTAAATATTCGTGCTACAGCACATAAAGTATAAGTTGGACCGTCATTATATTTTGCGCCCCTTCGTCATATGGTTGCCCTTGCTTAAATTGTATAATGTGATACAAATTTTGAAAAAATAAATTAAAATAGTATTTCACATTTAGAGTTTATCAGTAATAATGCAGGTTTTGTCAACTTAATCTAATATCTCGTGTATTAAATTTTGTTGCTATTTAGCTACAAAAGACGTTCTGGAAATCTGCTACGATCAAAACGTTGCTAACAGGACTCCATTCTCTCCTAACCTTTTTGTAATTGCTACTTCTACTGCTGCTACTTCTGGAACCACTACTGATACTATGACTAGTGAAACTATTATCTTCATTTAAGCTGTCATATAAAAGTCCTTTGAAGTACAGATTTGATGTACTTAACTGCGGAACTTGAACCGATTTTCGAATTTTTCTATCAGGAGAATATGATATTGAAAGAGGTAGGACGAATTTTGGCGGTTTCCAGGAATCGTGACTTCATTTCCAAGAACCGTTGGTTAACAGAGCTTAGTAGGAATCAATAGTGGTCCACAGTGGTCAATAGCAGCAATATATGTACATCAGTCTAATTAATAAACAGTGTCTAAAGCTAATTATTATTATAGTAACAATGTAATTCACTGTATATCTCTATATATCAAGACGACATCTACGATAAAACGCTCAAGTTTGTCGAGAAATAATTTACTTTTTTGCACACTAGACGGCGTCTCAATTATTTACGAACGAAAACTAATTTTAATTTATTTATTAATGCAACAATAGAGTACTCAGTAATTCAGATCACTTATAAATGCTTCATAATTAACGCCAAAGGTCCAAATTTGTCTAGAAACAGTTCTATTTCTGTCAGAAGACATCGCTAACCTAAGACACAGGTTAACAGAATTAACGGACAAAAATAGGACTGTTTCTAGACAAGTTTGGGCTTTTGGCGTTAATAGTGAAGCATTTACAAGTGATCTAAATTATTGAGTACTCTATTGTTGCATTAATAAATAAATTAAAATTAGTTTTCGTTCGTAAATAATTGAGACGCCATCTAGTGTGCAAAAAGGTGAATTATTTCTCGACAAACTTGGGCGTTTTATCGTAGATGTCGTCTTGATATATATAGATATACAGTGAATTAGGTAGAGTAGTGCCCATTTAAATGTCCGCGATCTGGATAACGGGCATTGATGATTGTGTATCAATTCCCGAGTACATATTATGCTATGTAATCAAACGGACATTGATGTAATTTATTGGTATTGAAAAATATGTTTGATGACATCTGATGCAGTAATGACACAATACGATTACATGGTAATGTAATCAACTTACAGTTCGTCGTAACTGTCTAACCAATTCCAATTAGCTAAAAAGAAACAATATAAACATTCGGAATTGTAAATATTTACTAATTGTTATAGTTTTACTTGTACACATTAGTATTTTATTAGATTTTTACAATATACAATTTTACATTGAACCAATAAGACATAGTTACTTCCTAAAAAATTAATTAAATACGAGTAATATTTGGAATAATTATATTTACGATACCATGAGGAATTATAAAAGTGAAAGAATTAATAGAAACGTAAAGAATTAAAATAATGAAAATACTGCAAGCAATGTTTTAAAGGTATAAATTACTTATCATTAGAATAGTTAAGAAGTTCATGTATAAAAATATATTAAGGTTGAAAGATAAAAATTATGATAGCAATTTTTTGGAATTAATTTCCGATTCGATTGTTTTGGAATTAATTTCTTTTAATATTTTATCTTAGTTCCAAACTTTAAGAGATTCAAAGAATTTTTTTATTTTGTTTTTTTATAGCATAATATCGAGTAAAAAAAAGAAACAATATCCAATACTTGCGTGTTACACATAATGTTTAATTGTTTCTAAAATGCAATGATAATATAATGCAACAAAATTAAATTAATATAACTATTTTATTTAATAACTAAATAAATTAAAATACATTTATAACAGCATACAAATTATTATGGTTTATTAGCTGCAACTTCTGTAATTCGTTGAAATACTTCTTCAGACTTTAAATTTTGTAAAGGAACACGTTTCTCTAAGCCATGCTCTGAAATAGATAATTAAAAATAAATAAATATATCGATACGCAAATATATATTAAATGTGATTACTAACATTTTTCTCAAAATACTGTAATACTCACAAAATTACAAGTGTATCAATTAAGTGTAAAAACATATTAAAATTATTACATTTACCATATCGTGCATACAGAAGAGGTTCAATTGCAGAACATTCTCTAATCAAGACTGGAAACCCAGGGTTGTTCTTTTTAAGAGGAACATATTGTTTTTCGAGAAAATCTCTAAAAAAGGATAAATAGGTTAGAATTTTATTATATATAGACACAATAATTATTATATCTTACGACAATATTAAATATTATACATAGATAAGATTAATATTACTATTACCTAACACCTTGACTAGATTTTGACGTTTGACACAAAAGAATCCGTAATTCTTTCAAGTATGGTCCAAGTTTGATCGCGGCCATCTTTGAACTCTATACTGCATTATGCATGTATCAGTGATGCCAGAAAAGCACCGTCGGGTGCACACTCGCGCATGTTAGATACGCGTACGTGAGCTCGTGGAGTTTCGGAAAGACGACAAAGGCAAACTGACGCATGCCCTCTTTCTCGATTCTCCGAAGCTGCCCGAAGTAATTTCGGACCGCTTCGTGGGAGTCGAGAGAGAAAGGCTCACATTTGCCTTCTCGCTCTTAACAACTGAAATCCGACCTCCAGTCAACGGCATACGATTTGGATTCTCGAGCCGAGATTCTCGACTGCCCAGGCATTTATACTTTCCGACCTATGTAGGCGCACATAAGCAAAGTACCCATAATGAAAAAAAAATTTTATAAAATTTATTTTACGGAAATACACATTTTAAGACCTCCTGATCATATTTTAATTATTGAAAAAAAAGACATTTTTTTTTATTCCCATGTATGAGCACACATATGTATATTATTAATACGATTTTTGAAAATCAAAATACTTTAAGATTGAAAATTAATAAATTAAAATGGGATTCCACTCTTTACCAGTATTGTGCACGCTGTGGTATTTTTCAATAAGAAGAGTTCTTACTTTTATAACATAAACAAAACAGTATTATTATTCCTTCGGGGTGGCGTGCCGATCTGGTGAAGGTATTCCACCGTAGCGCTATCGCCGTGGATCGCCCTCGGGGATGTTGACGAGGTCAAGGCGTTGAAGTGGCATGATGCAATTATTTCGGGCAGCTTCGGAGAATCGAGAAAGAGGGCATGCGTCAGTTTGCCTTTGTCGACTTTCCGAAACTCCACGACCTCACGTACGCGTATCTGGCATGTGTGAGTAGGGCACCCGACGGTGCTTTTCTGGCATCTCTGATGGCATTTCCATTGGGATGAGCAGCCAGGGGGCCGGCGTTGCAGGTTGGCAGCGGAATTCTCGATTTTGATTGGCGGAACCCGAGCTCTAAGTAATTGCGTGCTGCGGGTGCCGACCGATTTAAAAGGATCGCGAGACGGCGAATTTGTTGGCGACGACCAGAGCAACGGGTTCTCTTAGGCATTTAAATTTTATGAGTACGATGATTCGCTACTATTTTCCCAAGCGGGCTTCGACGCTCAGTAGCCCGGTAGAATAGTAGGATATTCTGTGGTCCTTGAATATTCTTTTAAATGTGTAGACGGGCTTCGACGCTTAATAACTACTGGATAAAAGAATATTAAAAGACTCTATTTTAATTTTGACACGCATGCTATTGCTGTTCAGAGAATTAAATTAGGAAAAGGAATTAATCACCACTAAAATTTGATTACTTTGATTTATTTTTCAAAGGTAAGCCCTTGCACGGCTCTGCGATATATGACAACCGAGTTACAAATGGTCGCGGCCTATTAACCGGGCTTTCTTCTTCTGACTGACATTCTGACTGTCTATCTGACTGACTATTGACACTCCTTTTATTTAATGTCTCTCGTTAAATTCTGAGTAATCAGAGAAATGAGAGACCTTCCCCTGTGCTTCAGTCTCCCTACAATACCAGGTGTCCCCGAGTATCACCGGCTGAGACTTCGCGCCCAGGAGCGTTCTCATGTTCCTCCGGTCACCTACACCGGATGTAGATAATATTCTTTAATTTGTTTGTTGGCAATCACGCTCGGCTAATATCTCACGTCCAACTCACTTCAAAGGTATATAAAATCTATATTTCTTAATCCTACACGTGCTTAAACTCTATTACATTAATTAACTAACTTTCCTCAATCTGGTTACTTACTATCTAGTAACTAACTATTCGTAATATAGGGACGCGGGGCCAGACTCTGGCGGGCCGCCAGAGTGGGGAGACGTAAGTTACGCGGAATACTCCTTCTACCAAAGGTGTCGTGCGACACATTTTTTAATTTTAACTTGAAATTATTTTCTAAGTTTAATCAGTTTTCCTCAATTGGTTTTTTGATCTTATACAAATATTTTTTTAAATAATTATTTCCATAGTTATTTGCATCCAAATGTAAATGTGTTAAAAAACAACTTTTGGTCGAAATAAGTAACATACATAAAATCGTAATAGAATTAGTATTAATGAGTCTAAATTTATTTATTATTTCTTTAGATTTTTAACATTATTCAAATAATTAAACTACATATATTTAAATACATTAATAACAAGCAATTATAAGCTACATATTCAATATTAACATATTGTACTGCTTAAGAACTTCTGGTACAAACCAAGTACAGTCCTCTGCTGACTTGACGTCTCGCGGAAGGAATGCGGGAGAAGTAGAAGGGATACACGTATTCCAATGCAAACATTGATCTCTAGTTCGCTATTCGTCGAGGCAGTGATACACACATGTGGACTTCCTGAAAGCAAGGGAGCGAGATAGATAAATAGGCGGTCCGAGTCGAGACCGTCCGACCGGTCCGACTCCTTTTGCCCCTGTGCCGTCCCGCGAGACTTCAAGTCAGCGGACCACTGTAGGTACTATTTCCAAGCGTGTATGTTTGAAAAATTCGTCTCATCTGTTCACACTTCATGCTATTTAACACGTGATTCATATGAATTTGTACTCCTTGTCTGCTGACACTGCGTTCAATTTTGTTTTGAAAGTGAGACAATTTAGGTTAGATACACAAATATAACGCAAATAGAAATTAATGCAACTTAAGTAGTCATCATTTCAGTGACACATTATCTTTCTGTTCAGTAGATATGTAGTAATTTATGTATTAAATTTTTGTATTGTAGATTGTGTAACTAATACAAAAAAAAAACCAAAATGAGACAACAAATAGTTGACACGAAGATCAGTTCTCACGTGTCCGGAGAAGCTGACGAATGCCTTTTTGAATATTTGCATACAGAGATGGTTAATTACACTCTCAGCAAATCAGTTAACAAAAAGGTAACTATTCATAAAGAGTAATGAATTTCTAATTGCTTGATGGATGCTAAATTCTAAGTAATAGGTGTTATTAATGTATAATAAATGTATTTCTAAAAATTTTGCTCTTTATGAATATAATACCAGTGCTAGTGCAATGAAATTTTCTTATTTGTAACATTTACAATATAAAGGAAAAGGAGGAGGAACTCTGTCGACTAGAATGGATGGGATTCAGTGTTGGATACAGAATCATTGAACGACTGACACGGGAATGCAGTCGATTTAAAGATGAACTGGATATGATAAAATTCATTTGTACAGATTTTTGGATCAGTCTGTATCATAAGCAAATTGATAATTTGAGAACAAACCACCATGGTGTATACGTACTACAAGACAATTCATTTCGATTATTAGAAAAAGTTGGTACTAATAGCAATAAACAATATCTTCAAGAAAGTCCACGTTTATTAGCATTCACTTGTGGACTTTTAAGAGGGAGTTTAGCCAATCTTGGAATTATTAGTACCGTTAATGCTGAAATATCTACATTACCAACTTGCAAATTTCATGTACAAGTGCAACAAATTTAATTATTTAATATAAATAGAATAAAATATTAGAAACAGAGAATCAGAGAGCTCTTGTAAGAATACAAGAAAACCGAGTAAATGTTTCCCTCTGTATCTAATGAATCATTTGTACATTTTCTAGTAATACATAAATATATATAAGGATATAATTTATACCAATGTTATATACATTAATGTGTATTCATAGTTACATAGAATATTGTAAGTTTATATTTATATATAAATTACAATTCAGTAAAATAAATTTACTATATTATACAAACTTCATGAGTAAATTTCGTTTATCTTTAATTATACAAAATTATATACAAATAGATACAAATATTTATAAATTGTATAATTCAGTACAAAATGCATATAGATTAATTAGTTACCAAGAAATAATATAAAAATAAAAATTATCTATTAGAACCTATTGCAATGTTATAATATACCATGATTTAAGACAATTACATCCATCTTTAATATACCTAGTTATTAGAATTTATTGTACCGTTACTTTTAATAATAAATTTCAAAATATGAGATTGGTTTACAAGCCCAACAAAAGCATTATCATCTTCATCGTTTAAAATAACTGCATATAATTCTTTATTGAGAACAAGTGATAATTGTCCGAGACTTGATGAAACTTTAACTTTAACGTAATGTTTGATCATAATTTTTTCTACAAAATCTGTGAGTTTTACTGAGTCGGATATTAAATTTGACATTAACGTATCCGACATAACGATACCTTTTACATGTACGTTATCGTTACTAATAATTAATTGTTGAGACTTTGTCTCTTCAATCATGCGAACAGCTTCTTGACATTTTGTATTCTCTTTTAACAAAGGTACTTTATCGAAAGATAAATTTGAAATTGGTATATTCCACCACCATTTATTTGCTTCATTTTGATATGTAGATTCCTGTAATTTGATATTAATATTGATGTTTAATATATTTTACATGCAATAATAATATCCTGTTATATGCATTATATAAAGTTATGAAAAGAATGTATAAATTAAAAACTTTGTGTACATCAGAACGAAAACTTACTAAAAATCCCCTAACTTCCATCCAATTGTCAGATACAAATTTAGTCATGTAGTTTCGTATTCCATCAGGCAAAATAACAACAACTCGTTTTCCTTCTGGAATATCTTTAGCAATTTTAAGAGCAGCTGTAAGTGCAGCACCACTACTACCACCGCACAGTAAACCTTCCCGGCGTATAAGCATTCTAGCAGCATTCAATGATTCACAGTCCTCGGTTTTTATCCATTTATCGATCACATTTCTGTCTAGAACTGTAGGTACAAAATCGTAGCTAAAAATAGTATTGATTATTAAGAATACAAAATCAAACAGTATCTTCGTAATAACAGAAAAAAGTTTGTTTACCCAATTCCTTCTACTTCGTAAAAAGAAATGTCATCTTGTAATTCTGGTGAATGGGCTAAAATACTCCCTTTAGGATCCACAGCAATAATTTTTGTGTTCGGCGATAACTCCTTCAATTTACGCCCAATACCACTAACAGTACCACCAGTACCTGCACCAGCTACCAAATAATCTATTTTCCCATCACACTGCTTCCAAATTTCAACTGCAGTTTGATCGTAATGAGCTAATGGATTTCCAGGATTTGTATACTAGAAAATAAGGGATGAATAGAGTGAAAGGAGCAGAAGTTATTTTATAGTGCTGTAACTTTGCAAAAAAACATTGTAGCAACTTCATTTTTATTTCAAATTAAAGAGGAAGGTCAAGATTCAATTTTACTGGCAAGTGTATATATGCATACGAAATGCTACCTGATCAAGAACAATACTGTTTGGTATTTCTTTTTGTAATTTGTGTGCAACATTAATATGTGCTTCTGGACTGTCCCAACTTGCTTCTGTTGGTGTCCTAACAATTTCAGCACCAAGAGCATGAAGCGTGTAGACTTTCTCATTAGACATTTTCTCTGGCATAACAATAATACATCTATAACCTTTAACAGCAGCAGCCATTGCTAACCCAATTCCAGTATTACCGCTTGTAGGTTCAATAATAGTATATCCTGGTTTCAATAAACCCTGCTCTTCAGCATCTTGAACCATCCTGTATGCGATTCTATCTTTTACGGAACCACCAGGATTAAAGAATTCACATTTTACATCTAAAAATAAAATTAAATAATTTATCTTGTATTTACATTATGTAAAATTATACTAACACATTTCACACTTAATTCCATAGGATTTTGGGATACTGTTTAATTTTATAAGCGGTGTTTGTCCAATGGTTGCCAATATATCAGGTATTATTTTATTACGATCAACAGTCCTGAAATAAAAAATTTAGCACTTATATGATAAACGTTAACAAATATATGATAAAAGCCTTTTAGATAATACTAAAAATAAAATATCCTTTCTTCAAATTTATAACTAACAAAATAAACAGAATACTAAGAAAAATACATTACAGTCCTCATCCTAAGACATAATTTTTACAAGGTACTTACTCGATTCTTGTTGTATGCGGTGAATTTAATGCATTTGGTTTCCACGTGCAACGACTAGGCCGATTAGGTCGTGTAGATTCCATTATAAAGCTTTTAATTTTGTTTCAAATAAAATCTCGAAATTTAGTTAAAATATGCAGAAAGTACAATACCCTTCGTTTAAAGTAAATGCAATATGTTAATACCCGTTGTGCGTAATAACCACTGGAATTGTTTTGAACGATTAGTGTGAATCAGTGTGGCTCAATGTGGCCAGATCTGGCATAACTGAGTGTATCGACGTCGACATTAGTAACGACGAACTTCTTTAGCGTTGCATGAATAGCAGTCAATTTAAGGGGGTAGGCACGGCACGTGACCTCGCCGATTCGGCAGGTCGGTATTACAGCAGATATTCTATGCACAGAAATGGTAATACCATCAGATACGCTGCCGCCTAAAGAAATCAGAGGCAGCTGCTTGCTATTGCCATATACCATTCCGAACAGTGTGACCAATCGACAATAGTAACGGCGAACTTCCTTAGCGTCTAACAGAGTGGTGGGGATAGCAGGTATACATATACTACTAACCCAGCCCTCGATTCTACGGCTGTATTTCGTTCATTTTTTCCTCGACTTTCGACGTTTATATTAATAAATGTGAACAGAATCTCGTTCGATTTTGACCAGAGCGCACTGCATTGGACCTTCCTCTTTCGAATGAGACCTCATCCGACCCAAAAGCTGCTCATATAAGGGCAAAATCTCTTATTTCGACATAATTGAGTACATCGAAATCGACAGTAATGACGGCGAACTTCCTTAGCGTCTAACGTAGTGAAATAAAGAACGCTAGTGTGAGCCTTTCCTTCTTGCTCTTGTAAAAGAGAAACAACTGAAATACGACCTCGCGATAAGCGGCATACGATTCCAAGCCTCGACTGCCCCAGCATTTTTACTTTCCGACCTATGTAAGGTACAATAAGGAAATTTATGAAGTATCATAATGTAAAAAAAATGTCGAAATTTTTTTTTAGCGGAAATACACGTTTTAGGACCCCCTGATCATATTGTGACTATTAAAAAAAAGACTTTTTTTTTGTTCCTATTACATATAAACGGCTGAATGAATTTCAATGAAACTTTACATTTCAGTTTTATGTTCTCGTTTCAAGGTCTGATTAGATTTTGAGCGTGATCAGCCCCCGGATAATGATGATTATACGACTTTTAGTTTTATAATTATTTCGATACATATACATTATTTGTAACAAATTTTGGCAATTATTTAGAAAAGGGGGAGGTCTCACCGATTTTGATGATTTTTGAATATGTTGTAAAAATCAACATTTTGAACAACTTTTTCCTATACATATAACCACCGCTGGCCTTATTTTTCGAGATTTTTCTTCAAAAAGATTGCTGCTACTGCAATGAATTTTGTCTATATGTACATGTCCGTGACTCTGTATGCGTCAGTCCACGACTTTTTTCCTCGACTTTCGACGTTTATATTAATAAATGTGAACAGAATCTCGTTCGATTTTGACCAGAGCGCACTGCATTGGACCTTCCTCTTTCGAATGAGACCTCATTCGACCCAAAAGCTGCTCATATAAGGGCAAAATCTCTTATTTCGAAACCCCCTATTTCGGGCCAAATTGTGTCGGTTTACAGCGCGCTGCATTACCCGTGCCTACCCCCTTAATGTATTCCATTGTACAGTAATGAATTCAGTAGGGAATAAATAAAAGGCAAGACGAATGTGGACGTTTTAATATACGGCGTGTGGTAATGTTACAAATAAATAACGATTTTTTACATCCTAGTGGAAGAAGGGAAATTGAGATCCATCAAATTTCCATTGAACAGTAACGTGCACGTTATTGTTTTTCCAATATTTCAATTATTTTGTTATGTAAAATTAAGTCAAATATATAACATTTGATTCTGTGTAACAAATTGATACGGTTATTGAAAAACAGCAGGAAAAGTCAGTATTAATCTATTTCTGTAGCAATTAATTCTCCTATTTAGATTATATTTTTAGAAAATATTTGTTACCGAAAATTGTTACAGCGTGCACGGTACTGGTTAAGAGTGGTTTTTAGAAGATATGCTTTGGCCTCTGGATTTTGTTCAGTTCTCATTGGTCGAGTCGGATGTTTCATCAATCTAAATTGAATATTTAGTGTTTTGTAAAACACTAGAAATACGTTTTATTTCATAAGAATACAAAACATTTGATATAATGTTAGAATACCTCGCTCGACCGAACGACATACGTTTCAAGACATCAGGATCTTGCTCAATGTCTTTGAAAACTTCAAGAATCGTCTCTGCGATTCGATACGGAATATATTTCTCGGCTATTAATTTTGCAAATTTTATCTCCGCGGATCTATCCATTCATCCACCGACAGAGACGATTCCTCGGATTGCGTCGTAATATTATTATTCAAGTCGTCCACGTTACCGTTACTTTTTT
Source organism: Colletes gigas (assembly GCF_013123115.1). Taxonomy (NCBI): domain Eukaryota; kingdom Metazoa; phylum Arthropoda; class Insecta; order Hymenoptera; family Colletidae; genus Colletes; species Colletes gigas. The sequence continues at coordinate 182,406 of NW_025106662.1, read as the reverse complement.
TACAATTATCAATGTGACACTGAGAATCTGCGTGATTGTAAATAGTCGATAATCGACATGAATATTTTTTATTACAAATCGAACAGAACCATAAATAAGGATCTCCGTCGACCTTATGCAACTATGGCTTGAAGTAATCATTCTCAAGCCATTAAGGCGTAAAAGTCCTTTTCGAAATACTATTTTTTTTTTAAGATACCCAGATTCTCCGTGTCTATGTATACATATGTATACGTTTGAGGAACCGCAAGAATAAGACTTATCATACGGTACTGAACGTATCCATGACTTAAGTTTATTATCACTCATCCATGAAGATAAAAAAACCGCGCTTACTCTTATTCTTCGATTTGACAACCGTTTCCATTGTATACAAGGAAAATAGTGAAATAGTAAATTAAAAAATAATTACGCGAAAGCTTTTTTTTAATTTAAATACCTGAAATTACTTACAGCACATACCTTCAATTCTCTACTAACGTTCGTCTTCGTCGACCGAATGCAACAAACTCTCAAAAGAAATAGCAGTGACTCGAGCACGTTGACGATAGTGTTTTGTTTATACTACTTGCGGATCGATGGACCGTTGAAATGACGAGGACGAAGAAAGAAAGGACGTAGATATACATAGCCTAGTCCCCATAGGTTTTTAAAGGGCAATAATTATAATATTAGAAATAAAGTTCTATTGAATGCATAGCAGTATATACGTCAGTATACAATCGTAGACGTCAATTTAATATATTCCATTTTGCAGAAATGAATTTAGAGGGGGATCAAAAAAAAGGAAATGTAGGCATTCGATGTTTGAATTGCCGTTTACCGTTTGCGTGTTGTCTCCTGTGCCCCCGCGTAACGCTTCGAACGAATGTACGGGTACAGTGAGAACAGTTGAGTTCCCTAACGACGGCCGTGCCGAAAAAGTTATTGTGTAATAGAAGTAAATTGATCGTTTAATGAGATTGACGTGTTTTATTCGCGGTCATTGCTTGCCATTATAATATTTCTATTTCGCATCCTTCTACAGAAAGAAGGATATAGACGTTCTAATATATGGCATGTGATAATGTTACATATAAATAACGATTTTTTACATTTCCCTCCTGAAGGGAAGTGACCACCATCTTCCATGGTTTCCGTGGTTTCCATTGAGCAGTAGCGTGCACGTTATTGTTTTACCAATCGTTACAATTATTTTTTTATGTAAAGTTAAGTCAAATATAAACATTTGATCTATTTCTGTAGCAATTAATTCTTCTATTTAGATCACATCTTTACAAAACATTTGATACTGAACATTGTTACAGCGTGCACGGTATTGGCTAAGAGTGGTTTTTCATTTTAATTATCCCTTAATTAACCCTTTACGAGTAAGACTGCTTTGAACAACATTATTCTAAAATATTTGTGGAATACGGTTTTAATGTGGTTTAGGTAGGTATGCAATGTATAAGATTTCGTTTAATTTTTCCTTTCTAGAAAAGATAGAAGAAAAGTTTATTTGATCTTAATTCTTCTTAAGATTTTTATAAATCGTTTAAAAAATTGTTTACAAATAATGTATATGTATCGAAATAATTATAAAACTATAAGACGTATAATCATCATTATCTGGGAGCTGATCACACTCAAAATCTAATCAGACCTTGAAACGAGAATATGAAACTTAAATGTAAAGTTTCATTGAAATTCATTTAGCTGTTTAGATGCAATCATGTCAACAGCATAGGAACAACAAAAAATGTTTTTTTTTTTAAATAGTCACAAGATGATTTGGGGGTCCTAAAACGTGTATTCCGCTGAAAAAAATTTTCGAAATTTTTTTTTCGTTATTGAAATTCATTTAGCCGTTTAGATGCAATCATGCCAACAGTATAGGGACAAAAAAAATGTCTTTTTTTAATAGTCACAATATGATCAGGGGGTCTTAGAATCGTATGCTGATTATCGCGAGGTCGTATTTCAGCTGTTTCTCTTTTACAAGAGGAAGAAGGAAAGGCTAACACTAGCGTTCTTTATCGATTTCCCGAAGTTGTGCGAATGCCGAGCTCACGTACACGTGGCTCGTGCGGTAGTATATGCTTGCTGACACCACCATTCCGTTAGGCGCTAAGGAAGTTCGTCGTAACTATTGTTGATTTCGATGCACTCAATTATGCCCGATCTGGCCACACTGATTAACAGGGCGTCGTTTTCTCTTCCCCCTGCTAAAAGTACACATGCTGCGCGGCCGTCATGCGCACTAGACTATACGGCGCGTTTTTAACATACATAAAAGCGTGCTTACATGTAACAATCACTATGCACCAGAGATGCCAGAAAAGCACCGCCGGGTGCACACGCGCCCATGCCAGATACGCGTACGTGAGCTCGTGGAGTTTCGGAAAGTCGACAAAGGCAAACTGACGCATGCCCTCTTTCTCGATTCTCCGAAGCTGCCCGAAGTAATTTCGGATCGCCTCGTAGGAGTCGAGAGAGAAAGGCTCACATTTGCCTTCTTGCTCTAAACAACTGAAATCCGACCTCCCGTCAACGGCATACGATTTGGATTCTCGAGCCGAGATTCTCGACTGCCCAGGCATTTTTACTTTCCGACCTATGTAGGCGCACATAAGCAAAGTACCCATAATGAAAAAAAAATTTTGTAAAATTTATTTTACGGAAATACACGTTTTAAGACCTCCTGATCATATTTTAATTATTGAAAAAAAAGAAATTTTTTTTTATTCCCATGTATGAGCACACATATGTATATTATTAATACGATTGAATATAAATAGCTGAATGAATTTAAATGAAACTTTACATTTAATTTTTATGTTCTCATTTCAAAGGCGTGTGGACGGATTCAAATACGTGAACACTAAACGTAACGATGTAATTATATTATTTAATATTTACTAACTATTTAACATAAAGAATATAAAAGAAAGACATAAAACGTAAACGTAAAAGATCATAAACGTAAAACTGTGATTGCTCTCGACTAACGTTCGGTACAGAGTGACGTTCCTGCAGTCAAAGTCGACCCTTCCTTATTCCTATCTTATAATAATGATCTAAACAAAACGCACGTTCGAGACGCAGTCTCTAAAACGTATTTCAGCTTAAACCTAAACACCTCACTCGATACCTACTCTAGCTTAGACTAAACACTCCTATCGACGCAAACGATAACGGTTCTCCTAGCCACACACATACACTCCTTACAGATTATACCTCTTGTTTCATAGTTGTTCCGATATATAGGCATAATGTATAAAAAATCTTTTAAATGTTTCATATAAATCTTAGGACGAATTAAATTTTATATAAAAAAAATTATATAAACTTTTTCTCTATCTTCTCTAGAAAAGAAAACATTAAATGAAATCTTATACATTACATGCTTACTTAAATCGCATTGAAAACGAATACCACAAATGTTTTAGAATAATGTGCAAAATGTGATTGCGATTTTCGCTAAGACAAATTGAAAACTCGTTTCTAACAAGGAAAAGTTGGAATGGTACCAGGTTTTGGGTTAGGTTTTACTTTGAGATATTATTAAAGTTATTACAGGTACTTATCTTCAGAAATAGAAATACATTCAACAACGAGCGTGGTGTGAATGACAAGGTATTTGCCTGCAAGTTCCGAGCTTCTTCTGCTCTGCAGGTTCAAACCCTTCCAAAACAAATCCTTTTTTTTTATTTTTTCAATCATATTTTAATCGTACACTAAATGTGACATTATATTTTTGTCTGACCTTCGAATATTTTTTTTTAAAGTTAAATTTAACCGATTACATTTAACATATGTTATTTTCAATGTACGAAGTACATGAATCTGGATGGTACTTTTCACAAAAACAGTCAAAACATAAAAATTTCAAACACCACGTAAAGGGTATAGCCGAATAAGGGGGTCAAATGTGCCCTTGAACGAAATGTGACATACGATGGATCCATCGATAGAGCATCAAGAAAAAACGTTCTGTGCCACTGAAAGTTTTGTTTTCACAGAAATTACAAAATTTAGTATTTAACTCTGATGGAAAGGCCGCTTCATTTACATTGATAAAATGTGAACGATTTTCGGATAGTCGTACCTTGTAGCTCGTACTTTTTACCTTATACTTCAGGTAAAAAGGGATATAGCTGGGAAAAACAGTTTTATGACATTACCTGCTAACTTATGTTACTGTTCTACAATGAAACGCTGTTTTGTACCTTTAAAAATATTCGACTATGTCCTTTTAAAATTTAAGATACAACCCATACTTTGTATTAAACTGGCAAACGGGATCACTTTTCCTTTGTTTCTAGTTAGTTCTATTTAGTTCGTCATAACCAATTGATACGGTTATTTCAAAACAATCGAGGAAAATCATTATTAATTAATTTCTGCAATTATTAATTCTACTGTTTTGTTTATGTTATAAAAGTAAGAACTCTTCTTATTGAAGAATACCACAGCGTGCACAATACTGGTAAAGAGTGGAATCTCATTTTAATTTATTAATTTTCAATCTTAAAGTATTTTGATTTTCAAAAATCGTATTAATAATATACATACAGTTATTCACAAAATTGAGCGTACACCTATGTAGTTAATAAAAACTGGTGGGAAAATGAACATAAACGGACATATTTAAAAGTAAAAATATAATATTTATTTTGTTCATATATTTTGACGGACAATTAGTGGAAAAAGTCTTAAATAAAATTAATTATTCATTTCTATTTAGCAAAAGCAATAAAACTGTTCTTGTTTTAGTGTCACAAAATTGAGCATACAGCAGATCAAATTAAACAAAAATAACTAACAGATTTTATTTTAATATTTTGTTGCAAATCCTTTTGCATCTATAACTGCTCTCAAACATTTTGGGATCAACTCGACTAACGTTTCTGAAGTCGAACACGGAATACTATTCCATATTTCTACTATTTTGCGTTTAGCATCTGTTTTATTACTATAACTACATTTATTTAATTGTAATTTTAATTCTCGCCACAAATTCTCAATGGGATTAATATCCGGCGATTGTGGTGAAGTGTGTAATAATTTTGGCACGTTATATAGCAGTCACTCTTTAACAATATACGATGTATGTTTAGGATCATTGTCCTGTTGGAAATAATATATGGCTGGCATGTTTAATTTTAGAGCTGACGATTTCAAATTTGTTTTCAAAATATCAAGATATTTTAGTTTGTCCATAGTTGTTTCAATAAATTCGTTATTACCAACTCTACTTGCTGCCATACATCCCCACAGCATTATTGAACCTCCGCCGTGTTTTACAGTAGGAACCGTATTCTTTTGATTGAACTCTGAATTCAGTTGTCTCTATACTATTATTTTTCCATCCGAATTAAATAAATTAATTTTAACTTTGTCGGAAAATATTACGTTCTTTCAAAAATTTATATCACAACTTACATATTTTTTTGCAAATTCCAAACGCTTGATTCTATTCACCTTAGAAATATAAGGCTTCTTCCTTGCTACCCTACCGTGATAGCCTTTATCGCATAGCACCCTACGAACAGTTTCTGTCGATATCGATTTTCTAATCCTCGATGAAACATCTGTTGTTAATTTTGGTACACTACTTTTTGGATTAATTTTAATTTGTCGTATTATGTACCGTTCGTCAGTTCCAGTGAGAATTTTTTTCCTTCCGCGTCCTGGCTGATTATGCAGTGTACCATTGTATTTGTAATTGTTAATAATTTTTTGTACAGTAGAGTGGGCTCTACCTATTGTTTTTCCAATTTGCCTTAGAGATTTACCTTGACAATACAATTTGACAACTAATTTTCACACAGAAATATCAGTTTCTGAGCTTTGTGAAGCCATAGTGCAAATTTTCGCTAATAAACAATGACAAATAAAAATCAAACGTATCATAGCAACGGAACTATGTTATTAGATACTGTTTCGTCGCGGAACCGTCGCGACTCATAAACCGTAGCATTCTGTCATGTCATAATTTTCCTCAGTTTTAAAGTTCGTTTCTTCCCTTTTGTCATCGAAATTGCAGCCCTTACCATTCTCTCGTCCTCGACGGCTAACAGCAGGGACCGTAAAAATAAACTGCCAAAGTGGCCCGAGGCCGAATCTAATGGCCATTGTTTGGGTCACGTCTCGGGCCCCAAGCCCAACGGAGTTTTCCCTGCTGCGAAAAGCCTCTTCACCTCCTCCAAAAGAACCACGTGGACACTACCCACTCCGCACGGACTGCGTTTCGAGCGCACGGAATGGGTAAGTGTCCGGAGACCTGTCAGTCAATTGGCTGGAAGGAGGCACCAATTAGAAGCCGAAAATCATCCCCTAATTTTCCAAATTCAAAAAAAGCCTACGTCGCGTCGGGACAGAGGACGAGAAGACAGACATCTTCGAGCGCCTATCGCAGTCACATCGAAACATTCACCGTACATCACTGTTTAACTTTCACACACACAAATTCTAAGTCAAGTCAATTAAATAGTTAATAGTTAATTCTCTCAATTTCATTTTCCAACATCCCTTCCTCGGTAATACGTGGTAGGGGACGATAACAACGCGGTGTCGTACAAACGGAGTCAAGGAGTTACGAAAACATTGGTCCTTCGAGCCGGATTTCGGTGTCAGTGAACAGTGATTTAGAACTAACATCAAAGTGAAAATTAACACTAAGTGTAACAAACGTTTAAAGACGCGAACAACCACACGCAACCTTCTGCGTGAATCCTTCGCAACAAGCGAAAGATCATTATTCGGGCACAACAGTGCCCATCTTCCAAGGGAATCCAAGGGTCAATCAACAGGACCGCTAAACGCAGCATCCAGACTGCGCAACAAAGGTAAGCTCGTTTTTGTTTCGCCAATTCCTGTCACCCTTCCCTAGCACAAGTCACGATGCCAAACAAATCGGTAGATCAAACTCAATCTCATTCCGCCTCGCACGGAATAAATCTCAGCTCGCTACGGCGCAAACGCGGTAACGTCATCGGACAAATTACCGCCTTCACGAAATTTCTTGAGATTCACGAACAGTCAGAACAACCGAACGTTCTGCTGATCCAAACCCATTTGAACGGGTTAAACGACACCTGGGCGCGGTTCGACGATATCCAATTCGAGATCGAAGAAGTAGACGAAACAGAAGCCCCACGCCGTTATGAAATTCAAGAGCAGTACTACGCGGTCATAACACGCGCCGCGATCCTGATCGACGGAGGACGGTCAGCAATCAGCATGCGACGGGCCACAGTCGAATCAGCCGCACCTTCCGCGACGGCCCCTATGACCATAAAACTGCCAGAAATGCGACTGCCAACCTTCGACGGTACAATCGATAATTGGCCCTCGTACTTCGATATATTTTGCTCAATGATCGATCGCAACGACGATCTCACGCCGGTGCAAAAGTTACAATACTTACGATCGACATTGACGGGAAAGGCCGCTGCATGTATACAATCCCTCAGCATCACGGACGCCAATTACGCGGACGCGTTAGAGTTACTGAAGGGAAAATTCGACTGCACGCGACGAATTCTATTAAGCCATTGCGACGCGATTCGGGACATTCCGAAATTGACAAGAGACTCGCCAGAGGCACTGGGCAATCTCGTCGACACCGTGAACCAACATCTCCGAGCGTTAAAAAATCTCGGCGAAAACATCGCGTCGTGGAACAGCCTGCTCGTATCGATAATTCTGTCCAAAATAAACACGGACACAGCGTGGCACTGGGAGTTAACATTAAAGGACAAGAAGATGCCAGCTTATACTGGCTTTTTGGAATTTTTGGAGAAACGAGCAAACTGCGCTCCAGCCGCGATCTCAAAGCCTCCACCCGCAGCATTAGGAAGATCCTACGAGAACAATAGGAACACCAAATTCGCAGCACCGCGAAGTCACGCTTTTATTTCAGTCCAGGCACCTCAATGCCCAATCTGCAACGAATTCCACGAAACGCGATATTGCCCAACTTTACGAGCACAACCAGTCCACGAACGAATAAAAATTATCGAACAAGCAGCTCTTTGTCCGAACTGTTTACGGGAAAACCATCCGATTGATTCATGCCCATCAGGATCATGTCGGGTTTGCAACAAAAAACATCACACGCTATTACACAGGACATGGCCCGCGCAACAGATACTAAACAATACGCCGCCGCATTCTAATCCTACAACAATGGGGAACCCTCCGGCCAGGTATCAACCATCGACGTCGGATTGACTAGCGCAGTCAGAGACTCCAACGGGATCGGGCATTCAAGGCACATTCATTATTAATACTATAACAAATGACCTTCTGGTTACGGCAAAAATTAACATTTTAAATCACAAACAACAGCCGGCGCAATGTCGAACATTGATCGACACATGTGCAACAACAAATTTTATCACCGAAGAATTGGCAAACCGGCTGGGTCTTCGGAAAATAAACTGTGCCATCCCCGTCGGAGCTCTCAACACACTATCGACTGTATCGAAACACGCAGTCGTAGCTACTATACAATCTAGGATTAACACGTACGAACGGACATTAACGTTTTTAACAATCCCTAAAATATCTTCGCTTATTCCCGATCAACCGGTTGATCGCCGCACAATTAACATACCCAGGAACATCAGGCTGGCCGATCCAGAATTCCATCGACCAGCGCCAATTGATTTATTATTAGGTGCAGGGACAGCGCTTTCATTGTTATGTGTGGGACAAATTGATCTGACTCCATCCGAGAGTTCAGCCTTGTACTTACAAAAAACAAGGTTTGGATGGGTAATCGGGGGGAGTGTCCCACACTCACCCCCCACTCCAACTACCGCTTGTCACACCAACATCGCTGATCTCCAACGCGATCTCACACGATTCTGGGAAATCGAAGAGGGACCGCAAGTCCAGCATCTGTCCGAATCAGAGAAAATCTGCGAAGAACACTTCCATGCCAACGTCACGCGTAATCAAGAAGGAAGATACACCGTCGCACTACCCTTCAACGAGAATATTACCAAACTTGGAGAATCGAAACAACAAGCGATGAAACGACTGGTTTCATTAGAACGAAAGCTGCAACAAAACCAATCACTTCAGCAACAATACCGTGCGGTTATTCAAGAATATTTAGATCTCGGACACATGTCTGAAGTCACGGCAGACAACGTCGATCATCACGGATATTATTTACCACATCATGGAGTCATCAAAGCTACCAGCCGGACGACAAAGCTAAGAGTCGTATTCGACGGTTCTGCTCTGACCAGCACAGGAATGTCGTTGAACAATGCCTTACACACAGGACCGAAGATTCAGGAGGATCTCTTGTATATTTTATTAAGATTTCGTATTCACCGATACGTAATCACGGGTGACATTGAGAAAATGTACAGACAATTTCTTGTCCGCCCAGAGGACAGGAAATATCAAAGGGTCCTGTGGCGCGACGCCGATGGACAGGTCAAAACGTACGAACTCAATACCATTACATTCGGGTTATCACCCGCCCCATATCTAGCCATCCGTTGCCTCAATAAATTAGCCGAAGATGAAGAACACCTTTACCCCAACGCAGCGAAAATTATTCAACGGGACTTTTACGTGGACGACGCGTTAACCGGAGCCTCAACAAAAGAAGAAGCCTTGAGGCTAAGGGAAGAATTAACCCTCGTGCTAAAACGAGCCGGTCTAAATATTAGACAATGGGCCTCGAATGACAGGGATCTGTTACATGGTCTGGCAGAACAGGACCTGAATCGCGACCTGGTGATCGGAGAATCCTCAACCCTCAAAACACTTGGAATATTCTGGAACTCCACCAACGACTCCATTCACTACGCAGTCAAGACAACCACCCCTATCGGACGGATCACAAAGCGGACGATAAGCTCAGAAATAGCAAAAATCTACGACCCACTAGGTCTTCTGGGACCGGTTATCATCACCGCGAAGATTTTACTTCAGAAAATCTGGTCTATCAAACTAGACTGGGACGATTCTCTACCAGCAAGCATCCACAATGAATGGGAGAGATATTATTTACAACTACCACTTTTGAACAACGTCACGTTCCCACGAAGGGCCATCATCGAGTCAGCAGAAAAACTCGAGCTACATGGCTTTTGCGACGCCAGCGAAAAGGCGTACGGAGCCTGCGTGTATTTACGGTCCATCGACAAACACGATCGCATTCGAACCGAGCTCTTGATCGCGAAATCAAGAGTAGCTCCATTGAAACAACAGACAATCCCTCGTCTGGAACTGTGCGGAGCCCTGCTACTCGTATCACTAGCCAAGACCGTCGAACAAGCTCTCCATATCCCAATCAATCACAGCTTCTACTGGACCGATTCAACGATAGCCCTCCATTGGCTTAATACGCCTCCGAATACCTTAAAAACTTTCGTCGCCAATCGAGTATCAGAAATTCAGCAGAAAACTAGCATCACCAATTGGCGCCACGTTAGAACCACGGATAATCCTGCGGACATTATCTCGCGAGGACAGACGACAGAGGAATTTCTTCAGCCATCCATCTGGCATCATGGTCCATCGTGGCTAACAAAAAATCAAACATTCTGGCCAACGTGGGACAACCCGGCCATCAATGAGATACCCGACCAGAAGAGAGTCATCTGCTTAGTTACAAACACCATGGATTCCAGCATCTTCGAAAAGTATTCCTCGTGGGATAAACTTGTACGCGTTGTTGCCAGATGCTTGCGGTGGAGACCAAAACAATGCACGAAGGGGACACTCACCACACCAGAACTACTACATGCGCGCAGTAGATTAATCAAACTATTACAGCAACAGCACTTCGCCGGCGAACTGCAATCTATCCATAAAGAAAAACTCTCAGGTATCACACGTAAACTTCAAAAATTGAATCCATTCATCGACAAGGATGGGATCTTGCGAGTAGGAGGACGCCTACTACATTCAGCACTGCCATTTACTCAGAAACACCCAATCATCTTACCGAAATCAGCAATAACCGCACTCATTATCAGAAACGAGCATCAAACGCACCTACATGCGGGAACTCAAGCCACGCTCTACGCGGTCAATGATTGTCAACATCAGCTTTACGAGCGCTACATGCGCGAGCTGCGTCGTACCCAGGCTTTCGCCTATACCGACGGGTGTTGGGAGCGTTAAACCACTACCAGGGGGCACGTGCGTAGGTGTTATGCACGGCGGGCCCGGAAATACCCCCCCTTCTCCTGTTACGGATCATCAGAGAGGTAGACTGTCCCGGAAGGGAGGTGACCTACTTAGCCGCTTCGCCACCAATCCCGCCGTGGGCAACATTGGCGACGAAGCGTTTCCAGCGGGGGCCACGAGGAGGCGAGGTCACCAGCGCGAAGCTCAGTCTCTTGCGGGCTTGCATATTTCTACGCAAGCGTTTATACTCATCATGGCACATTCCGCCCTAGTGGGTGAAATGCCATGCTCTACACGGTCAGGAAGCGCTACTGGCCCATCGATGGACGTAGCCAGGTATGGAAGGTCATAAAGGATTGCGTACGCTGCTGCAGAGTTCGACCACCGCCGGTCGAGTACATAATGGGGAATTTGCCTGCAGCTAGGGTAACCGAAACTCGTCCGTTCACTAACGTTGGAGTGGATTATTGCGGGCCATTCTATATAAAGGAAAAACGCCACCGAAATCGCAACCGCATTAAAACATACGTTGCCGTTTTCGTATGTTTCGCAGTTAAGGCAGTTCACCTGGAGCTAGTGAGCGATCTCACGAGCGAAGCATTTATTGCAGCTCTAAGACGGTTCGTAGCTCGGCGAGGGTTCTGCACAAACCTGTATTCGGACAACGGTACAAATTTTGTAGGCGCTAACAATGAGTTACGAGAACTTCGTAAACTCATAAACTCGAAGGATCACCAGGACAAGGTACAGTCATTTCTCAATAACCGAGCAATAGAATGGCATTTCATGCCACCGCACACTCCTCACTTTGGCGGGCTTTGGAAGGCCGCAGTGAAATCATTCAAACACCATCTTAACCGCGTTGTTGGAAATGAGCTATTTACATTTGAAGATTTCAACACCCTCATTATAGAAATAGAATCCATTCTCAACTCCCGTCCACTCACTCCCATTTCATCCGATCCAAACGATCTCCTCGTCCTTTCACCCGGCCATTTCCTCATTGGCGATTCACTAACGAGTTTACAGGAACGGGATTATAGAGATGTACCTCCGAATCGCTTATCTAGCTGGAAACATATCCAGCAGATAAAGCAACACTTTTGGACCCGCTGGCGCCGGGAGTACCTCAACGAACTGACAAGCCGCAGCAAATGGAAAAAGGGTAACCATTTTATCAAGGAAGGTACCATCGTCCTTCTTAAGGAGGACAACGTACCCCCAACACATTGGCCTCTAGGTCGAGTAATCAAGATCCACCCTGGTTCCGATGGTGTCGTTCGTGCGGCTACGGTGAAAACAAGCACGAGTGTACTTGACCGAAGCGTCAAAAAATTAGTACCCTTGCCCAATCAACCTCTGGATGACGAGCGAGATCATCCAACATCCAAGGAGGACTCCATCAGCACAGAGGGGAAAACAACCACGGAGGCCACAGCATAATATTATTTCATAAACACATATTAATGTATAATCACATCTACACACAACAGCACACTTCCATCTTGATCGGTGTCCTCTCAACGGGGGGAGGATGTTTCGTCGCGGAACCGTCGCGACTCATAAACCGTAGCATTCTGTCATGTCATAATTTTCCTCAGTTTTAAAGTTCGTTTCTTCCCTTTTGTCATCGAAATTGCAGCCCTTACCATTCTCTCGTCCTCGACGGCTAACAGCAGGGACCGTAAAAATAAACTGCCAAAGTGGCCCGAGGCCGAATCTAATGGCCATTGTTTGGGTCACGTCTCGGGCCCCAAGCCCAACGGAGTTTTCCCTGCTGCGAAAAGCCTCTTCACCTCCTCCAAAAGAACCACGTGGACACTACCCACTCCGCACGGACTGCGTTTCGAGCGCACGGAATGGGTAAGTGTCCGGAGACCTGTCAGTCAATTGGCTGGAAGGAGGCACCAATTAGAAGCCGAAAATCATCCCCTAATTTTTCAAATTCAAAAAAAGCCTACGTCGCGTCGGGACAGAGGACGAGAAGACAGACATCTTCGAGCGCCTATCGCAGTCACATCGAAACATTCACCGTACATCACTGTTTAACTTTCACACACACAAATTCTAAGTCAAGTCAATTAAATAGTTAATAGTTAATTCTGCTATGCACCAGTGATGCCAGAAAAGCACCGTCGGGTGCACACTCGCGCATGCTAGATACGCGTACGTGAGCTCGTGGAGTTTCGGAAAGACGACAAAGGCAAACTGACGCATGCCCTCTTTCTCGATTCTCCGAAGCTGCCCGAAGTAATTTCGGACCGCTTCGTGGGAGTCGAGAGAGAAAGGCTCACATTTGCCTTCTCGCTCTTAACAACTGAAATCCGACCTCCAGTCAACGCATACGATTTGGATTCTCGAGCCGAGATTCTCGACTGCCCAGGCATTTTTACTTTCCGACCTATGTAGGCGCACATAAGCAAAGTACCCATAATGAAAAAAAAATTTTGTAAAATTTATTTTACGGAAATACATGTTTTAAGACCTCCTGATCATATTTTAATTATTGAAAAAAAAGAAATTTTTTTTTATTCCCATGTATGAGCACACATATGTATATTATTAATACGATTTTTGAAAATCAAAATACTTTAAGATTGAAAATTAATAAATTAAAATGAGATTCCACTCTTTACCAGTATTGTGCACGCTGTGGTATTTTTCAATAAGAAGAATTCTTACTTTTATAACATAAACAAAACAGTAGAATTAATAATTGCAGAAATTAATTAATAATGATTTTCCTCGATTGTTTTGAGATAACCGTATCAATTTGTTATGACAAACTAAATAGAACTAACTAGAAACAAAGGAAAAGTGATCCCGTTTGCCAGTTTAATACAAAGTATGGGTTACATCTTAAATTTTAAAAGGACATAGTCGAATATTTTTAAAGGTACAAAACATAGCGTTTCATTGTAGAACAGTAACATAAGTTAGCAGGTAATGTCATAAAACTGTTTTTCCCAGCTATATCCCTTTTTACCTGAAGTATAAGGTAAAAAGTACGAGCTACAAGGTACGACTATCCGAAAATCGTTCACATTTTATCAATGTAAATGAAGCGGCCTTTCCATCAGAGTTAAATACAAAATTTTGTTATTTCTGTGAAAGCAGAACTTTCATTAGATGTAGGTGGTGCTTGAAATTGTTATGTATTCACTGTTTTTACGAAAAGTATCATCCAGATTCATGTACATCGTACATTGAAAATAACATATGTTAAATGTAATTGGTTAAATTCAACTTTAAAAAAAAAATATTCGAAGGTCAGACAAAAATATAATGTCACATTTAGTGTACGATTAAAATATGATTGAAAAAATAAAAAAAAAGGATTTGTTTTGGCAGGGTTTGAACCTAGAGAGCAGAAGAAGCTCGGAACTTGCAGGCAAATACCTTGTCATTCACGCCACGCTGGTTGTTGAATGTATTTCTATTTCTGAAGATAAGTATCTGTAATAACTTTAATAATATCTCAAAGTAAAACCTAACCCAAAATCGGGTACCATTCCAACTTTTCCTTGTTAGAACCGAGTTTTCAATTTGTCTTAGCGAAAATCGTAATCACATTTTGCACATTATTCTAAAACATTTGTGGTATTCGTTTTCAATGTGATTTAAGTTAGCATGTAGCATGTAGCGCGTCTGGCCTTCGTCCGTCAACACTCCCACCCCCATTCCGTCATTCGACCGTATAGAAATAGACGAACCGCATAATATCGCAAAGTACAACTTTAATAAAGCAGACTGGACGAAATATAAAACTTTTCTAATTGAAAACGACAACACCGACATTGCAAGCAACAAAAACCTTACGAAAACCGAAATTGACGAACACATAGTCAAGTTGAATCATAACATCTCAAAAGCAATAGACCTCGCGGTACCACGCACAAAGAACAATTTCAATTCCACGGACAGATACATAAATCCAAAAATAAAGAAACTCCGCAAACATAAAAGTCATTTACTCACACACCTAAACAACTTACTGCGTTTACAAAACTATACCACAACAAACGACACACTAATAAAAACTCTCAAACAGGCCCTTAAAACAATCAGACACGAAATTAGACAAGCCTTTCAAGAATCGGTCAACACTTTTTGGAAAAATAAAATTGCCAACATTTCGCAAAACAAACCCAAAGAACTCTTCCCATCCATAAATAGCATATTCCGTCCTAAAGAATACAACACCATCGAAACCCTCAAAATTCCGACAACTAACAGAGACATTTTCCACAAAGCAAACATAAACCCCAACAACTTACAAACAGACACACAGAACAATGCCCTCATCTACGAGACACAAGACAAATTAAACATACTAGGAGCCCATTTTGAAACGGTCCATACACAAAACAGTCACATGGGAAAAGAACAACATTCAAACATAAACAAACGCAAAATCGAGACACTAAAACAAGAAATAGAACACGACAGACTCGACGGTAGAACAACGTGCAACTTTACAGACACGAACACCGCAGACAACCCAAACCCAGAATCTATCCCATCCAACTATTTCACTTCATATAACAAACTAAAAATCACTTTCAAAAGTCTAAATAATAAGAAATCTTCCAGCTTCGACGGCATTCCAAATATCGCGCTAAAAAACTTATCATGTCAATACATTCATTATTATTCAATTCTGTTCAATAACTGTTTAAATTCTGCATATTTCCCTATGATATGGAAAACCGCGAAACTAATAACGATTAAGAAAAAAGGAAAGGACGGCAGCGATCCCTCTAGCTACCGTCCTATCAGCCTTCTCCCTAACATAAGTAAAGTCTTCGAAACAACAATCAATAACGCGATAAACGCATTCTGCATCTCCAGAGACATTATTCCAGAGACCCAGTTCGGTTTTAAACACAAGCATTCGACCGTCCACGCAATATCGAAATTCACTTCCGATATCTGCTGGGCGAGAAACGCAGGTGAATGTGTAGGTGCGATTTTCATCGACCTAGAGAAAGCATTCGATACAGTTTGGTTGGATGGACTATTTTTCAAACTCCTAAAAAACAAATTTCCAAAACAACTCGTCAAGATGGTATGGGACATGCTACGCGAGAAAAAATTTGTTGTCGTAGATGGCGAAATTACCTCCACGAGAAGCTACAACATTCACAACGGACTCCAGCAGGGAACAGTCAACTCACCAATCTTATTTAATATCTTTCTAAGCGATCTCCTACAAATGTATGACCTAAATAGCGGCAACGTGAAATCAGCAATAGCATTTGCAGACGATTTATTAATATACATCAGACACAATAAGCCCTCTAAAATACAGACAGAACTCCAAAAGACATTTAGCAAAATTCAAGATTACTTTCACACTTGGAAACTGAAAATTAATATAAATAAATGCGAGACAATTCTGTTCAGACCGTACATCTCTAAAATCTCAGATGCAAACCTCGACGTACGGAAGTACGGAACGAAATTTCATCTACACGACAATAACGACCAGAATCGAAAAATCCCACACAAAGACGTTGTTCGCTATTTAGGCATACATCTAGATTTTAAGCTAAACTACAACCACCATGTACAGATACAGTTAGACAAAGCTCGAAAAGCATTTGATACCGATTTTCGCGGGCAATGGCAACGCGCGTGACGTCATGCGAGAGCGACACCGCAGGTTACGGGAGATTCGCGAAATGTAGATTTGAGGAGTCGTCGTTAAACTACCGATAGCGAAAGAGCACGTGTACACCTGTAGTCATTCTCTTATAATACTACCATTAAAATAAAAGTTAATTATAACACATTTTTCGCCCACAAACGTCTCTTCTATTCAAAGGATCTAAACTCGTCTGTTAAAATCCTTTGCTATAAATTCCTAGTTAGACCTATTTTAACATATGCATGCCCAATTTGGTTTAATATCAGTGCCGAAACGATGGAAAACCTACGACTTTTTGAGCGAAAATGCCTAAGAGCATGCTTAAACAAATATAGAACTCCCGAATCGAACTTCATAAAACTATACAGTAACTACAAACTCTACGAAGACGCTAAAATCAAACGAATTGACATGTTTATATTAAAATTAATTAGAAACCACTGGGCAAACACCCGCAAAATCCATTTAAATAGTTTAATCTTTGGCTCTACATACCCAAACCCAATATACCTCGACAAAACAAGATTGACAGGCTACACTCCCCCAGAATCATTCATCCACCTAGACAGCGAAGGCTATATACAGAATAAAGACAACATCCCACTAATATACCACGCCAGACGAAACAAAAACGACAAGACAATACTCTACGACAGAAACTTATCACAAGATAATGCAAACATACGTCACCACTACAGACTCTCAAGCATCGACGAAAAAGATAAACATAGACTCAACATTGGCAAGTACTGGTGGTTGCAGGGAACTTAAATGATCCCAGTATCTTAAGTATATTATCTTTTATTTAATCGTAAACATTCTCCCCCTCTGGATGTAACTGGATTTAATTTCGCTTTGTATAGTTTTTTTGGTGCCATTTTTCTATACAAAATATTAAATCTTGCCCCTAGTATAAGGAACTATTCTTAAAAATATCCTGAAAGTAGCATTAAGTGTGACGGACATTATTTAATGTTAAGATTACGCGAGCTCTATGTTGAGCCATTAGTCTAAATAGTAGTGTGGCGGCCAAGGCACCACATACGCCTTAGCCGTTCGAAGCCGCTACAATGTATGGTTGCACACGAGACGATGGTTGCACACGAGACGACCAGAGCCGCGTGAGCCGAAAAGCCGTTGTCGTCGTCTCTGACCGTCTTTTGTTTTTGAAGGCCTCTTGGTACGGTGGCGATGATCGTACCAGAGAGTCGAGCGTAACCCGCACCACGAGTCACGTCGTTGTACGACAGCAACTATACAATTGTGCGGAACGGAACAGAGCGGAGTCATTATCTTCCCGATCCCACATTGGTGACCCCGACGTGATCTCGCCGCGCAAGTAAAGTTTTTTTAAGAAAATTTGGACATTTTTTGTATACGGACAATATTAGTTAGTGTAGAGAAATAAGTGTATAGTGTTAAGAACATAAGGAAAGGACACGGTCTGACAAATAGTAGGCGCGGTGTGTGTGTGCGGTGAAATTAATCTTTTGTGACCAAGACTGGTAAAATGACTGACCCTACCGTTAACGCGGGACATCCGGGAATGTGCCGTTGGCAGTTGATCGCGTCGCTGTACGAATACCCGAGTTTTGTCCGGGAGACCCGGAGATGTGGTTTTCGATGGTAGAGAGAAGTTTTGAGGTATCCAATGTAACGTCGGAGACCACGAAATTCGGGTACATTCTCGGCGCGTTAAGTGCGCGACACGCCGCGGAAGTAAGAGACATTATCATGAATCCTCCGGCCACGGATCCGTACACGACGCTCAAAAATGAGTTTATTCGCCGGCTTAGTGCTTCGCAGGAACAGAAAACGCGACGGTTATTGGAACACGAGGAAATCGGGGACAGAAAACCGTCCCAATTTCTTCGTCACCTGCACGGATTGGCCGGTACGGCTTTTTCGGACGGTGTATTGCGGACGCTTTGGATGGGCCGACTACCTGCTAATATGCAGGTGATTTTATCCACGCAGCGGGACACCCCGCTGGATAAGGTAGCAGAGTTGGCAGACGCTGTCGCGGATACGATGACACCGCGGGTACACGTCACGGAGGCCGCGATTACGAGCGTATCTGCATCCTGCCAAATACCCCCGCCGGGCCCGAGCATCGAGGCCATGTTAAACATTAAGATGTCACAATTGGCTCTTTCCTTGAGGCAGGAAATTTCTGCCATCCGTGAATCCTTGGTGGACCAGGGGCAATCTTCCCGTCGCAGGTGGACCCACCGAAATCATCCAAACTCGCGCTACCGCAGACGATCTCTATCGCGATCGCGAGAGCGGCCCGCGGGAGGACAAATGGACCATCAAGGGAAATGCTGGTACCATTGGCGGTTCGGTCCGGCCGCGCAGAGGTGCGTTGCACCGTGCAATTGGAACGCCACGGATCAGGGAAACGACCTGGGGAGTCGTTGATGGCGGCCAGCGACACAAATCCAGCATCACGCCGCCTCTTCATCTTAGACAACAGCTCGAAGACGGAATTTTTAGTGGATACCGGGGCCGATTTGTGCGTTTTTCCGCGCCGCCTGCTAGGCGGATTGCGAGAAAGATCGGAGTACCAGCTGGCGGCGGCGAATGGGAGTGTAATTAACACCTACGGGACAGTGTCGTTAAACCTGCACCTCGGCCTACGACGGGATTTCGTGTGGCGATTCGTGGTTGCGGATGTTACAAAACCCATAATCGGGGTAGACTTTCTCGATCACTTCGATCTTATGGTGGACATCCGCAATCGTCGCCTCGTCGATCGGACCACGTCGTTAACGGTCCGCGGAACACGAGCCGAGGATGAAACGCCGTCGGTGAAGACAGTAGCAGGGACTACCGTTTACCACCAGCTCCTGATGCAGATGCCGGAACTTACACGGCCTAGCGGCACCCCGATGAGGACTACGCACCAAACGGTGCATTACATCGAGACAACCCCTGGACCACCCGTTTCCAGCAAGCCGCGGCGGCTTGCACCGGACCGGCTCAGGGCTGCCCAGAAGGAGTTCGACGCGATGGTGAAGATGGGCATCGCTTGTCCTTCGAAGAGCGCGTGGTCAGCACCCCTTCATATGGTTCCGAAGAAGGGCGAAGAAGCTTGGAGGCCTTGCGGTGACTATAGAGCGTTAAACGCACGGACAATTCCCGACCGATACCCCGTGCGTCACATTGAGGATTTTGCGCAACAACTGAGTGG
Source organism: Colletes gigas (assembly GCF_013123115.1). Taxonomy (NCBI): domain Eukaryota; kingdom Metazoa; phylum Arthropoda; class Insecta; order Hymenoptera; family Colletidae; genus Colletes; species Colletes gigas. The sequence continues at coordinate 162,415 of NW_025106662.1, read as the reverse complement.
CAAAAAGGTATTTTCCACAATAGATCTCGTCCGAGCTTATAATCAGATTCCGGTTGCGTCGGAAGACGTCGGAAAAACGGCCATTACAACGCCGTTTGGGCTTTTTGAATTCCCGTACATGTCGTTCGGGTTACGAAATGCCGCGCAAACATTTCAGCGCTTTATCGACGAAATTTTACGCGGTTTCGATTTTTGTTACGCGTATATAGACGACATTTTGGTCGCCTCAGAATCCCAAGCCGATCACCTGCGCCATTTAGAATTATTATTTAAACGATTAAAAGATTATGGCATTGTTGTTAATCCGAATAAATGCACGTTCGGACAGGAAGAAGTTAAATTTCTAGGCTATCGGGTAAATGAAAGCGGCACTCAACCTTTGCCCGGCAAGGTACAAGCCATAAAGTCATTTCCCCTTCCGAAAAACGCGAAGGATTTGAGGCAGTACTTGGGAATGCTTAATTTTTACCGCCGTTTTATCCCAGATGCCGCTCGCTTTCAAGCACCCTTGAACGACCTTCTAGCCGGCAATTTAAAGGGCAAGACCCCGATAGCCTGGACTTCGGAAGCGCGTCAGGCTTTCGAAAATACCAAAAATAGTTTAGCAAACGCAACCCTGCTTTCTCATCCTGCGGTCAACGCTCCATTGTCGGTTACCTGCGATGCTTCTGATTACACCGTAGGAGCTGTTTTACATCAGTACGTCGGCAACGAACGACAACCATTAGCATTCTTTTCTAAGAAATTAGGATCTGCCGAAAAGAAGTATTCAGCTTACGACCGGGAACTACTTTCTATCTATTTAGCAATAAAACATTTCAAACATATGCTCGAAGGCAGACATTTCACGATTTTTACAGACCATAAACCCATAACTTTCGCTTTCAAACAGAAATTAGATAAATGCTCTCCTCGACAATTCCGATACCTAGATTACATTGCGCAATTCTCTACAGATATTCAACATATTTCCGGTAAAGACAACGTCGTTGCCGATGCACTGTCCAGAGTGGAAACGGTTAACCACTCGATTAATTTCGAAGAATTGGCAAAATCGCAAGCCCAGGATGAGGAGTTGCAGCGGTTGTTGAATAGCGAATCTAGCCTGCGATTACGTAAAGTCTCGTTGCCTGGCACGTCTTCCGAAATTTTTTGCGATATTTCGACTAAGAATGTAAGACCTTATGTCACCCCTCCTTTCCGACGCGCAGTTTTTAATATGTTACATGTATTATCACATCCAGGTATTAACGCGACGATCAAGCTCATAACGCAACGTTATGTTTGGCCGTCGATTAAAAGAGATGTTCGCACGTGGACACGTTGCTGTATACCGTGCCAAAGATCAAAAATTCCCCGTCATGTGACTGCACCATTGGCTACATTTGTTAAACCTTCTGCGCGATTCGAACACATTCATTTAGACATAGTAATTTTACCGGTGTCCGAAGGTTTCAGGTATTGTCTGACCTGTGTAGACAGATATACGCGGTGGCCGGAAGCCTTCCCCATGGTCGATCAGGAGGCCCAAACCGTAGCTCGAACCTTTTATGACGGTTGGGTAGCGCGGTTTGGTGCTCCCGTACGGATTACCACCGATCAGGGTAGGCAGTTCGAATCCAAATTATTTTTTGCGCTGAACAATTTAATTGGATCCACACGCCTTCGCACAACGGCGTATCACCCAGCGGCCAATGGGATGGTAGAGCGTTTTCACCGACAGCTCAAGTCGGCTATAAGGTGCCACGGATCCGACAGGTGGACAGAAATACTTCCGACGGTTCTACTCGGTATTCGTTCCGCCTGGAAAGAAGACCTCGGCGCTACCTCAGCGGAATTAGTTTATGGCGAGCCATTAAGATTACCGGGAGAGTTCTTGTCTTCGCATTCAGCGGAAGGCACAGAAAATGCTTCCGATTTTACTAATAGACTACGCAACCATTTTTCTAAATTGAGTCCCTCTAATGCATCACGCCATTCCGTTAATCGTACATTCGTTTTCAAAGATCTTAGCAGTTCAACACATGTTTTCATCCGAACAGATTCAGCCAAAACTATTTTACAACCCGCTTATGAAGGTCCATACGCCGTAGTGCGCCGAGGCGAAAAAACATTTACAATAAACATTAGAGGTAAGGAAATAAATATATCAATTGAAAGGCTAAAGCCTGCTTATATGCTAGCAGAAAACAGACCGGATCCCGTGAGCATAGAAAATCAGCCGGTCACACAAACAAACGTACCTGACAATGCGCCGGTTATACAGCAACGTGTTACGCGTTCAGGTAGACGCGTACGTTTTCCCGATCGATTTCAAATTACGCGGTAGTACTTAAGGCTTGCGCATTATTATAATAAGTATCATATACCATTTATTTTTATCCATCACTTTTATGTACTTTCATGTATTTTTAGGTATTACGTATTATATATTAAACTCCATGTAAATTCCTTTTTTTTTTTTCAACTCTGTTCAAATACTGTAATGTAAATCTTAGTTAGGATAACGTATTTTATATAGTAGAGTAAATGGTAGTGGTAATGTAGTCGGTCAATTTTTCGTAATTGTGCCAATTACTGGCAGGGGGGTAGTGTGGCGGCCAAGGCACCACATACGCCTTAGCCGTTCGAAGCCGCTACAATGTATGGTTGCACACGAGACGATGGTTGCACACGAGACGACCAGAGCCGCGTGAGCCGAAAAGCCGTTGTCGTCGTCTCTGACCGTCTTTTGTTTTTGAAGGCCTCTTGGTACGGTGGCGATGATCGTACCAGAGAGTCGAGCGTAACCCGCACCACGAGTCACGTCGTTGTACGACAGCAACTATACAATTGTGCGGAACGGAACAGAGCGGAGTCATTATCTTCCCGATCCCACAGTAGTCCTAGTTATAAGTTAGCCGTTTGTACGTTTAGGTTTATTGTACCCCTTTGTATATATATTTATAACTGTTTTCTTGGCACAATAAACGTTCGTTACACTCCCACCCCTACCGATGGGGGAGAAGGCTGACGACAAAGGCGAGGGTCTAGGCCCAGGACGGGCTCTTTTGTTTTTCCGACGCTGAAAGAATGGGAATAAAGCATGTATACGAATACCCTGCGTATTTCTTAATTCCTAATTCCATTCTACGCGTCTGTCTAACATATATAAAATTTAATTCGTCCTAAGATTTATATGAAACATTTAAAAGATTTTTTATACATTATGCCTATACATATATCGGAACAACTATGAAACAAGAGGTATAATCATTATTATCCATGGACTGATTATAGTCAAAGTCTAACCGGACTTTGAAATGAGAACATAAAACTTAAATGTAAAGATTCATTTAAATTCATTTAGCTATTTATACTCAATCGTAATAATAATATACATATGTGTGCTCATACATGGGAATAAAAAAAATTTATTTTTTTTCAATAATTAAAATATGATCAGGAGGTCTTAAAACGTGTATTTCCGTAAAATAAATTTTACAAAATTTTTTTTTCATTATGGGTACTTTGCTTATGTGCGCCTACATAGGTCGGAAAGTAAAAATGCCTGGGCATTCGAGAATCTCGGCTCGAGAATCCAAATCGTATGCCGTTGACGGGAGGTCGGATTTCAGTTGTTAAGAGCGAGAAGGCAAATGTGAGCCTTTCTCTCTCGACTCCCACGAAGCGGTCCGAAATTACTTCGGGCAGCTTCGGAGAATCGAGGAAGAGGGCATGCGTCAGTTTGCCTTTGTCGTCTTTTCGAAACTCCACGAGCTCACGTATGCGTATCTAACATGTGTGAGTGTGCACCCGACGGTGCTTTTCTGGTATCACTGGTATCATGAAACAAAATTTCCAAAATTTTTTTTAGCGAAAATACATGTTTTAAGACCCCCTGATCATATTGTGACCATTAAAAAAGAAGAATTTTTGTTCGTATACTGTTGGCATGATTGCGTCTAAACGGCTAAATGAATTGCAATAACGAAAAAAAATATCGAAAATTTTTTCAGCGGAAATACACGTTTTAGGACCCCCAAATCATATTGCGACTATTTAAAACAAAAACATTTTTGTTTTTCCTATGCTGTTGACATGATTGCGTCTAAACGGCTGAATGAATTTCAATCAAACTTTACATTTCAGTTTTATGTTCTCGTTCCAAGGTCTGATTAGATTTTGCGCGTGATCAGCTCTCGGATAATGATGATTATACGTCTTATGGTTTTATAATTATTTCGATACATATACATTATTTGGAAACAATTTTTAAAACGATTTATATAAATCTTAAGAAGAATTAAGATCAAATAAACTTTTCTTCTGTCTTTTCTAGATAGGAAAAATTAAACGAAATCTTATACATTGCATATCTACCTAAACCACATTAAAAACGTATTCCACAAATATTTGAGAATAATGTTGTTCAAAGCACTCTCACTCGTAAGTGTATAATTAAGAAATAAATATGTAGAAATTGAAGTAAGTAAAATTTATTAAAATGAAAAACCACTGGTAACTAGTACAGTGCACATTGTAACAAACTTCAGTAACAAATATTTTATAAAGATGTATATTAATACTGACTTTTCCCGCTATGTTTTTTACACAGAATCAAATGTTATACAGGGCGGTCCACGCAACTTGTGCAGCTCTGTAATTTCCAAAATATGCGTTATACGAAAAAATTTTATATACAAAAGTTGCATGGTTTAAAGGGATATATTACGTAGTATATTAATTTTTTTTATGGGTGGAGACGTTTCTGAGATTTGAAGGTCAACTTTGTTATTTTAAATAGAATACAATATTTTTTATATCAAAATATGGAAGAATATCGAATTCTGAGTAAAAAAGTATCGACCTTTATTAGCCCTAAACCTAATAACTAACGAGTATTTCACTTTATTTCTTGATAATTTTCACTATTCTGCAGAAATCTGTGATAAGGTTGAGTCTCCAATTTAATATTACGTGAAGAAAATTGTCAAGAAATGAAATGAAATTATTCGTTAGCTATTAAATTTAAGGCTAATAAAGGTCAATACTTTTTTACTCAGAATTTGATATTCTTCCATATTTTCATAGAAAAAATATAGTATTTTATTTAAAAAAACAAAGTTGACCTTTAAATCTTAGAAACGCCTCCACCTATAAAAAAAGTAAATGCACAACGTAATGTACCCTTTCAAACAATGCAACTTTTGTATACGAAATTATTTCGTGCAACGCATATTTTGGAAGTTACAGAGCTGCACATGTTGCGTGAACCAACCTGTATATTTGACTTAATTTTACATAACAAAATAATTGAAATATTGGAAAAACAATAACGTGCACGTTACCGTTCAATGGAAATTTGATGGATCTCAATTTCCCTTCTTCCACTAGAATGTAAAAAATCGTTATTTATTTGTAACATTACCACATGCCGTATATTAAAACGTCCACATTCGTCTTGCCTTTGTTTTTATTCCCCACTGAATTCATTACTGTAAAATGGAATACATTAAATTGACTGCTATTCATGCAATAGAATTTTATTTTTAAGTATTGCCCTTTAAAAACCTACGGAGACTAGGCTATGTATGTATGTCTACGCCCCTTCTTTCTCCATCCCCGACCCAGCGACCCGCGAGGAGTATAAACAAAGCACTGTCGTCAACCTGCACGAGTCACTGCTGTAACAGCAGATAGAAAAAATAGAGATTGTAAGAGGATTTGTGTTTCGTTGTGGAAACGGGGAGGAAAAAGAAGGGAAGTATTGGGAGAGGATGGAGGAAAGGGGGTAGATAAGGAAGGTGCAGGTGTTTAGAAAGACACGAACGACTTGGTAGGATGCAGGAGTCTGCCCGGAGGTGGACGCGTGTTTATTTCGATGCGTATACAAAAAAGGTCCGGCGGAAGATCCGCCGTCGGAGATCGTTAGGCCCTGGCCAAGTGCGCGGGCCGGCGAGGATTTCTCAACGAAAGGCGGTGGGCGCTCTCCTGCAGTTTGGCACGTCCGCGTAGAAGCCGGCACTGAGGAGCTTTCCCGTGGCGAGTATACCCGACTGTTAGCCGATAGGTTTTCCAACAGTTTGGCATGTCCGCGTAGGAACCGGCACTGTGGAGCTTCTCTGACTTTAGTCGGGTAGCGACTGCCGAACATGGGCCTGAGGGCTCGTATTTACACTAAGGGTAGCGCGCTAGCCGCTGATTGGTTGCGACCTCTTCTATTTTTAGCATTACCTACGTGTTTTGCGAGAGCTACGTCGGTGTTTCTAGCCTAGTTAAAACTAAGGGTGCGGTGTGTCGGCGAAAGTCGCGTCGTCGTCCTTATATTTATTTAAAACTATTATGTCGCGTTACAAGATAAAGTTTATTTGATCTTAATCCTTCTTAAGATTTATATAAAACGTTTTAAAAAATTTTTATAAATAATGTATGTATCGAAATAATTATAAAACTATACGACGTATAATCATTATTATCCGGGATCTGATCGCGCTCAAAATCTAATCAGACCTTGAAACGAGAACGTAAAACTTAAATGTAAAGTTTCATTGAAATTCATTCAGCCGTTTAGACGCAACCATATTAATAGTACGTGCGTAAATAGGCACAGAAAAAAAATTTCTATTTTTTTAATATTCGCAGTATGATCAGGGGGTCTTTCCTTATACCTTACATAACTCCGAAAGTAAAAATGCTGGGGCAGTCGAGACTTGGAATCGTATGCTGATTATCGCGAGGTCGTATATCCGCTGTTTCTCTTTTACAAGAGCAAGAAGGAAAGGCTCACACTAGCGTTCTTTATCGTTTTCCCGAAATTGTGCGAAGTGCCGAGCTCTCGTACACGTGGCTCGTGCGGTAGTACATGCCTGCTATCTCCACCACTCCGTTAGACGCTAAGGAACTTCGTCATCACTATTGTCGATTTCGATGCACTCAATTATGCCCGATCTAGCCACACTGCCAGCGCCGATCCAGCGTGGCCCGTGACCGAGACCCTGGTGAGGGAGTCCCGCAGCCTGCGCTCCTTGAAGTGGACCAGGAGCCCGTAGTGGGCCAGGAAGTCCGCGCCTAGGATGCCGACCTCGACTATGGCGACGATGAACGTCCAGGAGTAGTCCCTCCTGAGGGCGAGATTCAGCTGGGCCGTGTGGCGCTCGTAGGTCGCGATCGGCTATCCGTTGGCTGCGTACAAAATCATCCCCTGGCGCTCGAGCTTCCTCGCGACGATCCGCCTCGGCAGCAAGGAGACGACCGAGCCCAAGTCCACCAGAAACCGCACGGCCGATGCTCGGTCGTAGACGTATAGGCGGTTCTCCTTCAATGACGCGCCAGCACCGTGTGCCCAGGTCGGCGCTGACATTACTGGTTTTCCGGCTGCGACGCGAGCACCGTGGAAAACGTGCACGACGGCTTGCACTGCTGGGCCTCCGCGCCGTAGAATCTATGGTACCAGCAGATGTCTTGCTGCGGTCCCGGCGAGGTGGAAGCAGCTCGCCAGACCGGCGAGTGAGTGCGGCAACGGCCTCGTGACAGCTGCTGCTGGGGCACCGCCAAGCGGCGCAGGATCGCCTGGCTCTCCTTCGTGACCTGGGCGAGTTGCACGAGTGTCTGGCGCATCGCCGCGAGCTCCCGCGTAACCGCGTCCTGCGACGACGACGGTGACGGTGACGCCGACCTTCTCGGCTGCCTCGGGAAGGCTGTCCCTGGCGACGCGGCTGCCACTAACGGATCCCGGTCGGTCAACTCGTCTGCGGCGGTAGCAAGCTCCTCCAGGTTGGTCGCCTTAAAAATTTTCAGTAGCCGTTTCGTCGACGGCGGCAGCAGGTCCAGCCACTTGACGCGCAGGACATCGTCGGATACCCGGTCGCTGGCCAGCGACCGCATCTGCCGCAAGAGCTGCGACGGCTTCTTGTCTCCCAGCTCCAGCCGGGCGAGCAGCGTGTGCAGCTGCTGATCCGCAGAGTCCGTCATGTGGCTAAGGATCGCTACCTTCAGCGCCTCATATTTGTTGGCGGACGGTCCGGCACGCAGCACATCCGCGACCTCGGTGATGGTCTCCGGGTTGAGGCCGACGATAATCATATTGGACCGGACCTCGTCGGACCGAATCCGATGCAGTTGAAAAACGGCCTCCACTTATGGTTCTAGCATAAGTCCGGGCTTCCTTGCCAGAACGGTGGCAAACGGCAGTTGCCCACAGCGTCTACCCCCGCCGACGCCGCGCTCGCGAGAGCCTTCCGGTCGGCCTCGCCCGTTACCGCTGTTTCCGCCTGCTTCCTCCTCTCCGTGGTCTTTTACACACGACCTTCATCGGGGTCACCAATTGTCGGGTCCCTAGACCGCGACTAACAGACAACAAAAGGGTTTATTTTCACAAACACAATAATTGAACGTGTAACAAATAACGAACAGCGAATAATAATAACGATAATTATAACGATAACGATACTGATGCCGACCTTGTATAAGGTGTATGCGGCGGTACTGTTGGGGAGGTTGGAGCGGGAGGTGGAGGTGGGGGGGATGATTCCGGAGAATCAGGCGGGGTTCAGGAAAGGGAGGGGTACGGTGGATCATATCTACGTGTTAAATTTTCTGATTGGAAGGCAGGTCGGGAGGAGGGGGGGGAAGCTGGTGGCGCTGTTCGTGGATCTGAGGGCGGCTTTCGACTCGGTGGACAGGAGGACTCTGTGGGAGGCGATGGAGAGGAGAGGGGTGAGGGAAGGGTTGAGGGAGAGGGTAAGGGAAATTTATAGGGAGACGAAGAGCAGGGTGAAGGTGGGGGGGGGAGGTAGGGGAGGGTTTTTGGACGGCGAAGGGGCTGAGGCAAGGGTGCCCCCTGAGTCCGACGCTCTTCAATTTGTTAATAGCGGATGTGGAAGAGGAGATGAGGAAAGGAAGATGGGGAGGGGTGGAGGTAGGGGGGAGGAGAGTGTGTGCGCTGGCGTATGCGGATGACCTGGTGATGGTGGCGAAGGACGAGGAAGAGATGGGGAGTATGATTAGGCGGCTCGAAGGGTACCTGGATAGAAAGAGGTTGGAGGTTAATGTGGAGAAAACGAAGGTGGTAAGGTTTAGGAAGGGGGGTGGAAGGGAGAGGAAGGTGGAGTGGAGGTGGAAGGGGAAAAGGATAGAGGAGGTGAAGGAGTTTAAGTACCTGGGGTACGTGTTCAGGAGGAACGGGGGTCAGGAGGCGCAGGTTAGGGATAGGGTGAGAAAGGCGGGGGTGGTAATGAGGCAGGCATGGGGAATCGGGAAAAGGAAGTTTGAGAGGGACTGGGGAAGGAGGATGTGGCTGTTCGACACGTTGGTCTGGACGGTGGCGGGATATGGGGCAGAGATTTGGGGGTGGAGGGAGAGGGAGGAGATGGAGAGGATGCAGGAGAGGTATATAAGGTGGTCATTGGGGGTGGACTGGAGGACGCCAGGATATATGGTAAGGGAGGAGACGAAGAGGAAAAAGTTGAGGACGTGGGCGGGGGGAAGGGCAGGGAGATATGAGGAGAAACTGAGTAGGGGAGAGGGAGGGGAGTTGGCTAGGTGGTGCCTGGAAGAGATAAGGGAAAGGGAAAGGGAAGGGGGAGAGGAATTGTCGGCGTGGGAGAGAGACAGGTTGGGGTGTAGAGGGTTGGGAGGATTGAGGGGAGGAGAGGGAGGGGCAAGTGGGCGAGCGGGCTGGGAGGGATGGGAGGAGGAAGATGGGAGGAGGCAGGAAGAGGAGAGATGGGGAAAAGTGGTGCAGTCGAGGTATAATAGGTGGTACAGGGAGTTGGTGGGACGGGAGTTACCGGGGTACCTGAAGGCAGGGTGGGGAGAAGTGAGGTATGGAAGGCTAGCTAGGTATAGGATGGGGAACGAGATGAGGGGGGGGAGATACTGGGGGGATGAGGAAGAGAGGAGATGTAGGGTATGTGGTTGGGAGGAGGAGACATGGGAGCACGTTTTGGAGAGATGTACGGGGGATGAGGCAGAGGGGAAGGGGATCGGGGAAAGGATAAGGGAGATTTTGGACGAGGGAGGGGGAGGGGAGGGGTGGATAAAGAGGCTGGAGGTCAGGAGGAAAGAGAAAGAGGTGGAGAGGGGGGAAGGGGGGGATGAGGGGAGGAGTGAATGAAGGAATGGAATGCAAGGGCGGAAATGGAAGTCGACGGCGGGGAGGGCGAGCGGGGGTGGAGGAGTGGGAGAGAAGGGAGGAGGGAGAGAGGGAGAGAGCGAGTAGCGTAAGGTTAGGCTAAGAGCGTGCGGCGAAGGGAGATGAGAGAGAGAGAGAGGGAGAGCGAGTAGCGTAGGATTAGGATAAGAGCGTGCGGCGAAAGGAAATGAGAGAGAGGGGAAAAGCGGCGGGGGGAGGATGTAAGGGCAGTGAGGAGTAGAGTAAGAGTAGAATAAGTAGGATAAGTAGGATAAGTTAGGTTAAGGGAGAGATGGAAATGTAAGGTGGGGAGGAAGTGTAACCCTAAGGGGAAGCAGGAAATAAATCTATCTATCTATAACGATAACGATAGGCGAATAACAAAAACGGTAATATGCAAAGGCCGAAACCGTGCTGAAGCGAGCAGTGATTTCGTAGTCCGTGGCGAACTCGGAATGTCTCGACCGCGGTTTCCGCGTAACGACCAGGTTCGCTACGAACAAAAACCGAACAATTAACAATTGCAGAAAACTACCAGACACGGCAACCGTTTTTGACCGTTAGTTCCATAGTCAGCGCAAAAAGAGGGCGCGGCCGTAGCTCCTGCTTCCGGTTTCACGGCCGCGACGGTGTCGCCACAGATATATGTTTTGTTTTAAAAAGATTGCTTAAATTTATTATTAACTCTGACATAAAATCAGAACCTTGATTTGACAAGAATGTTTTAGGTATACCGAACTGCATGAACATTTTCGAATGCGAAACAATATTTTGCCAAGTCATTTTGTGCTGTTAAAATAAATCTATTCTCTTCTTCTGCTAAAGGCAACGGGCCCACTATATCAATTGCTATTTTATCAAATGGTCTTTCCGCGGTTATGGTTATTTTTATCGACTGTTTTGTTGGTTTAAAATTAGTTTTATTTCATTGATATGACTTACATGCTTTGATATAATTTTTGTTGAAAAATATCAGGTCCTCTTGCACAGGAACTGATTGGATAAATATATATAGACAATATTAAAATGTTAAACATAACCACTTTAATTATTCTTTACATATTACATAGGTTAATATAAATAAATTGCAGTAATACCAACCATGCAGCTCGAACAAACGACTCGACTCGACTCGACTCGAACAAAAGCCACGGGAATCCTCGCACGATCTTCAACCTTATTATATGTAGGTGTCGCCATTTTGCCGCGTGCTTATTGCCGCGAGATCATCAATAATATGATTCTCTGACTGATTCATCAGACAAATTGAGACTTGTGGTCGTTGGAAAAGTGACATTCCGTACTAAAAAAAATTCTTTTACAATTTTTTGGTTGGTCGATTCAGTTATGAGTTACATGGTGTAAAAGATGGAAGTTAACAAAAAGAAAATTCAGTATATTTTACAATTTTGCTTTGATGAAGGCGAAAATACAAGTCAGAAGGATGAAATTGTGAATGGTGTTTATGGTCCCGATACTGTTACAGCCAATGTCGAAAATGTCGATAAAATCATAGAAATGATCGAAGTAGACCGACTTGTTAGCAGTCGTAGCACCGACCAGGCACTAAAGATCGGCCACAAAACAGTTTTAAACCATTTGCATAAAGCTGGATTCAAAAAGAAGCTCGATCTTTGAGTGCCACACGAATTGAAATGGAACGAAATCGAATGGCAACAAATTATAAAACAAAAAGGTACATATTTCACCCAAGTCGGACAATCCGAACCATGTTAAATGAAGTCTTGAAATAAACGTGAAAATAATGGATTTCTTTTTCCCCAACCTAATATAATTATTACATCCAATTACATCTGCGAAAATATAAATTAACACGCAGTAGTAACGTTCATAGATTGTATCTGATATTAAAGAAGCGTAGAAAAGATGTGTATAGATAATTAATACATATCGCGATAAACTTTGGGATCTTAAAATTACATCAGTAACATATTATGACGATATTCAAAGATTTAACAAAGTTATATCCTTTTAAATTGAATATTATACGCGATGGAGTAAAAATTTTAGGAGAATTATTGTGTACTTATACAGGGTATAATGGTTTAAAATAACATATTTGGAATCAAAATCTGTTACCAAAAATATTTATTTCAAGTTCTAAACTTGTTTTTTACACGAAGAGTTGTCACCTCTTCAAATTGACTGTGAATCACGCAGAGACGGGCAAAATTCAATTCGAAAAACTGACAACCAATAAAATCAATGAAAAGTTAGGTTTTTATGTGCTTGCTGTAAAATATTATATTTTATAATTTAAGTTTTAATTGTTATTTAACGAATAACGGAAAAACAATTGTTCATTTTTGATTCGTTTTTTAAAATTCTTCTCTAGATAAGAATTTTGCCCATCTCTGGTATCGCGTTACATCGTCTGAATACTGTTTTTTTTGTTTTTCAAATACTGTTTTGTTTATTTTTTAAATACTGATTTGTAAATGTACGGAAAAGAGATGTTAAATTATTAAAAAACAATGTTACAAGAAAATAATTTAACAAACATTATATAAATAATCTCTTTTCATAAGTCGAGTTTCCCACATAACGATACTACGTCTTTGGGTATCACCGGATCAACGAAGCTTTTGAAAGTGTCAAGTGGACACAAATTTATACCACAGCCAGGTATTTTAAGGGTCCTCATTTTACCGTTGTTTCTGTAATGTACCTGAGAACAGTGAATACAATGAATTAGAAATATTTAAGGAAAACCAAATATTTATATTATAATTGTTTCGATGTGATGGTAAATGGCATTAATAATCTTATTACCTGTACGTAATATTGACTCTTCATTTCGTGTAATTCAAACATGACAGTGCTGCAATACGTAGGAACTTGGTTGTCGTAATTGTTCAATGCAATAACTATGGGCGCGATGTTTATTTCGTGCGCGGCATACATAAACGCTTTACGCTTATCGCTGTTATTCAGATAATTGTCTACATGATCTAACCATTCACGAATCCATATTCCTATCAAACAAAATAATAAAATATTATATAAAATTATTGGTATTATTAAAGACAGTATTGCACTGCCGTGCCACTGTCAAGAAACGTATCCAAAATATTAACAGTATATTTTCAAAATGATTAAACTTTGAAAATAATTTCAAATAATTTCTTTTGACACCTTTTAAGATTTTAATTTCAAATTATTTTCTAAAGTTAATCATTTTTCCTGAATAACGTGATATTAACACATTGTTGACTGGCAATTTTACCCGAAAATTTAACTAAATTGAAATAGATAATGCAAGTACAATAACGAGTTAACTCGTCATCGGTCAACAATGTGTTAAAAATAACATAATCTGCATTAATAATTATTTTAACAGTTATTTGTATGCATAAAACTGCAGTGGAAATAGTGTTAAAAGAATAATACCTCTCGTGAAAAAGTATCACATTAAAAATAATCGTTCGACGTACAATAAAGATTGTAAACTTACCGCCGAGTAGTTGTTTCAGTTCCTGAGTGCCAGATTGAATCGAAAGAGCGTACCCGGCAATTTCATCCAATTTCCCATGTGGAAAAACTTTCTTCGTCCACGCTGGTAATTTTAAACCAATATCTTTCTGCAATGTTACAAATTTTTTAATAATTATAAAAATTTTGTTCAATTGTGTAGAAAAAAGTTGCATGGTTTGAAGGAGAACACTATGTAGTGCATTTGTCTTTTTTATAGGTGAAGGCGTTTCGGAAATTTGAAGATCAACTTTGTTTTTTTAAACGAAATATTATACTTTTTATACCAAAATATGGAAGAATATCAAATTCTGAGTAAAAAAGTGTTGATCTGTATTAGCTCCAAACCTAATAACTAATGAGTAATTTCAGTTTATTTCTTGACAATTTTATTGTTCTGTAGCTGTGATAATGTTGAGTCTACAATTTGATATTACGCGAAGAAAATTTTAAAAAAATAATGTGATTACTCATTAGTAATTAGGTTTAAGGCTAATACAGATCAAAACTTTTTTACTCAGAAGTTGATATTCTTCCATATTTTGGTATAAAAAGTGCAGTATTCTATTTAAAAAAACAAAGTTCACCTATAAAAAAGGCAAATGCACTACATAGTGTGCCCTTTGAAACCATGCAACTTTTTTATATAAAATATCTTTGAGCAACACATATTTTAGAATTTATAGAGGTGCACAAGTTGCATAGACCACTTTGTATAATAAAAAAAAGTGCAAAGCTCGAGCAGAGACGGGAAAAATTTTATCTACACAATAAATGAATCAACGTATAACGATTTTAACATTACTAACAATAAATATTCTTTACCTGTGCGTATAATATCTGACGTAAAGCGAATCCAGCTATTGGTTCTTGGATCAGAGCACCTGCATTTTCCGTTAAGTAATCGAAAGTTTCTTTGTTGTCCAGATTAAACTTCACCACGGAACTGTTTGTTGTATCAACTTCAGCCGTCCATTTTTTTGCATTTGAACAATCCATGCCATTATAAAGATAATCATCGTCCATATGTGGGAGTGCCCATATTGGTATAGGTTGCCATCTTAATGCAGGATTCCATCTGTAACATTTAATAGTTTTGTTTTTAAACGTCAAAGTTTCTTTTTGGTGTCAGGACATCATCAACAATTAAAAATTAGCTTTACCTTTGCCTTTTTACCGGCGGAAACAATCCAGCTGCCACGAGTTCTCCTGTCATTACAACTCTTTCTACTTCGTCAGCACGAAACCAGATAATTTCCTTCGAGTAAATTGGTCCTAAGAGTTTCTCGTACCTTAGTCGTAAGAACTGGCCAAGTTTGTATGCTGTCATTTTACCAGTCTGTGTAAATAAAAAATATTGTACAACTTGTCCGTATTATTACATTCTGATATTCCGAATTATTAAATCAATGCAATGAATGATAAATTAATTATGTTAGAAAATAAGAATCAGGAAACTACTCTGTTTAAAATTGTATTTAACTATTTGTCAGGTGTTGTATATCTTTTGCAAGTACATTTGACCCTCTTTTTACACGATTTTAAAGTTATACGGAATTATATTACTTTTTGTACAGTCTGCATCCTTTAAAACAAGTTTTATATATTTCTGTTAATCAGTGTTTGTATGATTTTTTTCATAAGATTTACGAGAATCATCAGCTGTACCAAAATAGATAATATAATTATATGAAAAGTGATGTACGTTTGTCAGGCCACCGTGTCCTTCTGGTTCATACGTCATATTGCCATAAGGATCGTTAGGGTAGAATGTCTGATCCATCGTAGGCGTCCTGTTTCCATGTCTAAATACTGCTTGTAGAAGTTTGAGCTCAGCAATGCTCGGTTCGAAATATAAGAAACAAGCAACAATCGTCAGAATCCACGTAGCCTTCATATTTCTGAAAATAATTAAAATACAACGGTGAATAGGATAAAGAAAAATTTAAAAATTTTACCACGAGACAAGAATAATTTTCGTGGCTATTACTTTAATGTCTGATATTACTAAAAACTTTTTCTTAAAATTTGTCAAGATTACGAAAAAAAAAATCAAATTTAATAAAGTCGTATATAGTTACCTTCGGTTTATTCGAAATAGCAGGAGAGATAAAATTTTGAAAAAAAAAATGACAGGATCCAGGTGTTGGAACTGCTTACTTTATGCCGTAAGAACTGTTCGAAAATTCTTTCATTCGTCGCTTTAAATAAGTTCTACTCTTCTGCTATCTTGGATTAGTTGAAGGTCACGGTATATGAGCTCAACGATTCGTGTCTTTTACCATACACAACCATATCACTTCATACAATAACAGACAGACCAATACACAAAATAATTTTGAAAAAGCAATAACGGGGAAGATAAAAGAAAGAAGAACAAAAAATAATTGTACTTTGCATGTCACTATTTTTGCGAGAACTATTTATAATAAAATAAACAATATGTTGAAACTTGACAACTCCATTCAAGCTAAACGATAGTTATTTCATATCTAGAATAATTATTTTAAAACTTAACAAATTTTTGTTGAAATAAAGATTCATTTATGCAATTTAAGCTATAGAAAAATGAAAAACAAAATAACAAGCTTTATCTTTTATCTTAAATATATTTTCATTTTTTAATTTTATAATATCAATACATATATTCGTTGAAAAACAATCTCAACGAATGGGAAGTCATTTGTTTCATAATTGTAGATCTAATTGCTTTGTATAAATTTGCACGTTGCAACAAAATAATTGTAAAGCGAACGGTAGTAGATTAAAGAGTAAAATATATACCGATTAAGGAAAATGAGACAGAAAGATTTATAAAAGAACATAGATTGAAAAGATTGATTAATAAACATATTACGTTCTTATTGATATGAGCAAGTTTGTAACAGAGAAAAAATCTATGGTTTTTAATATCATGTTAGGATCAATATTTGGAACAATTTTTAGAACGGTTACTGAAATGTAATTTAAGTCTGTTCTTTATAACAGTTCTTCGTTATTGTTTTAGGAACCTAAACTTATGTTATAACAGTTGTCAATCTCTGATATGGAATGCCAGACACACCATGAGACGCAAAATATTACCCATTTTGCTAAGTTTAGCGGTATGGCGAGCAGTGTCATTTTTGTGTAACATGTTGCGAAATTCTTTTGAGGTAAAGCTTTCAAAGCACGTGGATTTGATAAAGTACACAGATTCTGCGAAACGAGATAACCGACTCGCACGTGATAGCATGTGCGTGGGTGTGAACTGCGACAGCTTCTTTCATCGGTTGATCGAGGAGGGCACAACCCGACATCATGCAAACTGTTCAAGAGAATCGTGTAGCGATTTACGTCGCTGATTGAAAAGAAACTCGTGATCCAAGATAAGCTTTGCAAGTTGCATGTTTTCAGCCCTTATCCGACATTGGTTTGGATATTTTGAAAGATATTTGTTACATGATTTGGAAAAGGAGTAGTCGACAATGAGTGATCGCGTCTTAATTTTCCAATCGAGGATGAACGCTTGTTAAAATTAATTTGTATCGTTTCTGGAAAACGATTTTACCGACGCAAAATAACCAAAGATAGATTAAGCATCCGTATATGATGAATTCGAATGATAATCCTAGGGGATCGTTTTCCATGTTGCCTGACGTAAAGACAAAGAAACGTGATAAGCTTCCATCGACCAACTTTAATGCTGTTTGCGTAGTGAAGACAACGTGAAAGGTGTATGATGAAAATCTCAGACCGTGTACAGTGAATCACAGAAGTATTCATACTCTCTCAACTGTAGATTTCGAACTGTTGATATTTTTAGAACAAATGTTGTCGGATCCTTATCGATTAACATTTTAATATTACACATATTATTTTTAAAAATATTAGTTTAATACAAATACGAATTTAACTATTGAAAACTAACAGTATAAAACTATTCGTATTTATATAGTAAATATTTATTCTTTATATAAATTAAATTGTAGTCTCCATTACGATCCTATTTATGAAAATGAAAGTTAAATTAAAATATTAATTCTAATTTTTTTGATACATTTTTCTTGACTTTTAGATTTTGTATCCGACATTCCTTTACCTGATTTACAATTTTAGCAGATCATTGCTAGAACATTGTAAGGGGTCAGTGTTGACGTTATTCAAATATACGAATAACGGATGAAATTTTTAAATCAAGCTCCTCATTTGATTTTCTTCGCGTCATTGCTTATCCAAGTTAAGCATAATAATCTTATTCACGTCCGAAAATATCACACATTCTCAAAAATCAGACTTTTTATCAGTGTGGGTTTTTACGAAATATAAACGTTTAATGCGATTTGTTTTAACAATAAAAAGATTTCTCCGAGTTATTCGGTCATTAAAATCTCATCTTCTTAAAACTCTTCAACAGATTTCTGACATGCTTCTTTATCAAAGTTGTTTGCAAAAACAGTTGGTACCTTTGAACCTGTTGTTCGGTTCTCTAACATTTTTCCAACAGTTTATTCGATTATATGCTTTCATTACTATCTTACTTATTGAAATTTCAAACTATTCTTCTTCTTTTTCTTCTTTTTACTTTTCACTCCATCGTCGACTTTACTCGAAATATTTCAGAATATTAGTTTAAATATTTTCTTTCTGATAGAAGACTATCACCGCCTTTTCGTGGGTTTCGTTGAGTGGGGGTGTGCACGTTATTCATTTTTAAGAACTACAAATATTTTTTTATATTTAATTTTTCGTCATAAATTGGTAGAGTTATCGAATAATTTATCGAGAAGCAATATTATTAGTTTACTTCAACAATAATTAGTTCCTCCGATTGGATCATATTTCGAAAAAATGTTTGATATTGAAGGCTCATTTTTACCTTTGACTAATTTTCAATTCTAAAATATTATTTTTTAATTAATCTCATTAGCGACATCTTGAAGGGGAAGTTTTGTGAGCATACAAATTATTAAAAAAATTATTAAAATTTACAAATTTTATGTTATATGAAAAACTAATTTTCTTAGAAGAGATAACCATCATTATCCATGGATTTTACGCAGGGTATTTATTCTTGAATTAACCATTTATGTGATTGTTTGGCACGTGAGCGTCAGCTTGGACGAGACTTATTGGAAGCATGAGACCGAGAACTAACACGTGCTTAGACATTTGCTCTGGAATAACGTGCTTCATACGTGATACTCTATATGTGCCAAATCTTGAAAGAACGTGCCACGCACGTTGCCTATGACTTGTCTTTTTTCCAATTCGCAATAAATGTTTTCATCCACCACGGTACTATCGTATCAGATTTTTCAACACATTTGTGCAACGAACTACTTCGGGATCTTTTTGGTGCCATTATATGTATAAATCTTAAAAAAGATACTTGTTTTGGAATGGTCTGTTCAATTATGGGATTTGATTATTATTGTTAACGTTTTGAGAGAAGGGAATCATCGTAATAAATGTGTATACAGCTGGATGACTGTTTAACTAGACTGTCGAATTATTGAAGGGTGAATTTAACCGGAAAGAAATTGAAAAATTGTATTGTATAATCGGTGTTCGAAGACAGAAACGGGGTTTTGCCAAATATCAATATAAGATTTTTGTATTATATCATGAATTTTTATATACTATGTGTTATCTTGTCCCTTACGTTTCATAGGATTTTTCATGGTTTGTACAATGAACTGTCTAGATTTTAAAACGAACGTATAAATTATAAATACGTTATAAATATGTGATAGAACCACAGACGAGGTATACGAGTAGACCTTACATCCAATGTGTTTTTTCGGCTCATTTTTCTGGGGTCTCGAGACCCATTACCATTTTCGTGTTACTCGCAATATTACCAACGGATTTAGAAATGAACACGAGAGGAAGCGAGACAGAAAATGAAATTACAGAAATTTTATTATTTTTTAACGGAGTGAAAGCTGTATGATCCAGAATTGGGCATTAATTGAGTAATTTCATTGGAAATATAAAATCATTAAATATGGCCTTTAGACTGCATCACAGTTTTTGGCAACTATCATTCTTGGTGTACTGCTTCGATGAATTTCTTGGTGCTCTTTATGATTATAAAAAGATAATAGTATTAGAATAAGCATGGATTCTGTATCCAGTGGTAAATATAATCCTAAATTATGTGTATGTATGTCTTATTATGCCGATTATCTGGAATGTCCGATTAACATTTATTCTTTTAATTCCTAGTCTTGAGATAAACTCCTTTAAAATGGAACAAAATATTAAGAAGATTGTGCATCAAATTGTAAGGGGATTCTTGTAAGAAGATTTTAATTTTCGACTTCATGATGGTTTTGATGAGTCATTGGTTATTCGATGGTCAATAATGGTTGGATAATGGTCATAGATAGTCAATTATGAGGTTGACATTAAGGTCATAGATTCAGTAAAGATCAAGGAAATGCCAAGAGGTAGGACCAGTGATACATTCACTATTGTAGGAGTTGTGGTCATTTGAAAACTGGACCATTTTTATGGAGTTTTTTTCACTGTATGAGGTTTAGGAACAACTTTTCGAACTTTCTTAGAATTTTTAAATATTCTTCACTAAAATAGGCGTTGTTTGCATTTTGAAACATTAAAATCCTCCAATCCGTTCAGGAGTTATGATTTTTTATATACAGGGTGTCTCACCCGATTTTGACATCTCGATTTTCTCGCTATTGTTACTCGTAACAAAAAATGTTTCAGCGGAGGCTTGAATGGTATCGAGTGGAGCATATTCTGATGTTATTAGTTTTTTCGTGAGTGGACCCGTAAAGGTTATATAAAGGTCAACTTTGTTTTTTTAAATGGAATGAGGTATTTTTTAATACATCAATCGATTCAGCTGGACAATCGTTATAAAAAAGTACTAACTATGTAACGTCGAAAAATTAGTAGTTCAGTAGATATTTCAATTTAAATAATTCTAAAACACCATTACTGTTGTACTAAGACGTTAACCTTTATTTACAGGAATGGTTCAACGTAATGACCATTTATATCACGGCATTTTTTAAATCGATCAAGTAATGACTGGTTTACGTAAATAAACGCTAACGTCTTAGTACAACAGTAATGGTGTTTTAGAATTATTTAAATTGAAATATCTCCTGAACTACTAATTTTTCGACGTTACACCCCGGGTGAGACACCCCGTATACGCATGCGGGGAAACATTTCTGGCCAGACATTATATTTTCGTTAAAGAATCTTTTTCTCGAAAGTGCGTAGGATTCCAGGAGTATGTGGTTTCAACAAAAAAAAAATTGTAATTGATCCCTGCAATCAAAAATAATTTTTTTTAATTCCGTCGAAACAGTCGGTCATTTTACGGTCGATAACATGGATCTGTCGCTTTTGCCAAAAATTAAATGTTCTTCTCTAAATTACAATTATCGAATAATAACTAATTATGTACATGCAAAATCCATAGTAGTGATTATTATTTGTTAAAATGTGATCGTTAAAAGTTGACCTTAGCTACTGTGTATATCATGTTGCACTGAAAGATCAATATTGCAACTTCCGTGAAGTGATAAATAAAAGTGAACGCTTTTTTTATGAAAATTAAGTTTCATAATTTGCACAAAGAAGTGCAAGCATCAGATACTTTCATCATTATTACGTGATGGTAGTCAGTGACACTACAATTACACAAAGTGAAATTCTCATCATTCCAGAACGTCTTTTTTTTTTTAAGTTTTTGTGTATATTCAATAAAGAACATGTGCACATGCATTACCATTAAAAATAAGTTGCAACTATTTGCACCCAGAGTTTGCACATTATATGTTATGTGCAACTATGTTTCAAAAATAGAATACGTTCATATTAATGCAAGAAAGAATGTGTTAATTAAAAAATATTTTGATACTTTCTTCTTAGTGTACTATCATGTAGTTAAATAAATTTACCGAATATGTGGTAAACCGTATTCGTTTTTCTTTCTGCTTTTAATAATATGCGGAAAGAATTTAAATATAATTTTAATAAGTAGAATCGAAATAATATAAACTAAAAACAGTGATTTTATAATTGGTGAATGCATATCATTTTAGACACGAGATTGTAAATGTATATCTTTCAAATGATTCACTGTGGCAATAACCACTAAGCGATGGACAAGTTCATGTTACTGACAAGGGAACATACTGAAGCATCAATTGCCAAATTTCATTAAATCGACGATCGACACTTCGGTATATTCCCTTGTAAGAATAATTTATTAATTTTGTTAAAGCAATCACGGCCTATACACTCTTAGATCTTACAAAACTTTAGGTAATACAATTTTCTCTTGTTGTGCCTTGCATGGCACTTGCGATAGCCTAATGGTAAACTGACCTAAAGAAATTCGCGGATCAGCAATGTGTACTAAGCGTGGAAGTGCGGCGTTTCCATTTGGGATTTTTTGACCCGCGATACGACTAAGGAAGTCGCGATGTTGTGCCTTTCGTGACACTTGTGATAGCCTAATAGTAAACTGACCTAAAGGAATTCGCGCATCAGCAATGTGTGCTAAACGCGAGTAGGGGAGTAAGGAGACTTCGGATCCATGGTCCTCGGGGGGGAGGGGCCTGCGCGTCAGGGTAGGGGTCGGTAATTAGTAACAAAGGTCGGTAATTAGTATCAATGGTTGGTCTGGACACAGACGAGGTATACGCATATTACAGACGAGGTGCATATACCTCGTCTGTGCGCATATACCTCGTCTGTGTTTTCACCTTATGGACTTTCGCGGCCAAATCTGACTGCTATACCGACCTGAAAATTCGGAGCTGATTTTAGCGGCCTCTTCTCATGGATGGCGGCCAGTTGAGAAACTATTTATTGAATTAGCATTGATGAGCTGACAGGCGTCTGTGACAATACTCTTGAATCTTTGATGAATCAATGAGAATCAAAACTAACCTAGTGAAGAAGTTCTATATTTATGATGATCTATGCAAAGCGGATCGCAGCCAATTTGCTAATATTATTCAGTTTTTAATTAATAATTGCATTACCCAGCTAAGAGTGATACGATTATTAATTAAACGCTAAATAATATTACCCAGGTCTCACCACGTGGAGGTTGCTGCGAATGGAGACGCGCCCTAAACGATTCCCAACCATTCTCCATTAGTAAAGATCTTTTGTGACCAGCGATCGTTGGTCGAAGAAGTAATAAACGAAAGTGCAACCAATGAAGGAAACAACCAACGAAAGAGTTTTTTGAGAAAGAATTTGCCTGTAAATTCTCATCAACAAAACAGAAAAATAGACCAAAATATTGTTTGCCTGATATAATGATTAATATAGAGAACCAAACTCCTGCCTAACTATAAATCTAAATTCACTTACATTCTACCTATCTAATCATCTAACAAAATACATAGAAAATATATTCTTCCTTGTTGATCCTTCGACGAAAATTTCCTGAAACATACTGTTACATTCTACCTAACTATAAATCTAAATTATTAAAACATAAACTAAGCAATCTGAAACAAAATACATGAAATACATTATTTTTTCTTCTATCTTCTATTTATCCCACGATGATTTCCTGAAACACAAACAAAGCAATATCAAACAAAATTGTAACAATTCTTAATTGTTACTTCTATAAACCTAAAACTTCCATAGAAATATGCTCTGTAATAGAAACTTGTTTAATAGATTAGTAAGAGAACAAACAAAAATTTGACATCTGCAAGAAGCGTATGCCCGACACTGAATCTGTAAAACTACAAATACTACAACTACAGGCAAGTGCAGTGACAAAGTAAAAACAGTACATAATATACGAGGTTACTTTGACTCTAAAATGTATTCGACGCGAAATATCTTCTTGCACGTCAATCGCAAACACGCTGCAAACATTAATGAGAACAAAACTGCAAATCTGTCCTTTTTTGAAACCCCGCAACTGATCTTTGACTCGGAACTCGTCCTCTTCATTTAGCAATTATAATAAACGTAGACTCATTAAAATTCGTAAAAATAACAAAGTTATAGCCATTTAGAGGGAAGAGTACCCAACAGTTAATAATCATACCAGAAATTTTAAATGAGTTTTTCTCGAAACCATACTTTCGAAATTGGCTGACATGATATCACAAATTCATATTGATTAATGGATTTAAAATTTATACAGACATGCCTGTATGTTAGAAATTTTGCCTTTGACGGTTCTAGGGAAAGTCCGTTCCTCACAGTGCTCTTACCGGAAAGTCCCACGCCTTCCCCACTCCGTGGCCAGATCCTTCAGGACAAAATCTTTATTTTTTCCAGCAGTACGACGTCAGGTCGTCTGCCTCTTTTAACTACTCTCTCTCTCCATTCATAAACAATCAATGCCTCGACACGCGCTACCTGGAGACCCAACGCGGTCGTCCGCTATCGCGTCACCCGTTTCCAGTAGAGATCTTGATTTCACGTGTATTTAATATATACGTGTACACGTGTAATTAACATATTCGTATCTTAATCCGTGTACTTTTCAATACACGGGTACCCATATATTTCAATACACGTGTATCCGTGTATTTCAATACCCGTGTACCCGTGTATTGAAAAGTACACGGATTAAGATACGCATATATTAACTACACGTGTACACGTGTACACATGTATCTTCAATACACGTTCAAAATCAGAAACTCTAGTTTCCAGGCCTGTTTAGTCTCATTCGCTCTTTAGGCCACATGCACCCCAAAACTCTGTCATAAATGTATCGTAGACTGAGCGTCCTTCAGTGGCCCTTACCTTTGACTCTCTTGGAAAATACATTGTCGCTAGCGTTTCTGGAAAACAAAAGCCGATCCCCTATTTCGGGGGAATGTCCACGCGTCGCGTCCAACCATTGTTGCCGTGGCGAAATCGACTGTTTTGCCTTCGCCTTCGAAAAAGATTAAGCAAAAGAGTTTCCTTCATTGAAAGAAGAAAAATTTTCCAGTCTTTCATTTTCAGTAGGGGCGGTCTCAACTTCCATTCATTTCGTATGATTGATTTTTATGAGTCAGCGTTTTTTTAAATTGCTAAACAAAGAGGACAAATAGGGCAGTATTTTAAAATTTTTTCAGATTTAAAAATTTAAAATAATATTGAAATTCATTTGGTTGTTCAGACCCAATTGTATTAATAGTATAGATATATGAACGCACGTCCATTAGCATAGTAAAAAAATGTCTTTTTTTTAATAGTTAAAATATGATCAGGGGGTCCTAAAACGTCTATTTCCGGTAAAAAAATTTTTGAAATTTTTGTTTCATTATGGTTTTTGCTTATACATATACGCCTACATAGGTCAGAAAGTCAAAAATGCCTGGGCAGTCGAAAATCTCGGCTCGAGATTATGCGAGAACGAATTTCAGCTGTGTTGAGAGCAAGAAGGATAGACTCACATTCGCCGCCTTTCTCGAATCCACGAAGCTATACGAAACGCCAGAACTCATATACAAGGTGGTTGGCATTAGTGTGTGTAAGTGGAGGGGCAGTTCCCTTTGGGCACAGGTCTGCCGTCTGATAATACTGCACTCTGCACTGTCTTTTTCAATCCCTCCCATAGTCAACTCACATGTATTTACGCACGCACTAGAGCTGGCTGCCCATCAATACTAATTCAGTGCCTAGTTTTTCAACTGACCGCCATCCATGAGAAGAGGCCGCTAAAATCACCTCCGAATTTTCAGGTCGGTATGGCAGTCAGATTCGGCTGCGAAAGTCCATAAGGTGAAAGGTCTATTCATATATCTCGTCTGTGGTTGAAATGTTGGGTCGTTGGGACGTTGGGGGTTGCGGAGATTAATTACAATCATATTTGGTGAATAGATATACCCCTGAATTCCTACGCACTTTCGGGAAAAGAATTCCTTACCAAAAATATAATGAGTGGCCAGAAATGTTTCCTCGAAACGCATATGTTTGAAAAATCATAACTTCTGGAAGGATTGAAGGATTTTAATGATTCCAAATTCAAACAATGCGTATTAATGGAGCTCTAGAGCTCTAGAAAAGTGGGGCGAAAAAATACATTGGATGTAAAGTCTACTCGTATACCTGGTCTGTGACGGAATTTAAACGTTAATAACTTTTTAACGAAGTCTAAATCAACAAATTGGTATTCTTGATTTTCGCCTTATTTTGGTCTCTAGCATCTCCCATTAAAATTTTTCCCAGAGGCGGCCGAACCCCTCTAGTGGTCAGTACAAGAGATGACGCCACACCCTGAATCAAGCTACCAAGAGAAGGCGACTAGATCTTTCGGACCGGCTATACGCCCGATCACATGTTTCATTCAATGAAATAGCGATGATCAAAGCAAGGAACGAGAGAACGGGAGAATGAGAAGCTACTTGTTCAATAATTGCTTGATAAAGCGCGGAGATATAGGCAATAAAGAAATCTTCGACATTAATTTTAAAATTCGCGACGAAACTTAAGTCTGTGGACTTAGAATTAAAAGTCCTTCGACGGATGAATTCCTCGGCGAATAAATTGGCGGATGCGACGTTTTCGTTCGATGTCCTTGCAATTAATCCAAATTTATGCTGAAATCAAAATTGATATTTATATTAGTAACATATGAAATGAATAAACACAATGCAATCCATCTGTGATTCGACTACTAAGTATGTAGAGAAATAATTTATTGCGTGATGTATCAGAGAGTGTAGTGGACTGGATGAGAATCTATAAGATGGACAAGCTATGAAATTCAGAAATATTCATACACAGAATATAATTGTATGTAAGGTAGCACAAAAATTGTCAAAAGAATAGAAGAATAAAAATAGCCCACTAATTAATAGAATATCATATTATATGTGAATCCTCTTCAGTCGAGGCATTGTCTACCTAAAGGGGAAGGGAACATTCATAATACGAAACACATTTGTGTAAATTAAACAAAATCAATTTTTCGTCAAATCGAACTCAAAAATAGACGAGTAAATTTCATCCATCTTTCTAAAACTTGGTAATTTAGGATTTTTGAGGTTGCTGATATCGAATCTGCAATCAAAAATTTCAAATTCAAAATGGCGATATCAATACGCGGTACACACATCAGTGGTTTGCAAAGCAATTTATATTTTTTATTTTTATGGTCAAAGATTTTTATGGTCTCTTTTTTTAACATAAACTAAGTCTCTACAACAGATTTCGATTAAATATATTTGTAATAACATTTTGATCAGTAGCTAAGACACGAGATACGGAAAAATATAGCTGAAAATTATAAATTATTACCTATACATATGTATAACTCCTCTAATTGTAAGATGACGGAATAGTGGGGAGAGCAGCGTCAGCCATCTTAACCATCTGTTCGATGTCGAATGGATGAAAAATTAATATTTTCGCAAACTGATAGGTCTTTAACTATTCATATGTTACATGTTGTTAAAAACTGTTCAAATTATTGCGTTGTAATGATAAACAATGCCAAGTTTTATTTATAATTGTTAACCTCACGTGTTTAATTTTGTTCTCTGATATGAATAAATCAAGATAGTGGCGATTTAATAAATATCACTCCGAATTCGTTTATTATGTAATGTCATGTAAACAATTAATAATAATACATATTAGTTTACTAGCAAAGTTCTTAAATACATGTGGAAATGTATGTTACTATTATTTATGTAAAACTAAGAGGAACTAAGAAAATTTCGCAGATATGAAAACATAGATGACAGTAATGTTCAATTGAATAATTAAATCTAAAAATTGAGAAGTGATTTTAACGATCAAACTATTCACTAAATTAGTGTAATGGGCAAACAGACTGTGGTTGTGTGTAAATACATATATGTGAGTTGCAAAGTACGAATTATTCGCGTTTTCTTAACTAGTTCAAGTTGCAAATAATTTGTATTAATTGTATAGTTCAATTTAGAGATGAGAACTTTTCGCGTTTGCTTTTCTATGGTAGAGTTGCATGTAAACGTTAATCCCAATTAACGTATTAATTTGCAGTAGCTTTGCGAAGTACGAATACTAATCGTGTTAGAAGTTGCAAATATTATAATCGCTATTGTTTTTTTACGTTTGCGATTCAGGGTAATATTCAAGCATCACGAAGCAGCTGAATTAGTTGCATCAGCTGTAATTCTCCGCAGCCTGAAATGACGGTTTCTAATTATTAATCGCAACTTATGTACCTTTTTCAATCGCATTAGTTAATCGATTGATTACTCCAATGAAATTAATCGCTTGATACCCGACTCTGTACCGTACAGATTTCATTCCATTAAAAAAACAAAAGAATTCCTCTAAATTCATTTCCTACCATTATAAGCGCTATTATCACAGACGAGATATATCTCGTCTGTGATATGAATATGTAGACGTTTCACCTTATGGACTTTCGCGGCCGAATCTGACTGTCATACCGACCTGAAAATTCGTAGCTGATTTTAGCGGCCTCTTCTCATGGATGGCGGTTAGTTGAGAAACTAGGCACTGAATTAGTATTGATGGACAGCCAGCTGAGTGTGTACGTAAATACATGTGAGTTGATTATGGGAGGGATTGGAAAAGACAGTGGAGTATTATCAGACGGCAGACCCGTGCCGAAAGGGAACTGCCCCACCACTCACACACACTAATGCCAACCACCTTGTATATGAGTTCTGGCGTTTCGTATAGCTTCGTAGATTCGAGAAAGGCGGCGAATGTCAGTCTATCCTTCTTGCTCTCAACACAGCTGAAATTCGATCTCGCATATTCTCGAGCCGAGATTCTCGACTGCCTAGGCATTTTTGACTTTCCGACCTGTGTAGTCATATACAATGTATAAGCAATATACCATAATGAAGAAAAAATTACAAAAATTTGTTTTTACGGAAATACACGTTTTAAAAAGATAATATTTTATGAACATATTTTAACCCTTTGCACTCGGTTGTCCCCTCTGAGGGGACATGAAAGTTTATTAGTGATTAAGGAGAATGAACTGATTTCACCGCAATTTTTTAAGAAACACATGTTTTCCTGTACTTTCCTATTAAAATGGGAAATATTCTATTAAAATGAGAAATATATCAGCCGTTTTTACGTTGGAAGTGGAAGGATTGTCGAGGATGGTCAGACGCGTATGGTCGGATTCAAACACGTGGACAATAAACGTAACTATATAAACTATATTATTTAATGTTTACTAAAATTATTTAACATAAAGAACATAAAACGTAAACGTAAAAAACTATAAACGTAAAATCGAAACTTCATTCAAAGTCGAACCATTCCTATTGCTATCTTCGTTATAAATAAATTAACGTTCTTTGTCGGACAATAGAATGAATAATAAGCTACATATTCCAAATGTAGGCCAAAGAAACCGGGACTGCATTATTTGTTCCGACAGGAAAACACCAGGAGA
Source organism: Colletes gigas (assembly GCF_013123115.1). Lineage (NCBI taxonomy): Eukaryota > Metazoa > Arthropoda > Insecta > Hymenoptera > Colletidae > Colletes > Colletes gigas. Next base: position 133,433 of record NW_025106662.1, on the reverse strand, counting down.
AAGACGTCAAACAACATTTTATTGTGAAACATGTATAAATCAACCTGCTATGTATATTGGGAATTGTTTCAGAATTTACCATACCATAGAAAATTATGAGAAATAAATTTTTATTTTGTATTGTAAATATGTGTTCTTCAATGTCCATAAATACATATAAACCAAATTTCAACACAATGCCTTACTTGGTTCCAAAGTTGTACCATATAATATCACGACTCAAGGGTTTTCGTTTTCGCGAGAAAGTAGCGTCGAGTTGTTGATAGCTAACGTCCGAAAAGGTGCCGAGTGCAAAGGGTTAACTATTAAAAGACATTTTTTTATAACAGCTGTGCTTAAAAACTCGATTTGTGTAGCCGGCCGCCTAACGGCGGCCACGCATTCATTTTCTATTTCAATTTTCTTTATTGATATTATCAGAAGTGGGAAAGATTTCAGCCATTATTTCGACAAATTTAATTATTAGATCATTAGCATGATACTGTCGACGGAAGAAGAATTCACTTAAATAGCCTACATAATGTATTTGGCGAGTTCCATACTTCAGAATATTCGAACCTTTGACAACAATGCAGAACTAGATTTAGCTCGACACATTATACATTATTTGTCGTCGGTTGTCATGCCGACTAATACAAACAAGAGAAAAAAGCAACGATCGTGGACTGATGCAACACATAGCCACAGATATGTACATATAGACAGAATTCATTGTAGTAGTAGCGATATTTTTGAAGAAAAATCTCGGAAACTAAGGCCGAGCGGCGGTTATATGTATAGGAAAAAGTTGCTCAAAATGTTGATTTCTACAACATATTCAAAAATCATCGAAATCGGTGAGACCCGGCCTTTTCTAAATAATTACCTCATTTTCTTTCAATAATTCTCCATTGCAAAAATTCTACAGTATTCTTACATTTTTTTATATTTTAAAATTTTCCCATGTTATTAGAAAGTAGATATACAACGAAAGTTATACAATTTATAGTTCCTAGCATGTATAACATGTATATGTATATGTATAACGCATGGTCGCTTCGTATGGAAAGTCAATGAATCTTCAAAAAGCGCCCAGGTCCGATTTCGAGAAATGTAAGGTCTGTCAGTCACGATGGCTTTTGTCGTTTACTGACGATTCGAACGGTTGGCGATGCCAGGCTTGCTTTCGAAAAATGTAAACGACGTCAGCGAAATGGTAACACGAAAATGGTAATGGGGTCCCGGGACCCCAGAAACTCCGGCCGAAAAATTACATTACGTGAAACGTCTATTCATATATCTCGTCTGTGTTCATATATCTCGTCTGTGCTATTATCACAGACGAGATATATGAATAGACGTTTCACGTAATGTAATTTTTCGGCCGGAGTTTCTGGGGTCCCGGGACCCCATTACCATTTTCGTGTCACTCGCAACGTTATCAACAAATTCAGAAATTAACACAAGAGGAAGTGAGACAGAAAATAAAATTACATAAATTTTATTATTTTTTAACGGAATTAAAGCTGTAGGGTCCATCATTGGACATTAATCGATTAATTTCATTGGAGAAATCAATCGATTAAGAGTATTTAAAAATTTCAAGATTATTAAAATTCATAAGGATGTATTTCATTGATACGTACACCGCAAATCCTCTATTTTTTATTTTAAATTGTAATACATCATTTATTAAAAAAATAACTCGGCAGAAACGTATTTGCGACTCGAAATCAGTTTAATCAGACTGTGCATCGGGGCCCCGGAAACTCCTCATTCCTCGCTTTCGCACACTATGCTCAATTGCGTGTACGTGAGCTCGTTGAGTTTCGGAAGAGCCGAGAAGAACAGGCTGATACTCGCTTTCCTTCTCGCTCTTGCATCGCTGACGTCGTTTACATTTCTCGAAAGCAAGCCTGGCATCGCCAACCGTTCGAATCGTCAGTAAACGACAAAAGCCATCGTGACCGACAGACCTTACATTTCTCGAAATCGGACCTGGGCGCTTTTTGAAGATTCATTGACTTTCCATACGAAGCGACCATGCGTTATATACATATGTATACATGTTATACATGCTAGGAACTATAAATTGTATAACTTTCGTTGTATATCTACTTTCTAATAACATGGGAAAATTTTTAAATATAAAAAAATGTAAGAATACTGTAGAATTTTTGCAATGGAGAATTATTGAAAGAAAATGAGGTAATTATTTAGAAAAGGCCGGGTCTCACCGATTTCGATGATTTTTGAATATGTTGTAGAAATCAACATTTTGAGCAACTTTTTCCTATACATACAGGGTGTTCGGCCACCTCTAGCAAAAATTTTAATGAGCGATAGTAGAGGCCAAAATAAGACGAAAATCAAGAATACTAATTTGTTGGTGGAAGCTTCGTTAAAAAGTTATTAACGTTTAAAGTGCCGCTCTTACTGAATTTTTTTCTCGAAAATGCGCAAGATTTCGGGGGTATGTCTATTCACCAAAAATGACTATAATTGAACCCTACAACCGAAAATAATTTTTCCACAACGATTTGCAATTTTTTAATTTTCTCGAATAATTTCACACCTTCTCTATTTTTTTTCTCGAAAGTGGGCAGGATTTCGTGGGTATTTCTAATGACAAAAACTGATTGTAATTGACCCCCGCAACCGAAAATAATTTTTCCACAACGATTTGCAATTTTTTTTCTCCGTTGAAAAATTTAGGCACCTAATTGGATTTTCAGTAAGGAATTTTTTTCTCGAAAGTGCGTACGATTTCGGAGGTATATGTAATGATAAAAAATGATTGTAATTGATCCCCGCAACCGAAAATAATTTTTTTAAAACGATTTGAAAAATTTTTTTTCGCCGAAAAATTTCAGCACCTACTCGATTTTTTTTCTCGAAAGTAGATAGGATTTCGGAGGTATGTGTACTCACCAAAAATGATTGTAGTTGACCCCCGCAACCGAAAATAATTTTTCCAGAACGATTTGAAATTTTTGAATTTAATTGTTAATAACTTTTAACGAAGCTTCCATCAACAAATTAGTATTCTTGATTTTCGTCTTATTTTGGCCTCTACTATCGTTCATTAAAATTTTTGCTAGAGGTGGCCGAACACCCTGTATAACCGCCGCTCGGCCTTAGTTTCCGAGATTTTTCTTCAAAAATATCGCTACTACTACAATGAATTCTGTCTATATGTACATATCTGTGGCTCTGTATTGCATCAGTCCACGATCGTTGCTTTTTTCTCTTGTTTGTATTAGCCGGCATGACAACCGACGACAAATAATGTATAATGTGTCGATTATAATTATAATTTTATTACTTTACATTTTTTAAATTTCTTACAAATAACGTGTATCAAACCTTGAAATGAGAACACAAAACTTAATGTAAAATTACATTGAAATTCATTTGGTTGTTTAGACTCAATCGTATTAATAGTATAAATATATGAACGCACGTCCATAAGCGTAGTAAAAAAATGTCTTTTTTAATAGTTAACCCTTTGCACTCGGCACCTTTTCGGACGTTAGCTATCAGCAACTCGACGCTACTTTCTCGCGAAAACGAAAACCCTTGAGTCGTGATATTATATGGTACAACTTTGGAACCAAGTAAGGCATTGTGTTGAAATTTGGTTTATATGTATTTATGGACATTGAAGAACACATATTTACAATACAAAATAAAAATTTATTTCTCATAATTTTCTATGGTATGGTAAATTCTGAAACAATTCCCAATATACATAGCAGGTTGATTTATACATGTTTCACAATAAAATGTTGTTTGACGTCTTTCTCCTGGTGTTTTCCTGTCGGAACAAATAATGCAGTCCCGGTTTCTTTGGCCTACATTTGGAATATGTAGCTTATTATTCATTCTATTGTCCGACAAAGAACGTTAATTTATTTAGATTATAACGAAGATAGCAATAGGAATGGTTCGACTTTGAATGAAGTTTCGATTTTACGTTTATAGTTTTTTACGTTTACGTTTTATGTTCTTTATGTTAAATAATTTTAGTAAACATTAAATAATATAGTTTATATAGTTACGTTTATTGTCCACGTGTTTGAATCCGACCATACGCGTCTGACCATCCTCGACAATCCTTCCACTTCCAACGTAAAAACGGCTGATATATTTCTCATTTTAATAGAATATTTCCCATTTTAATAGGAAAGTACAGGAAAACATGTGTTTCTTAAAAAATTGCGGTGAAATCAGTTCATTCTCCTTAATCACTAATAAACTTTCATGTCCCCTCAGAGGGGACAACCGAGTGCAAAGGGTTAAAATATGTTCATAAAATATTATCTTTTTAAAACGTGTATTTCCGTAAAAACAAATTTTTGTAATTTTTTCTTCATTATGGTATATTGCTTATACATTGTATATGACTACACAGGTCGGAAAGTCAAAAATGCCTAGGCAGTCGAGAATCTCGGCTCGAGAATATGCGAGATCGAATTTCAGCTGTGTTGAGAGCAAGAAGGATAGACTGACATTCGCCGCCTTTCTCGAATCTACGAAGCTATACGAAACGCCAGAACTCATATACAAGGTGGTTGGCATTAGTGTGCGTGAGTGGTGGGGCAGTTCCCTTTCGGCACGGGTCTGCCGTCTGATAATACTCCACTGTCTTTTCCAATCCCTCCCATAATCAACTCACATGTATTTACGTACACACTCAGCTGGCTGTCCATCAATACTAATTCAGTGCCTAGTTTCTCAACTAACCGCCATCCATGAGAAGAGGCCGCTAAAATCAGCTCCGAATTTTCAGGTCGGTATGGCAGTCAGATTCGGCCGCGAAAGTCCATAAGGTGAAACCACAGACGAGATATATGAATAGACGTTTCACCTTATGGACTTTCGCGGCCGAATCTGACTGCCATACCGACCTGAAAATTCGGAGCTGATTTTAGCGGCCTCTTCTCATGGATGGCGGTTAGTTGAGAAACTAGGCACTGAATTAGTATTGATGGACAGCCAGCTGAGTGTGTACGTAAATACATGTGAGTTGATTATGGGAGGGATTGGAAAAGACAGTGGAGTATTATCAGACGGCAGACCCGTGCCGAAAGGGAACTGCCCCACCACTCACGCACACTAATGCCAACCACCTTGTATATGAGTTCTGGCGTTTCGTATAGCTTCGTAGATTCGAGAAAGGCGGCGAATGTCAGTCTATCCTTCTTGCTCTCAACACAGCTGAAATTCGATCTCGCATATTCTCGAGCCGAGATTCTCGACTGCCTAGGCATTTTTGACTTTCCGACCTGTGTAGGCATATACAATGTATAAGCAATATACCATAATGAAGAAAAAATTACAAAAATTTGTTTTTACGGAAATACACGTTTTAAAACGATAATATTTTATGAACATATTTTAACCCTTTGCACTCGGTTGTCCCCTCTGAGGGGACATGAAAGTTTATTAGTGATTAAGGAGAATGAACTGATTTCACCGCAATTTTTTAAGAAACACATGTTTTCCTGTACTTTCCTATTAAAATGGGAAATATTCTATTAAAATGAGAAATATATCAGCCGTTTTTACGTTGGAAGTGGAAGGATTGTCGAGGATGGTCAGACGCGTATGGTCGGATTCAAACACGTGGACAATAAACGTAACTATATAAACTATATTATTTAATGTTTACTAAAATTATTTAACATAAAGAACATAAAACGTAAACGTAAAAAACTATAAACGTAAAATCGAAACTTCATTCAAAGTCGAACCATTCCTATTGCTATCTTCGTTATAAATAAATTAACGTTCTTTGTTGGACAATAGAATGAATAATAAGCTACATATTCCAAATGTAGGCCAAAGAAACCGGGACTGCATTATATGTTCCGACAGGAAAACACCAGGAGAAAGACGTCAAACAACATTTTATTGTGAAACATGTATAAATCAACCTGCTATGTATATTGGGAATTGTTTCAGAATTTACCATACCATAGAAAATTATGAGAAATAAATTTTTATTTTGTATTGTAAATATGTGTTCTTCAATGTCCATAAATACATATAAACCAAATTTCAACACAATGCCTTACTTGGTTCCAAAGTTGTACCATATAATATCACAAATATCGCTGTTACTACAATGAATTCTATCTACACTTACGTGCCTGTTATATATATACGACTCGCCGATTGTTGACAAAAAATCTGCAGTATGTATACGACTCGCCGATTGTTTATTGTTTCTATAGATACATCGAGGCGGCCGGCAATGAATGCGTATAACAGCTGTGCTTAAAAACTCGATTTGTGTAGCCGGCCGCCAAACGGCGGCCACGCATTCATTTTCTATTTCAATTTTCTTTATTGATATTATCAGAAGTGGGAAAGATTTCAGCCATTATTTCGACAAATTGAATTATTAGATCATTAGCATGATATTGTCGACGGAAGAAGAATTCACCTAAATAGCCTGCGTAATGTATTTGGCGAGTTCCATACTTCAGAATATTCGAACCTTTGACAACAATGCAGAACTAGATTTAGCTCGACACATTATACATTATTTGTCGTCGGTTGTCATGCCGACTAATACAAACAAGAGAAAAAAGCAACGATCGTGGACTGATGCAATACAGAGCCACAGATATGTACATACATATAGACAGAATTCATTGTAGTAGTAGCGATCTTTTTGAAGAAAAATCTCGGAAACTAAGGCCGAGCGGCGGTTATATGTCTAGGAAAAAGTTGCTCAAAATGTTGATTTCTACAACATATTCAAAAATCATCGAAATCGGTGAGACACGGCCTTTTCTAAATAATTACCTCATTTTCTTTCAATAATTCTCCATTGCAAAAATTCTACAGTATTCTTACATTTTTTTATATTTTAAAATTTTCCCATGTTATTAGAAAGTAGATATACAACGAAAGTTATACAATTTATAGTTCCTAGCATGTATAACATGTATATGTATATAACGCATGGTCGCTTCGTATGGAAAGTCAATGAATCTTCAAAAAGCGCCCAGGTCCGATTTCGAGAAATGTACGGTCTGTCAGTCACGATGGCTTTTGTCGTTTACTGACGATTCGAACGGTTGGCGATGCCAGGGTTGCTTTCGAGAAATGTAAACGACGTCAGCGATGCAAGAGCGAGAAGGAAAGCGAGTATCAGCCTGTTCTTCTCAGCTCTTGCGAAACTCAACGAGCTCACGTACACGCAATTAAGCATAGTGTGCGAAAGCGAGGAATGAGGAGTTTCCGGGGCCCCGATGCACAGTCTGATTAAACTGATTTCGAGTCGCAAATACGTTTCTGCCGAGTTATTTTTTTAATAAATGATGTATTACAATTTAAAATAAAAAATAGAGAATTTGCGGTGTACGTATCAATGAAATACATCCTTATGAATTTTAATAATCTTGAAATTTTTAAATACTCTTAATCGATTGATTTCTCCAATGAAATTAATCGATTAATGTCCAATGATGGACCCTACAGCTTTAATTCCGTTAAAAAATAATAAAATTTATGTAATTTTATTTTCTGTCTCGCTTCCTCTTGTGTTAATTTCTGAATCTGTTGATAACGTAGCGAGTGACACGAAAATGGTAATGGGGTCTCGGGACCCCAGAAACTCCGGCCGAAAAATTACATTACGTGAGACGTCTATTCATATATCTCGTCTGTGGTGAAACGTCTATTCATATATCTCGTCTGTGCTATTATGGTCACTTTCTATAACCTGTTGGTAACGTTGCGAGTGACACTGAAAGGATAATGGGATCTAGATCTACGTAGATATGGGGCGAAAAAATACATTGATCACAGACGAGGTAAGAACCTATTCAAATAGACCTTACATCTTATGGACTTCCGTGGCTCAATCTGACTGGCATACCGAATCAAAGGAGATGATTTTAGCGTCCTCTTCTCATGGATGACGGTCACTTGAGAAACTATTCACTGAATTAGTATTGATGGGCACAGCTGTGTCGTGCGTACATATATGTGAGCTGACTAGGGAGGGATTGGAAAAGGCAATTCAGTGTTATCAGACGGTAGATCAGTATCCAAAGGAAACTCCCCCTCCATTTAAACACACTAATGCATAGCCACCTTGTATGTGAGCTCTGATACTTCGTATAGCTTCGGAGATTCGAGAAAGAAGGCGAATGTAAGTCTTCCCTTCTTGCTCTTAATAGAGCTGAAATCCGATCTCGCGTCACCGGCATACGATTTCGAATTTCGACTGTCCAGGTATTTTTACTTTCCGAACTATGAAAAGGTCGGACCTAATCACAGAAAAACAGTAATTAATGAATAATCAAACCGTGTACATCGATTAATCGAATTGACAAGAAAATGTTCATCGTCGACCTCCTTTCCTATTATTTGAACCTGATACATTTTAGTAGTTCAAATCCCAATTCATAGACGGCGCCTTAAATTTTCAAATTGTAGCGTTACTCTTCTGCTACTGTATATGTTTTATATATGTAAACACAATTGAACAATAACTAATAAACTTTATTAAACTCAATAAAATAATATACGTATTAACGGTTCAGAAGTTGTGCAAGGAATGAATATCAAGCAGTTGCTGAGGGAACAGCATAAAAGTTTACCAAATGAATGTGCACTGTATGGGCATAAGTACCTACCTATACCTATACCTGTGTAAGTATAGAGTAAAAGTAAAATACGTTTTCGCCGAGTTATTTTTTAAACAAATGATGTATTACAATTTAAAATAAAAAATAGGGGATTTGCGGCCCTAATGTGTTATTGAGGGCATCATTTTGAGAAACAAATTGTTCAAAATGATTCCCTTACAAAGTTGCAAATTTTTCTGAAAATCTGATAGACACCTCTGTAATAATTTCATTAATCGATTGATTACTCCAATGAAATTAATCGATTGATTTTAGTCCGTACAGCTTTCGTTACGTTAAAAAAACAAAAGAATTCCTATAATTTCATTTCCTGTCTCACTTCTAGGTACTTATGTTCATTTGTATAACCTGTTGGTAACGTTGCGAGTGATACGAAGATGGTAATGGAGCTCTAGAATCCTAGAGAAATGGACCGAAAAAATACGTATGTACATTCTATGTAAGGTCTATTCGTATACCTGGTCTGTAATTGGATGTAACATCTATTTGTACAGCTCATCCGTATAGCTCATCCATAACACCTTTTAAATGCCCTAACCTACCTCACCTATTACTGTTACGTGCAGGAGCTTCGCTAAAACTCTTCCTGGTTTCCATGACGTTATGTAAGAAATAGTTTCCACGCGTATGCGCGAAAAATTGTGGCAGATTTAACTAGTTCCGTCTATAATATACGTTGTCTACAGTTATATCACAAACACAACTTTCCTACGTGTGCTATCTTTATCGATTACGATGGACGAGTTTAATATGATTAAGAGCATATTCGAAACTGTGTCTAGGGAAGTTTTCCTTTATGAAGGGAAAACAATGCTAAACTAAAACATAATTACTAATTATTTATTTTCTAATATAAAATATAATATTTAAACAATGATCGACTATTATGGTATTATGGTATCGAATACTTGCAGTTCTCATTCTTTTTTCGATGATATAATTGTATCACACTTTAAAGAGTTTAAAATTATTTAGAAATAGCTAGATTTCAACAATCTGGCTACATCCTTGACTAAAACTTTTGTTATCGTAAAATATTATTATCACTATTCACTTGTTATCGCTATCATTAGCCAATGTGGAATGTATTAGAAACCAATAGGATGATCTATCTTATTCTTTATCTGTGATATGACTGACGAATCTGCAAAAAGAGCGCCAAATTAGACATTTATAAAATACTTCTCGATTCACAAATTCAAAGAAACGATAATTTTGTTATATGTTATGAAATATCTAGAATGTGAAAGATGTGTAATGAAATTTCTATTCTCTTATGCACACAACAATTTAACTGTCCTTGATTTTTTGTCTTTTACAATTATACTAACGAAGAATTTGGAGAAAGCATTTATCGTTTCCATTTTATTCCTGGTGTATGTTCTTACTTATGAATTCAATTAAAATTTGAAATGTAAAATGAAAGAGGAAATATACGTACACGTAACAATTAAAAAAAAGTTTCACAGATGTGATAACGTTTGAAATATATGCGTGTAAACATTCTTTGTTTCTAATAAATTTGTGACTGTTGTATAATTGAACCGTTAAATAGCAAGTTGATGCAGTTGCATGACAAATTTCAGAATCTAAGAAAAGAATATGACACAGGAGATAACAGTGTGTTTCGTATCACAAACATAATACCATATTTATTACTTAAGAGCTTACTATAATCGCCATGATATGTTCAGTTAGTCATAAAATCTCCTATATTCGGAGTTAAAACTAGCGATTTCAACCTTTCGCGGTTAGTTTTATATTTCTGATTCATTTAAGTACCGATTACGTAGCATTCTATCGATGCCGAGCGTGGAATATATTAGTGGCCCAACGGATTATTGCTCGTGTCAACGTGATTCCGTAGTTATTTCCAAACAATCTCAACCGTCTTCCATTATATAACGGTGTATCAGTGTATTTAACTTCAAGTTCAAAGGTCACTTACTACGATATGAGTACGTAACGTCTAAATATGTAACATCGATGCATGAAATGTTTCATTACATACTGAAATTGGATACCATTCATTATTAAAAATCTATCTGATTATGTAATTGTCTTCTTGCACCTTGACATAAATTCTAAGTGGTGCTGCCAACTTTAAACAAATACACATATATACACGTATATACAGTGTCTAATTAAATCTATCGCACGATTTTGTTAACGCGCGAACTTATTTGAATTTAATTATTGTTACGACCAAAATAATATCAACCGTCGGCATTTTAATCGTATCTCATTTAAAATGGTGACGGTCGGTATTGTCACTATCAATATTGTCACTATTATATAATATTCTATTTACTGTTTAACTATGAGTTGCTATTCTTGTCTTCATCGTACGTTACAATTTTAGTTTAAGATTTCACTGACACATATTGTTTATAACCTATTTCTCCATATCGTGCGAAAATGTTAAGAAGTGCAATATTTTCATTTTATATATATATATATATATTATTCTGACGAAAGAACAATCGAATATAAGCTACAATATTTGCGTCCGGGTCATCAGTTATCCTATGTAGAGGTCCAGCGTTGCTTCGCATTAAAGTGAAACAGTGTTACTGTCGTACAGCTAAACGTATCGAGCATAGTTCGAAACTTTCACATTTCAAATCACATTTCCTGTTCTTTAATATGACTGATAGAAACTTAGTTGTAACGGTATTTATTATTATCTTAGGTTTATCTATACACTCGACGAAAACAGAATTTCGAGTGGAATTAGTACAAGTGGTAAGTACATATTTTGTTTTAATTTTTATAATCGGTTGTATGAATAAAAACAATAATTTAAGTTTTTTTCATGATACACTCCGAATCCTTCAGATCCGTTGACTTAAGCATTGTTTTCGTGGCTCGATCCTATCAAAGCTAAATATAATAGTTTCGATTATTTTATTTATTTTGTTTCGCTATAATATTCTTAGATGACACTTTACTTTGTTAGACTTACTAGGTTTTTGCAATTTTTTATTCGTTGTAAGGATCTATACATATAACAGAGGTTCTACTTTAATTTATGTACATTTCCCCAAATACAACAGTGTAAATTTCAAATTCTAATACATATTTCGGCATCTTTGTTTACATTACGTTTTAAAGGGATTGAGAACTGTTGTGATATCGATTACGATTCTTAAAACAGTTATAGAAAATATTTTATATTATATGTATATTAGTAAAACATATTAAGTAATTTAATTCAACGTGAAATAGATAATTTACTAAAGGATCCAAGATTAAAATCTTCGTCAAATATTTCATTTTATCGGTATAATAATAACAATAAATCACAAGAATCTCAAACATTAGATAAGGTAACTTTCGTTACGCCTCCCAGGCACCTAATTGTTTTCTTACCTAAATGCTGATATAATAGATGACATTTGAATCGTAAAACTAAATTGTTATGACAGGCACTAATCTCCAATGGATTTTTTTCTCTAAAATTGTCAAAATTTCGTTAGTTATTCAGGCATGGAGAACGAGTACCGCGCCAGAAAGAATTGCTCCTGAACGATCTTCATAATGTGTCGACGTATGAGCCCTGGGGCCTCGGGCAGCTGACAAATGTATACACACGTAACAAGAATAAATCGCGTGTAAGTAGAAAATGGGAATATAGATAACCAATGCCATTCATTTGCAGCAAGGAAAAATGAGAGAATATCGTATAGGAAAAATGTTACGAGATCGTTATAACAAATTCTTAGGCGATATTTATCATCCTAGTGACGTGTACGCTTACAGCACAGACATGGACCGAACAAAAATGTCTCTTCAATTAGTCTTGGCTGCGCTCTATCATCCGTCCCCAACGCAAATGTGGAACAAAGACTTGTCATGGATGCCTATACCGATACATTATATGCCGGAGAAAGTGGACAATATAATGAAACCAGATTTCTCTCCAGTGTAAGTGTCTTACAGCCCAGTCGAACTGTGTTTGCTACAATTTTTATAGGGGGCGCGAGTTTTTGAGGGATTTCCCGTGCAACAGCGCTAGAATTAAACTTTTCTTTTTCATTTTTTTCGTCAAGAATTAGAAGTTTTATTGTACTAGACTTCTAGGAATATAAAGAGAGACTCTTAAACTGTACGATAATATTTTTTTAGTCCATTTTTTATTATCATTTAAATAGTAGTTAAGTCTTGTAATCTTATCCGCCGATCTAACCATAGTTGGTGTACAACGTAGCATTCATTATAGAGATAAGAACGCAACAAACGAATAATGTTCTGAAAGCTGGTTGGTTTCCACTGGCACTGAACCTATTTTAAACAAAAAATATGGAAAATTTAAAAAAATATAACATTTTGAGGAAAATTTTTGTTTGGATATAAAAATTTTGTCTTCAAAATGCTATAGTTTTTTAAATTTTTTATATTTTTTGCTAAAATAGGTTCATTGTCAATGGGAACTAACCAGCCTTAAGAACACTTTTAGTTTGTTGCGTTTTAATCTCTATGATGAAGACTGTTATTTAATAAAAGATAATAAAAAATGAACTAAAAAAAATATTTTCATATAGTTTAAGGGTGTTTCTTCGTGTTCCTAAAAGTCTATAATAATAGAACTTTTAATTCTGTATGAAGAAAATTAAAAAGGAAACTTTAATTTTAATGCTGTTACACGAGAATCTCCCTTTAAGTGAAACGGAACTGAAAGTAATCTGTAAAAATTTGCGTCGAATTTTACTAAAATTCGTAAAAGCAAAAAACACCAAAAAGATTATTTGCTTTGATACACCTTTTTTAGATTGCTAGACAAATTAAAATTGTAAGAAATATTGTATTACAGGTATTTGGACGCGCTAAAGACAGTGAGAAAATCAGAAGAGGTTCTTAACAAAATCTCAGTGTTCAGCGATTTACTCAAGTTTCTGTCTCAGAAAACTAGCATAAATATAACTCGAACGAGCCAAGTGTATGAAATTTATAATTTGCTGGTAGCACAGGTGCAGTTAATCATTTAGAAATAATTTAAGATTATTCTGTCACACTAAAAAAAAGCTTCCTTTTACATTTTTTGCAAAAAACGATGGTTCTGCTCACTTTTTTATTTACCTTTCGAGAATGCACACAAATCTTTTTAATATAATTATTTAATAATCGGTACGTCCAAACAAGTAAAAAAAACATTTTGTTTGGTAAAGAAAGCTTATTTTTTCGATCGAATTTGTAGGAGATCCTCTTAATACTTGCATCGTTTAAATGTATTTGTTCGTGTTACATTTATTGAAATGATTTTGCAGAAAAGCATGAATCTGGTAATGCCAGAATGGTGCACCGATGATGTTTACAAAAATATTCAGGATGTTGTTAGACTCGAGTATAAGATTCGTTCTTACACGTCGCTAATGAGACGACTGAACGGTGGCGCACTTATCAAAAGATTTATCGATAACATAAAACGTAACGAAGATAGCGCTACACCACGAAAAATTTACTTGTATAGCGGTCACGAAACGAATATCGCAGGATTCGTGAGAGCGCACAATGTCACTGTGCCGGATCTGCCAATGTATGGTTGTGCAATCATATTTGAAAAATTAAGCGACGCAGCTGGCAAGCACTTTATTAGGGTAATTTATTCAGAAAGACGTTTTAATGCATGATATCATTGACAAAAGGAAAACGTACAGCTTACAATAAGGAATGGATCAGCTAAATTGATCGAATCAATTATTTCTTTAATTAGTAAACGACTGAAAATTGCTTTTATCGTGGATAAAAAAAATTATCATGTTTTTCAGCCAAATTGCATTATTTCATGTGTTTCTAGATGATTCTATGGACTGGAAGTACGGAAGAGTTGATACCTTATAAATTCCCTGGCTGCGACGAGATCTGTCCAATCGATAAGTATATTGAGTTAGTACAAAATGTCATTCCATCGGAACAAGAAATGAATCATATATGGGATTATATATCGAAAGAAGAACTTTGTAAGCTGTACGAAGAAAAATTGAATCCTAACTAAAATGTTCAAAAAGTTGATATTACTGAATTCTTTACTTAAATTAATGTAATGAAACATTTACGTAAACGATATAAAAATTAGCACATATCACAGTAGAAACAAATGTATTTTAATTAGTAATGTTCATGTTAGAACGTTATTTCAACAGTATTACCACAAATCGGTAATAAAATATACATGTGTAGAATAGAGAAACGTAGAAGCTAATGAATAAAATTTTTGAAAACAAAAATAGAAACACTTTAATACTTGATCTATGTGTATATATTTAAACTAAATTGTGTATATGTGTGTGGATTAAAGAGTTGCGGGATCCAATTGGGAATTGGACATTTCAGTCAAAATCTGTTTTAGAGAAATGATTTATTAAAAATATTAATTTTATTTTTTGTGTACCTACTTTAGTCATACGCAGTGTGGCCAGATCGGGCATAATTGAGTGCATCGAAATCGACAACAGTGACGACGAACTTCCTTAGCGTCTAACGGAATGGTGGGGATAGCAGGCATACACTACCGCACGAGCCACGTGTACGTGAGCTCGGCGCTTGCGCACAACTTCGGGAAATCGATAAAGAACGCTAGTGTGAGCCTTTCCTTCTTGCTCTTGTAAAAGACAAAACAACTGAAATACGATCTCGCGATAAGTGGCATACGATTCCAAGTCTCGACTGCCCCAGCATTTTTACTTTCCGACCTATATGTAAGGTATAAGGAAATTTATAAAGTATCATAATGAAAAAAATTTTGAAGTTTTTTTTTAGCGGAAATACACGTTTTAGGACCCCCTGATCATATTGTGACTATTGAAAAAAAGACATTTTTTTTGTTCCTCAACGACTAACAATAAGTGAATTGCAATAACGAAAAAAAAATTTCGAAATTTTTTTTTAGCGGAAATACACGTTTTGGGACCCCCTGATCATATTGTGACTATTGAAAAAAACGATATTTTTTTTTGTTCCTATGCTATTAACATGATTGCGTCTAAACGGCTGAATGAATTTCAATGAAACTTAACATTTAAGTTTTATGTTCTCGTTTTAAGGTCTCATTATATTTTAAGCGTGATCAGCTCCCATATAATGATGATTATACGTTTTTAGTTTTATAATTATTTCGATACATACACATCATTTGTAACAAATTTTTAAAGCGATTTATATAAATCTTAAGAAGGATTAAGATCAAATATATTTTTCTCCTATCTTTCCTAGACAGGAAAAATTAAACGAAATCTTATGCCTTGCATACCTACCTAAACCACATAAAAAACGTATTCCACAAATATTTTAGAATAATGTTGTTCAAAGCAGTCTTACTCGTAAAGGGTTAATTAAGGGTTAATTAAAATGAAAAACCACTCTTAGCCAGTACCGTGCACGCTACAAAAATAGATTACTACTGACTTTTCCCACTATGTTTTTTAATAACCGTATCAAATTGTTACACACAATCAAATGTTATATATTTGACTTAACTTTACATAACAAAATAATTGTAACGATAGGTAAAAGAATAACGTGCACGCTACCGTTCAATGGAAACCACGGGAAGGTGATGGTCACTTCCATCAGGAGGGAAATGTAAAAAATTGTTATTTCTTTGTAACATTATCACATGGCATATATTAGAACGTCTATATTCTTCTTTCCTTTTTTTTTGATTCCCCTCTAAATTCATTTCTGCAAAATGAAATATATTAAATTGACGTCTATATACTGCTATTCATTCGATAGAACTTTATTTCTAATTATTGCCTTTTAAAAACCTATGGGAACTGTGCTATACAGGGTGTTCGGCCACCTCTAGCAAAAATTTTAATGAGCGATAGTAGAGGCCAAAATAAGACGAAAATCAAGAATACCAATTTGTTGATGGAAGCTTCGTTAAAAAGTTATTAACAATTAAATTCAAAAATTTCAAATCGTTCTGGAAAAATTATTTTCGGTTGCGGGGGTCAACTACAATCATTTTTGGTGAGTACACATACCTCCGAAATCCTATCTACTTTCGAGAAAAAAAATAGAGAAGGTGTGAAATTATTCGAGAAAATTAAAAAATTGCAAATCGTTGTGGAAAAATTATTTTCGGTTGTAGGGTTCAATTACAGTCATTTTTGGTGAATAGACATACCCCCGAAATCTTGCGCATTTTCGAGAAAAAAATTCAGTAAGGGCGGCACTTTAAACGTTAATAACTTTTTAACGAAGCTTCCATCAACAAATTGGTATTCTTGATTTTCGTCTTATTTTGGCCTCTACTATCGCTCATTAAAATTTTTGCTAGAGGTGGCCGAACACCCTGTATAGCACAGTTCCCATAGGTTTTTAAAAGGCAATAATTAGAAATAAAGTTCTATCGAATGAATAGCAGTATATAGACGTCAATTTAATATATTTCATTTTGCAGAAATGAATTTAGAGGGGAATCAAAAAAAAAGGAAAGAAGAATATAGACGTTCTAATATATGCCATGTGATAATGTTACAAAGAAATAACAATTTTTTACATTTCCCTCCTGATGGAAGTGACCATCACCTTCCCGTGGTTTCCATTGAACGGTAGCGTGCACGTTATTCTTTTACCTATCGTTACAATTATTTTGTTATGTAAAGTTAAGTCAAATATATAACATTTGATTGTGTGTAACAATTTGATACGGTTATTAAAAAACATAGTGGGAAAAGTCAGTAGTAATCTATTTTTGTAGCGTGCACGGTACTGGCTAAGAGTGGTTTTTCATTTTAATTAACCCTTAATTAACCCTTTACGAGTAAGACTGCTTTGAACAACATTATTCTAAAATATTTGTGGAATACGTTTTTTATGTGGTTTAGGTAGGTATGCAAGGCATAAGATTTCGTTTAATTTTTCCTGTCTAGGAAAGATAGGAGAAAAATATATTTGATCTTAATCCTTCTTAAGATTTATATAAATCGCTTTAAAAATTTGTTACAAATGATGTGTATGTATCGAAATAATTATAAAACTAAAAACGTATAATCATCATTATATGGGAGCTGATCACGCTTAAAATATAATGAGACCTTAAAACGAGAACATAAAACTTAAATGTTAAGTTTCATTGAAATTCATTCAGCCGTTTAGACGCAATCATGTCAATAGCATAGGAACAAAAAAAAAATATGTTTTTTTGTAGTAGTCACAATATGATGAGGGGGTCCTAAAACGTGTATTTCCGCTAAAAAAAATTTCGAAATATTTTTTTCGTTATTGAAATTCTCTTATTGTTAGTCGTTGAGGAACAAAAAAAATGTCTTTTTTTCAATAGTCACAATATGATCAGGGGGTCCTAAAACGTGTATTTCCGCTAAAAAAAAACTTCAAAATTTTTTTCATTATGATACTTTATAAATTTCCTTATACCTTACATATAGGTCGGAAAGTAAAAATGCTGGGGCAGTCGAGACTTGGAATCGTATGCCACTTATCGCGAGATCGTATTTCAGTTGTTTTGTCTTTTACAAGAGCAAGAAGGAAAGGCTCACACTAGCGTTCTTTATCGATTTCCCGAAGTTGTGCGCAAGCGCCGAGCTCACGTACACGTGGCTCGTGCGGTAGTGTATGCCTGCTATCCCCACCATTCCGTTAGACGCTAAGGAAGTTCGTCGTCACTGTTGTCGATTTCGATGCACTCAATTATGCCCGATCTGGCCACACTGGTCATACGTCATGAGAGACAGATAGAAAAATTGATTTTATAATATCTCCTTTTTCAGCCTTTAAAAATAATTTCTAAAGAATTTATTGTTGAATTACAAATAAATTATTTAAATTAAATATTTAGTAAATATTTACATATAAATAATATTAAATAAATAAAAGTTAGATAAATAGTATCGTTTCAATAGTTAGATTGTTGTTTTATTGCTGAATTAATTTCGTTGGTATTTCCACATAATGCTGCTATATCTTTAGGTATTACCGGTGCTACGAAGTTTTTGAATTTGTCCAACGAGCACATTTCTTTACCACAACCGGGTAATTTCAAAATTCTTATATCATCGTTATTTCTGTAAAGTATCTGTGAACAATGAAAACGAAACAAAAAATACAAATTATTATTTTTGTAACAAGCAATAATTTTCACGTGGAAAAGATGTATAGAAGATGTGAAATTATTACTATGCCAGAAGATATGTATTTTATCTTTTATAGACAATTATATAAAATTAATATACATAGAAGTGAAAAAATAAATAGAAAATATTTACAGTTCAATTATTTTAGTATGATGGTAAATACACTAGCAGTTACTAGTTAATTTATGTATTACAACATTACCTGCACGTAATATTTATTATTGACTTCGTGTAATTCAAACATGACAGTACTACTGTAGGAAGGAATTTCATAGTCGAAATTGTCCAATACTACGAGTATAGCCGCAATGTTTAATTCATGGCCAGCATACATAAATGCTTTTCGCGTATCAATCTGATTTAAATAGTTATCTACGTTTTTCAACCATTCACGAACCCATATTCCTATTGAACATAATAATCAAATATTATATTAAATATGTACGTAACTTGATTTACACTATATGGTAACAGATACTGTTACAATAAATATTTTAGTATATGTATAAATATGTCGTCAATGAGTAAATAATATTTAATATTTTAAAAAATTATTTCATGAAAAATTGTCATATTAAAAATAATCGTATAATGTATATTAATGGTTTTAAACTTACCACCTAATAGTTGTTTTAATTCCGGAGTACGAGTCCGAATTAAAATATCATACGTGGCAAGCTCATCCAATCTTCCATCTGGGAAAACCTTTTTTGTCCATTCGGGCAATTTTAAACCAATATCTCTCTAGAATATTAAAAATATGCAAATAAATAGGTTTACTTATAGTTTTTTATCTCTTAGAATACTAAAAAAGGTAAAGATTAATACTATTTCTAATGCGATTTATATGTATACGTATATTTCGACCACAAGGTGCATTTTAACACATTTACGCTTAAATATTTAATAATGTGAATTTTCAATGATGTGATAATTTCGAAAAATGCATCTGTCTACAGGTCACCAAGCTGTTAAGTCTTTTGTTTATTTCAACAAATCACATCTCGAAACACCATTCGCATTATCGGTGAGATACAGTGTAATTTATGTGCCGGAGTCACTGAAAATTGGGTGTATCGTATTCACTCCACCCAAACGCATTCATAATAGTCATTTAAATGATATCGTAGAATAAATTATGGAAAATAATTCTAAAAATATTATTCACCTGCGCGTACAATGTTTGACGCAAACTAAATGTCCTTTGTTGAGTGATATTACTCCCTGTATGCTCCGATAGGTATCGATAAATATCACTGTTTTCTTTTTCATATTTCACTATATCTTTGTCCGTTTTTTCAACATTATTTCTCCATTTTTTTGCATTTGTGCAAAACAGGCCGTTGTAAAGATAATCGGTTGCAAATGGCGGCGCCCATACTGGTATAGGCTGCCAATTTAGCTGAGGATTCCACCTGTAATATTGAATCGTTTTATTTTTATCGATCAACACTTCTTTACGACGTTATATCAATTCTTCGTTAAACTTTTGTGTCAATAACCAAAATATTCAGGGTTGTTCAATAACCACAAGCATATAAGTATTTAAAGTCCTTATACTCGATAGTTTCTTCATACATTGTTATTTTAAAAACGCAAATTAATGTATTAGGTCGTTCCATATGTTCGTGCCGAGTTTTTTACTACAATCTAAAACAATATTTTAAAGATATAATGGAATTTTATGGAGAACAGTAAACCTCTTCTCGTTCGACAACTCCCTCCCCTTCCTTTGGCGAAGCCATTTTATCGTCGCTTTGATTTTGTATTAAAATGTAGTTCAACACATTTCATTAAAATGTTGATATTCCCAAATTGTTTATCCACTAATAAGGCTGGAGATTGTTGTATTTTATTTTTTATAAGGTTCGGTTTTATTATACAGGGTGTTCGGCCACCCCTGAGAAAAATTATAATGAGAGATTCTAGTGGCCAAAATAAGACGAAAATCAAGAATACCAATTTGTTGATTTAGACTTCGTTAAAAAGTTATTAACGTTTAAAGTTCCAGCCGTACTAAATTTTTTCCTCGAAAATGCGTAGGATTTCGGGAGTATGTCTATTCACAAAAAATGCTTATAATTAACCCCTGCAACTAAAAATAATTTTTCCAAGACGATTCGAAATTCTTTAATTTTACCGAAAAATTTCAACACCTACTCGAATTTTTTTCTCGAAACTGAGTAGGATTTAGAAGGTATGTCTATTCATTAAAAATACTTGTAATTAACCCTCTCAACCGAAAATAATTTTTCCAGAACGATTTGAAATTTTTTTTCGCCGGAAAATTTAGGCAGTCGATTTTTCTTACAAATGTGTTTTTCATTTTTAATGAATTTGTTTGCGCGCTGTACAGAAAAGTTGTTTAATACTTTTTTGTGGGTATCCATGAGATCTACTTCAGAAAAAAGTTTCATTGAAATATATTCACTATCGCAGGAGTTATGGCTGTTTGAAAATTGAACCATTTTTATGGGGGTTTTCTCATTTTACGGGATCAAGGAACAACTTTTTCAATATTGTTAGAATTTCTACATATTCTCCACCAAAATACGCATTGTTTGCCGTTTGAAACATTAAAATCTTCCAATCCGATCAGAAGTTATGATGTATTAAAGATTCGTATCGGGCAGACATTTCTGGCCAGAAATTATAATTTTGGTAAGGAATTTTTTTCTCGAAGCTGCGTAGGATTTCGGGGGTATATCTTTTGACCAAAAATGCTTATAATTGACCCCTGCAACTGAAAATATTTTTTCCAGAACTATTTGAAATTTTTTAATTTAATTTTTTAATAACTTTTTATCGAAGCCTTAATCAAGAAATTGATATTCTTGATTTTCGTCTTATTTTGGGCTCTAGAATCTCCCATTAAAATTTTTTCCAGGGGTGGCCGAACATCCAGTTTATACTAAGAAAAATATTCATGCAATTCCAAACTTCGAGCTTTAACATAATATCTGTTTGTTTCAAAGTATGAATTATAGACGTTAGTATGTTTAAAATTTCAAAACTCTCGTGAACTGACAAAGTTTGTTTGTTTTCTATTAAATTACAAATTTTATCCTCGTCAATTTCAAGAATATTGAACAGCTCGAACTTTTGGGACGACCTAATAGAATTGTCCAAAGAATCTGGATCCAGAGCAATATTACAATATTATAAGAACATTCAACTTGGTTATTGACATAACAGTTAATAATTGAAAATTAAGTTTACATTTGTTCTTTGCATGGCGGATACATTCCAGCAGCCACGAGTTCTCCAGTCATTACCACTCTCTCTATTTCGTCAGCACGAAACCATACAAATTCCTTTGAGTAAATTGGCCCTAAGAATTTATCGTATCTTTTTCGAAAGTACTGGCCAAGTTTATACGATGACATTTTACCAGCCTATACGAATTACAAATTTCACATAACTTGACTATACTGTCGTAGACTCATGTCCAGTATCGAACTTACATTTTGATTTCTGATTCATTATTTAGCAATAGAGTTACGTGTAATAGAAGGAACGATAAGTCAGTTATCTTAGTTAATTTTGAAATTTTAACAAGAATATAATAAACGAAAATGCGATTTATAAAAACATTTCTAATTATTTTTGTTAATCAAAAATACCAAAGTGACTAATATAATTGTGTAAATAAGTGATATGTACGTTTGTTAGGCTGCCGTATCCTTCTGGTTCGTACGATTTGCTGTCATAAGGGTCGTGCGGATAAAACGTCCTTCCTTCCGTAGGCATTCTGTTTCCATGTCTAAATACTGCCTGTACAAGTTTAAGTTCAGCCACGCACGGTTGAAAATAAAATAGACAAGCAAGTATCGTTAAACTCCCCGCAATGTTCATTTTTCTGGAGATAATAAAGTAATAATAAATAAATAAAAAATACACGCTTTAACACTTTGATATGGGCGCACGTTTCACGCGAAGACTGTCATCTTCGTATACTCCTTCATTATCCTCAAAAACATACGTTAAAATCTATTTCTGAATTATGAATTTACGCTTATCGAAATTTATGGTTAACGGATTTAACGTGAATTATCAACTGGTTTCTAAAACGGTTCGTTGATCGATTTGATATGAACAGCCCTTTAAGAATATCTCTCGTAAAAATCACAAAAATTTTGCCAAGTTGGTCATCCATCGAATAAATCACTTTTTGTAGAAGAAGAATACAGTCGAATTTATTTAGAATAAAAACGCACGAACTTTTCGTTCAACCTGTTAACCCGCGATAACCTACTGTTCGATATTTTAAATTCAGAACAATTTGTGGAATATTGAACTCGGTTTACAAACGTTATAACACGTGTTGATAATTGATTAAAGAATTACCTTTTAACAATGCCACAGAAAATGTCTTGCACTGGTTACACCGAAATGCTGACGTCTCAACGCGCAACGAATAAAGAACGTTTGCTCCGTTCTGACGGTTACTTTACATCTGATTTTATAACTGAGCATATATTTCCATTCGGCCAAGAGTCCACGACCCTCATTAACGCTCGACAAAGTACTTATTTCCTCGAACTCTGACAAACAGTAAGCGGAAGTGTTCAAAATTCGGATCCGATTCCTGGAGAGTCCTTACCCAACGGAATTTGAAAACAGAAATTATAACGTTGAGTCACGAGGAAAAGAAAATCATTGCACTAGGAAGTGTTTGACGCATGGGTCTTTTTAAGACAGTGACTCGTTGATAGGAGGAGAAAACCGCACGCGATTTTTCAATATAGCAAATTGCAGTACATTACGTAATCGTAACAGCACTAAACAGAACAATGCACTCACAATTCCGATCGTTGCACTTGTGTATATTTAATTATATTTTTTCAACAAATAAAACTTCGTTAACACGAAGTCTATTGTTTTTAATGTTTCATTTGTTTCACCGATATGGTTGGTTCAAGGTTATTTAAGTGAAACTAAACTAAAAAATTATGTTATTTAGTTGCTGAAGTGGAAAATGGATTAGATTCGCTTTTTGTGAGAATGTAAACATAGCAGGTGCAACTTAGAATATTACTACTGTGATCTAGAAAGGTTTAGTAAACTAATAACGCGACGTTTTGTTTGACAGATTTTGATCAGAAAGAATGATCCGTGTGGTTGACCTAAAAAGACTATAGATAAGCTACAGTCTCGTGTTATCGAATTTACTAAAGATATAATTTTGAGTTTCAAGTACAACAACATAATAGAGAGTTTAGATTAAATATTAAATTCTATAACAAACGTGAACGTAAATGTAAATTATATAGATTATAATTTTTGTAAATAAAACATATTCAGCACGAAACGATAAAACAATAGTAAAGTTTATAGTATTTTATGAAAACCTTTTTCCTATCGTGTAAAAGAACATATTTTCAGAAATAATATTATAGAACATTAAAGCTCTACAAAATGTGTTTATACTTTTCCTTTCTCTAAATTCTGCTTTCAGTTTATAGAAACTTGATTCGACAATATTATGGCAACTTCTTAAATATAAATAACGTTTAAGTTTAGCGTTGTATAATTATCAAAAAATTACGATTAAATAATTACAAGAAATTAATTTCAATTAAATCTATATAAATTTATTTTGCACATACAAATAATAGGTACAGCATATTTCTTCAAAGAAAAGATGGCCTTGAGCTTTTTCGTTAACGATACGTTAGTCAGTATTTGTGGGTTAGAAAATAAATAAGTTATTGAATCAATCACGCGTCAAGCATCGCAAGACAGTAAGTACAAACCATTATTATTCTAAATAATATTAGAAATTTAAATAAATTTGAATATTATTGTTCAATGACTATAATTGCAGGTTACATCGAAATATGTAATTTTCTATGTATATTCTCTCTATACATAAAAGATAGTAAACGACTAATTTTCCTCGCGCCTAAGTATCTGTAACGTTAGGTAACATGCAATTTAAATCAATGATTTTAATAAGTCTTTGATTAATGCAGGATATTGCATTATTCGCACAGTATATCATTTCTTAACAGTTTTCTTTGGTTTGACGAGGAATAAATTCAACATCATAGGCTCGTGCTTTTCTTATTAAGTTATAATTGTCCAAATCTATTTCTTCGTTTGATTTTTCATCGGCGTAATCTGGCGTTATTCTCTTGTCGCAAACCAATTCTTCCTTGGATGGCATCAAATTCTCAGTAAGCTCCAAGTATTTGTCCAGAGGACACATAATATCACAGCCAGGAAGACGGAGCTCTTCTACTTTCGACGGAATGCCCAAATAATGAAGAATCTGCAAGTATGATTCGAATCTTCGTTATAAATAATTCGCATTCTGAAGTAGCTACGTATTGAAATTGAAACAACTACAAAGAATCTACGACTAGATTTTCAATATAGATTCGATATACACTGACACCACATAACTTTCCTCCATACCTGACTTTGAACTCTGACGAGGAGGTAATAAAATAAAAATTAAAGAAGAAAAAGAGACGAATAACTGATAATATTTTACAAACCTTTACGTAATAGTTATTATTTAGTTCGTGGAGTTCCATTATCACGCCGCTGGAATATTCGGGTACGTGCGGACGATATACCTGAAAAGCGTGCAAAATGGCGCTGACAACGTTTTCGTGACCACTGTACAGGTATATCTTCCGTTCGTCCTTTAATGTTCCAGTTATGGAGGTCAGCATGGTTTTCGTGACAAGTCGAAGATACGGTCCTGAAACGCGAATAAGACGAACAGGATCAAAAACTGAGAATAACAATTCTACAACCCCAAAAATAAAGTAAAATCGGGATAGGATCAAAGCTAGATCATGAAGCAAGGATAGTAATCGAATAGATGAAAATTAACGAAACTATCTTACCTGCGTAGAGCCTTCTTAGCAATGGAGTAGAACAAGAAATATCGTACGCGAATACAGTTCCATTCCACAGCTCACCATATGGAAATATGTCGTGTGTCCACTGTGGCAAAGAAAGCCCCATAGAATGTTCGGCCATTAATAAATGATACATATTGTACATATCCCAGGGTTCTGTTATATTCCTTCCAGTCCACGTTGTTAATTGTTTCATAAATTTACTATATTTTGCCAATTCTCTGCGTCCCTCAGGCGAATATAATACTCGGTCGTATTCAGCTGAATATCTATGGAGAAAATATTATTCATAAAAATTTCAAGATTCAAGTTTAAATATTTTCAATATTTAACCGTGTAAAAATTTCAGCAAATAAACATAAAGCGTTGCGGATGAACATAAGTTGCATTCGTAACTGCGAAGATAGCGAAATTTGCACGTTTATGTTAAGGGGGGATTTCCGTGTAACGGCTCTAAAAATATTTCATATTTAGGAAACTTTTTTCAAATCTTTATTAATTCGAAATGTACTTTTTTTAGGGTATAAGGAGTCATCTTCAAATTACAGTTAATGTTTTCTTTGAGCTTAAAATTTTACTAGCTTATTCTTGAAACGCTGTACAAATTCAATTTGTAGCTGATTTTCTTTGGCATATTGCCTTTCGTTTCACAGAATACGTTAGAGATATCATTTATTCAGTTTGTATACATAAATATAGCGCTACTTTGAGACTTACTGAGGACAGTCTTCTGGAAGAAAGATGTTGTCTTCGTATCGACGTATGTACTGTGTGGGAATCGGTTGCCAATTTAATTGTGGGTTCCATTTTTGTTCTGCGTTTGGTTGAAACAGCGCTGCCAGAACGAGTTGCAATGACATTTTGGTTCTATCATAATCTGAACTGATACCCCAGACGGAGCGTGGCGTGTAAGTGGAGCCCAAGAACTTTAAATATCTCTGCCTTAGAACTTTTCCCAGTTGATATTCTCTCCTTTTGCCCGACTGTAATGTTTAAAACTTTTTGTTTAACTTTAACCAATTGATTTGTATCAACTATACGATCGATCAATTTATCATCAAAATATATTTAGAAATGCAAATCATCGAAATATTATCACGATACGAATTTTCAGACGAATAGAAATAAATTTATTTTATGTAAAATCCAATACATTTAATGTTAGTAATAGACGGATTAATTATGAGATTTAAACTCTAAATTACTAACAATAAATAATTTTAAATGGCAACAAATTTTTAAAGAATAATCAAACATTTGAAAAATAAAGGTACTTACGTTAGTTAATTGACCACGACCCATTGGAGAGAAATTGGAATTGAGATAGGGATCGTTCGGATACGTTTCTTGGACACTGTGGTCCGGTGTCCTATCGCCATGTCTAAATAGCTGTGAATTTACAAACGGTGCATTTAAAAATTAATTAAATTTTTTACAACTTGCTTCGTCTTTCTGCAATTGATAGTTCAAAAAATGTTAAACAAAAGAGTCGATAATTATTTCGAAAAAGTTATCAGAAATCATAATTGTAATCGTACTGGAATGTGACTTTGAGGTGCATAGTTTTAAATTTATATGTATAGTAATAATATTTTATCTGTTTTATACCTTAATCGAACATAAAATTTCTTTAATGAATAAATATATCTACTTACAAGACCCTTTTGTTATTCAAACTTGCCAGTGACTCAAATCATATCCCAACACGATTAGGGTTAAATAAAAATATACGATTTTCATTTTGACTGGACGTTTTGCATCTAGAAAACGTGCTAAAAATAAATAACCGTGTTTCTTACCACGTTCACTTGACGAAGTTCTGCACCAACGGACGTGACACAAATTATTGCTGCTAAACCAATGATCACAATCATTGGTAAGGAACGCTTACAACCACTAAACGAAATCATCTTAGACATTTTTCTCCTGTAACGAACAAGAACATTTCGATAAAATTAATTTTATTTTAGAAACTTTATATAAAAACTTCATTCCTGTTTATCAGTTAAATAGACGAGATTTTAGTGCTTTCGTACACATTTCAATAATTTGCACTGAACGTTTTTGGTAAACCTTTTTTTAATTTTGTTTCGAGTTAAAACATTCAAAGATTAAATGCTCAATTTGTTTACAAACAAAGAATGTCTTCGAATTATTTCAATTGTTCTTATTCGATTAGTATTTTTTTTAATTTTTGAGACAGTCAATTGAAATGCGCCATTTCCTTACGTTTTAACTACTTAAATAAATGACTCCGATGGACTATGTAGGAAATAATTAACAATACTGATGTTCCGTTTGTCAGACGTAGCGAAGCACTGGCTATATTGTCGATGTGCAACTGATTTTAAAGGAGAGTAATACGTCAAAGGAACATGTCTTTCCTTAGAATGGTTTATCAATGATTTTGGTGTCAGTAAAATACAGTGCAAAATGAGACCCCCTTCTAGGCGCGTCTAGAATCACATGTTTTTTTTATCGCATAATTACGCACGGAACGATAAGAAAAAGGAAAACCTAGTAAGGATTTTCGTTCTAATGACGCATCAAATATCCCTAAAGTATACAAAATGTGGATCACCCGCGTTTATTATAAACATGGTAATCACAGATACAGTTCACGCTGGAGAATATTTCCCATTAGATCATTCTTCTCTTTTCCTAGTTGAATCATTTAACTTCGTAACCTTCGATAACTCGGAAATTATTCGTCCTACAGGAAAATGGTTCAAATAAAAATTACATGGTATTAAGAGAGCTGTGTAACCCAATAGTTAATTATTTATTGTTTTATAATTTTTATAAGTTTTAACGGTTCTGTAAGTGACATGAAAACAACCATTAATATGTAGTGTTAAAGCAGAAATGGAATTATTCAGTAGAGCAGTATAATGGATACAATATGACGAAATTAATTGTCGATACATAGATTATATGCTAATAATCATCTTGTATTAAATTATTTTTTATACATTTCTATACGTGTATACTACACAAAAGTGAGTGTACGTTAAACAGATTGTAAATACATTTTCCATGAATTAAAATTACTGTGAAATAGCTAAACAATGTTTGTAAATAATTTCTTTCGTCGCTTCAACAATTTCATCGCACATAATGATGCGAACGTAACCAATGCAATGCCACTGTGTCTTATAAGTATACATAATAGTTAATAATGATGACAAGTGATAACTTAGGGGACACCGTTTCACGTAACATGTCATTTTCAAGATAATAACTCGATGGCCATCGTTATCGTTGCAAATGAACATGAGAATTATATGGTGAGTATTAATGTTGATACTACAACCGATATACAATTTTCTTGTAATAAATTTTTCTCAGTTAAAAAGAAGAGAAAACAAAAGTTATTCATAGCCATTTTCAGACACTTAATTCTAATAATGCTAATATTTTTATTTGTTGTTCGAGAATACAATTTACCCAACTCCGTCTCGGCAAATTATTTTTATTTTAGCGTCAAATGTTTATCGTAAAACGGTTGGAGTTCCTCCATTATTGGTTGCTATCGAACCAATTAAATAAAGTAAAAAACTTTCATTATAATAGAGTACAGTTATTTGCAAACTATCTTTTAAACAATATTCAAACTAACTTTACAAAGAATCTCGTGCAAAACTTGACAACAATTGTAAAGTCACCGAGGTATTCGAACGAACGTTCAGGTAAGCTTCGGAACGAATGAAATCGTGTAACTATTAATTAAATCATTAAACCGAAAAATCTGCCATTTTATGTAAACGATGCTTATCGTGAGCAAGATTATCGATAAGCCGACAAATTTATACGAAAAGTTAGCAATTTTACGGAAGTAATCACGTAGTTACATAAACTGAAAGAATAATGGATAACGACGTATAATATATCAACGTTCCGATGTAATTAACATTTGATACAGGAACAGTCGTTAATCTTCCCGCGAGAGATTAGTTTTCGGCTTGGTAGGTTTCATTTGGGTCAATTACATAGAATCAGTCGACGAATCTAAACAAATACGATTCTGAAGTGCATGTCTATTCCATGAAAGAGAATAACGACGGTGATAAGAAGAAAAAGAGATATTGCCATGGTATTATTGTGAGATTTACCTGTCGCTCAATTAGAATTTCTTATACAGTGAGTCATAAAATTATTGGCACATGCAAAAAGTGATAGGAATATAAAGGCTAAAAGGTACTTTTAAAGGTACTTATAAAATATACTTTTTACACTTTTTATTTTTTAAGATATAACGTTTAGACCACGCTCAATTAGAATTACTTATACAGTGAATCATAAAATTATTGGCACATGCAAGAAGCGATAGGAATATAAAGGATAAAAGATGTAATAAAAGATACTTTTTACGCTTTTTATTTTTTTAAATATAACGTTTAAAACACGAACTTACAATATTACGAAAAAAGCAAGAATTTATTATTGGAAAAGTGGAAAATATCGTGAACAAAAGTTTTTCAATCGTATTATTATTTATTATTAGAAGCTTGAAAATAAAAGTAGATTTGGGAGAAAAAAGGTGTTAAATTCATCCGAAGAACGTTTCATTGTTCGAAATATGAAATAAAATCCAAATAAAACCGTTTCTAAAATCTGCAGAATTTTGGAGAAACGTTATATAGGAGGAGAGTAAATTCAATAATTGCAAGTGTGGCGAAAACCGGATGAAGAAAATGAATCCTAAAAGTTTTCGTTATTTTTAAATTATTTTCTCGCTTTAACATGAATATGTAGATGTATTAAAAAGAAGTTTCTCATATTGATTCTTCATAATTATAAAGTACGTACGATCAAGATAATAAAATTTCTTTGTTGATTGTTTCAATATATCTTCTTTTATTTCTGTCTTATTCGACAGTTATAAAAAAATGTATAACTTTGATAACAAACATAAATATTAAATTTTACTAACATTTAATTATTATGAAAGTACATATCTTTCAAACAATAACGATTTCAAGACACGCAAATAACATGACTCTGACCAGAATTCCGTATTATGTATAAAATGGGTTCTTTATCAGGACAAAGTCAAACGTTCCTTGCATTTCAATGTATGTATCTCTTTTTTTTTCTTTTTTTTTGAAGGTTCCCTCAACATTATATGTATATAGTTAATGACTACAAGTAGAGTATATGATGCGGATGGTATTTGTTGATAACTTATCAGCAAATACCGAAAGTGAGCGTGTCGAAACATTATTCCAACATTGTTTGATAAATAAATCGCAATTTAGCAACGTTTATAGCATTATTCATAATAAACGTGAGCAAAAATTCCGATTTATTGTACGTTCTTATCACAAACGATTCTAGAGATTTAGACACCAACTGTTCTTAAAGAGAAGAGTTTGCTGTATAAAAATTGTTTACATTTCATTGACAAACTTTACAATCGAAATGTAATTCACGAATGATCAGTAACAATAACAATGCAAAAAGAATAACTGAGCAACGAAATTACTATCTAATCAAATAATATTAATAGGTTTATATTCCTTTCACGTATTTTCTTTCACAAATATTGTAGTAACATCAGAAAAATAATGTTTCAAAATGTATAAAACAAATATTGAAGAACACAATACCTATGAAAATTTAAATTATATTTCAAAACAGCAGGGTTAAAACAACATTGAGAAATATTTTGGACTAATTTTATAGGTGTATGGCTGAAACTTTGTTTCTACATTTATTCTAAGGGTAATGCTATCGAAGTTATATATACATATCGGTATAAAAGAAGATAACATTTCTACTATCAATGTACTCCAAAAAATGTTAACGCACCTGCTGTTCTAACAAATTGTGTAACGCATGCTGTGCACGTGGTTCCATGTTTTATCACATAAATGCAACAAGCTTTGAGCTTCAAATTTCTAGATGATAAGATACTTCGTCAACGTGCTGATATACATAAAACTGGTTTGCAGTAAGCAGGTTGTTGATAGAGAAAATGATCAGTGTCATAATTATCTTTCATGGCACGTACTATCGCCTAGATATATCGTAATTTATGCAAGAAGTGCCATACAATTCAGGAAAATTTTATGATATTTGAATTTTTGTATTTTACGATGTCAGAGATACTTTGACAAGGGAACAAATATCGAAAAGTCGATTTTGATGAAAGGACAATGTTAAATATCGTCAATTTGTTATCTTCAC
The DNA here is from genome assembly GCF_013123115.1 of Colletes gigas. NCBI lineage: Eukaryota > Metazoa > Arthropoda > Insecta > Hymenoptera > Colletidae > Colletes > Colletes gigas. Next base: position 101,621 of record NW_025106662.1, on the reverse strand, counting down.
CGAGAACGAAAAATTCTTTCATAGCTTGCTTCCAGACATACTTAGGAACAAAACGTATATCGATTGATCATTTTCTTGCATAATTTTTTCTCTGAATCAGCGGTTCTTAGCAATGGCGTAGTCAGAATTTTGACTAGGAAGGTCAATAGATATGCACCATAAAAGATAACAAAAATATATTTTTCTACAAATTATATTATACACATAAGTTTCATTAAATTCGGTGATTTACACTTAAGTGATGTCCCTTTTCACTAATTGTGTCAATACATTGTCGAAATCAGACACTGAAAACCGAAATATTTTAAGGTTTAGGTATTACGGTATATCGGTATTTGCTTTCGTATCATCGTACAATAATATAATCGCATTTAGGAAATCGGTTTTAATACTGACATAAGACGGTCATACCGGTATTTTCATACGTATTTTATCAGTATTTGACGTCCACAGCGGTAAATTACCGTAATATACAGGATTAATTAGTACTTAACCGACTAGAAATTTAGTTGTTTAAATTTAAAAACAAATTGATTTTCGATCAAAAATTGAGGTCACTGTTATATTTTTAAATGGAAGAACTAGGTATTTTTAATTCCATAGTATTATAACTTTGGTATAAAATGATACAAATACAAATCCGACTCTAACGCGAGATCATAAAAATTTCAAAACTCTAATTTAAATACAGCACATGTTCCTGTTGTCTAATCTCGCTAAAATTTTATACAGAACTTTTTTTCACAAAGTGTTACAAATTGGGGGGTTGCGTCAAAAAGTAATCGAAAGTCGAAAAATAAGAACCACTGGATCTGAATTTTGTTGTTAAAAAAGAAGGAACAAATCTTCTACTGTTAAAATTTCTATTCGTCGTAAAAAATCTATCATCTGCAGAGAATATTATTCGAACCAGTTTTATACATGCGATTTAATGACTGAAAAATAATTGTATAGTAGACTCTGTATACTTTGAAATTGACACTTTTAAAGACGACGAATAAGTTTTTTACAAAAATTGAATATTTATGAATGGCGTTGTTCGACGTTATTATAAATACGAGTATTATTTACAAAATTCCTCTGTGTGTATAGTAGAAAGTCGAAAAATAAGGACCAACCTACTGTATATTCGTCACCAAATGCTGCAACAGATTGTTTAACATAATGCAAATTAATGTGTATTCTTTTGGCATTCTGCGCAATCAAGACAACAATATTTTGAAAAGCTTTGTCGTCCATTATGAAAAATAGTCTGTGACCAGTAATAAGTTTTACACGTCTATTAATATTTCCAATTTACTTTTTATCTTTCCAGTACTAACAACTTCTTCAGGTTTCCTCTTACGTCATTCTTTTTCTAACGGCACTCTAGTAATTTCTTATGTACAATACAAGAATAGTCCAAGAACATTTACAATCATTAATAATACGTACAGATGTATTAATCGAAGTTTCACACTTGAAATATTTGTAAACTACCTATATTTAAATACTGTGTATTCGTTACCAAATGCTACAACGTACAGAACAGCCGTCGTAGTTTGCTTATATTCGTAGTGTATCTATGTATATCTATCATTTGGAGCAGAAGTTCCACGATTGACAGAAATAAACAAAGGGTACCTGTAGAAGTAAGCGTCATCAAATTTACTATCGGCAGCTTTATGATAACATTTTATCAATGTCTCCTTTTCCTTTTCTAATACAGGGTGTTTAGTAACTGGTGATATAAGCGAAAAGGTGGTGATTCTACATGAAAAAATAAGTCTAAAATATGGAATAACAATTTATCACGTAAGACTTTGTTTTCGAGAAAATCGACTTTGAATTTTCGCCGGGTATGCGTGCACTTAATCATGTCTCGTTATAGCGGATCTCGCTATAGATGATTGTCTCGATGGGTATTATTGCAATTTAAGTTTAAATTTAAGTTAATAAACAACTCCACAACACTGGAAGTATTTATCAACATGAACTTCAATCGAGACAATGATCTACAGCGAGATCCGTTATAACAAAACATGATCAAGTGCACGCGTACCCAGCGAAAATTCAAAGCCGATTTTCTCGAAAACAAAGCCTCACACGAAAAATTATTATTTTATATTTTAGACTTATTTTTTCATGTAGAATCACCCTCTTTTCGCTTGTACCACCAGTTACCGAACACACCTTATATTAATATTTTATTTACCGGTATTATACCGAAATACATCTACACCTACCTAACATCATTTTTTATCATTTATCGCCTAAAAATACCGGTATCCGTAATACCGATTCGGTCTCTGGTTGAAATTTCGCTCAATATAAGTTGTTTTGTTTAGGTTGTTAAAATTACAGTTTTTCACAACGTTATCTAAATCTTGGTAAAAATGCAACCATAAATTATATTGATATTCACGACATATCATTTACTACTTTATTAAATTGAGAAAACAGATAATGCCTAATGAGAATTTATTTGTGTTTTATTTTTATTGGAAGCTTTCATCCCGTCTTATTTAAAGTCACGATAATGACCATTGAAAAACCAAACGCAAAGAATTAATGAATGTAGCGAATTACGCAAATACTCGTATGGTGTCCTGATATCTTTATCAATTGAATTTCATGAATCGTATAACTAATTAAGTTGCTTTCAATTATCCGGTGATTTTATAAATATTCAATTATATTTTTATTAATTTTAAAAATTAAAATTATTCTTTCAAATTTCTAATTAATTTCATCATCAAAATCATTAAATTGAATAAATTTATTTATTCTAATAACATTTACAGAAATTATTACCCTTCGTATACTACACTTAGCAACGTACTGTCCAACAATTATCTTAAGTCTTAACTTTAAGTTTTATTTTTACTAAAGTTTATAATAGAAAGTATATCTATTAAAAAAAAAGATAAGTCATATCATATTTAATTAATTATTGTTCTCAGAACAATACTTTTAATCGAATCGTACTCTTATTTTAAATCTAGCAACGATAATGATTCTTCGCTTTTCTTCAAATAATACGTCAATTTTCTTTCTGTGAAAGTCATAGTTTTCATATATTGTTCGTATTGTAATATACAAAACGGGACACGTAAAATTGTTAATAATGTTTACATCGATATTATTATTTCTTGAGAAACGTGAGTAAAATAAAAGTTTAACGTAATCTTAACGAAATCTTCTTTGAAGGATGTTTTTTGAAAACTCGAATATGACTCTTATATCTTTTCTTTTTTATACTATAATTTGAGTATAAGTTGAACAGTTTCTGTTATCAGTAAATCCGAGAACAAAAAAAAAGGAGCAACGATTCTAATTGTCTACACTAAGATAAAAACAAATTTCATGCGATGTTAAACCATATAGCTTTGTGCAAACACAATTGACAAATGTCTGGGATAATTTATACAGATTAAAAGTTCGTAAATTATTTACTCGCGATAAATGACTGATATGTAAACGGTGTAAATTTTTAAAATATTTTTTGCGTATGTTTGTTCGATCTTTTCATAATTTTGTTTTCCCTCAAGTATTTGTTTAGTACTGCAAAATAATTGCAATTTCCTATAATACATTTACAAATGTTCATAATCATTGATTAAATAAATTATTTCAAGAGTTTGAAAAAGCAATCATGCACGATCTACTCACTTTAAAACTTCAAAAATAAAATTCGCGATAAATTAAAAATAAAAACAATGCACGATTCATAAAATATTTTATTGAACATATCGAACATATTGTTTTACATGTTTTTTTTCCTTGTTAAAGAAAATAAATCTTTGCGTATATTATTTTAAAGAATCTATTTCCCGGGTTCTATATCGATGAAATTCAATATTTCGTTAAATAATGTATTATATAATTCAGAAGACATGCATAATTTAATTTTGAGCATCAGATAGGTACTACATCTTCTCTTGCAATTTAGCATTCGATAGTTTTACAATTTCAAAATATTCTTATCTCTAATTAAACACTTCACTCTAGTCATTATTAATTTGTTACTATTAACTTACTATTAAGTTGGTCCAGCATTAAAAAAGTTTGAGCACTGAGAATTATTGTAACTTTCGAAAAGTAATGAATGACTATGATGACATTCTTACTGTGCACGCGCTGTTTCCCCCAAGTCGATGATGGTTTCACAGAGTATCGTCAGTCTAAACAATCCTCACAAAAGGTGACTTCGGAAACATTTTATAAGATCCGTAATCTTTCGATTGCGAAGCTCCATGTTGGAAACGAACTGATTGCTATGAATTATACAAAGCCCAGAAGATCGTTACTTTTGATAAAGTCGACGATTTTACGCGAAGGTTACCGATTAAATTAAATACCACTGTTGTACGAACACTGGAGACACATCAGAAACACTTTATCTGATTACTATCATCAAACGAAGAAGCAGATACCGTGTTATGCAGTCACCTGGGAAGTTAGAACAGGTGTCGCCTTCATTATTGTGTTGTATTCCTACAATTCAAGGGAACTGTTAAAAAGTACTGCGGATATAAAAAGCATCATAGATAAAATAATTATGAATTCACGAGTGAATATTTGTAGTCGTGAAGTATCCTGGTAATTTGTTTAACAACAGAAATAAAGCGTATGGTAAAACGCGAAAAGTGAAAGATTTATAAAAGGAGAAATTTTTAAAATTATTTAACAGCTGATTCAGATCTTTCATCAGAGTCGATGAAGATATTTGATGTATCTTGTACAATTTGGTCGAAGATACGTACGTGCAAAAAAATTGACGCGAAACTGTTGTTAGTGGGATTTTAACAACGATTCGATTGTTTCAGGGCTGTTGAAATTATCGAATTATAAAATAAGACCGTAAGAAGTTCTCCGTCTGAAAATGAAAATGACCGTAGGTGTATCAACAATAATTGTGATCGCATTATGTATCATAACATCAGTCGAGTGCATTCCAGAACTGCAGTTATTGCACATCGTGAGAACAGAATTTATAATTTTATTTTTCGAAGTGTAATAGAATAGAAAGACCAAACGTATTAATGAGGGGAAAATCGAATATATTTTTTACAGATGTTCGCGCATAAAACATATGCACCGATTTCGGATATAATACACAGCAACGATACAAGTTTGCCAAGCGAATTAACTTATGAATACTTCAATTCCGCTCCTCTTAACATGCCCAATGTAAGTCTGCACATTTCCTTGATCAGTAAACAAACGTAAAGAATTCAAAACTTGACATTGAAAACATTATAAACGTTAAAAGCGTGTAAATATTTCAAATGTGTACAAATAAGTACAAACATGTTTTATCGGTACATATAGTGTATTACGAAGATCATCGAGTAAACAAAAAAAAATAAAACAGAATAATTTTATTCGACAGACTGGCAAACTCAACATGTACAATCTGGGAGTCCATTTACGCGAGGAATATAATCAATTTTTGGGTGATCTTTATACAGTAAAAACAATGAAAATGCATACAGCGGAATACCCATTATCAATGATGTCTGCTCAATTAGTGAATGCAGGCCTCTGGCCTCCGACGGAAACCCAAAAATGGGACGATGATATAAATTGGCAACCAATACCCATGGGTAAGCACGCAGAAAACAAATACAACAAATTAACAGACGATTCAAAAATTGCTTACGTTACACTATTATTTCTTGTAGATTACATATCCATTGAAAAAGACACTTTATTACTGGGAATGCGTTGCCCAAACTTTGTTTCTGAGATGAACAGAGTTTTGAATACAATTCAAATGAAAGAGACAATGTTACATCATTTGCCTTTATTCGATTATGTGTCTCACAATTCTGGAATAGAAATACGGAAACCGTCTGAAGTAGCTCTTTTATACGCGGCTCTCGAGACAAAAGTAAGCTTCTCGGACAATACTGTAATTTACTTCAAATTAAAAACAAGTGTGTACGTAACTCGTTCACTCTTCTAAAAACTTTTAATTTCCCTTACGTTCACGATGCTACAGTAGCGAATTGAACATATAAATATGTTGCAGAAAATTTTCGTAAACATTTATTATTTTAGTGGTCATCTTCGTAATTGAAACTGAAAGAATTTTGTATTTAATACTTTTTCCGAATATGTGTTGTGTTTTGAAGCACAAAATTTTCAAACAAACGTTATCACAGGCAGATCTGAATCAATCTCTACCGTATTGGGCCAAGGAAATTTTTCCCGATGGAGGATTGTACAATATGACGTTGTTAGAGTACGATCTCCTTTCGCAAACTCATCTGCAAAGACAACTGAACGGAGGAACAATTCTAAAGGAAATTTTAGCGAATTCGTTAAATTATATTTATGGGGGCATACCCAAAGAACGGAAGCTCATAATATACAGTGGTAACGACAGAAATATTGTCGCCATTTTGAAGACTCTCGATTTGTGGTCACCGCATATTCCCAATGAGGCGGCTTCAGTAATCTTCGAAATGTATTATGATAACGAAACATTAAGCCACGGTATAAAGGTAATTGTATTTAATTTTAAAAAACTATTACATTTCTGTTACAAACATAATATTACAATTTAACGCATAGAAGAGTGACCAAATTTGTATAAAAACTATACTATAGTTTATACTTATAGTCCTATCAAATTCTTAGATCTTTCTTCATAATTTTACATTTCACATTAGATGAATGTTACTGTCATTATTTCAGATAAATTACTACACGGGTATTGAAGATGATACTATACCTTTGACGTTGCCCAACTGCACAGAAATTTGCCCGCTGCAAATATTCTTGAATTCCTTCTACGACGTGCTGCCAGAAAATGCAGAATTACTGTGCAATTGGAAACGTACTGTCCTTCTTGACGATGTACCATTATTAGACAACGCTCTTTACAGTCGATCTGAATCTCATAAATTGACAAGCGTTATTATTTGCTTTTCGTTAATAATCATATTGTTTCTCCACTAAATAGTTGACATATATAATTTATAGAATTTATAATTATAAGTACACTAATTTTACAGAATTTTTTTAATTCCTTAATATAATACGATAATTTATAATCTCATTAAGAATATGTTTGTTTTTACAATTGTTTCAAATCAAATAATTCTCAGCAATGTAGATCTGAATATTTTAGTATTTCTAGTACGAATGCATATAAATTAGTATTTGCGTACTCGTACAATTATAGGAAAATGTAAATGAAAAGGCAATCTCAGTATATTTAAATTATTCCAATATACCGAATCTGTTATATTACAACAATAAAAAGTATGTATTATATATTATTATTTATTTATAACATACAATCTTGATCTATAAAACGAAGTTCCATACATGGTAAATGCACTAGTGTATAACGTTATATTTTAATTAAAACATTGCTTATTTGCACGTCAATATATTGACTAATTGACGTGACTTTTCTGCAAATTGAGTAAAGTTATCTGCAACAACTACTGTAAAATCATCCAGAATCATTAACCATCGGCGTTCCCTTTTATACACGCTGTCCTCTACTATCATATCCTTGGATTTCAATTGTTTTTTCCATAAATCGACAACGGGTGGTATTGTTTCGTCTTCGAATTTATTGCCATCTTTAGTAGAGAAGAATAAACGATATTTTTGAAAACATAAAGTTAACGCATAAAATATAATATGTAATTGATTTACGATGCCATATACGTCGGCTTTTTTGCCATTCATCAGAGAGACTAAAATACCTTCCTGAGATTTCAATTTCGTAATTAAATAATTTATCGTTTCAATACAAACTTTCGTAGAATTGCACAGTTCTAAAGCGATAGATATTTCATGAGTCAATATTGTAATCTAAAAAATAAAAAGTTAAAATTAAAAATCTGTAGATTTCAACCTATTCTATATGAAACTCGAATAATTTTGTTTTTACTTTAAGGCAAATTAAATGCAAAAATATGAATTATATTTCAATCGACAGCAATTTAACTTTTGCCAGGTCATATTAGATACCTTTACCCAACACTTTTTGTTTTTCAATTTACCTTATTCAATTCAGGGTTTCCTATGCCTTTCTCCAGTATATTAGTTACGGTTTGCAAAATTTCATGCGTGCACGCGTTGCTTTTCTTTTCAGCTTCGTAAACATCACGAAAGTTTAATATCGTGTTTACAGCTTCAGCTTCTAAAGTATCATTCCAACACCTTTTTCTCATATATTGCCTCGATATTCTTTCATCTTGAAGAATCGAGAGTATTACTTTAACCGATTGAAAAGCAACGTTGTCTGTACTCAGAGCATCGAGCGTAAATTTCAGCCATTTAGAAGGGACCATTTTCTCTACTTTTATATTCTCCTTATGCGTACAGTCCGTTTCGTTCGCACAATCTAATTTTCTTTTCTTTGCACATGATCCCGTAAGTCCCGTATTCTCCGTCGAACTTTCACACCCTTCGGAATGCTTTTTCGCATCTCGTTCGCACGATTTTATACTAATCAAATCTGCACCTTCGTCATCTTTCTGATGAAAGGATAATTTCAACGAAGATAGGCACGACTGCTGACTTTTATCAGACATCCTATCTTTTTCGGTCATGTATGCAGTACAAAATTCCAAATCCTGCACGTCTGTTCCGTTATTTTCTCTTGGATAAGAGATAATATTGTCAATTTTTTCACCCGATAAAATAACGTCTTCATTTTGGAGAATGGAACAGTCTCCGCTCAATAGATACGTATCGTACGCGCTGTCTTTCTGAGCGCAAGTAACATTATCATCCTGTTTCACAGAAAATGGAAGATTCTTCGTACTAAAATGAGAATTAAATACTTTTGTGCGTTCAGTAATTAACTCTAACGCTAAGTTTGAACAGTTTTCGTCTGACGAATCATCTTCTCCCGAGCTAACAGCAACATCATTTTTCAATTTTAAATAACACTTCCGTGAAAAATTACTGTCACAAGAAGTTAACAAAAATTTTTCCACCGATGTTTTAATATCAAAATCGCTTCCCTCAAGCAACTTATCATTTATATTTCGTACCACCTTATTAATGTCTTCGTTTTCGAAAGAATCTTTGAATATATCCGAACAGGATGAATATTCTGTATCCGATTCTGAAATGACGAAGTTATTCAGAGTGGTACTGTTTTCAGTAAAACTCTTTTTACAATATCTTTCCCTAGTTCGAGAATCAAAGATGGATAGATCGCTCCAGCTCTTTATGAAATCCTCATCGTTTTGTTTCGCGTTACTTTGTTGGTGGTGCTGCGATAAACTACACTTTTTATTCTGCTTAACATTGCAGACTGAATTGATGGAGTTCGCGTACTCTAAATAACTGCCCAGTAATATATCCCTTTTCGGAGTTACATTATGCGAATTTGTCGAATGCAGACATTCGCGATCACGTTCTTCAACTTCAGAAATTCTACCTCGATTGCAACACTCAAAATCCTTACCTGTAGAAAACATAATATTACAATCTTTTTTTTAGAAGAGGATAACATAGAGGAGACGTTCGAGTCTCCTTATGCAGCAACCTCCACGTGGTGAGACCTGGTATACAGGGTGTTCGACCACCTCTGGGAAAAATTTTAATGGGAGATTCTAGAGGCCAAAATAAGGCGAAAATCAAAAATACCAATTTGTTGATTGAGGCTTCGTTAAAAAGTTATTAACGTTTAAAGTTCTGCCTGTAGAACGGCAATCTGCGAACAGCTACATGCATGAGATAGTGGTTCTCACTCAGCATGAGAAACTCTACTTAGTGACGTATCGACAGCCATACAGTTTTGTGAGTGAGGACCACTATCACGCATGCGCAGCTGTTCGCAGATTGCCGTTCTACAGACGGAACTTTAAACGTTAATAACATTTTAACGTAGTCTCAATCAACAAATTGGCATTCTTGATTTTCGTCTTATTTTGACCTCCAGAATCTCCCACTAAAATTTTTCCCAGGGGTGCCCAAACACCCTGTATAATCGTTGTCACACACAATGAAAAGTTACTTCTTCATGGGTAACACCGAGCTAATGGCTGCGAATTTAAAATAGTTTCTTTAAATATCGGATAAAATTAATAATAGCAACCCTGTGCATCATATACGGGACGAAAGATTTTTCTACGTTTGCTAATTTTTCCGATTATAATAGTTCTTTTAGGCACTGGTTTTTTTTACCAGGTTGTACGTAAATGAAGGAGCAGTTTCCTCCGACAGTGAACACCGGAGGCCGACAATAAACAGTCGGCCGTTGACTGCCTTCACTGTCGTAAGGTTAGGGTCACATGAGCGTTGGAAGTGTCGAAATGACGTGCATTTCTATGTTCTTCCTCGTCTTGCAATTGAAAACAACGATGATAGATAACACCGGCGTTCATATGTCTGCCTTGGTTGTTTTCAATTATAAGATACGAAAAAACATAAAAACACACGTCGTTTCCACGCTCGTGTGCCTCCAGCCTAATAGTTAAAACTTAACGCAGTTTATTCAAAAAGCAATGATAATACACTCAGCGAAATTTCCATACTTCCATTAAAATTTTTCCTTTTTTTGATAGTTGTTCATCGAGTCTTTTATTTTTAATAGTTTCTATGAATCTTTGTTTTCTATGTAGTAATTTTGGTTATTGGATTTTGTTCTAATTGTTACTGTAATATTTGACATTTCATTGAAAATTTGAACGAAATTATCATAGTTCCAGATTTGTTTCCTTCTATTTTTGGCTTTATAAGTATTGTGCATAATATATATACGTATTGAATTAATTATATTTTCATAAAATAGCCAGTATTTTTAGGTTGTGTTGATTTATTCTTAACTTATTATTAACTGAGAAAGAAAAAATAGTTCAAACAAGCAAAACTTGTATTCGCTAAAAATGACATGGAGGAAAGAGTAAAAATACATAATACAACAATATATGGTAATACATAAAAATATGTTACCTCATAATAAAATGTAATGTAACTTAAAGATATTGTATGACAAACGTGGAATAGTAGACATACCAACATTACAGGACTTAATTAACATTATAAATAACAGAAATTTTGAAGTTATTAGAAAAAATGATGGTAGTACATACTATTGTCCTGTAGACACTTTGTTTTTAAAATATAAATAAAGCAATATATTAAATGGAATTATAGAAACATTCTTTAATTTATGTTTAAAAATTCATGTTTTTCAATAATTATTCATATAAAGATGCATGTACATTTTATCATTATTCAATTGTCTTTATTATTAATCTAGTATTAGGTTTATAATTAGAACATATCCATCTTCTACATACCATTTGATATTATGAAGAAATAATGCATACAACTATGAAAATTTCACTGAGTGCATTGTCGCATACGTATATTGTTTCATATCTTTCAAACGACAGTGCAGTCAGCCTATGCTTGGTTCATCAATGTATGAATGGAGCTTTAAACAAATATAAAAACAACTCTTTAAAGAAAAATACTAAATGTTGACATGTAGTATTACTTCTCTTTCGATTAGTATTCCATTGTTTATGAAATACCAAATGAAATTGTTCAATGGAAATATCTTTCATGGACATTGTCATTGATTTTAGCCAAACCACAGCCTGTATAAAAGCTATATCAGCCTCATAGTCTTCTGTATAGTCTGAGATTTTTTCACAAGCCTCTATAAGATTTTGTGGTATATTCAAAAAATGCTTGCAACGATAACAGTCAATATTATTTTCATCGAATTTCCTTAATTTTGTTGTATTCATTTCCATTAAAAGATCTTCCACAACAGGGGAATCTGATTTTTCTATTGTTTCCGGCGCATTATACATATAACTATCTATATTAATATATAAAAATAAAAATTACGATTATATATCTATTAACATACAATTTTTTATTTTATTAAACATAAGTGTTTTAATTATTCTTACACAACCTATATCGGATGTCAGATGGGACGAATTTTTCATGTATATTTGTTGCAATTCATCTAGAATTATATTTCGATTTTCGACATGAATTTTTATTTGTTCAATTTCAATAGTATTATTGTTCATCTAGAAAATAATGGTAATTAAATTACGATACAATACATATATTGTATATATCAATGTATATTTTAAATAGTTCGTACGAATATTGCTACTCTATTCAATTAATTTTACAATAGAAAAGCATGGAAAATCTTGCCTTACAATATCGTTAGATCTAATTACGAGTGTAATTGATGCAAATATTGAATTTTAGTTAAAATTTGTAATTTATAAAACCTGTTACGGTCACATAGTTAAATATAATATACATATATAACTAAATAGAAACAACATTTAAAACAAAATTGATCTTAACGTTAAGAAAACAACAGAATATCGTAAGAGTATACAAGGAAATACGAAAAAGAGTAATATGAAGTTAATAATTAAAGTATTGTATAGAAATTTAAATATATTTCTTTACTAACGTTATCAATGCATGCAACTGGTAATTAAGAATATCCCTTGATAATCATTATATAACTTCTAAATGTAAATAGCAAATAATTGTAAACGCATATTGAAGGTTTAACTTCACGTGCTTCCGGTGTACTTAACTAACCGGGAAGACATGGTGGTTCAGAAGCACTAGTAGTATAAAGTGATTTTGATTTTAATATTACCATATAAAAAAGCTTTATCAACCACCTGTAAATATGGATTCGCTTTCGTCTGGTTCTTTAACTAGGGACGAGCTTATGGAACAAATTAAACAACAAATTGCCGTTGCAAATGCACAAGAATTGCTTACGGTACGATTACACAAGTACATATACTTTTTACTTTTGCAAATTTATGATGAATGAACGGCACAGGTTTAATCTCATATTTTCAGAAAATGACAGAAAAATGCTTTAAAAAGTGTATAAGCAAGCCGGGTACTGCATTAGATACTTCAGAACAGGTAACCTCTCTTATTCGTAAAATATAATCTTACGAATACTTAAATGGTTCATAAAAAAAGCATTAGGTAACAAATTAACAGGTTTATATATCGAAAGTATTCTTCTTTCGTGTTTAAGGTGCCTTGAAAGTCTAGCTCGTAATACATTTTCTAATTTAAGTTCTACTTTAAGCGAAACATTGTGCCACTTTCATTGACATTCGTACAACGTGTATTCCGTTCATTGGAAGATTATTAATTAAGCATACTAAGAATATGAAGAATATTCCATAAAGAATCATACTTAAGTACGGTTTTTAAGGAGTTTGTGAATTTATTTTTACATATATTAGTTTTACATTATACATAAGTAAGGTTGCATCATTATGAATGTTTGCAAAAAGTTATTTGTATATAAACATGAATAGAAATAAATTAAACATAATATACACAACAGTGTTTTGTCATTATTGTTACAAGACTTCATTTAATGTTTTAAAATTAAAGAACAGACTTTTGAGGTATCCTGTATATTCAAATTAATAACATTTTAATGCTACGAACATTTTTATTATTATAAATATGGAATTATAGCATAAATTACTTTGTTTTACTTACAGAAATGCATAGCAATGTGTATGGACCGATATATGGATGCTTTTAATCTTGTATCAAAAGCATATAGCGATCGATTACAAAAAGAGCGTAACAGAATGTAAAAGTACAAATTTTTGAATAAATTGTTTTTTTGTTGTATATCTTGTAGTTTACTGAACAACGAAAGTAGCATTTCAACTATTTTCCATCCGAGGATATTAATATGAAGATATGATTGTAATTACAGTATACATTTCATACAAGATTGGTATAAAATAATCTCTTCCAAAGTTATCTTGATTATAAGTAATAAATAGTTTTGTATATAAGGATGTCAATCTTAATTAATTTCTATAATGATATAGATATTTACATATGTAAAATTTGCAAATTACTGATATGTTACTTTTAATTTTAATACTTAAAGACAAGCGACACTGCCATGTGCGTTGATAGAATATTAATGTAATTGTACAATAAACTGCATGTTCTTTAAATTTGGTATTTTACATATGTGTTAAAAAATTAAAAGATCTTGTTATATTCTACCTACAAATTTCATAGTTAAACACATTAATTGAACATTGATTATAATTTATATTTAATCAGTTGCAGAACAATATTCATTATACAAGTACTATTAATAGCAGACCTCATCACTGGTAAAACCAAGATTTTTATCAAAAATTCATTGAAATCAGTTTTTACGACTTGTATAAAATTTTCCAGCTTATATTGTCACGTCACATTAAAATATCAAAATATTGATTTTCGTGAACTTAAAAAATAGATTTCTACAAAAATATTTTTATTTGGGTAATGTAAACCATTTTTGAGATATGACGAATGAATAATTATGTAAAATCGAGTGAGGAATTCGTTAAATTCTACACGTTTATTTGGATACTTATTAATTATTCAGAATCTAATTGTAATCTCAAAATTTTTAGTAAAACATGTTTATATCTTTTTGAAAAGTACTTGTAAAATATGACTCCATCTTGAGCAATTTTCAATTAATACCATTACAGACAAAACATCCTTCGTTCAATTTTATTATTAATATAAATATTACACAAAAAATATTATTTAGTATTTAATTTAGTATATAGTCATTAGTAAATATTATTTAATTTAATTTGTTTCACGTTTTATACAAATATACTTAATTAATAGTATGTATTGTTTGTTATTATGATAAGTCTCAATCTCAAAAATCATAAGACAGACGTAATTTAAATTTATTTATTCGACTGTATCATATTTCGATCTTTTTCAGTAATATGAATACTGAAATCAGTAAATCATTAAAAGTATGAAAATTTTGTTAATAAGATTAATTTTTAACGAGGATAGGATATAAGGTATGTAGAAGAAATTCACAACACTTGCAAAAGAGAAAAATCTTTATAAAATAAATAACATATACATGAATATCATTACATCGTACTTCAAAATCATAAATAAGTAACTTAGGTGTTTTGTAAATCCCACAATTCCATAGTATGTATTTGCATTGTTTATTATTCATACACACTAAAAGGCACAATATAGCTACCAATACTTCAACGTGGTTACAAAAGTAATTCTCTAGGACTGTATGAAAAAATATTGTGAGTAGTTTATTAATACTTCTTCTGTTTAATTTGGTATTATAAATTAGCAAATAACAATAATTACAATTATTTCGTACCAGTGTTTGAAAAATTTATGATTAATTTGCATATAGTGCATTAAATACCGTCATATATACAAATTAATACAGATATTTTTGTAACATAACAAATCGATGTCATTAGTTATTCATGATATTCTTTTACTATCAAAAACTGCTTCAAAGATACATACATGTATATATATCAAAAAGAAATTTATTAATAATTTTTTATCTGAAAAAATATATTTCGAAGTTTTTTTTTTGTACTGCATTCACTTATATGTTTTTTTCTTTTTTCATATGAAGTGAAAGATTACATACGTGTACTGTATATGTACATTTTACAAATTTAAAAAAAAAACAAAAATATATAACAAGACTTTTACATGTATTGAAATACATGAAGAGTATGTAACTGTATATTAATCGGCTTATGATTAATTAAAACCATGTAAATATAAAAATGTTTGTGTACCCTGCAATAAAAATGTTTACAGAAACACTTTCTAGTTTTGTGAGAATGTAAAATAAAATCTTGATATATTGTGGTAGTTGTGAAACATTTCTTAAATTACTCTCTCTTATATGCTATGGTGAAAAATACTTATTGTGTAAATTTGTTTACTAATACTAACAATACAACAAAAGTGCAATAATCTTAATAACAATGGAATGTATCTATGTTTTACATTCTATAGAGTGTAGGAATGTTCAGTGTTGTCCTGAAATTGATTTTATAAAATTATATGTTATATTGATTTTAAAATGTAACCACGTTGATTGGTCAGGAACACACCTGCTTTAATATATATACATAGTGATAAAAGTTGATTCAAGCCAAGTGATTTCATTATTATGCGTGTATTCTTAATATTGCAAAAATAAAATATTATAATTTTATGTTTCGACTGTTCTATCGGTAGCACTCAGGTTGTTCTACTAAAAACTACCTCAATTGTCTCATTTAGTTGCAACAATACCAGGAAAATATTTCATCGATAATTTAAATGATTTTAAAGGAAAAGTATATACTGCAAAACATATTCTTTCTTTCTAAATTTTCATGGAAACCAATATTATTTTATGTGTAAGTGCATATTTTTTTTTCTTTCGCATGATCTAAATTTTCTTCAATGATTTGAAACCTCAGAATTTAATCGTATTATCACAACTAAATTAGGTATTCTGTTCAGAGTGTAAACATTGAATGCATAAATGAATTTTAGAAACATTAAGAGAATGCGAAATGACAAAAAATTATCCAATGATACTAAATAAATATAATCCTCTTGTACTATAAATAACACTGTTATAGTAAAAGTGCAGTCAACAGTTGCAACATTTTAATTACCTAGTGCACAAAATATTTTAGAGTTATAATTATAGTAATTTTATAATTAGAGTTAATCTTGTGCAGACACGTTAATTTGATTATGAAATCTCTTTGTTTGAATCAGTTATAATATTTGCTATTGATAACATTACAGTATTTATGTGCTACTGAAAATTTTTGTGAAGGAAGCAGGCTGTACATTTTCTTTTTTTACAGACAGATTTTGATTTGTCAAGCATCCTGTTGATCCACCATGAATTGTACTTAGTTATTGCATCTTATTTGGGGCATAGTATATCTATACCAATATGTTTATCAAGGTATTGGATTGCCCAAAAATGTAATTACTTAGTCTAAAACTTTTATTAGTCATTAAGATATTACGAATCACGGATGCAAGAAAACACATAAGCACCTAATTTTTCATTAAACAACTTCAACTTTTATAAATAACTTTAGTTTCACGCATTTAGCACCATTATCTTTGAAAAAAAATAATTTGATATATTTTTTTTAGGCAATCCATTTTTAGACGGATGATTTATCAATATTGCTATCGATACTATACCAGTAACTTTAGTTAAATGAGGTAATTAATGACATTTAGTCATAAAATTAGACACAGGAATCATTCTGATAAACACAACAAAACTATTACAAAACTTTTTAGAGAAATATAACTAAGTATCTAACAACCATTAATGTAACTGATTACTTTCCACTTCTTAAGGTATTTTAACGTTGAGATAATTGGCTTTAAGAGTAATAATACTAGACATATTTACAGAACAACGTAGAAGGCAGTTTGTCTGAAAATCCTTGCAATCAAAAGTCTTAGTATTATAATTCTAATTCAATTAACAATGTATCACAATTTTTAAAACAAAAACACGTTCACGTACTTTGATTATTTATATATTTAATTTAATTAAATATTATTCTCCCGTTTCTGGCAATGATGCAATATTTTAATTGCAATTACTCGTTACTAAGTTACAGAATTATAAATATGTTTATAAAGCTTCATATAAGCTTTTTCTTGGAACCTTCAGATGATTTCTATTTTTAATACTTAGATCCGCAAAAGATATAATATTACACCTTATTGCAATAATAGTAACAGACAATGGCAGTTCAGTTTGTTTTTCAAAATTTAGTCTATATTAATAACATCTCTATATCTTTTTTTGTAAGCAGTCAAAACACTTTAGTCCTTTATACGACAACTAATATAATACTAAATCCAGAATGTTCATTCAAAGGCTGTGATTTTTAAATACTGCTATGATAAACTTTATGATTTATACAAAAATATGTTTCTGTTGAATTTATGTAAAGTAGTGAATAACATGTACGGATATAAATTCAGACATTTCCCTTCTACGTTTTTTGAAGAAAAACTTGTATTGAGCCATAAATGGCAGTGCCACGTCAGAAACCAAAATAACTTTGCAAGTTTGTGAATCCATAGTAATTCGCATAAACATGCTTTATACCCTACCACAGGATATCAAATGTCAATGCTATAAAAAAAAAAAGTAACATCTTAAGATTCTTGCAGAAGGTAAGATCTGTAGTGATGTGATTTACGATTATAGTTCTTTTGCACAATTAGCTGTAATACCCGTTGCAAAATTTGATATATTTTTATCCATATTTATGTCCTCAAGCTAAAAAAGAATTATACATGCAATATTCAAAATATATAAAAAACATATACGTTACTTATTGTAATATATTAAACAGTAAATCCTTTAATCCATGCTACATTTACTTACACATGAAGTGCTGCTTAATATGTCATCAATTTCTTCAATTTCTTCACTGATATCATCACTATGAGCACTCAGAGTTTTATCTTGTTTCTTTATTTTAAGTTTTATAGGACTGTCAGTTTTTTCAGGTTCTTTAGAAGGACTTTGATCATAAGCACTGCCAGATGCAGATGAAATGAAATCTTCTTCATAATTATCAATACCGTCAGTTCCTAAAAATATATTGATGATATATGTATTATAACAGATATATATATACATGCACAGGAAACCAAACAATCAATACTCATATTCATAAGAATGTTATGTTAACTTACCAAGTCCGATATCCATCAATTCTTTCAGATCATTAATATTAGTCTTTTTACCATTTAATGGTGGGAGATCGCTAAGTATAGAATGAGATTTTTTATCTAAAGATGGTAAATCTTGTAAAAAGGATTCAGTATCATGTATAGCATTAATATTTTCTTTTTTTCCATCAACAATAATTTCTTCAAAGTATACAGTTTTTCCAAAACTGTTTCCAATATTAACTGACTTTTTATTTTGTACGTTATTCGCTATTTGTAATTTGAAACTATTTATATTATTTTGCTTACTTATATCTTCATTTTGATTTGTTTGCATTTCAGTAACTATAGATTCGTCAAACTTAATTAAAGGCTCGGTTTTATTTAGTAAATTTGTTTGGATGGGCATATTTATTTCAGTCTCCTTTGTTATATGATTCATCACTGTAGTTGTGCCATTTGGACTTGTAGAGAGTGTATCAAAATGCATATTATTGTTCCCTTTGCTATCAATTCCATCATTATTTTCTGTGCTTTCAGAAGTGGTACTCTTTCTGAGAGAATTATTTTGTTTTTCATAATTTGAATCGTCCATTGAAACATCATCGAGAGATGTTTCTTTACTTTTCTTATCCTTTATTGTCACATTTATTGGAAGTTTTGGACTTTGTTGCAAAGCACTATCCAATTTATCCGAAATATCATTATTATTTGACAATGACACAGTTTCATTGTGTAATACTTTTGGAATGGAAATTTCAAATGTTGCATTAGCAATGTTTGTTGAAGTTTCATCAGTTGTATTAAGCCTGCTATTATTAGTTTCATTCTGCAATACAAGTTAAAATGTTTATATTTTACTATTTTTAAAATAATAAAAGTTTATATTATTTTCAATGTAGATACCTTCTGTAAATTATTAAAGGCACTGTTCATGCTATTTTTTAAAATTTCTCCAAGTAACGGTTCATTGGATTCAATACCTAATTCTTCACATAATTTATTTCTTCCAACATAATTATATTCTTTTCCAAAGTATGTCTCTGGATCATATACAGATATCGTATAATCAAGACCAAAATATTCTAGGAACTCCCTAACCAAGGAAAACAATAATTTTCCTTCTGAATTAGCCAGGTACTGCTTTACAGTTTTATTGAGGAGTGGTTCTGGATTCTGAAATATCAAATGTATTATTTACTTTCAAAGTTTCAATGCCTGTAATTCATGGACATATTTATTAATCGCTATTAACAATTTAAACGCAACGAATAAAAGTTGTAAAAAGATAAACATTTTCTTTTTACATTATTCGTTACGTATTATCACCAATTTAATGACCTGAACATTTATTTCTACAAATAAACATACAATAAATATTTTTATCAAAAAGATATATATGAAAAAAAATTTAAACAAGATTTTTTTAACGACTACCTATTATAAAAAAATGTTGACATACCATTACTGATTCTTGTTCTTCTAATGCTAAAAACACACTTGCCCTGAGTTCTGCCTATAACATAACAAAAAATTTTAATAGAAGTATCACGATAGTATGAAAAAAATTCGACGGAAGAAAGTTCTTTGACACAATCTACATAACCTAAAGAAAAAGGCGTGATTTTTATAACAACGTTTTAGCATACCCGCACTTTTGCAAGAACACCATTATTCTCAAGGGTTTGCACCACCAAATCTCGTAATTCTGTGTCCTCCTCCATGGAAATATTTCCGTCTATCATGATTATAAATAAAAATTACTCCCGCAAACACTCAAGAAATGTAAATATTTACGCTTTCCATCGCGTGTCTTCTTTTCACAGATGTTTACCTAGAGATTATTTTTCCCTGTCTAGGGAGTTTAAATTTAATGATTTCGAAAAGTATATACTTTTTTCTATGTAAGTATTCTCTTATTCTTCCTTTAACAGTGTAATTAATACGAAAGTATAGATAAAACTAAAATAGAGCTTATTACACAATAGATACTGTGCAGCACAAAACGTAAAGTAAATCACCAAATTTAATACTTTATTACTTTGCTTGAATATCTTACAAATGTGTCAGTATTACCAACATACTGCAGCTTTTAATTATAACAAATTAAACACGAGGAAAGAGTATTTTGAATTTCCTTTATACTTATTTACTTAGTTGTGAAAAACGTTGTTTAATATGAATTTGCATCTCCATACAAATACACCAATTTCCATGTTAAGTATTTAAGAACCGGAAATAGCATAATCGTTTGAACTTAACGATCATTTCAAATATTTAAATTTCGTATTATGTACTTCGTTAAATCTGTTGAATGTATTATTTAAATTGCTTAAATTTCACAGACATATTTTGATATATATACTTTATTTATTTTAACATTTTATCAAAATCGAAGTTCGAGTAACAGTAAAATTCGTTTGCAAGGTTATTTCGATGGCGGGGTATAAAATTACAAATTGTAACATCCAATAATCTTGCTGCCAATTCTGCCATCACTGCACCTATAAAATGAACGTATAGAATGATTTCAAATAATAGGCAAACGAAAAATTGCATTTATCAAACATACCTGTACAGAGAACAATATTTCTTTTGGCCAAAAATTTTATTGTAAGAGCAGTTTTTGTTAAACATTCATCAGAAAGGAATGGTGGATCAGCTATGACCAAATCATAAGAACCTGACATATCTCTCGGCACATCCAACGGAAATTTATAGTTATATGGAATGAAATCAGAACCAAACACTTTAAAACGTTCATCGTACTCGAATAGCGTAACTGTTAATAAAAAAATGAATAAAAACTATTAGAAATAATACTTGTAATATTAAGTAAATTGGTATTTCCCAAATTAGAAGACGCCTAGCAATCCAAAGAAGAATGATTGAAAATTTGTAACGTAGAAAGATATAAATAACTTAAAAATTTATTTATGTTGACAATACATTAATCATCGAAGTTTATACAGCTGTAGGTATATATTTTTTCGTATCATTTTAACTTTTTCAGACATGAATTATTTTGCATAAAGCAAACTAAAATTCTGACTAATATTAACCCATGACATTTATTACTCGTGATGATATGTCGTGTTATATCATTACGAAATATGTATCCATAATTTTGAATATATATTCACACTTGAGCGGTTACTTCTATGCATAGTATTTGAATTTAAAAACTAAATATAAATATATATATGCACATGTCGATATCTTAAAAGAGGATAAATTTATCAGTTGTCTCATTTAACAAATACTTTATTCCTACATTATAGTTTGAGAAAATTATACAGATATTTTATTTGAATTTCTGTAACTAAGGGAAGCAGAGTAGAGTGAGAGCTTCCAAAATGATTAGAAGTCACTGACATATTATCATAGCATTACAAATACTATACAATTACTCTCACTCGACAAAAGTAAATTTAGTGTTTTCCAGTTGAATGGAAAACAATTGTATGACATAAGCCAAATACAAGTCTCGGTAAACAAAATCTTTACATTATGATGTGGGGCTGATTTTTCATTTATATTAAACATTTGCATAGTGTACAAACACATGTGAAAATAACTGTACATTTATACCTTGACGATCGCTACATTTCTTTTTCAGTTTGCTGTAAAGTGTAGGACAAGAAATCAGAGCAATCTTTCCATTAGTTTCTGTAGAATTTATTGTACCTTTTGCAAGATTATCTGTCGTCTCGTCATTATACCAAAACTGACTTAATTGCTATAACCAAAATTAATATATGTAATACTATATAACAAAATGCATAAATAGATGCAAATGCAAGAAAAAATACAGTGTTATTTAAAAAATATTTTATATAACATAATAATAATAATATAAATTGTAAAATATTATCCTTCTATTTAGAAAGGTTGACTTACCCAATTTTCATCAAATGAAACATCTGTAGATTGGTATCCTAAGATGGATTTGAATTGATTTTCTTTTTCTTCCTTCTCTTTAAGAAACTCGTTTAAGGCGGCAAGTGTCGTGGGACATAATTCTAGATCATTGTCGTCGCTGTCGCTCATTTTTTACAATTTTAATAGTATGACTAAGTAAATCTATCGCATTACACACATTACATGTAACTTTGTTAATCACTATTTCTAAACGAATTTTACGTTTGTCAAAGTAAATGAAACTCAATTTTGAGATAATCAATTAAAAATAAAAATGCAATACAATATATTCGTCAAAAATAAGATCCATCATTATTTTAAAACAGATTCAATTTGAAAATAAAATAAATTCTTTGCTATGTGAAAAATGCATTTTAATATTTATATCATCAAAAAATTACTATAAAATTATAGATTTTGTTGACAATTGTGTAAATTTACTTTTTTGTTAAGAAAATAAGAAAAAGATTATAATTTGATATATGGAAATTAACAACAATAAACAATAAAAATTTCAAAACCTAGAAAGTAGAAACAAATTCTTTGTAATAAAGAGCGCATCCCTTCTTTTTTAATTGCCACATAACCCGTATGTTTATCAAGTTACTACGTATGATTAATACCAATTCATGTGGCATGAAATGTACACGTACGAACGAAAGTCAGTTTCAATATTAAAGCCGGATCGTAATTACGTGTTGAAAAACGAAAAAGATTATAACGATGGAAGCAGAGGACGATATAAAATTATTTCAATCAATTGGTTTAAGTGAACAGAAAACTAAAGAAACATTAAAAAATAAACAAATTTCCAATAATTTGAAACTTGCAATAACAGAGGTTAGCAAATTATTTAAATATCTAACATACATGCGTTTTAAATAATATCCGTTTTCTTATTTTTCGTCAACGTAATTTTTTTAATGAATTAAATTTACTACTGGTAGATTTTTTGGTCGATTTAGAAAATGTGCTATTTTTATAATTAAGTGTTGCATTGTTTTGTGACGTCCAATCGTACCATATGTATTCCTATTTGCAGGCTAATAAATATGAAATTATTACACCGGAAGTTGGAATTTTATTATATCATCTTGCTTCAAAAATTAAGAATCAAATTGCAGACAAATTGCCATTTATTACTAAATACATAGCTGAAAAGAAATTGGATACAACGCAAAGAGTAGATACTGGACTGAATTTCTTACTTCATCATATAAAAGAAACTATTGACATATCAAATTTTGAAAAGGAATGCGGTATAGGTATTGTTGTTTTACCAGAAGAAATTGAATGCGAGGTAGAAAAAATTATAAACGAGCATAAAACAGAGATATTGGAAAAAAGGTACAGACGTTTCGTTTAATTTTTTATCGTTAAATATTCTTTAATAGCGCTGTTGTGAACATTGTACATATTAAGATAAAATATGGTTCTGCAGATATCATTTTAACGTTGGTCCATTGATGCAGCAAGTACGTAACAATTTAAAGTGGGCAGATGGAAAAGCAATAAAGAATGAATTCAATGTTCAAATGCTAGTATTATTAGGACCCAAGGTTGGTTCTGATCTTGCACCGCCACCTAAAACAGTAAAACAAACAAAAACAAAGAAACCAGAGAGTGAGAATGGTAAATTGAAAATGTTCGTTAATTTGATTCTTTGTGAATGGACAGTTTGGAGTATGTACATTGAAAAAAACAAAATAATTTTAGAGCAAATTACAGAAAATTATAGAGTATTTACAAATTATTTTACTAGGCATATAAATTTTATTTTAATCTAATAAACTTGTATACATGTATTATGGAAATTGAGTCATGTTGATTTGGTATTCTTTATGTATATCCTGATATCGGTTTGTAAAGAATTAAATGAATTAAATTAATACATTTCTAAACTTCTAAAAAACAAAATCATTTAATATTTTATCATTTAGTTGAACAGAAAAATGCAGCAGTAACAAATGAGAAAGTAGGTGCTCAAACGATAAGTGAATTAATGAAGACTAAAGTTCATTTTCATAAACCGGGAGAGAATTATAAAACTGAAGGATACATTGTAACACCAAATACAGATAAATTATTACAAGAACATTTGCGGATAACGGGTGGTAAAGTAAGAACTAGGTTTCCACCAGAGCCTAATGGAATTTTGCATATTGGTCACGCAAAAGCGATTAATATTAATTTCGGGTATATTTTCTATTTTAGAGTATGTTCTTCTTTAATTTTATTCATTCTGTCAAATTATGTTATAAACAATGGTTTCATTACAGATATGCTGCAACTCATGACGGTGTATGTTATTTACGTTATGATGATACAAATCCTGAGAAAGAAGAAGAGAAATTTTTTGTTGGTATACGTGAAATGGTTGAATGGCTTGGTTATAAACCACATAAGATTACTCATTCCTCCGACTACTTTCAACAGTTATACGAATTGGCTATCAAGCTTATAGAAAAAGGTTTGGCATATGTGTGCCATCAATCTAGCGAAGAAATAAAAGGTTTCAATCCACCTCCGAGCCCTTGGCGTGATAGGCCTATTTCGGAGAGTTTACAATTATTTCAAGTAATTATAATTTAAATAAATGATCATTTTTTACAGTGTTTAACATTAGATTCACGAGCATTGATTGTACATATATTTATTAAAATTCGTCATATTAACGGTTACTTCATATCATTGCATGAATTAAATTCAATATAAATTGCTAACAAATAGTATTTATGAGTTCTGTAACTTTAAATATGGAATCTGAAATCTGTCATATGTACGGGTTCCGTAAATCTAGTGTCTATGTACTCGGAATAAATTTTATGAAATAAATTAGTATTCAAAACATTTTTATAATTCTAATGTAACTATTAATGGTGTCATAGATACAGTAATTATTATTTTAATTATGATTATTTTATTGTTGATATAGGATATGAAAGATGGATTACTTGAAGAAGGCGAAGTTACATTACGTATGAAATTAACATTGGAAGAGGGAAAGCAAGATCCTGTTGCATATAGAATAAAATACACTCCGCATCACAGAACAGGGGATCAATGGTGTATTTACCCCACTTATGATTTTACTCACTGTTTGTGCGATAGTATAGAAAACATAACGCATTCTCTGTGCACGAAAGAATTTCAGTCGCGAAGATCATCGTATTATTGGCTTTGTAACTCTTTAGATATTTATTGTCCTGTGCAATGGGAGTATGGTAGATTAAACGTGAGTTACACGGTTGTTTCGAAAAGAAAAATCGGCAAACTGATTGAAGAGGGTTTTGTATCTGATTGGGATGATCCAAGGTACATTTTAATTTTATATATGCATATACAGCCTCGTCCATAAGTATATTCGGACATTTGGTATTTAAAAGAAAGTTTGATCTTTGATAAAAGTAATATATTTTGCAATACTTTTCTTATATTATATTGTCATCAATATCTGCCTAGGTTTAATAATTTATTTAATCATTTAACTGGTTTTATTCATTCAAAATTTATATCAGTACTTATAGATGGGATGTATATGTAAAAACTTATATATAATAATGTTAATAAATTGTAAACCGATGTGTGCTTCATGCGTATAAAATTTTTGTTAGATTATTTACGTTGACAGCTCTTCGCAGAAGAGGTTTTCCTCCTGAAGCTATAAATAATTTTTGTGCACAAATGGGCGTAACTGGTGCTCAAGCAGTTGTTGATCCAGGTGCTTTAGAAGCATGTGTCAGAGATGTTTTAAATGTTACTGCAAGTCGGCACATGGCTGTTCTGGATCCATTAAAAATAACCATTAGTAATTTTCCTCATGAAAATTCTATAAAACTGACTGTTCCCAATTTTCCTAATGAACCTGACAAAGGGCAACACAACATTATTTTTGATAAAGTTATTTATATCGAAGCGTCTGATTTTAGACAGGTATATTTCACTAAATAATACAATATAGTAAATGTTAGCTGATACTATCTTTTTTGAAATATTTATTATATATCTTGCAGAAAGCAGAAAAAGACTTTAGGCGTTTAACACCAAATCAATCTGTTGGTTTAAAACATGCAGGAGTTGTTTTAACAATCAAAGAAATAGAAAGAGACAGCAGCAGTAATATCGTAAACATAATTGTTCAACAAGAACCTATCTCCGAAAATAATAAACCTAAAGCTTTTATACATTGGGTATCAAATCCCGTATTGGCGTCTGTTAGATTATACGAACGGCTGTAAATATTAAATAGCATTTATAATTCATTATTATTGATATGATAATTTACTTTAATTGTAATTATGTTTCATTTATGTGTAACGTAATTTTTTAGATTTAAGCATAAAAATCCTGAAGATTCAAACGAAGTGCCAGATGGTTTCTTAAGCGATATTAACCCAAATAGTAAAAATGATATTGTTGGATACATTGACGCAAGTTTGGCAAATTTGGTGAAACCTTTTGATAAGTTCCAGTTTGAACGCATTGGATTTTTCTCTGTAGATCCTGATACCACACCAGGGAAGGTAATTACAAACAGTCAAATTTATATAGTTGTGTCTTTAATAATTTGTTTCCTTTGTTACAGCTTGTCTTTAATAGAACTGTGACATTAAAAGAAGATTCAGGGAAAGCGTGAGTAATGTTAATTTACTAAAAATGTAATGAAATGTGTAAATAATTGGGTTCAATACTGTTTTACATATTTTGTAATATTTCGTATAATATTTATAAATATTAATTGTATTTAAATCAGTTGTTTTTTTATTACTCTACAATTTTATAATTTGTGGTTATTACCAGATATTAAGTATACAATAATAGACTCTTAATTCATCATGCAAGATTCATACGTGGGAATCATATACTTGATATTTATAAAAGCATCTTCACCGCCATAAATTTCAAGCATTTCAAGGGTCTCTTGTATTATATCTGCAGCGTTCTCTCCTCTTTGTTGCGAGTAGTCGATTCCTTCTCCAAGATTGACTGCAATATTGAATCCAAATTTATTTTAATATAGAATTATTAATGTAAATAAAAATCTTACCGTTTTTATCTTTCAATAAATTAAGAACTGGTAAAATTTGTCTAAAATATGGCACTAAAGCTTCCCCAACACAATCCGCTGAACGTACGAGTTTTTGGACGGCTTTCAATGTAGCACAAATGATTTCCGACATTTTTGTATTTAGAGCCTCTATAATAAACGCGTTTTATCATATAGTGACATGTATATTTATATCTAAGAAATTGACTAAGGAAAAAAAGGAAATTACTTTTAATAGGAATTATTAATTGTGGTACAACGGGTAAAATTTTTGGACCACCATGTTCTAACATATCGGATATTCCTTGTTCTACTAGAAATTTATAAGGTTGCTCCGTTTCTGTCAATCCATCAAAAAACAATGGTAAATAATGATGAAAATCTAAGTCTTCGATCTCAACTTTCCAACTGAGTTTCGTGCCATAAATATCATTTTCCAATGATATCGGAAATACGCCCTGTTCATAGAATTTTCGAAAAGTTGATGGTTTAGGTGGTTGATGTTTGTACAGTTCGTACCGAGGAGGTTTTGCAACTATAGTATTTTCCTAAATAAATTGTCAATAAATAATGTAAAATTATTACGTACAATCATATAATACTAAAGCTTTACCTGCAAAGCTTGAATTGTAAAAGCTGGAACAACCCTTGGTTTTCTTTTTCTATACTGTGGTATACCTTTTCGAATTTCACTCCAAAATTCTGTTTCATTTACCATTCCGAAGTTCTATAATTACTATCTAATTGAAAGAAAAATTTTAAGTAATTCGTTATTGCAAAATATATAAAAGTATATTAATATTCGCGTTAAAAACACGTTACTTCAGTTAACATCATCGATACGATACCAATATGACATTGCAGAGTTACAGAAATATAATATGTGACAAATATGGATCAAACACATTGTTTCTTAGCAACTAAAGATGGTTCATTTAATAAATCACAGTATCGCACTTGTACTTTTAAAAGTATATTTTTGGCTTAAAAAGATAAATAATTTTTAAGCGGACAGAAACTATGAAGTATAAAAATTGTTAGTTTCATTAGAATACATCTTTCTTTTTATGTACATTAAATATTTTATTATAAAGTAGGTAACAATTAATTTACATTTATGCTGCGGTTTTTGTAATTTTCTTATGGAATTGCGGGTCATCGAATATCAAGTTCCGTTTTTGTGGTTCATCCTTGTCAGCTGTATTTTATTAATAAGGAAAATAACGTATTAACAAGTTTTTATTATACCTAAATTGAAAAAATTTAATGTTATTAAATTTGAAAAAGCAAGTTTAAAAAGGATATTTGTGAAGCAACTTGAAGATTCCTGTCCCTACTGGAACTGGAATACCCATTATAATTGATTCAGATACACCGCAGATAACATCTTTCTGCCCGTAATAGGCTGCGTCAAATAGATGATCGGCTGTTTTCTCAAACTGTTAAATAATTACTTATTAATACTGCTGTTTGCTAATAATGTCATACAGGTTGTTCCATGCAATTGAGAAAAGCTATATCTCTAAAACAGTTAGAGACACCAAAAAATTTCATAAGGCAAAATTAAACGGCATCGAATGATGCACAAATTGATGTAATTTTATTCATTTGTATGCGTTAATGCGTTAAAAAAATGCAGGATATCTCACCGAAGCCAAATTCAAAACAGACTCCTTCATCTTCGCTAAGCCTTGTCTCGTAATACCTAATACTTCTCCCCTGCTTGTCATCAAATCAGCTACAAGCATCGGATGTCTTCGATCGATACTCATTCCATGATTTTCCATCACTAATTTAATTTCTGTCATTATTGTTGCTCTTGCAGCTTCAATTCCTAAAGTTTTAAAAACCTGAAACATTACATTGCATACATACACCGAATAAAATATTTTTTCCTTTCAATTTTAACTTATTTCAAGTTACTTCTAACGTGTTGTTGGAAGTTGTTTTCCGACCTAAAACGCCATGCGTAGCCATGACTTCACGCATATTATCTCCTTCCACGAACAATTTGTATGTTGTTTTACCATTTGAATCGTCATTATGAATGACCGCTCTAGAAACTGATGGTAAACCCTGTAATATTTAAATACAAATATTTAAATATTATTCACATGTACAAAATGTCTGTTGTTCTTACCTTTACAACGATATTTGGAACAGTTTCCTTCAATTGCGTGAGCGCATAATTTAAACTGTATTTATTTTTACTAGGATTCACAGTAATAATAGAATCACCTCTAACATTTACCAATTTCGGATTAAGCTTTAATTTTGATGTACAAATTCTGTAGAAATTATAATGTATTTTCTAATTGAAATAGATTACTTGTTTGAAATACATGTCTATGTTACGAAGTTCATATACATTCATATACTTACGAATAACGTATGGAATCTACATCTACTTCCAACTTTAACAATTTTATTCTATCAACATCTAACTTTATTAACAGGAAACAATCGTCCGGTAGATACACTTCCTCGACATATTCGGTCACTTCTCCTAAAGTAGTCTTTTCAATTCTACCTTTTACTCTTCTTGCATATTCTGGATCTGTATCATTTTCCTAATATCAGCATAAAAATGAAAAGGAAGTTAATATGTCTTAATTTATCACATATGGGTATGCATTATACGGCGTATTTGAAACGAAGGACTTACTAGGGCCGCTGTAATAATAGGAGTGCTGATCTTAGGATTTGCGTTGATAATTTCTTTAATGCGTGGTACACCTTGAGTAATATTCATAGACGCAACACCGGCAAAATGGAAAGTTTTCAAGGTCATTTGTGTACCCGGTTCTCCAATACTTTGCGCAGCAAGTGCACCTACAGCAGTGCCTGGTTCTATTTTAGCTCGCATGTATTTTTCTTTACAAGTATGGATAAATTCAACTAATTGAGAAACTGTAAGTCGTTCAAGTTGTAAAATTACAGGTACGTTCGATGGAGCATTATGTCGAAAGCATGCTATTTTACGAGCCACAGTTTTAAGGAATGTGCTGCAATAGATATAGTAACACTTAATCAGTTATGGGAATCGAAATGATGCGAGAATTGTTATGAGTAAAAAAAATTCTTTTTATAAATACTGTACTTACGACAATTCCTGCCTAAATTCTTCACTGAGACACTTGTATTCCTCGGAATTTAGAAGTTCGTTTGTAGCTTTAATTACACTGGGACCATCTAGTGGTTTTTCATTTTTACAGGGCGATTTAGCTCTTACGTGATCTAATATTCTCTTACAGTCCACTGGGCAATCTTTGCCTATTAAAATAATTATTTTATTAGTTCATCAACAATATAATATGTAAGGAATTCGGTAATTATTTACATTAGGAGTTACCTAACCGATTTTGATGACCTTGAAATATGTTGTCGGAGTCATCATCATGAGCAACTTTTCCTTATACATATTACCGCTGCTCGGCCTTAGTTTTTGAGATATTCGCGAAAATATACTTGAATTTCTGTTTCAATGGCATCAGTGAGGTATCCCACTAATATAAATAATTACCAGGAATTCTTACCTTCCATATATGTAGGATCCAAAGCATCTCCTCCATACAGTATTTGTACAATATCTCCTACCGAATTACGAACTGTCATATCATAATGAAGGCACAAATCTTCTAAACTTTTAACCAATCTTCGTTGCATATAACCGGTTTCCGCAGTTTTAACCGCTGTGTCTACAAGACCTTCTCTTCCACCCATTGTGTGAAAGAAAAATTCTGTTGGAGTTAGACCGGAATAAAATGAGTTTTCGACAAAACCTTTAGCTGCTGGGATTTTTGAGTGTCGTTCGAAGTGCGGTAAAGCTCTATCTTCAAATCCGTTAGGAACTCTATGACCACTGATAGCTTGTTGCCCCACACACGCTGATCAATGTAATAATAGTAAGTAATAAGATTAATTAATTTTTGTGTTTAAATATCATTGCCGCACTTACCAATCATTTGTGAAATATTGATAAAACTGCCTTTGCTACCAGATAAAGCCATCACTAATGGACTGTTGCTCGGATGGAGTTCTTTCAAACATGCTTTACCAGCATGGTCACGAATTACTGAAAGTTCTTTTAGTATCATTGCTTCCAAAGTCTCCTCTTCTGTACATCCAGGCTGACATATAAGACGCCCTTCTTCCATTTGACGAATGTATTCAGTACATTTAGAATATCTAAATTCCAATACGTAATGACGTTATTAGAAATGATTTTATCTGTATTTTTAAAATGTTCACTTACCCAGCATTTAAAAGTTCATGCTTAGCTTTAAGAAGCCCTTGTCCAGGCGTTACGTCACCGATACCGATAGAAAAGCCCCTGTTCATAAGGAAGAAGCTTGCCATTCTTGCCAATCGCCACATAGCAGTTGTTGCAATATCTTCACCCCAATCGCGCAATAAAATGTAAAATATGTTTTGCTTCGATCCCGAACCCAATGTAGATTTATCCATAGATCCTGCTATTAATTCTGAATTTCTGATAATAACATCTGTAATTTACCATACTTATTATTTCCCTATTATTTTAAATAAACAAATAAATTAAAATACAGTCGTTATTTTGCTTGATAATATAAGACTTTAACTAGTGTGCTTAGCAAAGGAATACAAATTTCGTTATTTTTCTAAACACTCTAATTAACTCTTTGACTACGGTCGATTTTAATGTAAGCACAAGTTGTGCGTGGAAAACTTTTTCATGCCTTGAACAACACACAGGTTGAACGCTCGTAGGCGTTTAACGCACGCAGTCAACGTACTGACTGAACGTCTATAAGCACTTTTAGTAGTCAAAGGGTTAATAAGAGAACAAGTTTTTGAAGTATAAGCGTTTATACGCACAGGAATCATTAATACATAATTCTTCATTGCTAGTGTAAGCTCTTCCTTTGGTTTTTAAATTAGCTTTAATCTTGCAAGCATTGTTGGGTTTTAAAATTAAACTGAAAATTTGTTTTCCTGTCCATAACGTGGTTGGTTTTAAAATAGCTGGTTCAGGAAGATTAACGGACATAGAAATATCAGTTCCTGCCAAAAGACAACCAGCTAATTGACTTGCTTGAGCTTTGTTTAAAAATGTATCTTTTTGAGTTAAAAGATATCCACCGGTGATAAAATCTTGTGTCGCTGCTATTAATAATTCTCCGTTACGTGGTGTAACTAAATTCGATTTATTCTAAAGGTATGTAAATCAAGATATATATTAATATTGTTTTGCATATGAATATGTAGAATATAGTATACTCAATACAAAATAATTTTTATGTTACCCCCATTAAAACCAAAGCTTCTGCTCTTGCTTCTTCAGTTTGTGGTAAATGTAGATTCATCTCATCGCCATCAAAATCGGCATTATATGGAGTACAAACACATTCATTAAACCTAAATGTTCGGTGTTGTAACACTTTCGCTTTATGTGCCATGATACTTAGTTTATGTAATGATGGTTGGCGATTAAATAATACTACATCATCGTCCCTAAGATGCCTTTCGACAATATCACCATACTGTTGAATAAAATAAAGACAATTACTCACATTTTGTAAATTAGGTTTAAAAATATTTTTAAATAGGCAATATTACTTGTAAATCTTGGGCAATCTTCTGTCGATTACCGTATTTCAAATATTTTTTAAATTGAGTTTTTCCTTGTTGTATGAAATTTGCACCTGGATGTATATCTGGACCATTTCTTACTAATTTTCGCATTAATTCTATATTTGATGGATTAACTTTCTCAGGATAGGTTAAAATTTTGGCCACGTGAATAGGTACACCAACCTAATTAATAACATGTTATTATTCATAATTAGCTATCCTAAATAAATTATGTAAATATAAATTACAATTTACCTGTTCAATTCTAAGATTGGGATCTGGTGAAATAACAGTACGACTAGAGAAATCTACACGTTTACCAGATAAGTTACCACGAAAGCGACCTTGCTTTCCCTTCAATCTTTGGACCAATCCTCTACCAGATTTTTTTGGCTAAAATATTTTAATACTTTATTAGTAATAGTTTTTGGTAAACAGGGAACCTATTCGCCAATAGGTAAACATATTTCATGTCTAACAAAGAAGAAAATTTTAAATCAAGGAAAAAAGAAGAAAAGATATTTTTAATGAACAGAAAATTGTGTAAGTTTAATTCATTAGAAACTTACTTGCATGTTAAGAGGTATACCAGACATTTCACTATTTATATAAAGAGCACAATGCAATTGTAAAAATTCCCAATCTTCGCTATACATTTGTACTTTGGCTCCACTTTGTCTATGTTTTTGTATAACATCATTAATAAAGACTATTTCTGATAATTTCATTGTTAGGTGATCTTCGGTTGTACCTGCTTTCAAATCTGATACAACACTAGGTCTAATACAAATTGGGGGTACTGGGATTCTTGTTAATACTAAATCCTTTGGTAATGCACATTCTGGATTCATCATTAATAGAGGAATGTCGTTTTCTGGTATTTTTTCTAAAATGCTTTGTACCTTAAATCAAAACATTTGCGTAAATATTAACATTTATAAAGTAGGTAAATATATTCATTGATACTCTCGAGAAGTGCTTGAGACAGCCATGAGTACTTATGAATTTATTTATTTCAAACCACCTAACACTTCCTGCAACTATTATTATATAGTACATGTTTAAAACATAAAAGTAAAATATTTTTACCTCTAATGGATTTAACACATTAATCAATCCACTTTGAAGTACTCCTTCCAATGCTTTATTATCTTCGAGCACATTATTATATTCTGCCAGCTTTTCTTGAACAATAAGATCTACTTTCTTCTTGGCCTTATACTTTTCATGAACTATTTTAAGCAAGCCAGCCTTTTTAACCGTTCCATTAAGATCACCACAATTTTGACAAACTGTAGTCTTCTTAGCTTTATCCAAAATTTGTTTACGTAAGGCTTTACGTGATAAATATCCCAAATTTGGATTTAACGCTCTGGCTAAGTAACGTTTTTTATCAACTTTGGATAGCATAACATGAGAACAGTTCTATGAATCAGAATACTATAATTAATGTTGCAATTACTATTAAATAATATAAATGTAAATGAAATTAACGATAAATTACTTTACAAATGGTCTGAAGAATACCAATAATCGCTCTGAAATAACCAACATGAAAAACTGGTAATTCCAAATCGATGTAACCAAAGTGTCCAATACATTCACTTAAAGATTTGCCACACGATACGCAACAGATGGTATTATTACATGTCCCCTGAAAATTTGTAATTTCAAATTATAATATTTTAATTTAATATTAATCATAAAAATGCTGAATTAGGAGTGGATATATTTTATGTTCCTGTATGGAAATGCTTGCTCTTTAAGTATTAATATATGAGAAATTAGGATAGAAAAGAATTTTAATGTTATAAATACCATCCTTCTGTCAAGTACACCGTATGGAACTGGAGTATGTTCGACATCTTGATTATATAAATTTTTGGCCACAACATGCATATGGGCCTGCCTTTCCATGTTGTGGCGGCCATCCACTCCGAATGATACATGGGAACTAATTAAACATGAGTAATAGTTTACAATAAATGAAATCGATTGTAAATTATATATATTAATTACATAGATCGAATTTTTATTGCACTGTCCTATATATTATTTAAATTTATAATTTCTGTAAAATTATAAATAAATGTTTTGATAGAAAATTCAATTACAATCATACCATAGAACTTATAATTTACTTTGTTAAAATTAATGTTTAAAGTTTAAAGTTGATTAAAGCGATATGCGTACATTTTACGGGCTACGTCGGTTTCCCTAAATTGTTCTTTCACCATTGTAGAGGTTATACTTTAATCTTCGATATACAATATATTATCCAATACAGTTATATCCTTGAATAACGTATGATATAAAATAAACGAACTTTAAACTGTTGCGAAACATGCGCCGGTTTTCATGTATAAATTATTTAAACAATGAAAAGAATTCTCTGAATTCTTTTTCAGACACGTGTTGTTCTCTGTTCGTGGTGCCATCTCAAATTTGACAGTTTTGCTTCTACTGTATCAATAAGTTGACGGTTGAGAGTAATCGATACATCGTAATTTTCATCCAGGTCACTCTGTAATTTGATGATGATTTGAATCACTTATAAGCTCTACATTTATACATTGTACTTTACGTAAAATATAAATTTCAAAGCTCTAAAACCAAATTTCTTCAATCATAAAGGTATTATAAAAACATATTACTCATCAATTTAATTTATTTATAAAATGTGTATATGTTATTATTTAATAGAGTTAGAAATGTGTAAAACATTCCTTATGTTTATATTAATAAAAAATCAAAATTATAATACTTATTTTCCATACTTTTTATCTACATTCTCCTTTACCTTTTCCATTAATTTATTTTTATAAATTCTAAAGTTTTATAATCCTTTATAGTTGCTCCAAATATTATACGTATCTAATTAATATCTAATTGAGTTCTTCAACTAGTTTTCTACACATTTTTTCATATAATTAATTAGTTATAAACAATTACTGGAAGCGACGGTTATTTAATTCATCGCGCTAAAAATTCTGAAATGCGTGACAATTTGAATTGAGATTCGAACTATCATAGAGAGATGACTTGATAACTAGGCACGCCGATTGGCCATAGCGTAATAGCAACGCCTGTTCTCACACAATTGTCATTATTGGTGAGTCGTTCGCAACAAAATTCCATTGCGTAACGAAGGATGCGAACGAACGTATCGCGAAAGAGTAGCATAGGACAAGAGTGAACAACATTGGCGTAACCGTACGCTCAGAATACTAACCATGAATATAACAACAATGTATCTCTTGTGGATATGGAGCTCCTACTACTATGTGGCGTGACGTAAGAGCGCCATCTCTCTTACTTCTTGCTCTCTCCTTGCCCTTGCCTCGTTCAGTTCGTGGGTGCCTAGCCAACAGTCATCTCTCTATGGTAAAAAGTATCAGGATCACAGAACAGGAAAGGAAGTCGATTGCGCTAGAAAAAGAAAAATACTATGTGAGAGAGACAGAGAGATATTCCCGCCCATTCGATTAATGTAACCACGGCTTGATTATTCACTAATTACATCTTTTCTGTGATTAAATTATGAACTTTTAAAATTGAATAATATAGTATAGATCCTTGACAGCATTCAAGGATATTTTTTGTAACTATTTCGTTCATAATTAAGAAGTAAGTACTTAACAAATATCGGTATATAAACTGTATCGTATTTATTAATTTGAGTGATTGTAACATCTTTTATCCAATTGCTATTTAATTGATTAAATTCTGTGTCATAATTTAAGGTTTTCTATGGACTAATTAGTTCTGTACTAACGCCTCGTTCTCGAGGCCCATTAGTTATAAAACCTAAAAGCAAAGAAGTATAGTTTATGTATCATAAATTATCTTTAATTAAATAGATGTAACTGTAAATTATTGTTTAATAAAAATGATATAATCTCGACGTTGTTGACGTATTTAATTACTCATGCTATAATTAGATTTTGCATCTTGTTTTGCTTTTTGTAAACATTCAACTTTTTCTTTTTGCGTTGCTAGCTTTATGTTTTTCTTCTAATTCTAATGATCTTTTTTCACCATTGTGAATCAACATGGTCCTTTAATAATGTTCTTTGCCACATTCTGATTTTGATTTTCTGCATCCATGACTTAGGATACTTTGTTTATATGTTCCTACCTGTGTTACAAAGTAAAAATGCCTGTCGGTTGTCAGATTTCAGTTGTATCGAGAGCGAAATGAAAAGATTCACATTTGTTTTTTCTCTCGACTCCCTTGAGATGGTGTGAATCGCATCTATGCTCACTTCGGGCAGCTTCGGAGATTCGAGAAAGAGGGCGAGTGTCAATTTGTCTTTTTTGACTTTCCGAAACTCTACGAGCTTACGTACCATGATCTGGCATAGTGTGCGAATGTGGAACCCAGTGCCCAGTCTGGTAACATTGGCTTAAAGTTACTACTGTTGTGGTCGCCGCCTGGCGCCGTGTAGCAGAAGCTCTGGGGGGCGCGAGGTTTAAATCAGATTACACGAATGTAATAGGAAAGGGAGACAAAGTGGAGTCCGCGCCAATTCTAAGGTTTAAAAGTGGTTAGAGATTCTTTTAATGACTTCACTTCGGGTCATAGATTAGCCAATAATTTATTGGAGACGGATGTTTGGATCGTCGTGAGCTCCCCTTTGATCCCTTCTCCTAAGTGTGTAATTCCTGGAACTTGGGCCGTGCGCTATCGATAGCCGGAAACGGGCTGCGTGGGAAAGCCGATAACGGCCACGTGCTGCAGAGGACCGTTCTCGAGGGATCGGGGGTGTGCCGAGGAACGCGCGTGCGAGAGTTTTGCGCCCGGCCCGAATAAAGGAAAGGACGATCTGGAGGGGCCTACGTGTGGGCTGAGCCTCGACCGGCCGGCAGAGCGACAGTCGCCTCACTTGAATCCGGAGATCGAAAGTGAACGGACGTATCATTGTAACTTAAGCGAGATCGTACTTGTATTATTTGAGTTAGTTAATAGAGTTGAAACGACAAAGAGAGAAGCATCTTGAATTAAGAGAGCGGAAGTGTACGAACGGGTTACAAGATTCCTGTGAAATCTTGGTTGTTTTGTTTTATATTCCTTTATTGAGTTAATTAAAGTACTATTTACGTGTGTTCAAATCCTTGTATCCATTTATTATTCTCCTTACCTAGCGATCATTATTTGAAACTCCCGCGTCCAAGGAGCAGAGTGCCTTAGCACTCCACGGGCAGCGTTCCCCGCCGAATTCCCTACGGAGGATCGGAAATTCGCCGCCGGACGCGCAACACTACCTATCATTGCACAAGTGTGGTATCAGTGGTAATACACCATGCTTTACGGAAGTGCGTGTTGATTTGTGGCATGTGACATGTGACTAAGTACCTTGAAGCGAAACAGTTTTGAATTTCTTCATTTGTTTATCTCCTACTTGTAAAGTATCGTTTGATCGTTTTAAACATTGACACATCTGTCAAGAATTGACAGATACCGAAGATTTTTGTATGCTTGAAACATGCCAAAAGTAAGTTTTAATGTTCGGAATCAAATATTGCAAACGAGGTTAGATTCATTCTATTTAGAAGCGTGCATTTTAAAATTGCCAATTGACTATGGAATCAGAAATTTCATAAAACGTAACGTTTTTCTTTATATTCGTAGGACATACGATCCTATTTCCAGAGTGTTAAAACCAGTTCTACTTCTACACCCACGAAAGCAGTAAAAAGACGCATAGTAATTTCATCCGATGAAAATGACGAAAAGACACCGTCACCCGTTAAGCGACCAAAGGTTTGAATATAATTTTTTATTATAATTTCAGCTTCTTAAAGAATAACGATTTTTTGAAAGGTTTATAGTAGAATATCTCTTTAAAACGTTTAATAATCACATTAAGTTGTACTTGATTAACTACAAATTTTTGGATCAATTTCTTATTATAACAGGCAGTATATACTATGAATTTAGTTTCTTGAAGTTTCAGATTTTATTTCTGCTTGTTAACACTTTGACTGCCATGCCGAAATCACATATTTTGCTCAGGCTACCATGGATGTGTACCGTCAGATGCAAGATTTCATCGAAATTAATCTTTTATTTTCGATGTTCTAATGAAAATTTTTAATTGCTCAATGGGGCACTTGTTATTTCAAAGTATCTTCTAATTAGCGATTATGTTCAAAATGCACCAAGTGTCAATTTTCATTCAACTCTTAACGATTGTAAGTAGTTCAAGCGCTCCGGTCACTGATGACTACTGTGGCTGGTCATATATGACCAATGTGGCAGTCAAAGTGTTAAGTGGTAGTTATCACAATTTCAAATAATAATGATTTCAGTAACAATAATGAAATGTGCTTCTGGCTACATTTTAGAAAACAAAAAAGTTAGGAGACAAACCTATATCATTCAATTCTGATGAACATACAAAGCTACAGAAAATTGTTTCTCCTTCTAATATCTTTGGTAAGAAACCAATAAGAAGACAGGAAGCGCAGAAAGTACAGAAAGTATCAAAACAATTGCAAAAAAAGGTAATTCATTATTGTCTTAGCAATATTAGAATATATATTAATATTTGTTTATTATTATAGGAAGCTAAAAGCCATAATGATGATGATTTTGAAGCTACTTTGGTCGAATTGGATACATCTGATATCGAGCAGAAATATTTAGCAGAGATTAAGTCTGACACAGGTATTAGTTAATATGAAAAAAAATTATAATAAATAAATAACAAAATATGAAGTTAAAATTTGAATTTTTGCCTTATATAGATTCATTTAATAGTAAACACAAAGAACAAGGTTCACACACAACCAGTACTAAGAATGAAGAGAAGAAAACGACACCTCCTAAGGACAAAGTTAATGATGAAGAAAAAATAACGCCTGTTAAGAACAAACACAATGTCAAAGAGAAAAAGACACCTGAAAAATCGAATTTAGAACAAAAGGATGAAACTCACATACTAAAGAATAAAAAGTCTTCTAATGACAGTACAAGTGAAGATATAGAGCATGCAGATTCTGAAGTTAGTAATAAATTTAAGAGTAAGAAAAAACATTCCACATCCAAAATAGAAATAGAACACAAAGTACTGAAGAGGAAAGTATCTCCTAAAAAGTCAGAAGCATCAGATATATATGAGGAAAGACTTGAGAAAAAAAAGCAAAATGTTGCAATGTATCAACAGTATCTTCAGAGGGGAGGAGCCAGACATCCCGGATCTAAAGAAATTCCTGAAGTATGTAATGAATGTTACATTATTATCAAAATTGGGTGTTATTCGAATAATTTCGTATAAATCTTCATTTCGATAAATCATTAAGCGTTATTTTCATTTGTTATCTAGATAAATATATAACCAACTCTGATTATTACTTACAAAAGAAGTGTCATTGTACATTTTATTTCAAAATCTTTGTTGTAAATATAATATCGTATATTCCAAATATTAATATTAATATTTCAGGGTGCCGAATATTGTCTTGCAGGATTAAGTTTCGTGATAACTGGTGTTTTGGATTCTTTGGAAAGGGAGGAAGCTGACGAACTTATTCAAAAATATGGTGGACGAATTGTATCTCAAGTCACCAAGAAAACTAATTATGTCATAGTAGGAGATCAGGCTGGTCCTTCAAAATTGTCAAAAGTATTGATAATTACTAATTCACTGAAATTTTGTTTAAAATTATTATAATATAATTCTCAATATATATTTTTTTTCATTAACGTATATCAATATATCTTTAGGCAACTAGTTTTAATATAAAACAAATATCGGAGGATGATTTGTTAGAGATGATTCGTACGAGAAATGCAGGCCATGCTCATGATGTGTTACAATCGCGAACAAAATCAAAAGATAGAACGAAACGAAAAGATAGGGAGTCAGAAGACACGTCCCCTTCACCAACAAAGAAAATGAAAACTATATTAAATCAGGAAACAGAAAAATTGGAAAAAATATGTTCACCACATAAAAAAGAACATATTGACAAAAATACAGAAAAAAGAATTTCTTCATCAAAAGAATTCTCTTATAAAAAAAGATCTGATAATAAAGATACGATAGAAGTAGCAAAAATATTGTCATCACCTAAGAAAGAACAAACTGAAGTACATGAATCTTTTATACAAAATAAAAAAGAAATTAATGATGCAAAGTGTGTGCAAATAAAAACAGATTCTTTACAAGATGTAAGATTCGATTAAATTCAACACGATCAATAATAATTAAGAAAGCTTTTGTATTGCTGACATTTTTTTTTAGATAAATGGAAATATACAAACACAGGCGTTAGTTGAGAAGTATAGACCGAAAACTATGAAACAGATTTTGGGGCAGCAAGGAGACAAAAGCAATGCCAAGAAATTGCATAAATGGCTAATGAATTGGCATAAAAATCAAAGTGGTCAAGTTAAACATACCAAACCGAGTTAGTATTAATTTTAAAAGTGTAATAATTTTAAATATTTTTAAGTATAATTACAGTTCTATCTTGTTTTTATTTCAATTTTTAATTTTATTCGTATTAGGTCCCTGGGCAAAAAGTGACGATGGTGCTATTTTTAAAGCTGCTTTATTATCTGGTCCACCTGGAATTGGAAAAACTACAACTGCTCAAGTTGTTTGTAATGAATTAGGTTTTGATCTTGTAGAATTCAATGCATCAGATACCAGAAGTAAGAAACTTCTGCAACAAGAAGTAGCAGAACTTTTATCCAATACTTCATTGAAAGATTACTTCATAGGTATGTATATATATACAAACATATACGTATTTTTGCGAATTTATACAAATTTCAATGGAAATTGCACCATCTTTTCCTTGAAACATTACGTTTTACAGATAATAAAAATAAGCCAACATCAAAACACGTTTTACTAATGGACGAAGTTGATGGTATGGCTGGTAATGAAGATCGTGGTGGTTTACAGGAATTAATCGCCTTAATTAAATCAACCGACGTACCAATTATTTGTATCTGCAACGATCGAAATAATCCTAAGATGAGAACGCTCGCTAATTACGTATTCGACCTTCGATTTTCGAAGCCCAGAATAGAACAGATTAGGGTAAAACGAAAATTTATTATATGTAAGTAATTAACACGTTTACTGTTTTCGTAAGCAAGAATGGATATTGTTTATATATCTTGAAAAAATAATAAGTATTTCGTGGCAGACATGAATATAATAAATTTAAAAAATCAAAAAAATAGAGATGTTTCGTTTGTTAGCTTAATTTTCCATCCTCTGCTGCAGAGCTAGCAAAATGGAAATTGGAGGAAAAAAGAATGTATAAATAGTAATATTTTAGTTTCTTTTGAAAATTTGAACTTTTGTAACAGGTTTTTAATAGTAGTTCTGCCATCGGTTTTTTAACAGATTGTCGTGTTTCGACCAACTCTGTAATGGATCATGTTGTTATAACGGATGGTGGAAGTTTGATCACGTGATGATCTGTTTATTTAAATCCACTCTATTTTGAGTGAAAAATAGAAAACAGTTTTGAAGGTTCATCTGGTTTAAGAAGCATGTTTGAATGAAGGACTTCCGCGTCAGGACTGTCTTCACCCATGTATTAATTATTAAACAGCGAACGTGTTACTTACCATTCTCTTACGAGAAGAAGGCACAGCGTGTTTACATCCCTACTCCTGTTGCAGTCCGCTGACTTACAGGTATTGGTTGAAAACGGTGACGAAGATCGGTGACAGCCAATCAGCGGACTGCAGCAAGAGTAGGGACGTAAACACGCTGTACCTTCTTCTCGTGGAAGGACGATACTTGTCCATAGTATAAATTTTCTGTTAACTATGATTTGTTACATAGGGAGCAATGAAATCCATATGTTACAAAGAAAACATTACTATGTCGACGGAAGATCTAGATCGTTTAATCGAATCCACTAATCAAGATGTTCGACAAATAATAAATTATTTAGCATTGTTTGTTGGGAAAACTGGTCGTCAAGAAAAATCTCAAAAACAGCATGTGAACAAAGATCTGAAATTAGGACCTTGGGATGTTATAAAGAAAGTATTTTCTGCCGAGGAGCATAAGCATATGAATATTCATGACAAAAGTGATTTATTTTTCCACGATTATAACATAGCACCGTTATTTGTACAGGAAAATTATTTATTAGTTACGCCTCAAGGAC
Source organism: Colletes gigas (assembly GCF_013123115.1). Taxonomy (NCBI): domain Eukaryota; kingdom Metazoa; phylum Arthropoda; class Insecta; order Hymenoptera; family Colletidae; genus Colletes; species Colletes gigas. Next base: position 58,363 of record NW_025106662.1, on the reverse strand, counting down.
AAAGGTATGTGTAATTAACAAAAAAATCTCTTTTTTCTATATGTACAAAGTGAGTCATATGATTAGGAAATATCAGTACCTCTTGTTTGAGAATAGAAAATAGCAATACAGTAGAACACCGATTATCTGAATTAATTTGGAGACAAATTCGTTTAGATGATCGATTTTTCGCATAATCAGTCTGAAAGAATCAAATTCATAATTATGTCATAAATCGATAGAAATTAAGAAATTCTTTAATTTGAATGGTTTATACGTAAATAAATACATATTTAATAATAAGGAAAATACAATATTAAAAATTAAACGTGGTATTACAATTTTGTTTTTGCAAGATTCACTTGAATATCATCTAATTTATCATTAGTTGCTGTTTTAAGCTTTTACGAGAACCAAAATTTCTAATTTCTGTTGAAAGTTTAACAATTCTGATTTACTGCTTTTACTGTTGCTAATCATGGATCTTCCAACATTATATTCTTTCGCTAAATTGGAAATATTTTTATCCTTTCTTAAACATTCAATAATATCCAATTTTTCATCTGATTTCAGCACTACTTTTTTCTTTTAATATTCATCGTATGAATGAAATCTACATATACGTATGATCACACTAAAGGGTATAGCCGAATAAGTGGGTCAAATGTGCCCCCAAACCGAATTGAACGACCGACAGATCATTCGATAGCTTATTCAAAAAAAACCCTGTGTGTAAATTTTTAACTTGAAATCTCGACCGTGGGGGTAGTAATGGGGTGAAAACGAAAATCATGTTTTTGTACAATTTCTCTTGACCTATTGATTAAAAAAATGTAAAAAATTCAGAGACATTTCGGGTACCGGGGCACATATTTTGGGAGACTTTCAGATGTTTTGATTGAAGAACCAAGTAGTAAACAATAAAAAACCGCAAAAAATGCCGAAAAATGCCGAAAAATGCCGATTACGTATTGAAGGAGGCCCGGAACTACTTTTATACTTTTACAGTAAACAGGTATTGATATTACTATTATTCTCAATTTTTTCAGATTTTTCATTTTGGTGTGCCGCAGTAAAAAAAAATAAAAACCGATTTTTTCTCTAACTTATACGTTGAATTTTTATGCATTCTTCAATATATGAGTGTTTTGTAGACTGTTTAATGTTTTTACACTAAACAGAATTACATAACAATTGAAACAAATAAAATAAAGCAAACCGTTGAGTGCAATATATCCTAAAAAACTAACAATATTTTCAACGGTATCGGTGGCGCAGCGTTAGAGTGTCTGGTTGCGAAACCACTGGAATTTTTTTTACCGTAGGTTCGAGTCTCTCTACTGGACTTCTGGTATTTTATTTTTTTTTAAATTCTAATTACATAACAATGATTTATATTTATTTATAAATGTTCTAGGAACATTTTACAAATATTTTAATCTGAAATATGTATAAATATAATTTTGGAACGTTTTTTGCGTCCTTATTTGTTTTTGTCAACCACGATTATTGTTTAACATCTCTTACACTGAAATTAATGTGAAATGTTAGTTTTCAAATCTCTTACCTTTGACTATTGTGAATGGATCGGAGCAGAAGATTGTATATTGGCTTACTATTACTTCTTCTCCCCCTTCGTATCAAGCAGATCTTCCCTTCTTTTTCTCTTTCTTTGATAAATATGAATGTTTGCTACGACTTCAGTTTCTACCATAGACATGTAAGGGTCACTATCCTTTCCTTACTGGCTGGTTTTAAAGATAATGGAAACACTTGTAGGACCGCCCCCTACGGTCCATGCCAAGTAATTATGTATAAATCTCATCACATACAGTAGCCTGAACTGAGTAATTAAAAAATAAATCTATTGTGACTCTTTAACAAAGATTGAAAACTGATACTATTATTGCCCATAGTAGTTATAAAGAACTAAAATCAGTGAAGCCATAAATTCTATATATATTTAAAATCCTCATTTGGGAATTTTCAGCACTAGAGTTTACGGTACGAATACCTCTACACTGCTATTTTTAAAAAACGGACGAAGATATTAAAACGTTAAATACTGAAGCCATAGCAAACATTCATATTTATCAAAGAAAGAGAAAAAGAAGGGAAGATCTGCTTGATACGAAGGGGGAGAAGAAGTAATAGTAAGCCAATATACAATCTTCTGCTCCGATCCATTCACAATAGTCAAAGGTAAGAGATTTGAAAACTAACATTTCACATTAATTGCAGTGTAAGTGATGTTAAACAATAATCGTGGTTGACAAAAACAAATAAGGACGCAAAAAACGTTCCAAAATTAAATTTATACATATTTCAGATTAAAATATTTGTAAAATGTTCCTAGAACATTTATAAATAAATATAAATCGTTGTTATATAGTTGGAATTTGAAAAAAAAAATACCAGAAGTCCAGTAGAGAGACTCGAACCTACGGTAAAAAAAATTCCAGTGGTTTCGCAACCAGACACTCTAACGCTGCGCCACCGATACCGTTGAAAATATTGTTAGTTTTTTAGGATATATTGCGCTCAACGGTTTGCTTTATTTTATTTGTTTCAATTGTTATGTAATTCTGTTTAGTGTAAAAACATTAAACAGTCTACAAAACACTCATATATTGAAGAATGCATAAAAATTCAACGTATAAGTTAGAGAAAAAATCGGTTTTTATTTTTTTTTACTGCGGCGCACCAAAATGAAAAATCTGAAAAAATTGAGAATAATAGTAATATCAATACCTGTTTACTGTAAAAGTATAAAAGTAGTTCCGGGCCTCCTTCAATATGTAATCGGCATTTTTCGGCATTTTTCGGCATTTTTTGCGGTTTTTTATTGTTTACTACTTGGTTCTTCAATCAAAAAATCTGAAAATCTCCCAAAATATGTGCCCCGGTACCCGAAATGTCTCTGAATTTTTTACATTTTTTTAATCAATAGGTCAAGAGAAATTGTACAAAAACATGATTTTTTTTGGATAAGCTATCAAATGATCCGTCGTTCGTTCAATTCGGTTGGGAGGCACATTTGACCCTCTTATTCGGCTATACCATTTAGACAAGATACTAAACTCGGACATTTAAACCAACTAGGATACGTGCCCTATAATATAAACATTGTTAAATAGTTGAAATACGTACACACATGCTTGACTCATTCTGTGTTTGGATAATCGGTTATTCAGATTATCGACAATTAGATAATCGATGTTCTACTGTACAGAGAGAAATAATATAACAAAAACTTTCTTTCTATGGTAGCACTTTTAATAAGTTGATCGGTAAGCCAAATTCATCAAAATCCGTATGACATAAGTCAACGTGTTAACAAGTGAATATCTTTTTTTCAATTACAGTGAAAACTCGATAAATGTCCTCAAGAGCTGTTCCATAAATGATACATTTTTATCCCCACCACTAGGGGGATCCCCCTTGAACCAGTGAGGCGAAGTGTAACCGGAGACGTAGCGGCTTTCTTTAAAAATCTTTATTGCCTTCGTCAACTTAGTTTAAATGTCCCTGTCAGCGTGACCACACTACTGTACAAGAAGAAAGTTTTTTATTTTTTACTTTTTTTTAATAAAAATTTTACTATCATGTGGGGAAGATTTTTCTAATTAAAATGAGACTAAACACGATATAAATCGGCCAATATTTGTTACCATAATATTGAATTAAATATTGTGTACTCGTATCTTCGCAAGGTCAGTGGATTGGTACATTTATCGAACAGTGGTAGCTAACGAAACCCCCTATTTCATAAGTGTTGCAGTTTTTGATCACTTACGAAACGGTGGAACTGTTCCGTTTGAAAATAGCTACCTCCCGTTCGATAAATGTAGCCAGCACCTCGATGCGTCGTTCTTTGATATTTCCGAACATAGAAAAGGACAGCACAAGAAGGATAAATAAAGAGAGAAAGACTCGCAAGTACAATATTTAATTCAATATTATGCTACCAAATATTGACCGATTTATATCGTGTTTAGCCTCATTTTAATCAAAGAAATCTCCCCAACATGATAGTGAAATTTTTATTAACAAAAAGTAAAAAATAAAAAACTTTCTTCTGTGCAGTAGTGTGGTCACACTGACGCAGATATTTAAACTGGGGCGATAAATCCGAGTTTCAGTCCCTCTTTCTTCTTTAGCTACTGACTCTTTCTACGTTCGAAGCGTCGGCAAACTACAATCAAATTCGAAAGACGATTTTCCTATTCCGTAAGTGTTGCTGACCGGACCCGGAGTAGCGACATTTATCGAGTTTTCACTGTATATCAACTTTTTCGAATATGCTTACATAATAATATTAGAGTAAGGTGGGAAGTAGAAATTATTACCCTAAATATCAAATAAAATAGAATCCAAATATGGTCCATGAGTGGTCATACAGAGTAATATAAGTTAAGATTGAGATTTATTAAAAACTTAATTTCAATATATTGGAGTTTTGGCCCTTTTTAAAAGTATATTTTTGAGATAAACAAATACATTAAAAAAATACAATTTTGTTTCTGAGCAGAGATGAATTATTGGCAAAGGTAGCAGAAAGTGCTAAAAGTTTAGCACTTGGAGATATAGTGGAAAAATCAATAAGAAGTAATGGTGCTTGGTCTCTTTTGCCAGTGCAAGCCTGTTATTCTTCCGTTATACCTGGCACAGTAATGTCTGGTTATATTAGTAGTCAAATTAATTTTCCATCTTGGCTTGGGCGTAACTCGAAAGCTCGCAAATTTGATAGGTAATACATATACATATATACGATGATTTTTCTTATAATTTTTATATTTTATATGGAAATTTTCTATAATATTGTAGAATGATACAAGAGATTACTGTGCACTCACGTTTAGCTACTGGCGTAAGCAAAGAAGCAATAAACATGGATTACATTAAACCTCTTAGGGATGCTATAGTCAGACCTTTGGCTGTAAATGGTACTGAAGGAATAGATGAAGCGATGAATGTTATAAGTCACTATCACTTACTCAGGTTAAGTATTAAACCATGAGATGTAAAATATAAAACGTCAGAACTTTGAAATTTACTGTCGAACATTTACATTTTTGTTAATAGGGAAGATCTGGATTCTTTGATAGAAACTTCATTGTGGCCCGGTGATCGCGATCCCATGCAAGTCGTTGATAGTAAAGTCAGTTTCAAGTTCCAATACATTTCTAACAATTTAAAAATATTTAGACAGAAAAAAAATAGTGAAAATTCATTATAGGTAAAGGCTGCTTTTACAAGGACATACAACAAAAATTCTGTAGTTGTACCATATACAGTGAGTGGTACATCAAAGAAGAAAGCAGCAAATGAAGAGGTTGAAACTTATTTAGAAGAGAATGAAGCAGTGGAAGCGAATTCTGACGATAACGATGATAACGCTGAAACTGACAAAATGATTAAGGTAATTATATTCATAGCAATTAACATTACCAAAGATGCATGTTAACATATTGACAATTGATTGGGGAGATTTCTTTCATTATGCCACGCAGGATTATGCTCTTATAAATACATAATAAGTGTGATTATATTAACACTAGATTTACAGGCATTGATCGCACGTATATTAATAAAAATACGATTTTTCTTTTAATTAGAATATGTATTCATGCCATTGCATCAATCAAATTCAACACAAATTGTTAAAAAATAATACTTACGCGTTCTGCAATTTTAAATATGGAACCAGACATCCGACAAATTGACGGCTTCCGTAAATCTAGTGTTAATTCAATGTGTAAATTGTTAATTATACAAAAAAAATGTATATAAAATTGTTTTTATACAATTCAAACTGTATGTTGCCTACATTTCGAAGGATATGTATATTTAAGAATACTTGAAGTGAATATTTTGTATCAGTCTGTGGAATTTGTTATTACGTAGAATTTACAATTGCAACGTTATTCATCAATTGTCCACTTTCAGGTGAAGAAGCCTACAGCAAGTAAAAAAACTGAATCAAAACGTAATAATAACGATAAAACAGAAATGAAAGGTAAAAAAAGCGATAAGCCCAGTAAACGCGGAAGAGGACGTGGAAAGACAAAATAACACAGATATTGTAAAACTAGAATTTGCGTTTTATTGTTTAGCAAAACGAAATGAATTTAATATCTTAAAATGAATGTATTTATTGTCGAATTTGAACCGTTTATATATTCTTGTTATTTATCGTATCCAAAATAAGAGAGTGTAACTCGATTCTCCTCGCACCTTTTGTACGAAAGTGTAAACACGCCTTTCTCGAAGTCACAGCATTAAAACGTAAATACTTCTACTCCATCGCTTCAGTCGTTTCTGTGATTTTGATTGTTTCATCAACCGCTACTAATTCTGATCTAGTTTGTACACATTCTGAAATAAGTAAGTATTAATAAATCAGCATGTAATATACCATGAATATTGAATTGAAATTGTTACATATGTATATTTTATTTATTTTTATTTATTATTTATGTATTTTATTATATGAGTACATACGTTTTGCTCTAGGTTTCCATCCAATGTACTCGTTTGTTTTCTTATTCTCCTCTGTCAGCCAATCTGTTAGTGGTTTGAAATATTCCAAGAGTCCCGCGGTATCCATGTTTCTTTGACCTGTTAGCTTTTCCATCACATCTTGCCAAGGTTTAGAAGAGCCCAGTTCTAATATGGATCTGTGTTGTAATAATAAATTGTACCGTGAATTTTAACATCAATTTTAATATGTTTTGATGCATTTTCGCCAATTCAGATGAATAGAATACTTCCTTAATAGTCAAGATATAACATTTTTATACACAATTTGAAGATTAAACACTTACTTCAGCAAATTTCCTGCTGCTTTGTTGTTATAAATATTACATTGATGCAACGGCTTTGAGTTTGGATTCTGTGGATCGTACTGATTCGCGGCTGTGCACAGAGCTTTGTGGAATTGGAATTGTACGATGAAACTCACATAATACCTGATGTACTCTACATCTGCTATTATATGGTACTTCGCACCAGGATCAAAATCATCTTCTGATCTATCTACCGGTGACTCGATACCTTGAAAACTCTCGATGAGATCCCACCTGAAAATTGAAATTTTAAAAGAATATGCTTGACAAGATAAATTTCATCATAGTAGAGTCTCGATTATTTGAGGTAATGTGAAGCTTCTATACGCGTCCATACGCTTGAACTTGCATAGCTACAGAGCTTGTTGATTGCTCATGTGCAAGTAGTTATACTGACCAGTTACAATTATAATTATCTGCTGTAACTGCTCCTTGAAATACGTTCCAGCGCCATTTATCCATCATATATGCGAACGGCAGAAACGCAATTTTGTCAATTCCTTTTAGGTAAAGATTATTGATAATGGCCTCTTGATCAGTTGCATCATCGTTCAACAATCTATAATATATAAACATAACAGATATCATATAAAAACTTAACGTTGAATGCACATTGTAGTAACCAAAATGGTTAAATGTTTGAGTCAATGTTTAACACGTTAAACGCCAAACTAATTTTTTTTCGCTTTTCATTTAGACGATTTGTATTCGTTAAAAACGTTTCAATAAAATCCATTAGAAAAGTATAGATATATTTTTTTATATTGAATGAATTGTAAAGTACCATTTTTCAAATTTGATACTGTTGGACCCTAAGGATTGATGTCATCTAATCAGAAAGTTTAGTGTTTAGTTTAATGCAGGGCTATTTTGACTCATAGCAAATATTTCATTCTAAACATATAATATTTTTCATTTACTTGATGCTTTTCAGGTGACTAGGAGTCGATGCGCTGAGTGCTATAACATCACCGATAGCTTCAGTGAATCCGGGATTCGCACTCTCTTTGAAGACAGTGGGTTGATCTTTATATTGCAAATAATATTCAATGTGACCCATTTCGTGATGTGCAGTTAACAAATCTTGCATATTAATTGTTGTGCATTGCTTGATTCTGAAATCCTTGCCATCGTAGAAGTCCCATGCACTGGCGTGGCAAATCATCTCTCGATCCTTCTGCTTTTCCAAAATCGATCGTTCCCAGAACAGATCCGGCATTGCGGTAAGGTTTATAGATACGAAGAAATCTTCGGCTACGCGGAAGATGGTCGTTGCATTGTATCCTAAGAAACCACAAGTTAAAAGAATCAATCAACAAATAATGTTTTTGAAAGTCTTGAAGCTTACACTTTATACGACAAACAGTATTGCTGAAATATACTTAAAATATTTCTGAAATGTTACAGCAATCTTTTGTAGCAATATTAATAGTTTTGAACAGGTAAGAAGATACATGATATAGGCCTACTTCGGCAATTACTTATGACCCAGCCCAATATACTACTAAAGTTTGGTGAAAAAATAGACACCGCCTAATAAATAACAGACTATTAAACAAACCTTGTTCGATCATAGCATTCGTCGCGTCTGGTAATTGCTTTCCTGGATATGGAATTGTGAAGTCTGCTATGCCAGCCCAACTTTGTGCCCATAAATTGCCTAATAAGTGAGCGGGGATAGGACCGTCTTTCGAGACAATATCTTCACCATATTTCTTCCTAAGTTCTCGTCGGACGTAAGCGTGCAGTTGTAAGTAAAGTGGTTTCAATTGTTGCCAAAGTGTTTCTAAAAAAAAATTCATTAATAAAAATTTAATCCATGCTTCATTACTTATTAGTTTCTCATTTCTCATTTTTTTTTTCAGTAAAAAAGAAAAAAAATATATCAAACTCAGATTCTACGCCAAAAAAAAAATCCGAAAACCGTGTCATTTTCATAAACGCGTTTAGTTTGCGTTTTTGGTAGCGCTTTGGCACTGCCCCCCTCTACGTTTCCGGTAAGTTTCATTGAAATCGGTGATAACAAAGTAGGTAGTTTCTCTCGTTGAAATTACATTACTGATATTGTAAATTTGAACGCCTAGTTTACCAATTTGTTCAGGGAAGTCATCAGCTTCGTAGTCTTTCATCCAATAAGCTGCGTTGTCGGTGTAGTTGTTCAATACAGCAACCATATTGCTCAACTCGACGTATCTTATGTACAACGACTTCATTTTTTCACCCGTTGCTTTCCTCCATTCAGTCCAAATGTACTTCAGTTCTTCAGGGTCGCGACTTTTCATCAAACGATCCGTCAGTTCGGGTTCGAGGGCTAAATCGCATTTGCTACGATTTTTGAAATCGCATATTCTCGCAGTGCTATAGATGTTCTCCATGTCGCTTATACTTTTCTTGTATTCTTGGAACAGCTGTAACGAATTAAATTTTATTTATACTCTCATCGACGGTTAGTTTGTCTCAAAGGGTTAATGTATAGATTAATTTATTACATCTTCGGGGAGAGCTGCAGCGCCCAGGACGCTGAGTTTCGAAAATTGTCTCTTGATGGTCTCGTCTTTGATGTTCTTCCATGGGTACTGATTCACTTTTTGCCAGATCGTCTTGTATACGCGAGCTGCTTCCGCGGACACGTTCAACTTTTTCGCCAAGTTCTCCTGAGTCAAGTTCGACGCGTAATCCCATTCAGCTAGTGATTGTTTGTTGTTCCATTCCGCGTACTGCTTGTCAACTCGGCTCAAGAACCCTTTGATAATCGTCAACAAGACTTCGGCCCCTTTGGCAGCCGTGGACTCACTGGCGCCCTGGGGCATCGGTGACCCCCATGACAGAGTCACGAGAGCTGCCACCAGCAATCTGTAATTTTTTAACGCTGAATATTCCTGGTAACAAATACAGAATGGTTCGGGAGATGTACTGTTAGTAGTTTGAAAATCAGAAGAACAGTGTACGAGGTGTGGCTATTAAATAACGGGACTGACGCTGTAAAACATTTTATTTTGATTTCATACATATTTACTTATTATCACCTTCAATATACACCCCTCCTTTATCCCTACAACGCTCCATGCGAATCTTCCATTGTTCGAAACAGTGCTGGAAGTCTTCTTCCGTTAGATCCTTCAGAACGTGTGCCGCTTTTTCTTTCACAGCTTCAACGGACTCAAATCTTGGTCCTTTTAATACAGATTTTACTTTAGGAAACAGATAGAAGTCGCACGGTGCAAGATCCGGCGAATAAGGAGGATGGTCTAACACTGGGATGCTGTACTTGGCTGGAAACTTCTTAACAGATAATGCGGAATGAGCCGGCGCGTTGTTTTGGTGGAAAACCCATGACTTGTCCTTCCACAATTCGGATTGTTCTTTCCTTATTCTTTCACGGAGTTCAGCAAGAACGTGAAGGTAGTAATGTTGATTAATAGTTTGACCTTCAGGAACCCAGTGAAGGTACACAATCCCATGAATATAGAAAAAACAATCATTATTGCTTTGAATTTTGATTTGCTCATTCGAGCTCTTTTGGCTCTCTCGGTGAATTTGGGCTCTTTCAGGTGCATAGATTGGCGTTTCGTTTCAGGATCATACGAGTATCTGTTTCCTAAGGTAAAATCTGCATTAAAAGGAACAAGATCTGAGTCCGTTGAAGCTGTGAAAGAAAAAGCGGCACACGTCCTGAAGGAGCTGACGGAAAAAGACTTCCAGCACTGTTTCGAACAATGGAAGATTCGCATGGAGCGTTGTAGGGATAAAGGAGGGGTGTATATTGAAGGTGATAATAAGTAAATATGTATGAAATCAAAATAAAATGATTTACAGCGTCAGTCCCGTTATTTAATAGCCACACCTCGTATTTTCCACGGTTTTGCTTCATCACGAGTACAAAAGAGAGTAATTATTGCAATTGAAATACAAAATTTTATGATATTCACATAGTAATAATTAATTCCTCTTTTATTAGGATGCTGCAAGGAAAAGTCTCGAGCTTTGAAGAGAAAATAAAAATACACGTCTATCACGATGCAGGAATCGATGCAGAAATAATAAACAAAATTAATAGATCTAGTACTTGCGTAGATAAATTTTTACAATTACTCGTCGGATTATTACTTCGTTAGGTTGTTACAAAATTATCTTCGAAACTTATTAGTTAAACCCGTTCTTTAAGAATATTTCTCGTAAAAACTACAAAAATTTTGGGAGAAACTAATACACAGGCTAATGAATTTATTTGGAATAAAATGGAGAAACGTTCAACCCAATACAAAAGCGCAGGTTTACCGACTACGGTACTTCATTACCGTACAGAGAAATATTACAAACTTAGGACAAGACGAACGACGCCATATTGCATATTATTTTAAATAACATCGTATATTTGTAGGCCGAGAGTAATCAAGCGTCGGGGACTATATCTGATCGATGAGCACCGTTTATCGTCTGCAATACACTCGCTTCAACGGAAGAGTTAAATTACAAGATAAGTGCTTTGTTCCGTCCGGAATTTTATTATTCAATCAAACATAGTGCATTTAAAGCCCTACATTAGTGCAAGAAACAAAGTTAAAAGACTAAAATTTACACGAAAATGTACGTGCGTGGATTTCCCCTTTTGGAAAAATATGTATGTTTTTCGCGGATGAAAGCAAATTTAATATACATAAGCGGATTTGATAGAAACGTCACCGAGCAAGAACCTATTATGTTGTCGAAAAACATTTCAGTATTTATTGATCGCTCGTTAATCACTATCATAATGATGGTCTCAAAGAGTCTGTTGAAACTATAACAGTTATTGTTTTAATAATACTCACAGGCGCAGCATCTCCTCGTGAATTCGTTGAAGTTTGACGAATCGACGGGAATTCGAACAGCCGACGGTCGACAGTTATGGTCGACTTGGGAGCAATTTTCACGAGGTCAAACTGTTTACCGGTTTCACCGTAGAATGACCGGGAGAATCGTCGCCTCTCGCTATGCACACACACGTAAAATGATCTCGGACAGCGAGTCACGGTGATCTTTTATACACAGCCCCCACTCTGTTCAGCAATGTTTTCTTGACTACAAGTGAACCCTGTGTTACAACTTGCAATATAAATTCCAACGAAGAGGCAGGCCTATCCAAAGATAGGCTAGTTGATCTTAGAAAGTAATAAAAATTAAGTATAAAAAAATTGTTAGAATTAAAATTAAAAGAGTCTCAGAGAATTTTGATAAGTTTGTCCTTGTTTTGTAGAGCGACCTGTGCAAGTTTTCATGCTGTTTAAAGCAAGTCAGGCGTTTCAACGTTAACACGTTGACACGTTCACCGGTGATCGACATTTTAAACTTGCTATGCGTTATTAAATCGTTTACATGAATATATATTGTGCAAAAACGATTGTCAGCGGCCGAATTTACGCCTTATAGCAATCAAAGTTGCTTTGATGGTATTTTTTTATAAAAAAGCTTTTTTCAAAAACGGATACTTATGATTCTTTAACAAATAAATGAGAAACATACAATATTGTACAAAATAATGAAACTTCAAGTCAATACATTTTAATAAATATGGTGATTATGACAGTTGAAAGTTTTGAAACGTTCTTATTGAAAAATCCTATAATAAATAATTGATTTCGTCGTAAGATTTACGCGTACGATCCCAGTGGAAGGTTATCGAGAACGTGCCATCCTCGATGTTCGTAGCTGTCTCAGTCTCAAGGGCTCGCATTACGAGAATTGAATTAAAAGTGTTATTCAGATTATTCCTAGTTTTAGCAGGAAGCGTTTCAGGAAGACTGAATACGCAGAGGTCAACTAGAATAGAAAAGTTTTGCAAATGAAATTTATCATTTTTTTATCACTTGTCAGGCTATTATAAAACAGTAATAGCTAAGTGTTTTATTTTAAGTGATTCATCGCAGGGATTGGTGATATACGGCGTATAAAAGCCGGAAGAAGACATATAACGATTAGAATCATACATTTATGTCTTATTTTTTAATTTTATATTAGTTACTTATAAGAAATAACAAAGTTACAATTTTAATTTTAGTAATTAATTTCACTCTTCTTTTTCATGCTTTTCTAATTGAATTTCATCCTTCTTTTAATTTTCCTGTAACGGCTGGCCGTACAAACGAGGAAATATTTTACGTACAGTCTGCGCGGTTTATGACTTACGCTGCGAAGAAAGCTATTTTTGAAAAAGAAAGCTGCGAATACCACGAATAGATAAAAAGTAGAATAAATAAAAGTAGCAGTCTACTTATAATTAAAAAATGTTAATAATATTAAATTGTTTTAAGTAATATATTACAATATCAATATTTTAATATCCATGACGCGTCCATTTATAAAAAACTTATTTAGATTATCTTATTTTCCTCTCGAAATCATTCAGTTTATATCTGAAAAAATTTTTGATATTATTGAAAACAAACGAGTTATTCCAAGTAATACAGTTAAATGCGACACCGTATACATATAATAGTAAGTTTGGTATTTAATGAGAGATATCTTACCAGAAGAATTAAATTTAGAAAAGCAAAGAAACTCATCTGATTTCTCATGGTAAAAGACGCAGGTATTTTGAATTCTTTTTATTGTTGGCGCCCATTGCAATAACAATGCCATAAACAGATGCAGAACCTGTCCTGAGTTTTATCGTTGCCTAAATCTGGCTTGTAAATTCACAACCGTGGCCAACGAGAACTTTTTGTAACGGAATATTTATGAATTATAATATCGACGTGTGCCTACAAAGTCTAGACGTATCTAGACATATTTCTCGAAAACTTTTTTTCTAAATCGGACAAGTCGTTAAGAAAAATACAGAAACGAGTATTTATATTAATACTGTATTAATGCTTTTTTCAAAGTATGTTTTTTAAATTTCGTAGAGAATATGATTATTAATATATTAAGTGACATTGTTTATTCTATTTTTAAATTTAAACATTAGTATATACACAAGTTTATAAAACCTTCCTTTAAAGTATATTTAACAAATTGATATGATTATCAATTGATTGATTACTATACAGTGTGGTCCACCTAAATAAGGCCACCTAAATATCTCCTCTAATTGTGGGGGTACAAAAATATTTTGTATGCTATTTGAATGGTTTGAAAAAACCTTTCTTTTGCAAAAATAATTTTTCTAGGGTAATTTTTTTCAGAGTTTACAAGGTTATCGATGTTTTTTTGCATATAATTATATAATTTTTTTTATTGCATCGTGTAGCTGATGTAAAAATACGTCCAGACATGTACTTTACATGATCTTGAAATTACCTTTGAGATCGAAAATTAAATGGAAACGAAAAACTTTTGTCTATTGAGACTTTAGAAACCAAAACGTCATTCGGGAATCTGTAAGAGTAAATAAACATGTTTAATATCACACTACGAATTACTTCTGACACCGCAGAATCTGATCCTTTTCAAACAGTTCGTCAGCTTATCGATATTATCCTTCGCGATGAGTTACTCAAAGCAAGAGTAAATTAATATAATTCTTATTTATGGCAAAAGTGATCAGTGTCTAAGGCAAGCTGTTCGATTGTACCAAGCGAAATTTCCTGAACGCAACTGTCCATCGCGTAGTACATATGGAAAGGTGGTCAAACAATTTTTCGAAAGTGGTAGTGTCAATACAAAGAAGCGTACGCGAACCCATAATGTTACAAACTAATTAAATACGAGATTTATTATGGAAAAAGTTGCCGAAAATCCGCATGTTAGTACACGACATTTGGAACGGATAACTAGTATTTCCAAAACAAGCATAATACGAATACTTCATGAACAAAAATTTCATCCGTATCATGTGTCTCGCCATCAGGATCTTCATGGGCGTGATTTTGAAAATCGCCTGAATTTTTCTCAGTGGGATTTACAATAACGACGAGACATCTTTCACCAATCATGGTCAATTAAATTTGAGAAACATGCATTATTGATCATTGGAAAATCCACGATGTTTAAGACAAGTAGATAGGCAGAGACCTTGGACCATAAATGTCTGGTGCGGTCTCTTGAATAACCAAATAATTGGTCCTTATTTTATAAATGGTACATTAAATGGACAAAAGTATGTAACATTCTTGCAAGATGAGCTACAGATGCTTTTAGATGATGGATTATTAGACATTCGTAGAAGGATGTGGTATCAGCACGATGGTTGTCCGGCCCATTCTACACATTCTTCATTCTACCCATTCTTGCAAGACAAATTTTAGATAGAAAATTTCCAAATTCTTGGATTGGACGTACTGGACGTGTAGCGTGGCCACCGCGCTCATCAGATCTCACGCCTATGGATTATTTCTTATGGGGACATGTAAAAGAAGTTGTTTATTGTGTACAACCAACAACGCCAGAGAACATGAAAGACAGAATAATAACTGCTTTTACTGCAATTAATCCCACAACATTTGAAAAGGCCAGAGAGTCTCTCATTCTACGTTTCAAAAAATGTATCGATGAGGAGAGGCACCATTTCGAACATATATTATAATGACAGTTTGAAAAATAGGTTCGTGAAAAAGTATTACAAATTTCACAATGGAGTTTCGTGATAGTAAACATGTTTATTTACTCTTACAGATTCCCAAATGACGTCTTGGTTTCTAAAGTCTCGATAGACAAAAGTTTTTCGTTTCCATTTAGTTTTCGATCTCAAAGGTCATTTCAAGGTCATGTAATGTACATATCTGAACGTATTTTTACATCAGCTACACGATGCAATAAACAATATTGATACCCTTGATAACGATAACCTTGTAAATTCCGAAAAAAATTATCCTAGAAAAAAAATTTTGTTGCAAAAGAAGGGTTTTCTATTGAAGGGTTTTCAAACCATTCAAATAGCATACAAAATATTTTTTGTACCCTCGCAATTAGAGGAGATATTTAGGTGGCCTTATTTAGGAGGATCACCCTGTATAAATCAATCGAATAAGAGAAGCAAACTCAAAAACATTGAACTGTAATAAATAATAAAATTAATAAATTTCATGCAAAAATATTTATATTGTATTTTACATATTAATAAATTCGGAGAACCTTTATATTCCTTGCAAGCGTGCAAGTTTTTGAAAACTATGTAAAAAACTTGTTTCGCCGGTTGTCTTTAATCCTACTCATAACTTTGACTACATTTATACGAAAAATTCACGAGACTCTTGATAGCCTTCGAATTCAGCATTTGTTTAATCTGTACAAAATTTCGATAGCGGTATCATATGTTATCGAATATTTGATAATATATGATATCACCGTTATTAAATTGTTTCAATAAGAAATTCATGATGTATTGTGTACAATAAAATATATTACTGCACACAGTAATGAAAAGTTATTTCTTTGTTATTTCTATCTTAAAGTTTAGTTTGTGTTATGCAAAGTAATGTTAATTTTAATTTGAACTTTAATGATAATAGAATTTTTACATTTTATGTTGGTATATATTTATAAGTAATATATATTAATACATATACATATACATATAGATGGAAAATGTAACGGTAGAGTATGGGAAATGGAACAATATGGAAATCAATAAAGCATACTACTACTAGTAGTAAAAATATTGAGTACAATGTACGCATGTTGAGAGCTAATCATTCAATGAAACAGTACAGGTACAAATATAGAAAATCAACATAACGTTCGAAATAGCACACTCAAAATAGTTAAAGGATTATTCATCTACATATCTATATGCGCAATTGAATATTTTACTCACCAATAAGCATACAATTTTGTCCGAAAATCAGCGCAAATATTTTCTGGTATATCGTGTTTATTAAATACAATTTTAAACGTATTATATCTAATAGAAGTGTAATTCTAAAAATCTATTATATAAATTCATTAAAAACACATTTTACTATTTTTTATTACTGAATAAATACATCTTGCTGATAGAATCTAAAATAAAAATCAGCTGAAATTGCATCACGCAAAGAGAATACGTTTAATATTTACAACAAAATAAATAGAGGGAAACTAAAAGAAATTAATATTTAGATTGCTGACTAACACGAACATGAATATCACTGGAATCGAATTTAATAATTTTAATTTTGTCAATCACTCTTACTCTACGTGCAATGAGTGCAGACATTTTAAGTGAAATATGCCCACCATGTGTCAGACATAACAAAATGGTTAGAGAAATTCATTGTAAAATAAAGTTTTGCATTTGGAACATAGCATGATAAATAATTTCAGACAGTTTACAAACAACAACTGTCAATTATAAATATGTTTATACATTAAAATGTACCTTCATTTTTTTAAATATCACGACAAACCCAATATAGGAATTCTATAAAAAAATAATTTTAAAGACAATCATGGAAATTATTAAAATTCGAAATGCGATAAAATACATTTCATCCCTAAACTTTGTTTCGACTTTACCAAATATTATACGTTCAAAATAACTACAAACGCTCGAAAGTTTAGAAATTCTCATAGCTAAATAGGGACATTAAAGCAACAAACTGTTAACTTCCAACTTCTTTTAAGGAAGTTATCGAGATTATTTCGATGAATTTTTCAAAGTCAAGAGAAAGTCAGCCCCTTCGGAAAACGGCCATCTTACGTAATAACGCGCCATTGCCCCACACGCATATTTTCGTACGCGATACCGAAATGACGGGCGTAACAAATTTAAACAACAAAGCTTTCTATTATTTGCAACGTCCTTCGAAACATAAAATTTTGTCGTAGCTTGTAATATTAAAAGTCTATGACATTGAACAAATTTCTTCCTATTGCAATATTTAACGAATATTGTTCTTGAAATTCTGATTAGATTATTAGGTAGAAAGCAATAAGTTCCGATACTAAAAAATGTGCAAAAACAATGTTTGAATAGAAATCGTAAAAAAAAAAATTGTATTAATTTAATAAAAGTGTTGCAAAGCTTCGAACAGAATTATGTTAAGAATAACAAATAATCGTGATAGAAGCCATACTTTTTTCAGAGTAATGTTGGATTCAGTATTTTAAGTCTCTCTGATCGCGTGGATGTCTAGATATGGACACAGACATATTCAGCTTGAGCCGATGACCTGTCGAACTATATGACTATGAAAATGGTTCAACCTACAAGAGGAAAAGCAGTCCATACCTAAAGAAAAGTAAAATAAACCTTTTGTATTAAAATTAACTCTTTGCAGCAAGGTAGATGAAACGTTCATCTAAAAAGATGATCATTCAAGTACAGTGATTGGCATCGGTGACCATTTGCTTCAACAACCACTTGCTTCGACAAAAAAAATTGTAGTAAAAATGTAGTTCTTTGTCGAAAAATGATGACAAAGCATCTAAAAATACGAGTTTTAGAGTATAACATTCTCTTAACACTATTTCTACCAAAGATGTCAAAAGTTACCCTTTGTTCGAAATAAGTATGCATAAAGCTATGGTACAAATGGCGTTAACAAAGTTGACTAAAATCATAAAAGTTTCTACGAGACCAAAACTTTGATTTTAGAGAATTGTAAAGACCATACATTAAAGTGTCCTATTCAAATTC